>NC_138879.1:14151180-14851715 GCF_965194805.1 Balaenoptera borealis | reverse complement strand
AGACATTACCCCTTCATCTGGATAATTTTCCAGATGTTTTCTTGGGAGGCTGCTTTGGTCCTTAGAAGCAGTCAGAGTCGGGCAGCTTCTTTTGGCTCTGGGTGAGTGTCACGAAGGTCAGTTGAGGAGACCTTGGAAGAAAGGGCCTTATAGGGCACAAAACTCACTCTAGGTTTATATGTAGTACATATTTTTTACTAAAATGTCACCTTAAAAACACCTACAAATAAAATTCTTTTTCTGTGGCCAGGCAGGCCCCACGTGAGACTGGCTTCTGCAGCCCGGTCCGTGGAGGTGTTAGGGATGCGCACCAAAGTGCTTCCCCAACATCTGCAGGTTAGGGGAGGGTCTGATTCTAAGTGAGAGCTGATGCTCAGGTTTCCCAGCCAGGTTTGTGTCCAGTCCTGAGACATGAAGCAGCAGCCTGCCAGATCCAGAGTCCCTACAACTGAGGGGGGAGAGAGGATCCTGGAAACAGGACTGCTCTGGGTCTGAAGTGTTGCTAAATTTAAAATTAAAAAACAAAAACCTGACAGCAGCTTTTAAATTGTCTTCTATTTCATTGTATTTTTTTTAACTTGCCATAATGGTAGAAAAATCTTTTGCTGAAATGATTTTGATGATTTTTGTTCTATCTTGTTTATAAAAGGAAAAGAAATATACATACTTCAAATTTTGTGACTTTGTGAAGGTTTCTTTAAGATGTGCATTCCTTTCTGCTTGCTCTAGTAAATGTTTTACTACTGGGACCTGTGGCTTGCTTGTCATTTCTACTTCACCATGAGTCGGGACATATTAAATATGATTTAGAACAGTGCACATGGTGTGAACACCCAGATGTTTTTTGAGTTATCAAGTTACCAGGAACTAAACTGTCTGTCAGACATCTATCAATCAATCAATCAATCAATCAATCAATCATCCTGGTTTTATTCACAGGATAATGGGGGAAGACTTGAGAGGCCCACTCGCCCAAGAATAGACTAGACTACAATGAATGCCACGGCACCACTGAACTTCCCCTTAGGATCTAAAAATGGTGTGACTTCTCGCCCAGCACCCCACATTCTTCACAGAAGGGTTGTGGGCTCTGACAGCACCGACAAGACATTTCAGAGGGGCTTTAACGGGACCCTTTCTTCCAGCCAGGAAGATGTCCCCCTCACTGCCCAGGGCCACCATGAGTTCCGGTACCTCAGATCTGTCTCTTCAGACGACTGCAGTGCAGGCAAGGGTAGGGCTGGTACGAAGGCGGCCAGAAGCTGCACCGAATCGCTCCTCTCCTCGTCCTGACACAGCCCCGCAGAGGTTCTGGTGGCTCCGCTCACTTCCGCTTGTGCTTTTTCTTCTGCTCTTTCCGTTGCTGTGCTCTTTGGTCCTTCTTCATTCTCGAGTCCACCACCTTGAAGTGACCTCTGACCCCAGCTGGCCGGCCCACTTTGCGGCCCACACCTTTTTTGGCTACAACATAGGTGACTTGGCGTTTCTCCTTTCCAAGCCCAGCTTTCTTATAGAGACTGTAAGTGGAAGACACAGGTTAGAGACTTTCTGCCACTCCTTCACCCCCGTGTACCTTTGTGGGTGACCCCCACCCCCCGCCCCTCACCTTCGAAGCTGTGCCACTTTCTCCCGTTCTGAGATGTCCACTGTGTTGACCACAGCTTCTGCCTTCTTCTTAGTTTGCTCCAGCTTCTTCAGCATCTGTGGGGGGACCGCGGTCAGGCTGACCTCTTTTCCTACCCCTGCCTCACCCACCCAGAGTCTCAGGCAGCCCCACTGCTTACCCTCCGTTTCTTCCTGGCCTTGGCCTCAGCCACTTTCTTGATGGGACGTGCATTGATTTCCCGCCAGCGTTTCCGGTAACGCTCCACCTCCTTCTTATCAATAGGCAACTGTCGTATCCTGTGCTGCTTTTCCTCCTGCACAAACCAGTCTGGAAGCTCCCCCTCATCCTCATTAAATGTGTACCTTGGTGGAGAGGACACCAGTCTAGGCTTTCAAAGAAATCCTTCCTCACCCCCACCCCTTCTCGTGACTTTCTGGCCCCTTACCGGCTGAAGGAGTCATCAATGAGGTCCCTCCTGGCTTTTTTGGAAGAAGCAATAATAGCACCTAGAGCAAGGCCTTCAGGGTCCAGTATCCGATGTTTCGCTAGAGAGGGAAGAAGGAAGTCAAAGCTCAGTCCCCAGCACTGACCCCTCCATGTTGCCTCCCATTCTACTAGGTGCAGCGCTCTCACCTGGGTCCTTGATAGGCACGATCTCAAACCCATCATCATCATCATCATCTGACTTAGGCCCACGGCTTTGCTTCTGCCTGCGGCACGGTTTCCAGCTGTGGAAGGAGGAGGACCGTGCACGCATGTCCCACCGTTACCCACGCCACTCAGGCCCACTCCTGCTCACCTCACCCCTGGTTCTTAGTTAAAAATGCTTGGGGGACTTCCAGAAATCTTGCCACCCAGGCTGTACTGCAGACCACTCAAATTGGAATCATCAGTATTTAAAGTTCTCCATCTGCAGCCAGAGCTGCAAACCCCCAATTACAGAGCGCTGGTTACAACCACCGCTTCCTCTTCAGCTCTTCTCCCGTCAGCTGCAACCACTCACCTCTCTTCACCCTCACTGCTACTGCTGTCACTGTCAGAACTGCCATCTCTCTCTGCCCCGCCGGGGCCAGTGGCAGCCTCTGTCCCTGAAGGAGCCTCTGCCCTCTCAGGGGCCTCATCCTGGCACGGGGGAGGTTTGTTCTCCGTCTTCACACCGGAAGGCAGTGGTGGCAGCTGCTGCCCCTTGCGACGGCTCTCGTACAACAGCTGGGCCTGACCGATCTCCAGGGCCTCGTCGGCATCATCCCCAATCCCACTGAAGCCATCCTGTGATGGGGGAATCGTCAGGCACCCTCTGCCCAGGGAATGCCAGTCCCTGTCTGCCTCGGCCACCAGCCTCTGCTTACCTTTGAGAACCACAGGCTGGCCTGTTCTTCCTGCAGTAGTGCCTTTTCCTCCAATGGTACCAGCAATGGATTCTCTTCTTCTTCCTCCTCTTTACCATCTTGCACTTCAGCAAACCGTACACTGTAGACCCAAGGAAAGTGGGTGGAGGGTCAGTGCCCTGGAGGGCTTGCTGCCCACACTCCCACTGGCAAGCCCTGCCACCAGCTCTGCTTCGGACTTGAGCTGAGGGTGCCCTGCAGACACCTCCCCACACCCCCCGCTTACCACTTTTGGTCCTTTAGACTCTGAGGTGCTCTGACTCCCACCAGCTCCTCTGGGTCCAGGTCACTATCCAGAGACGTATCATCCTCCTCCTCAACATCTGATACGTAGATGTCGTCTCTTGGCAGATCAGACAAAAACGTGTCTGCAGCACTCATGTCCCCCTGTGTTACCTCCTCTAACAACTGAGGTTTGACAGAGAAACAGAGGTCAAGGGCACTAACAAGGTACATACTGCTTTTTTCCTCCATGTTCATCACCTTAGTTTATCCTCAGCAACACTAGAAAACACACTGTGTCAAGCACATGATACCTTCTTTTACAGACAGGGAAGTGATAGGATTAACCATTTAAAACATCCCACTCTAGGCCAGATCATTCAGCTGTCTCTTCTTCAGTGGTAGCAGAAATAGGTTTATGGAAAAGTACCCCATGGTCTAATTAGTGTCCGATTTTAAAATGTTCTAAAACACTGCTTTTTAAAAAATTACTTTCAGAAGGCACCTTATCACCGGAGAATAATATCTACAACTCTTGTTTCCACTGAATAAAGGAGCCCATGCCATATACATCTAACAGGAAGCACTGTTTCACTAATAAACCAGCTGTCAACTCCAAAATCTGTTTTCCTCACGGCAAGGATAGCTACTATTTCTTGAATCACATACCAGGAATTACGCCATCTTTTTTTTTATTCCTTCCAAAAACGCGAGTAGGTAGGTTCTATCATTTTCTTTTACAGATGAGGAAACTGAGGCAAAGAGCGCCTTAAGTGGTAGTCGGCTCTGGGACCACTGTGCTCTACTGCCCCCTAAACAACACGACCTGGTTACTACCTTCCCACACAAGAGCCACGAAGGCTCATTTTGTTTGTGATGCTGCTTTTACCAGGAAAAGCAGGCTCTCCAGTATTCAGCAGAAAGCACCATCCAGCAGCCTAGTGCAACAAGGTGCTAACTTGGTCTCAGTGAACTGAAGAACGCTGTTCCCCTCTGAGGGAAACCCTCCATCACACGTGCTCGTAACCCACGCACCCTGGCTGCATCGCCTATGACCTGAGCTTCCTGCAACGAGGGCCTTTTGGTTCTGATGTTCCAGTTCTACAAGGATAAATCTACACCACACTCACAAATCTTCCTACTTTCATTATTTTAGGGGTATGTTCTTTCCTGGCCTTTTGAGACACAAGGCTCTTGTTTTTTTCCCAGTCTCCCCTCATCGAGCCATTTACGGGTGAAGGCAGCAACCACGAGCCATGATCTTTCAGCACACTCACCAAAAAGACATCCAACGCCCCACCTCCAAACACCCAAACAGGTCCTCCTGTCCCCAGTGGGCCCCGAACCCCGCCTCACCTGGTGACCCCGGATGGTGCGCAGGGAGAACATGCCAGTCTCCCCCTCGTCTGCAATGGAAACCCCGGGAAGATCCATCTTCAGCTCCACACGTTCCCGCTGCTTCCTCTGCTCACGCAGCAGCTTCTTTTTCTTCCTGAGGGGATGGTCTGAGGAATTAAAGCTGCCCGGCTCTGAAGATTCCCTATCCGTGCCTTCCCCCCCTCTCCCCATCTTCACCCACCGAGGGACTCTGCCTTGGGGCTCCCCACGCTCCTCCCCAGCTCCCCTCACCTCTTTAACTCCGCCACCTCCTGGGCCTTCATCTCCGCCAGGGTCCGGTTCAGCTGCTCCTCCTCCTCCTCCTCCTCCGAGGGCTGCGGCCCCATCCCAGCTGCTGACTCTTCCTCTTCACCTTCCTCTTCCTCCCCTGAGCTGAGGCTGACAAAACAGTCGCAGGAGTTGGTTATTTTCCCAGATGCTTCCCCTCAACACCCAGTCAACAACTGCCCTGGTTTAGCTCCCTCCTCACCTGATGTCCAGTGCCTTTGCTTGTTCTTTCAGCTTCTTGGCCACATACCGCCGAAGCTTCGTTCTCCAGTTCAGTAGGGACCTGCCCCAGAAATACCATTCCTGACCTTGCTGTCTCCCTTTTGTCCCCACCGCCTCGTTTTGGGCCCACACCCCAAATTTCATGTTTGCGCCACAGAAGTCCTAAGGTTCAGGCCCCCACCCCAAACCTCTAACACAGCAGCATCCTATTCCCAGAGATCCAGCGTCATGTCCTTCAAAGGCTTTCCCCTGCCTTTGGGGCTCCCGGCACCCATGCCCACCCCCAGTGCAAACCTGAGCTCCTTACGCCCCAGCACTCTGATATCCTGACAGCACGCCCGGATGTCCTCAGTGGTAGCTGGATGCCGTGCCAACTCTTCATCGTCTAGCGAGATCTGTTTGGGAGGAGGGAAAGGAGTCAGGGGAGATGTTCAGGCCATGTTTCTGGGGCTCCCTTGTACCGCTCGAGTCTGGGGACTCACTTCACTGGCTTTGGAGAGGAAGTCAACAGGGTTGGCAGCTCGGAGGAACTCAGTGACTGAGGTTCGGTGATAGAGTGTGAGGTCACCCTCAGCATAGCCTTCAGCCTTAGGAAGGGAAATAACGAAGGTTGAGCAGTCCCTTCTGGGGTGTCTGTGAGACTGACCAGGCCCGACCTCCCGAGTCCCAGGACCTGAAGGTGACCCCCACTCGCCAAACACACCTTTGGCTTCTTCTTAGTCACCAATTCAGTAACAGTCTTGACCTGAACTTCAACCTCCTTGAAGGCAAATTTCGGGTCAAAGAATTTACTGTCAACCTTGTCAGGAGCCAGGAATCCTAAGGTAATAGGATATATAAGAAAGTGTGCTTTGGTAGGTGGGAGACTGAATCAAGAGAACAAAAGAAGTGATGCCCACCCTGGCACACTACAAAGATCTCTGCAGATTCATGACGAGAGGCTTGGGGCTTGGTGGCCTGGACACGGCGGAAGAGCTGCTGGAAGATCCACAGTAAGGGCTGATAGTCACGGGAACGGAAAACCTTTGTGATGAAGCAGCCACCACGGCCCAGAAAATCACAAGCCAAACGCAGAGCCATCAGTGTCAAATGGGCTGTGGGGGGGAGACAGTTAGCTGAGGACCTCTGCAGCCTGAGAGGGCATGCCCACCTCCACCCTCAGCTCCATGCCCCCCAATCCCGGCACCTTGTGAGTAAGCATCATGGACCCAGCTAGCCCCGACGTTGGGGGCCCCGTCATTGAGCACAACATCAACTTTCCAGGTTTTCAGCTCCTTCCTCAGGGCCTACAGAGAAGGAAAGAAACCACAGCAACAGAAATACAGAAATGGCTACGAATGGAGCCCTTAGTTCAGCCATCTGTTGAGTGCCCACCACAGCCAAATCCTGTGCCATGGACAGGGGATACAACAATAAGCAAAAATAACACGTCTGTTTTCATGGAGCTTACAGTCTACTAGTGAATTCGCTGGAAAGGATTTCACTGAAATCTCTGCACTTCCTCCAACTCCAAAGACCTCTTTCCTGAATAAATAAAGGCTGGGCACACATGCAATATTACGGGCCTTGTTATATAAACAATGTGCAGGCACTGCTCAAGGCATGGTTAACAGGAAAAACGTGCCTTCAGGGGATCAGGGTGGGAAGAGGGATGAATGTGGATGTCTACATATAAAGGGAACAGGAAAAGAGAGATTCCTATTACCTGCCTACAGCGTTCTGTTGTGATGTCCTCTTGGAGTGTCACCACATTGGGAAGAGGCTTGATTGGAACCAGATCCACTCCTAGAAGAAATTAGGGCAGAGTATTCCAAAAGGTTGTCTCAAGCAGGGAGAAAGGAAATGCAGAACACAGGGTCTCACACTCCCACCCCCTGGAACATCCAGGAGCACCACCTGTCACTCACCCACAATAAGGCTGGATACAGGCATAAACTTGGTGGCCACTTGCAGCCTATAAAAGAGAAGCAAAGATTAAAATACCCTGGACTGTCCCTTCCCCTCCCTTGGCAATGTGATCTCTCATCCCCGGTGTTAGGGGCCCCTGCTAAGTGCAGTGGAAGTGAGACAGGCTGGGACCTGGGACCCTTTGCTGCAATGCTTGCACCTGGACAAAACTCCTTGGGCAACAGAATACAAAGAAACTATGAGGGACTAAACACTGCATGCATACCCAGTTGGGGTGAATTATGGACAAAAAGACAAAAATTATAGACAAAAAAATCTCCAACACACCACCCCACTGTCACCTCTGAAGAGCTGGGAGCAAAAACAGGGTGTAGGAAGCAGGAGCAGAAGCAGGGCACTGCATATGCCCCCCAGCACTCAACACCACCAAAGGGGCAGGCAGACCACCTCAGCCGCCCCTCAGCCGGACCCCGGGACACAGCCCCACCTTCACGCTATATAAGGAACCAGCCAGCCCCCTCCTTGGGGAGCTGGCTAGCAAGGGAACCCGCTACCTGTTTTCGCTGCCCCCTGCTGCAGCAGGGGCCCCAAGAAAACCTTGCCTGAATTTCTTGTCTGGCCTCTAGTCAATTTCTATTGATTGGGGAAAACCAAGAACCCTGGTCTGTATCAGCCAATCATGTCATAAGTACACGGTCCAAATCTTTCCCCCTGCAGCTTACTTCTGGGGAGTAGAGAAATGTGAGGTTGGTATTACTGTTTCCCTCCCACCCCCAAATGCAACTCTCAGTCATCCAAGGCTGTAATCCAGAATTCTTCCATAAGGAGCGTCAGGCGCCGGGTGTTACACACCATCCACCCGGTGCAGCGCACAGGTCCAGCAAGGCTCGGGCTTTCTGCAGAAATTGAAAGCGGCGATTCAGCTGGATCAGCTTGAAAGCAGACCGGGAACGGTAACCTGGAGGCGGCGACAAAGTACTGTAGTAAGTTCCGCGAAGCGCTTTCCCAGCGGGATTTCTGCGGCCTCACGACCCACCACCCTTTCTGCGGAAGAAAAACTCAATATTCGGAAAGGGGGCGAACCGGCCAAGGTTGGTGGCGCACCCGCTCGCAGACGGCGCGAACCCTGACTCACCCGTCTCCTTTGCCAAGTGATAGAACTTGTCTCGCCGGCTCTTCCCGACTTTGCCCTTTTTGCCCATGGTGGGACGTGGGAGCGCCACTCAATCTGGAGAGGAAGCAGAAATTGGGACGTCTCTTCCCGGAGCACTAGATTCCGCTCTTCGTTCCCCACTCGCCGTCGCAGACACACTGAGCCTCAGTCTACACTACTCACCGCCACCCAGCACCATTTCCACCACCCCTGAAGCGGCACGTGTGGGCAGCAAACGTATTTCCGCTTCCGCTTGCGTCGCTCGCGTCCCCGGCTCCAAGTTGTCCGCCATTTTGAGCGTGGCCACAAAAATTTTCTCTATTTTCTGTCCCCAGGTTTTATAAGTTGGAAGCTGGCACCAGGAGAAATGGTTACTTTAACCAAAACCGAGTTTCTAGAGAGTAATGTTTAGGAGTTCTGCTAACCCTTTTCAAAGCTCCTGACCTCGCGTACCCCCGCCCCTCCCCTCATGGCCCCTGTTACTTATTACCGTCTGTCCTCACACCCCGCCCATTGACCCGGAACTGTTCTCTGCCTTGGTTTTTCGGTCCCTAAACCCCTGCTTCTGCGCCTGCGCGCCAAGGCGGCTCTGATGCCGGCCGCGGAAGAGGGAAGATGGCGCTTGACGGACCAGAGCAGGTATGGCGGCGGTGGTCGGGCGGGGACTGGGGCTGGATGCGAAACAGGTGTGATCCGAGGTGGGCAGCCGGCCGGGGCAAGAGGGTGGGGGGAGTCGGGGGTGGGTGGGCCAGTCTAGACTGGGCCCTACCTGGGACAGGATCTGCTGTGTCAGCGCCGCCCCCGGCGGGTCAAGGCAGGGCCGGGAGTGGAAGACCCGGTGGAAGCCGAGTAAGTGAGAGGAGCGGTGGGAGCGGGAACCCACCCTTCCGCGAGTCGGGGGAGTCGGGGGACACGTCCTTCCTGCTGACTCCTCCTGTAGTATAATAACACCTCGGGTTTGTATAGCGTTCCCGGGTGTGTCGTCTCTTGATCCTCCTGAAAGTCTTAAGAGGTAGGCACCGTTCTCATTCTGTTTTAGTTTAGTCACGGGGAAATGGTTCCGAAGAGATGGAGTGAGGGATTAGAACCCAAATCTTAAATCTCCGAAATCCAAGCTGGAAGTAGCTTTATCCCTTGGATGTTTAACCTGTTGGTTACTAATTACACTGTGTCTTCAGATGGAGCTGGAAGAGGGGAAGGCAGGCAGTGGACTCCGCCAGTATTACCTGTCCAAGATTGAAGAACTCCAGGTGAGAAGGGACTCCAAAGGTCCAGAGGAAGCTAGAAGGGGGATGAGGGATTGATGGAACGGATTTCTACAAATCCATATAATTCCACTGGGGGCGCAGTGGAAGAAGCAACAAGCCAACGGTATAAAGTATATGAAGTTAACAGCCTCTTGTTCCTCTCAAGTCCCATCATTTTGAAGGTAGTATTCACAGTTCATTAAACATCTTTAAAAGTCAAATTTTAACGTAAGAGGTACCCCCAGCCAAAAGTCATTCTTCTTAGAAGAAGCCTGAATGAGAGGGTTTCTTATAAAAGAGAAGACATAGGATCAGAAGATGAGATTTATCAGAGGGAGGGTTGGGGCAGAGTGAGGGAAGACAGAATTGAGGAGTCTGGACAATGCTGATTCCGTAGGACTGAATGAAAAGGAACTGGACAACCCAGTGCTCTAGCCTAAACAGGGAGCAGGGACCATAGAAATAAGGAAAATAATGTCAATTGGATGGAGGAGAGCCACAAGGAAAAATTCTGAACTCCAGGTACATTTGTAGGTATCATATTTGGTTTGTCACTTTTTTTTTTAGAAGAGACTGTGATATATATATTTTTTATTTATTTATTTTTATTTTTGGCTGTGTTGGGTCTTCGTTGCTGCACGCGGGCTCTCTCTAGTTGCGGCGAGTGGGGCTACTCTTCGTTATGGTGCGCGGGCTTCTCATTGCGGTGGCTTCTCTTGTTGCGGAGCACGGGCTCTAGGCGGGCTTCAGTAGTTGTGGCTCGCAGGCCCTAGAGCGCAGGCTCAGTAGTTGTGGCACACAGGCTTAGCTGCTCCGCGGCATGTGGGATCCTACCGGAGCAGGGCTCGAACCCGTGTCCCCTGCTTTGGCAGGCGGATTCTTAACCACTGCGCCACCAAGGAAGTCCGGTTTGTCATTTTTGAAATGCGTTACGTGTGCTTTCATTTGTTCCTCACGTTAGTCCTGAAAAGAGGCAGGATAGGTGATGCTTGCAGTTTGGTAACAGATCTAGACCTTTTACATAGCTTTCATTGGCTTTACCCAACTGTTAATTGCCAGCAATGGGGCTAGAACTTAGGCTTCTGACTCAGAGGTCTTCCCACTCTACCGTTACCAGTCTGCAAGAAACTATGTGAGCCAGCTGTTAACTCCTGTCCACTACGGTTATTCCTGGACCAGTATTAGACAAGCAGCCTTTTTTTCCTGTGGTTGTCCTACACTCCAGAGGGGCTCTTGGAGGACAGGATAGGGTCGTTAGAATCATATTGGAGAATCTGAATGGAGAATGCAGGTGCCTTGTGCTCCTTCCTCGCTTAGCTCATATCAGCCTATGAGGGTTTCGGCCAAGATCGTAACCGCCTACCGTTTTCCACCCTTTGCTTCTTGTCCTCCACAGCTGATCGTGAATGATAAGAGCCAAAATCTCCGGAGGCTGCAGGCACAGAGGAATGAGCTTAATGCAAAAGGTGAGGGGGAAAGATGGGAAGGCTGCGTGTGGGCAGTTTGAAGTGAGTCTTCACGTTGGTGCCCGTTGCTTTTCCCAGTCCAAGGCCATGCCCTCTTTACACGCACATCTCTCTCCTGAGCCCCATCGTAATCTCCTTAAAGACATGAACTTTGACTTTTTTTTTGTGGCCTTCCCTTCAAAACTTTATAGCGGTGCTTAGTTCATGCATGTTGAATCAAGTCGTGGGTGGGGGACACCAAAGAATCTGGGTGGCCATTGTGTCTGTTTCGCATCTAGTTCGCCTGTTGCGGGAAGAGCTACAGCTGCTGCAGGAACAGGGCTCCTACGTGGGGGAAGTAGTCCGGGCCATGGATAAGAAGAAAGTGTTGGTTAAGGTAAAGGCGACGTGACCCCAGGGACCAGCCTGTTGCCCACTGCGTTCCCGTAGCTTTGTGTGTAGCGAGGACACTGTTGTCGCGTTACTGTAAGACCCATGTGTCTTCCTGGGTGAGGCTGGTGATTTGGTGGCTGTCGGGGAAGGTCATGAGCTGTTGTTTCTCTAGGTACATCCTGAGGGCAAGTTTGTCGTAGACGTAGATAAGAACATCGACATCAATGATGTGAGTGCAGCTGGGGAGGTGGGAGGTGGGGGGTCAGCTCTCACCACACCACTTCCTGAACCTCTCTCTCCTCACCCAGGTGACACCCAATTGCCGGGTGGCTCTCAGAAATGACAGCTACACTCTGCACAAGATCCTGCCCAACAAGGTAGACCCATTGGTGTCACTGATGATGGTGGAGAAGGTGCCAGATTCAACTTACGAGATGATTGGTGGACTGGACAAGCAGATCAAGGAGATCAAAGAAGTGATTGAGCTGCCCGTTAAGCATCCTGAGCTCTTTGAAGCGCTGGGCATCGCGCAGCCCAAGGTGAGCAGGGCTTCTGTGGGAGGACCGTGCTGCTACTGTGCATCTCGTGCCCCAGGCTGGATAGACCGGAGCCTGCTTACGCTGGCCCTCCCCATGCAGAGGGCCTGGGGGAGAGGTGCTGCCAGGCCACCGAAGTGGTTTGGTTATAAGCTCCAGAAGGGACCTTGACGTTCATTTTTTTATCTCTAGCATCTAATACGGGATCTAGCACAGTGCACGCACTTGATCATTCATTGAATGAAACGTGGAGGCCGGCTTTTTGCCCTGAGTCCTGTTGTTCTCTAGGGAGTGCTGCTGTACGGACCCCCAGGCACTGGGAAGACACTGTTGGCCCGGGCTGTGGCTCATCATACAGACTGTACTTTCATTCGTGTCTCTGGCTCTGAATTGGTGCAGAAATTCATCGGGGAAGGTAACTTTGGCCAGAAACAAGAAAACTATAAGGCGGCGGGGGCTGGGGGGCCCATCAGCTTAACGCCAGCTTGGCCTCTGTGCAGGGGCAAGAATGGTGAGGGAACTGTTTGTCATGGCCCGAGAACACGCCCCATCTATCATCTTCATGGACGAAATCGACTCCATCGGCTCCTCACGGCTGGAGGGAGGCTCCGGAGGGGACAGTGAAGTCCAGCGCACGATGCTGGAGCTGCTCAACCAGCTGGATGGCTTCGAGGCCACCAAGAACATCAAGGTGCAGTGGGGTCGGCTGTGGGAGGAGCCAAGGGAAGGCCCCGGGTGAGGCTGCAGCCTCAGGAAGGGCTTAGCTGACGCCAGCTGCTCTGTCTACTCAGGTCATCATGGCGACTAACAGGATTGACATCCTGGACTCAGCGCTGCTCCGCCCAGGGCGCATTGACAGAAAAATTGAATTCCCACCCCCCAATGAGGAGGTTTGTGATGGGCAGCGCTGGCAGTGGCTCTGGCTGTGAGGGCAGGCCGTGGGCTCAGGCTTTTCCTCTCCCATCGCTAGGCCCGGCTGGACATTTTGAAGATCCATTCTCGGAAAATGAACCTGACCCGGGGGATCAACCTGAGAAAAATTGCTGAGCTCATGCCAGGAGCATCAGGGGCTGAAGTGAAGGTAACTGGAGGGCCCAAGGAAATGGGGGCAGCGGCAGGAAGCTCCAGGTTCCAGGGCACAGCCTCAGCGCCTGTCTTCCTTTCCCTGCTCAGGGCGTGTGCACTGAAGCCGGCATGTACGCGCTGCGGGAGCGGCGAGTCCACGTCACCCAGGAGGACTTTGAGATGGCAGTAGCCAAGGTACAGGCCTCCATCTTTCCGCCTTTGCTGATGGTGGCTCTGGAGCAGTGGGGATGGGGCACGTGTTCACCCAGTCTCTAACTTAAATGCTCTCTCTCTCTCCAGGTCATGCAAAAGGACAGTGAGAAAAACATGTCCATCAAGAAGCTATGGAAGTGAGGCGGATGTCCTTTGTGTGGGTCCCTCAAATAAAGCTCTGCAGGACGAGACCTTGAGGACTTGAGTCTGTTAATGAGTGGCCGCACTGTTCAGTCACCAGGTCTGGGTACCACCAATAAACAAAGATTTATTTGGAAATTTCCAAACCTGCCAGAAGTGGCACTTGCCAAGCCCTAGGCCCACCCTCCTTACCAAGCTCCAAAGGGCAACAATAGTCCCCGCCATCTCTCCCCTGCACCTACCCCTGCCCACACACACCCCTGCCTCAGGCCCCGCCAGAGAACTAGTGTGCCCTCCCTCTAGGAGGCGTTACCCCCAGGCCCAAGAGCTGGGGTGGCAGCCCTCTGGCCTCTCAGGAGATGATGGCGGCCAGAGCCGCTTGCATAGATTGAGAAAAGAAAATAAGGAAGGAGACACCACGTAGGGCTCCCTGAAAAACCCCAGCTTACCCCTGTACAAAAAAAAGTGGCTCCCGCATAGAAAAACCTGCTCCACGAATAGTGCAAATACCCAAGAAAGGAAAAAAAACCAGCAGCAAGGCTGGGCTGGTAGGAATGGCAAAGAACTTTGGTTTGGAAAGGCTAGGAAGAGTGTGAGCTGTGCCCCTCTTCCTCGCCCAGCTCCTCAGAGCCAGCGCTGACACTCGCCCCAAGGGGGTCTGTAAACAAGCAAAGCCAGGGGCCTTTGGTTCTGAAAGGTCTCGGTTACCATGTCAAAGCACAGCCTCCAGGTCCTACTTGGGCCTGCCTGCAGGGGGCAGAGGAGGCCTCTGCTGTGAATCCGATTAAAGCCAACGTGTAAGTAATAAGGCTTTGGGACCAAGCAACAAGGAATCCTATCACTACACTTATGAAACTAAAGCTGGGGAGCAGAGGGTGACAGGAGACACCCCTCACCCCCTCCTTATCCTACATGTCTGTGCCCCAGAGGGCGGTCCCCTTCCAGGCTGAGGAGGGGGTGGCTCCAGGGCTGGGAAGAAAGGAAGGGATCCCTGAGCAGTTAGGTCAGGCGGATTCCCAGCACCTGTTCCAGTTCCTGCCTTCGCTGCTGCACCTGGAGGAGGGAGAGACGGGCGGCTCAGGCCTGTGTGCCCGCCTGCGCTTGTGAGCAGCTCACCCTCCCCTCTGGTGTGCAGTCCAGCTCAACCACAGGCGGGCAGACGGGGCGGAGCCGCCTCACCTTGGCAAAGATGTGCCTCCCCACTGCTTCCTGGGCCCAGGGCTGGTGGTAGAAAGCAGCTCGTCTCTCCTCCTCAGGATTCCCAATCACATCAGTGATGATCTGCAAAGAGCCAGGAGGAAAGCTGAACATGATTCCTACCCCTGACCTATCAGCCCCCGGAACCGGAAGAATAGTGATGGGGGCACAACCACCCAGAGCTTAACATGGGATCAACCTCAGGAAAAAGGAGCACACCTTGAGGTCCCGGCGCTGGGAACGGAGCCATTCCTGGATGAAGTCCTGGGGGTCAGTGCTAAAACTGAGCATGAAATCCCTCTGGGTCTTCAGCTGGTTGATGGACTCAATGGTCTCATGGATCTGGGAAAAGGGGTACATGTGTCAGACTGGCTGTTTCCAGCCCTAATCCCAAAGGACTCGGATCCCATCCCAAGGTGCCACAAGTATGGAAATGCCCGAGAGCCTGCCTGGCCTCACTGTGGGCCCCAGAGGAGGTTGTGAGGGTAGGGGCCCACCTTGACATCAAGAGAGGCGATCTCCTGCTGATTGGTGGTGGAGGCCAGAAAATTGCTCATCTGGGCCTTGAGCGGGTCATCCACCTCCACGTCAATGTCGTAACAGGCTGTCTTCTTCTGGTCGTTAGGGTCCACGCTACACACAGCACAGGGGAGGGAAAGCGTGAGCACACAGCTCCACCCCATCCACCTGGGCCAAACTGCACACGCTCGGGGAGCAGGAAACCAAACCTGCTGCTTCTCTCTGGCTTTAATTCAAGCCAGAGGTAAACTGCTCTTAGAGAAGCCTTCCTCCCCCTCTTCCCATTTACCTAATGACATGGTTGATGACAATGGGGTCTGGATGCTGCAGCAACCCGGCTAGCTTCATGGGAATCTCAGAGAAACGGAGTCGGCCACAACTGAAGATCTAGAGAGAGCACCAGAGGGTTGGTGATGCCTCTGTGGGCACACGGGGAAGTGGACCATCCCAGGGGCGGTGTGAAGAACGTGGCTGAGAACTAGCCCAGTGGAGCTCTGGAGGCGCAGGCAAGACGGGGGCTGCGAGACTAGAGGGGGGACGGTGTCCCAGCTAACCTGGCGGAAGTACCGGTTGCAGTTGATGTACTCCCGCTCGTGGCCGTCCTGCAGCTGGTTGTGTTTGATGTAGAGCCACAGGGCCTGCATGATGGCAGCCCTCGTCTGTGTGTGCACCCCCAGCAGCCTCGCCAGTCGGGGGTCCAACTTGTACTGGGGAGGCTGGGATGGACAGAGGGGAGTCAGAGGAGGGGTTCTTGTGAAAAAAAAAAAAGCAGAATAGGACAGGGACAGGGACAGGCTTTACAACAGGGACCTGCCCCGATGCCCCAGAGGAGAGTCCCTGTGACCCCAAACATGGCCCCAGGGCACTTGTCACCTGATGATCCAGCATGAGCAGGAGGGTGCACTTGACGTTGAGGTCTCCGGGCCGTTTCACCTGGAAGCCATCTGTCTCCTGGGTGGTGGGCATCCGGTGCCACTGGCAGGGGGGAGGGGAGCAGAGCTCATCACCAAGGGGGTGGGCATGAACATACACCCCTGGCCCTGCAAGGGGACTAAGGCCATTTCTCTGGCCACCTGGCACGTCACCCTGTGTTCCTGAACCCCAGGCCCACTCTCACCTCCACCAGGTGGTTGTCAGGCCCGTACAGTTCCTTGTCCAGCTCAATGACGAGGCTCTTAAAGAATGAAGAAAACTTCCTCTTCTGTTTACTAGGCTGGGGATGCAAAGGGGTGTGAGATAGGCGTGCTGCTGAGTGCTCAAGCCTAAGCTACACTAAGCCCCAAACAGAGGAATATTGTTTCAGCCCTGAAGCTCAGGGTACTGAGGATTCTTGGGCCCTGAAGGAAGCCGGGAAAAGTGAGAGACTTGAGACAGGGAAGGGGCTCTATGCAGCCCCACTGTCAGCCAATTAGAAAGGGGCACCCCTTCCTCGGGACACTTTACTGCCATCTGCAGGAAGAGTGTTGTAATAACCGTACAAATCTCCCACCTGGTGCTGGCTCAGAGCTGTGCAAAGCGTGAACTGTGAGCAGTGCCCTCTCCCTCATGCAGGATGTCCCCGGAAGCGCCCGAGTGTCTGGCCCGCACAGGCCACCTCCCTTCCAGACACCTCCTTCCCCAACTCACATCATCCAGCAGTTTTCCCTCGACTCGGAGTTCCCAGGAAGCCACCTTGTCCCCTGCGGGGTTTCCCCCGGGGGCCCCTGCGGTTCCTGCACTATCACCTTCTGCCTTGCTGGGACTGAACGTATTAGAAATATAGATCCGCAGCTTTCGTTTTTGCTAAAGAGAGAAAGACGACCGGTTAGCTAGAGGGGGACCAGTGTGTTGGAAAACACTGCTACCCAATCTTCCCGTCTGAACTCATTCAACATCAATACAGAGCAGTGACTGTGGGCCAGGCCCCTGGTTAGGCACTGGGAATCAGGAGAGGAAATTTCAGTCCTGGCCTTCAAAGGACTCACAATTTCATAGGGGAGACAGATGCACTACCAACAGTTCCAACACAGGGGGATCAGTGGTGTGACAGAGGTACAGAGGGGGTGCTATCAGGCAAACCAGAAGCCTCTGGCTCATATTTTAAATGAAACTCAAACACCCATGATGGTCCCAGAATATCATCTCCTGGAAAGGCTTCACCATTCAAGAGGCTGTTCTAGATAAAGCTTCTCCAGGGATGGGGAAGAAGACAGGAACTATCCTCATCTACCCTGTAGTTCTGCCTTTCAAACTTCTGACCACGATCTACAATATTTACATTTTAAATCATGATCCAGGATCTGCACACATAAATACATGAAATAAAAATGTCGTTAAGTCCTTTACTACTGTGAAGAATTAGTATAATTTCTACTATGTTCTATTTCATTAAGAACGTGCTGGCCCCACCACACTAAATTGAGTTCATGCTCAATGGGCTGTGTCCTACAATGTGAAAACTCCTGCTCTAGCCCATCACAGACCCTCACGTGGCCCCTGGAAAACAAGGCCAGGGAGAGGCAGAGAAGCCTGGCAAGGCCCAGAAGTAGCCGGGACTGCACACACCGTCAGAGGCTTTTTGATGGCCTCCTGGATCTCCATCCGCTTTCGAGCAATGGTCTGGTCCAGCTTCCGCTCAAAAGCCAAGAGATCCATGTACGCCTGAGACTCTGGGACAAGCTCCCGAATCTGGAGGAAGGGAGAAGGGGTTCATCACCTTGTTTCAGCTGCAGCTCTGGCTCCTTCCTCCATTCCTCCCTCACCCCAGGGTTAGGGGAGACTGACCCCACCCCCAGCCAACCAGCCCTTGGGTGAGCCTCCTAGGCCCCCTCCCAACATACTCACTCGCTGAGGTAGAACTTTATCTGCCATCTTCCTCCTCTTTAACCTGGGAGGACAGAAACCCACTTAAGAGGTCACTGGTCCAACGTACCTCCCCCACCCACCATCTACCTCTCCAGTCCCCAGGACCTTCCCCCAGGAGACCTGGGAGTCTTCCTCAATCATCGAAGCTCTTAGGACAGAAGGAAACCATCTGTTACCACTAGAGCTGCACTAGATGGGGTGGGAGAAACAGGACAGTCTTACCCCCGGCGCTGGGCAGGCATCGGGGGCTGGGCCTGGGGCACAAGCAGGCGTTTTCGGAATGGGTCCATCATGGTGGGTGGCATGCCAGGTCGAAGTGGAGCAGCTGAGCCAAATGGGGAGCCGGCAGGGGGTCCCACCTGCAAGCCAGCCATGGGCATCCGGCTCCCTGGTGACATGCCAGGCCTCTGGGGGAAGTGAGCCAACGGAGATGCACAGGTCAGCGGTGGGGCCCTTTGGGGCCCGTAACCCATTCCCTCCATCCCTCTGCTCAGCCAGGTCCAGCCCTGAGCAGCACATGGCAGAGCCCGCGGAGCCCGGGCAGGAGTGCCAAGAACAAAGGGGAGCAGGCGCCTGAGAGCAGAAGTGTAAACCACACCTGCCCCGCCCCCTTCAACCGCCCTGGCAGCCGTGCCAGCGAATGAGGCCTGCAGAGCCCAGGGGTGGGAGGAGAATCCTGCCTGCAGAGAGAAGAAGGGCCTGGGGGAGTTTTTCAGGGCCCATCGCCACTCCAACCACCTTCCGGCCCTAGCACACTGTGCCCCTGCTCCCTGGGACCAGCCAGCTTCAAGGCACTCCTGAGGCTCTCAGACGGTCCCACCAAGCACTCCCATCCTCTCCTTCCCCCAGCTTGAGGGAGAAGCCTGGGGGCAGTATCGTAGCCAGGAGCTGGGTGTAGTGTGATAGGAGCAGGCTGACGGGTCACAGCCGCAACACCCATCCCCTGTCGCCAGCCTGGTGGTGTGACTAAGAGGAGAAAGGCAGTCCAACAGGCTGGCAAGCCCATCAGGCAGTGGAACCCCAGGTGAGCAAGCTGCAACAGGATGGCGTGGAGCCTGTCCCGACTGGTGGCGGGGGGGCCTCAGGCGGAGTACAGAGACCATCTGGTCGCCATATGGCCCCTACTCACAACCACAACTGGACCCTTCTCTCACCTCCCCACTGCCCAGCCCCCAACTCCTATGCCAGAAGACCCCGAAGGGGAAGCTGTGGCTCCTGCGGGAGAGAGAGCAACTGGCACCTGGCCTCTGCGCGTGGTCCACGCACCACCTGGTGGCTAGGGCTGGCTTGGCAATGCCAAGCTGGAGAAGGGAGGTAAGATTATCCTGGGATGCAAGGATCGAAGTCTTAGGATCAGCAGAGGAATCTGAATGAGAGGCGGCTTCTTTAGAAGCCTGCGGAAGGATTTCCCACCGAGGTCAGGCTGCCCAGCATCTCTGTGGAGCCCCTCGGGGAGGAACCCCCGCCCCTTCCCCGAGGCTGCTGCCTGCAAGGCCTGTTTGGCAGCTCTGCCTCGTACACACTGTCCCTGGCAGCTTCACAGGGCTGGCCCCAGGGCCCAGATTATGCAACCGCCAGGACCAGCCAACCAAGCCAGGCTGGGTGGGGACTCCGCACCAAATCAAAGGACCCCCGCCCCCCCCCAACCCCGCCAGCATCAGGAGACTCCTGCTCCACCTCTTCAACCAGCACTCAACCCATGTTCTCACCAAGGAGGGTCAGATTCTTGACCAGATGCAGAGATGGACAGAAACGTGACCCAGAGTTGGGGGGAAGGGGAAAGGAGTGGGGCGGGGAGGAAGCGTTTGGGAGGATGGAGTTCAACGTGGGGGGCTCTGTCTGGGACCTCTGGAGTCCTGCCACAAGTCTCTCCTCATCAGGAGGAGGGGCATCTGAGCTGTTGAGAGGCAGACAGCCTGCTTCTCTGCCTTAATGAGCCACAGCTAGAGATGATAGAAACAACTCAGGGTGGCCACAGCTGAGAGCCCAGCCCCACGCACCCTAGATTTGAGTTTTTCCCACCAGCGCCCGAGCCGAAGGGGAGGAACAACTGAGGCGGGGGACCTGCAGAGTGGGAGCCGGGGCCTCTTCACTAGGGCGCCCGCAGAACCTCCTCGGCAACACGCACCCCGCTGAGGCAGGTGCTCCCGGAACAGGAAGTCCCCGGAGCAGGCGGCACAGGCAGGGCCTGGAAGAGGCCCCTCCCAGACGCTGCTCCAGACTCTTCCCGGGCGAGGGCCCCCAGCTCGCCCAGGGCCCCAGGCCTCTCCCGAGGGGGAAGGGGCCCAGGGAAAGGCTGCGTGCAGTTCACGAAGTCCCAGCTCGGCCTGGCCAAGCTCCACACCTGGGCTCTGAAGCACCAGTAACTCCTCCTCTTCTAAAAAAACAGCCCAAGAGTTAAAGAAAAGAACAGAGCCCCGAACTCTTGGGCTCCCTGACCCCCTTCCTGCAGCAGGGCTAGCCAGGGAGGCCTGGCTCGGTGCCCTGAGCCTCGGGAGCGGGCAGTAACCTGCTCTCCCTCAGCCCGGCAGCAGCCCACGTCCTCAGCTGGACTCTGGCTCCACCACCGGGGACAGCAGGGGCGGGAGGCCAGGCCTGATGCTGCCGCCTCCAGAGAGCACGCTCGCCCGGCTCAGCGCCTGGGGCCCTGGCGCTCCTGGTGGCTGGGCCTAAGGACCGAGGAGAAGAGCACATACCCCTGCATACATAGAAAACATCTTGAACTCTCTGGCGTGAACCCAGCAATCTGTGTTTTTGGGGTTTTTTTTTTTTCATTTTTTGTTTTCTTTAAGCTCCTTAGTAGACTGTGACACTGTAAGAAGGTGGGTCATCGCTTCCCTTCTATCAATAGGCTCCCCTATTTGCCCCCCTTGGGCCTGAGAGCCTTGCTCCTCCAGCTCACCTCATGCACCCTAATAGAGAAGCACCCCCGCTCCTCAGATCTAAAATCCCTTCTCCGGAAGTCACATAACTGGACTTGGAAAGAGGCCAAGCAGGATCCTCCTCAAACTCAGCCAAAGTGAACTGCCCCCGACCCCGGCATCTACCTCTACTGCCGGCCCCCCCAACCCCATCCCCGGGAAGAGGAGGAGGAGACCCTGAGAAGCTGGATGGCAAGCAGAGGCTCAGTGCCTTCCCCAAGGTCCCCACTCCTAGAAGCCTGGGGCTACCCAGACAGCCAGCTCAGCCTTGCCACCGGCCCAAGGCCACTCCCTACAAATCACTGTGGAATCCATCCTCTCAGGGGCTTTCCCCAGGCCACATTTCCCATGGGCTGCAAACTGAGGAAACTAGAGAGGCTCCTATCGGGTCCTTAGATCCTTCCCAGGCCAATGGCCCACAGGGAGGCTCCTCAGCTAACTCGCTCAAGAGCCAGAATGACAGATGCAGGGATCCCTCAGTGACACCCTGGGCCCATGAATCCCCAAGGGGGAGAGCAAGATGGGAAAGATGAATCCCAGCTGGAGTCTTTGGGACCAGATCTGTCCCTGTCAATACTCAGACCTTGGTTTTCTTCACAGGGAGGAGGGAGAATGAGGGGTAAGAGGGAAAAATCACTGCCCCCAAATGAAGCATCTCTTTACAAAGTGAGGGCCCAGGGCTCCTGGGGGGATATGTGTCCCCTACTCTATGAGGATCCATTTGGGGGACCTCTACCTGGGCACGTGAGGTAGAGGAGACATGAGAATCTCCAAGCTGCCTTGAGAGATTAGCAAGAAGCCAGTGTCAAATGCTGGGGCACACGGATTGGGATATGGCATTGTTAGAACCTAAAGACTAATTAAAAATGGGTGGGGGGGGGAACTTCCCTGGTGGCGCAGTGGTTGGGAATCCGCCTGCCAATGCAAGGGACACGGGTTTGAGCCCTGGTCCGGGAGGATCCCACATGCCGCGGAGCAACTAAGCCCGTGCGCCACAACTACTGAGCCCGCGTGCCACAACTACTGAAGCCTGCACTAGAGCCCACGCTCCGCAACAAGAGAAGCCAATGCAGTGAGAAGCCCGCGCACCGCAACGAAGAGTAGACCCCGCTCGCCACAACTAGAGAAAGCCTGCAAGCAGCAATGAAGACGCAACGCAGCCAAAAAAAAAAAAAAAGTGGAGAGGGTGGCGGGAAAAAGGATGGGCGCAATTCCCAAGCATTCTGGGGGCGACCAGAAACAATGAACTTGGGGACTGATAAGCCCCAGCCCCCCAGTGTCAGGCTGAGTTCCTCACACACTGACCCCAAGGACGGAGTCTCTGCCTCTCAATGGCTTTTGAAGCTGCAACCCGAGAAGCCCCTCTGCAAAGCCAAAAAAGACAGAACCCTTTGAAGCAACTCTCTGCAGGCTCCTCCAGCCGCAGACCAGCGGTGCTCAGTGGAGCCTCTCTGCTCCTCCAGACTGATCAACTCCTGGACACTATGACACCAGGCAGAAAGCCATAAAGAAAGTCTGTCCAGAATGGGCTGGGCTTTCCTCCTTCCTCAGGCTTGTCCACCACCCTCTCTGGTCTAACCCAGAGTCATCCCTGTGTGAAGGCCCCTGGGCCTGACCCAGGAGTAGACTACCCCTGCACAGGCTGGAATCCCTTATCTTCTGCCTCCGGTGGCCGTGGGAAGCCAGGCCCTTCTTCCTCCTCCTTAGCAGCTGGGAGCCATCTCAGACACGCTAGAACTCTGCCAGTTCCCAAGTAGAAAAAAAAACAGAGCAGACTTGGAGTAGGACCAAGACCAATGCAGGGTAACCTGCTTTCTCAGTGAGGGTCCTTTTCCAAAACTTTCTCATCACTTCCCAGGACCCCTTACCCGATAATCTACACTAGACTTCTCATCCCACCCGCCCACAACTCACTAGGTCCAACAACGCCTCCATCTCTCAGTTGCTCAGAATCCCTGTTCTAAGGAAGAACCCCGACCCTCCCAACTGCTTCAAACCCTACACCCCAGAGGCGCTCTTACCTTCTCCCCCAACTCCTCCACCACCACCTAGCCGAGCCCGAGGGTTCCTGGACTTGCCCCCCACCGTGCCCCGTGAAATCCGCATGCAGAGCCCCTATGCCGTCTGTACAGGAGGCTGCCCCAGGGCCCTCACTCGAGGCCCCCTTCGCCCCCTGCCCCGGGCGTGCTCGCGGTGCCGCCCGCCCATCCGCCCTCCTCACCTGGAACTGCGCCGCAGGGCCCGCGGGGCCCATGGGGCGGAAGGCGGCGGCCCCGGGGCCCCCCACGCCTCCAGCCGGCCCGGGCCCCCTGAGCGCCGGTCCGGGCAGCATGCCGGGTCCTGCTGGCGGAGGCGGAGCTCCCAGGGCCGCGGCAACGGCGCCGCCGCCAGGGCTCAGCGGGGGCAGCGGGAACCCGCCCGCGCCACGGCCCGACATCGCTCCGTCCCGTCCGGCGGTGTCTCGATCCGGACTCCGGGCTTCGCGCTGAGTTCGCTCCGCGCTCCGTGCTCCGGGACTTTCCGCTCTAAATTCCGGGTTCTAGGGTTTGTTGATCCGGATTCCGGGATTTCCTAATCCAAGTTCGCGAGTTCCTCACAAACCCAGTTTGGGGCAGGGCCGATCCTGATTCCGGTCCTGCCCGGGAAATTCCGGATCCGGGATGTGCTACGGGCCCGCTTGCCTCCCCCGGCCTCCGGAGGTTTGGCCGCCAGTGTTCAGTTACGCAGAGGCGGCAACTAACCCCTGCCCCGCCTAATCCAGCCCAGCACTAAGCCCCGCCTATACCCAGCCGCCCAGGGCGAGGATGCCTCCTCAAATCCCGCCCCTCGCGAGACCCGCCCCCAACAGGCACCACCCCTAACCGCCGGCCCTCCCGGAGCCCCGCCCACACCCCTTGTGCCGGCCCTCCATCGGAGGGGCGGGGGCGGAAGCTGCGCACGGAAGAGCGGGGCGGGGTCAGAGGTCAAAGGTCAGAAGGGCTTCTACAGTGAAAGAGAAGTTGATGCTTTCTCCCTCGTGCAGCCGAGTCACCGGGGTACACGGCCACGCTCCCTGAAAATACTTCTATCAGACATCCTTTCTACGTTTTCAGCATTAAAGACAACTTACAGCTGCTCTCTCCAGCAGAACAGCTGCCAACTTGACTTTCTTTAAAAGCCCATCCTGGGAACTTCCCTGGGGGCGCAGTGGTTAAGAATCTGACCGCCAAGGCAGGGGACGCGGGTTCGAGCCCTGGTCCGGGAAGATCCCACATGCCGCGGAGCAACTAAGCCCGTGCGCCACAACTCCTGTGCTCTAGAGCCCTTGCGCCACAACTGCTGAGCCCGTGTGCCACAACTACTGAAGCCTATGCACCTAGAGTCCGTGCTCCGCAACAAGAGAAGCCACCGCAATGAGAAGCCCGTGCACCGCAACAAAGAATAGCCCCTGCTCGCTGCAATTAGAGAAAGCCTGCGCGCAGCAACGAAGACCCAACACAGACAAAAAAAAAAAAAAAAAAAAAAAGCCCATCCTGGTGGATCAGAGCTGCCAAGGGACTTGGCTGCCCCAGACCTGATCCAGCTGTGTGAAGGGCTGAATTGGCCAAGCGCCGAGTTCTTATCGCATATTTTGAATGTGCCTCTGCCTCACTTTAAGGAAGCCTAGTACATTACTCCACAGGAAATGTTTCTAGGCAAAGGAATTTTGCATTATGAGAAGCCTCCCTGAGTTAAATAAGATCCTTCTCCAGGATTTATCGCACTTTTCAAAAATTCAGTACCTTTTCAGAAATCAGCCCTGTGTCAGAGGTACTCAGAATAAAGTGCTTCAGCTGTGCCAGATGTTCTGTGATTTTTCTCCCCATGATACAGACCAGTGCTTCTTCAACTCTTAAGGAGCATAAGAAACACCTGGGGCTTTTGTTTAAAATGCAGATTATGATCCAGTAGGCCTGGGTTCTGTGGTAGGGATCAAGATTCTGCATTCCTAACGAGCTCCCAAGCAATGCTGTTGTTACTCAGACTACACTTTTGACTATCCAAGATCAACTTCTTCATTATACAAATTCTCTGCTTTATGTTTTCATCCCCAACCAAGTGTTGCACCATAGCACCCCAGATCCTGTTTACAGTGCAACCCTTTTTAGTTAGTTCTGTTCATCTGTACTTCCTGGTATCTTTATCCTCCAGTGATAAACCCTGCTATTGCTGCTGCTGCTGCTTTCCTGCCTCTTGGTCTTCTCAGAGATCCCTCTCCTCTTTCTCCCTAAAAGTGGGTTACCTGCCAGTCTGAAAACAGACCACTGGAATTGTTCTAGTCATTGAATCAAGGCCCCTCCCCACCACTGCAAAGTGGGTAAAGAATTCTTGACAATGCAGTTAATGTCCATTTCAGGACTTTCAAGCTGCTAGGGCAACAGTAATTCCAGAGGAAGTAGTAAGTGTGAATCTCCTGGGGAGCTATTCCAAAATATCCCTGCCAAGCCACCCCCCTACGTACACATACACACACACACACACACACACACACACACACACACCATTGGCTCCCAGTGTTGTATTTAAAAAAAGACCTCCCAGGTAATTCTGACACAACCCTCCTTACATGTGTAAACAAGTGAATGATCTTTAAGTATAGTGAGATAAAATGATAAACAATGTCAGCAATGAGCTAATTGCAATGAAATAATATCCTCAAGGTGTTAGGGGGAAAACAGATACCTAAGACATGGTAGAGGTTAAAGATTTCCTAGACAGCAGGCAGAGAAGAGCTAACATTTATTAAGCATTTACTACACATATTCTCTCATTTAATCCTCACAATGCATATAAGGTACATACTACTTTTACCTCTATTTTAGAAATCAAGGCAGAGAGATTCAGTTCCTTGCCTGCTCTTACTGTGATGGTGCTGGGATTCAAACCTGGTTCTGATCTGGCTTGAGAATCCACAATCCAGGCACTTACCCACTATATATGACTTCTTGTTGGTAACTGTTATTTCTCTATTACCTCTGGTCTGTTATTACTTGCAAAGAAACAGTGTTCAAACTGAAAAGCAAGTGCCACAGGGACTCAGAGGGAGGTTGATTGGTAGGGCCCGATTAATCGTAAAATGTTTCCTGGAGCACTTTGATTTGAAGAAGGAGATACGATTGGTGGTCACCCAGTAGATGAATGGATCTGATATCTCACTTTGAGACAATTCAGAACCTTGTGAAAAGAGAGCACTAGGTTAACACTGAAGAAAAGATAGAGATGTGGGGAGGGGAGGCCATTTCCACTGCCACCCTCGTAGGACCTAATGGTACAGCCAATTACATGACTTGCAGTCATGGAGGCAGCATTCCCATGCCTTTGTTCTTTCAAGTTGGAATGCCTTTTTCTCTTCCTCCCTTCTTCCCTTGATACTTATTCTGCTCAGTGACCACTTTTCAGAATTTCATTCTGAGATCTTCTATGGTCTCAAAAGAAGGACTTTCCAATAACCTCTGGACCCTGTTGTATCTACAGATGCCCAGAGACTGAATGGAACTGAAGTATTTAATGTAATAAAGTGTTTAATAGTAAAGTATTTAATACAACCAGAGCCAAAGGGATAATCCCCAGCATGGGCTCTATGGTTCCTTGCTCAGCTGTCTGGTGGGCAAAATAGCCCCATAAGGGTTCACAAGAGAAAGGCCCTTGGAGCAAGATGGCCCTAGAGCAAGCAGGCAAAGGATCACTCCTCAGTGTGGTGGCCCTCAGGAGGTTGGAATTACAGGAGAAACAATGTGGTAGTCAGGTCATGGTGGGAAAAATTTATCACGATGGCAGCATTCTGGGGCTGTATGAGGGGTCTGTCCCCCCTGGAGCGTCCAAGCAGCTGACGCATCCATCTCCCATGTGGATGTGGTGGGGAGGCAGGCCTGGGGCACTGCCCAGTCAGAGCAGCAGAAGGGCTGGATAGTAAAGCAGCAGATGCTGTAGTTGCCATTTGAGAAGCCTTTATTGAACACCTTCCATGTGCCAGTCCCTGACATGTTCTAGCAAAGAAGATAAATGCATAAATAGATCATTTCTCCATGTGACAACTGCTAAGATAAAGGTATTCACAAGGTACCCTGGGAAAACAGAGGAGGCGTTTAGTGGGGGAAAGGGATTAGTAAAGACTTCTGGAAGGAGGTTATGCAAAAGAGGTTATGAATGAGTTAGGTAAAGAAAACAGTGTAAGACTCAAGGGCATGAAGCAGTACAGGGTGAAGAGAATCAGAATCAATTTTGCTGGATTATCAAGTGTAAGTCAGAAAGCTCCTCTTCTGTGTGCCCAGTTGAGGTCATGGTTCTCAACACACATATTTTCACAGTCAACACAGTCTAGCAGGTAAAACTCCTGAAGCACAGACTTCCAATAGTGGGAGCAGATACCAGGATTCAAGAAGTGGGCTTTAGGCCTAGAGCCCAGGTGACACTCCTGGACTCTCTGGAGCCAAGGTCTGGGGCTTGATTCTACCATTTGTTCTCCCCCCATGCAAGGAAGAGGGTTACGATGCATTCAGAGACCTACGTGTGGCACTGTGGTCTCAGAGTCCTCTTCCTGGTTACTTCTCAGACCCTCCCAGAGGTGACCTCCTAGCTCTGGAATTTGGCCCCAGAGCTGCTGGTAGAATGGAAAAACAGAGGAAAGATAAGGGTCTCCCCTGGGATCTCTGACTTATCCTCACTCTTCTTCTGGTCCCTAAATGTGCTTGTCCTCTGACATTCTATCTTTAGCTCTTTTCTGTATACATGACCTACCCAGACATACTCATCTACTCCCATCCTTTCAATTACTGTCTATTTTCTGATGACCCTAAATCTCTAACTCCAACTCCCACCTCTCTCCTGACCTTCAGATCCATATCTCCAACTCCCTGCTAGATGCTCCCTAGGTCATTTAAACACATCTGTCCAAAATCAGTATCTCATTGTCCTCCCTCTCAGTCTCCTCCCCTGTATCTATCTTGATTAAGGGCATGAAAACACGGCGAAGGGCCAACGCTGCCTTGCTGAGACGTTCAAACTGGTCTTGTAGGCAGCTGAGAGCCAAAGAAGGTGGAGTGACCCAAACAGATGCCCAAGGCGCCTGCAACCAAAAGCAAAGAGAATAGAGGAAGCCTTAAGGACCTTCATTCTTGAAATCATCTTTTACTCTTCCCTCTTCTTACTCCTGCTCAGTCTTAGTCACCAAGTTCTATTGGTTTTACCTCCTAAATCTCTCTTGGATCCATCCTACCCATCTTAGGTCAGGACCTCAGCACCTCTTCCATAACCTCCCTCTGCCACGGTTTCTCTGCTAATAGGCCATTCTACCCCATTCCCCCTCCCAATTTTACCTCAAGATAGCAAATCTGATCACATCTCTCCATTTTCTCATATTCGTGTGCCCTCCATCACCTTCACTAGTGGGCTTTAAACCCACTGTGGTCCTTCGGGTTTCTCAGAGCTCTTGTGGAGAGCTGAGAATGAGGTGAGAGGGCAGAGCTAGGAGTTCCTCCCTTGCTTGACCTCCCCGCACCCCACCTTCCATATCCCTGCTTCAGACAAGGAGCTCTACTTTTTTTTGCTTTTTATGTTGAGTGACCTTGCATGATTCCTTTCGCAGAAAGGGTTCCTAAAGGGTTTCTAAAATGTTAAAAGCCAATGGCTTCCAGAAGAGTCTATATCTAAACATGGCATAGTTGGCTCTTTATTCTCTGTCCTCCTCCTACCTCTCTAGCTTTATTTTCCACCAACGTCCCATGTATTCTACCATCAAGCCACACTGAACTTGCCCTTCCCTGAACATACCTTTCATGCTGTGGTTCTTCTGCCTATGATGTCACTAGAATGTCAGCTCCTTGAAGGCTGGGACTTTGTTCGCTGCTGTGTCCCCACTGCCTGGACTATACCTGGCACAAAGTTAAGTACTCAATACATATTTATTAAATGAGTAAGTGTTCTTCCCCAGTTCTCTGCTATGCAAGAGTCTGTTTATTCTTCAAGGCCAACTCAAATGTCACTGCCTCTGGAATTTTCCGTGATTTCCTATCCCCACCCTCCAACTGCCATTGTCAATTTGTTGTTCTCTTTTCTGTTTTCCATAGCACTCAGTCTAAATCTGTGTAAGAGTACTCATCATAATTGTGCTGTGGCTTTTGTTTGGGGCTCTCCAACCACGCACCCCTGCAGTGTGAACTCCAGGACAGTGCACAGAAAAGTGCCTGCTCAGGAAATAACTCTGAAAAACGTTACCTCTGCTTCCTCACCCTAGAACTCTGTTCCAAGTTGGTCCCAATCAGGAGTTAACCCATCAGGGCAGAAGGTTAAAACCAGCTTAATCATGGTAGTTAACTTTGACTCCCAAATCTTTCTTGAGCTTTACACTCTCACTCTCTTGAACATATTGACTTGTGACCTTCCACCTGGATTCCTGGATTTTTCTTTGTTTACTCCCTAGCTCAGATCTTATCCTCACCTTGACTCTGATGGGCTGCCAAGGTTGATTCACTTAGTACTAACTCCTGATGTTCAACCCTTAATCTATACGCTCTCCTGATTCTGGTTAAGACTATACTGATCCTAACTAGCCATTTAGCCTCTATGAACAAGTTGCCCTGAGTTAGGCATTGCCAGCCCCACGAATAAAGAGCAGGTAAGGGAGAAAGAGAGTCTTGAGGGATCAGGGAGGCAGCAGATTTGGGGAGCCAAGAAACCAAGTAAAAAAAGCAGTCAAATGAGAGATGCACCTTCAGAAGAGGATAGCTCTCCAGCTGGGGTTTCTCCAGCTTTTGTCAGGTTCAAACCTGCTGCCTCTATAAGCCAGTCCCACAATCATGAACCACCTGGGCCAAAGCAATTATCCATCTGAAGGAATGCCTTCTCCACTTCTCTAGGAAAGCACCATTCACATAAAGAAATGGGACAGCTGGAGCAAGCTTATTTGCTAAAATTCCATTCACTAAGTGACCATTTTATAAAATTACCAGAACTTTTAAAAAACTATTTTTACATGATATAGCTATTTTTATTACATGGGATTATATTAACAGCCTTAAAGATTTTGAAGGTTAAAATTTTAATTGAAGAAATGAAATTTAAGGCTGATATGCCATTGAGGAACTGGAAAAAGAATAAAAATGTAAGCATATGACAAAATAGAAAATGACATTCAACAGTACCTGAAAAAAAAAAAAAAGCAGCTGAAAAAATCCTGCCAAGTGCAGAAATTTTGATTTCTAACAAGGAGTGATTAGGATGTTGATTTGGTAGCACTTTACAGAAAGAGTTAACATAAATGAGCAAAACCATTCAAAGCCACAAAAGAGAAATGAGGGCAGCTTAAAGGGGTTACTATGATAGAGCTTATGAACTAGCCTCAGATTTGATATGCATTAACCAGGAAAATGAATTTGTAAAGGACCAAAAAAACAAAGAACAGTGAACATGCTAAAAATCAGGTAAAGCAACAGAAGCAACCACATCACAGATACATTTTGCTAGAAATAACATACTAAAGTGATATGCAAATTTAGAAATTGGTAAAAAAATTCCTGAAAATGGTAACATTCTAGCATGAAACTGAAATTTGGTTACTGATACTGAAAAAATTTTATGAATATTAAATATTTCTATAAAGACTTAAAAAACAGCTTTACTGAAATATGATTGACAATCAACTACATGATTAAATTGCACAGTTTGATAAATTTTGATATATACACTATTTTCATAAAGTCTTTAAATTACTCTATGACTTCAGACAAATTAAATATTCCTTAAAATATTACCATGAAAATAAAATAAAAACCTGTCAATTAAAACTTCCCAGAAATCTCTGAAACCTTTTAAAACTAGCCCATAAAATAGTAATTGCTGGGAACTTTATGAAGAGGTAAAAGAAACACTTTTTTGGAAAAATGGTATTAGGGGTCATCTCCATTTTGGCCTTTTGAGTTGTCTGGGGCTGGGATAAGTTGAGGGCATGTCTCTGACAAGCATAGCTCCTCCACTCTCTCCCACTGATAGAGGATGCCAGGGGTGGGGATGATGCACCCAGCTTGTTGCCTGGAAGAGGGTGGTGGTAATGTCTTCTCTGGACAGATCCAAATTCTCATCCTCACCACTACCTTTGGGGACAAGCGATGGAGAAGCAGAAGGAAAATGAAAAGCAGTCAAAGGAGGTTGGTGTCACAAAGCTAAGAGTCCTCTGGGAGTTATGCCATGCCTCCCCTAAAGAAAATTAAGGTGTGAAATCACCACTCTTCACAGACTCTCAGCTCACTCAATTACTAAATATTTATTGAGTGCATACTATGTGAGCCACTGTTCTAGGTGTTAAGGTGACAGCAATAAATAAGACACATGAAACTCATGCCCTCATGACACTTAGTTTCTAGAGAGAAAACAATAAACAGATAAACAAAAAGAAATATACAGTGGTGTACCGGTAAATATTTACCAACCAGTTCTCAGAAGAACAAAATCAAACCCTGATTTGTAACCTCTGACAATTTCAGTGATATAAATACTTCCACCATTGTAGTAAACAATAATGGAAAAGAACATGAAAAAGAATATACATATATATATATGACTGAATCACTTTGCTGTACACCAGCAAACTAACACAACATTGTAAATCAACTACACTTCAATTAAAATTTTTTTTTAAACTTCTACCATGGTCTTCAGGTAACCAACCTACATCACTAAATGCAGAGCTGGGAAGAGAACGGCTCGCCCATTCGAGTTGTTCCAGAACACCACTGGATATTTTTATTTATAGCACTGGATAAGTGCTATAAAGAAAAATAAAGTCTGGCAGTTTTAGAGATTAGTCAGGAAAGGCCCTTCTGAGATCGGAAGAGGAAAATACAGATGCCCATTTACTGCATACCTATTTTTAGTGTCAGAAAACAATGGTAGGCACTTTCATATAAATAAACTAAATGCCATTCCTGTTGACAGATGAGCAAACTGTAAATTTCCCATAGTCTTAAAGCTAGTAGGACATTTTTGAGGGATTCATTGGCTTGTTTAGCCCCCAAGCTTCTGTTCTATCCAACATTCTCCCTCAAACTGTCAGTATGGAAGGAGAGGAGGCAGTGGTACTAGGGTACAAGACAGGCAGCTGAAAAAAAAAAAAAAAAAGTTTCTTAAGACTTATACTGGTCAGGACTTCCCTGGCGGCGCAGTGGTTAGGAAGCCGCCTGCCAATGCAGGGGACATGGGTTTGAGCCCTGATCCGGGAAGATCCCACATGCCGCACAGCAACTAAGCCCCTGCGCCATAACTGCTGAGACCACGTGCCTAGAGCCCGTGCTCCGCAAGAGAAGCCACCGCGATGAGAAGCCCGCGCACCGAAACGAAGAGTAGCCCCCGCTCGCCGCAACTAGAGGAAGTCCACAGGCAGCAACTAAGACCAAACGCAGCCAAAAATAAATTAAAAAAAAAAAAAAACTTATACTGGTCACCAAAACTGCCAACATTAATAATTTCCCGGCCTGCCTCCCCCATACAAAGATTAGTGAGGCCTCTCCAAGTCTTGTTTCCTCATTCACGAAATCGGGTTAAAACTACTGCCTCCTCGCTGGAAGGGAATTCTATTAAACGAGATAGTGGATGCACCTAATAACAGCCCTCTTAAAAAAACCCTCCCAAATCCTCAAGTTTCACTTCACCAAGAAACTCAGCCCACGCCTCACGGTCAGACCAACGATTACGGGAGAGCCAAAGCCGCAAAAAGATGCCAATGTGAACGGCCCTATCTGGGCTCAGGGAAAGGTTTCTGAGACACGACCCTTGGGAGACGTTAGACGTGGAAGCTAAGGAAAAGGGACCTGGGGTGAAAAGAGGCAACAAAGGAGGATTTACAAGCTCACCTTAATTTTTATAGCTTATTGATAAGCCCTGGGCGGGAGCAAGGGCGCAGACACCTTTGGTAGGAAGTGAGGCCCGAACCGCTAGTTCCCTCAAGCGTGTTACTTCTATGTGGAGAGCGGGGTATACAAACGGGGGTCGCAGCGCCGAAAAGACTTTTCAGACAGTGGCAGGGCGTGCCTCCGAACCCCTTTCCCAGCCCACCCAGGAAGAGCCTGGTGGAGTCCCAGCAGGCTTTTATGCGAGTCACCAGCCGAGGTCCACGGCGGAGCCCGCTCGGAGGACCAAGGCGAGAAAGAGGCTGCGCGGGCAGTCCACTCCCGCGCGCGCAGTCCACTCCCGCGCGGGAGCCTCACGTGTTCAGGACGCACCACCAGACGAAGAGGCACAGGGGTGCCGACAACCCCTTGTTTTCCTTACAGAGGCATTATTTGATACAACCACCATTTCCCTTTTGTTTTCACGTTTTTTTTAATGTAGTAGCCATTACCTTGAGTCAAATGTGCGCTCTCTGCCAAGCAGGATACAGGCTTCCCTACTCTCATCTTCCCCGTTACCCCCTCCTGTCGTCCTAGCTTCCGGCCCGCCCCGCTTGTCTCAGCCAACCCTCGCTAAGCTTCTGCGTAGACGTCATGAGTTTCTAGGCAGATCAGGCAAATCCTCCGGCCAGGAGCGTCTTCGTGCGCCCCCGCCAGGCTGTGCCTACAAACGGTCTGAGCGCGTGGCGGGCGCCTGAGAGCGAAGCGGGCGAGGCGAGGAGCGGCTGGAGCTGCGAGGAGCGGCCCTCAGTGAGAACTTAGGTCTTGTTTTCTTTGCTTGGATTCATGCTGGGGTCTTCTCCCGGCTTTCCTGTCAAATCTGTGGGGGTCTGGCCTCCTGGTGGGCTTTACCTCCTCACACTCCGGAATTTTTGAGGAGCACTCATTGAAGTATTTCCCCCACATAGTTAAAAAATTTAAAATACCATCCACCTTTAAAAGGCTTCATGGCCTGTTGGGCTGAGAGCCACGTTGTATACACGCTGCACGGGAAACTCCTTCCGAGCCACAACTGACTGAGCTCTGTATCCGAGCAGTGGGCACAGCCCCTCACTCAAGTATTTGTAAATATTTTATCTAGTTCATTCATTCATTCGTTTATAGTCGTTGAACACCTACAGCCATTCTGGGTGCTTGGGATCCATCAGTGAAAAAGGCCCTGCCCTCATGGGGCTTACAGTCCAGGCCGGAAGTAGACCAGACTCCCAGGCCTAAGGGGTCAGGGGGAGTGTGGTAGAAGGTGGCGCTGCTGGGGGAAAAGAAAGCAGCAGCGTCGACCGAGGGTGTGCTGGGACGCGGCCTGGGCACCCGGGGTTGAAAAGTGGTGGTCCCAGTGGGCTTCGTTGAAAAGATACATTGAACTGGGTGAAGGAGTGTTCAGGAAGGAGGAAGCGAATTCCAGGCATAGCAAAGAGACAGTGTTCAAAGGGTGGGATGTGACTCAGGTCTGTATAAGAAACTGCAAGAACCCCTGGGATGTAAATGGATGGTGAGCATCCGAAACTCTGACAGGAAGTCCAGTTCAGCTACACAGCCAAAGCCATCCAACAGCACATGCGTGTTTGCCACCCTCCCCTCATTGCCCACCACTCTCCCTGCAACCCTTTAGTGGCTGGAGTACAGGCCTAGAATAGCCGACAGTTTAAACCTTAAATTTAGGGTATAGTCTACAGAGTGAGCAAAAGGGATTTCAAGATTTAAAACTTGTTTCCCATTAGGGATGCCGCTTTCTTTTTCATTAAGAAAATGAATATAAAATTTCATGTTTCAGTACCTGATCATAACATACCACAGGGAAAACGAGGATGAACTTCTCTAATTTTCTCAGATAAGCCTGGCCTGACCTCTTCTCCATATCACTTCATGCTTTAACAGACTTCTGCACATAATAGAAAATGCAGCTCAAAGGGGACCTTTCTGAGAGACCTTCTCAACTCCTTCAGAGAGAAGTAATGATTCCCTCCTCAATGCTCCCTGACCAATTTGCTTATCATTATCAGCAGCATCAACAAGAGCAGCACAATCACCATCATCACATTTATTGAAGACTTAGGTGCCAATAGTTGGACTAAACACTTGAATTAACTCATTTAATTCTCATTTTACTCCCTCCCAATATTTATGATAACATCGGCACAGTATATTGTTATTTGTATTTACATTTGTCTTTCCCTCCAACTACCAGGAATTCCTATGTCATAAGATAAATCTTGGTAACTTCAACACCTTACTACAAGCCTGGCTCGATAATTGTTTGCTGAAAGAATGTATGAATATAAGCGGTCCCAATTGGGGCTTTTGTACTCTTTTCAGCAGAGCTGTTGTTACTCAAAACACTTGTTTTGAAATGCCCTTCAGAGTCTGAGGTTACTTTATTTAGAATCTCTTCACTGATAGGAGATCTTCCTTTGAAAGAGATGTAAGTTACTCAGAGCTAAGTTTGGGGAATAAGGTGACTGAGTAATATCACTTTTGTCCAAAGAATAATATTGGGTTGGCCAAAAGGTTCGTTGGTTTTTTTACCATAAGATGGCTCTAGTAGCACTTAGTTGTCTTTAACTTCATTGGAAACAGTTTTGTTAGATTGTATATGACAGCTGTCATATCAGCGTGCATTTAAAAAAAGACTTATCAAAGTTGGTGAATTTTTGTGTAGCCTTTTAATATTGAAGATGGAAGAAAAAAGCAACATTTTTGGCATGTTATGCTTTATTATTTCAAGAAAAGTAAAAACGCAACCGAAACGCAAGAAAAGATTTGTGCAGTGTACGGAGAACGTACTGAGACTGATTGAACACATCAAAAGTGGTTTGCAAAGTTTCGTGCTGGAGATTTCTCGCTGGATGCTGCTCCATGGTCAGGTAGACCAGATGAAGTTGATAGCGATCAAATCGAGACATGAATTGAGAACAATCAATGTTAAACCATGCAGGAGATAGCCCACATACTCAAAATATCCAAATCAGGGTTGAAAATCATTTGCACCAGCTTGGTTATGTGAATCGCTTTGATGTTTGGGTTCCACATAAGTGAAAAAAACCTTCTTGACCATATTTACGCATGCAATTCTCTACTTAAACGTAGTGAAAATGTTCTGTTTTTAAAACAAGTTGTGACAGGCAATGAAAAGTGGATACTGTACGATAATGTGGAACAGAAGAGATCGTGGGGCAGGCGAAATGAACCACCACCAACCACACCAAAGTCCGGTCTTCATCCAAAGAAGGTGATGTTGTGTATATGGTGGGACTGGAAGGGAGTCCTCCTTTATGAGCTCCTTCTGGAAAACCAAACGATTAATTCCATCCCAGTTACACCAACTGAAAGCCGCACTCGATGAAAAGTGTCCAGAATTAGTCAACAGAAAATGCATAATCTTCCATCAGGATAATGCAAGACTGCATGTTTCTTTGATGACCAGGCAAAAACTGTTACAGCTTGGCTGGGAAGTTCTGATTCATCTGCCATATTCACCAGACGTTGCACCTTCGGATTTCTATTTATTTTGGTCTTTACAGAATTCTCTTAATGGAAGAAAATTCAATTCCCTAGAAGACTGTAAAAGGCACCTGGAACAGTTCTTTGCTCAAAAAGATAAAAAGTTTTGGGGAGATGGAATTATGAAGTTGCCTGAAAAATGGCAGAAGGTAGTGGAACAAAAGGGTGAATACATTGTTCAACAAAGTTCTTGGTAAAAATGAAAAATGTGTCTTTTATTTTTACTTAAAAACCAAAGGTACTTTTGGCCAACCCAACAGAATAGCTTAATAAAGAGACTGATATTTCTTATGTAGCTTAAAAGCCAGTTCTAAATCACTTCCCAAAAAAGTTTTGAATAATGGTGTCATCACTGGATTAAATTTATAGCCTCCCAAAGTGATTGTTTTGAATGGTAGCATTTACTTGGGAGTGTAAATTTTGATATGCCTATTGTTTTACGCGTGTATAAAAAAAGACCAAAAAAACACAAAAAACAAAACCCTCTTTCAGACCAGCATACAAGTAAAGGTAGACTTGCACACAACCCAGTGTATGAAAATTAAAATGGAGAATTAGAGGATAGTCACTCATTTATGGAATATCCATAACATGCTAGGCACTGTGCTAGGTGCTGCAGATGCAAGACGATGAAAGGATTATCTCTTGTTCTTAAGGAATTCCTAGTACAGTAATGATTACATCATTAAAATAATGCACTGAGGTGAATTACATTTTAATATACATAGCTTCAGAAATCATGTTTGGCATAAAGTGAGGTACAGGTAATGTGTAATAAGTGAGGGGTTATGAAGTGGGATAGGATTAGTCAAGGAAGTCCTTCCTTAGAAGAAATTTGCTTGAATGGGGTTTTGAAAGAAAAACTTGGTATGGATTGGCAGAGAAAAGAAGTGGGCACTTAAGATTTAACTAAGCCAAAGTAGTAATCCAAATGTTGCTTGGTGAACCTGGAGGCAGATCAAAAAGAGATGGATTGTCTTGAGGGATATTTCATAGAGGTCGTGAAGAGAGAGTCCTTGAAGAAGCATTTCTCCCATAAGAGAACAGGACTCGAGTGAACATGTTTTCTAGATTCAGGGTCACTTTCCACTGGACAGTGCCAGATAAACACTGCCAAATTTCGTCTCTCTAAACCTCACTTTTCATATGTCTATGCTAACAGCCATCTTCTATTGACTCAAATAGAGGCAAACGTGTAAACAGGTAAGTGCAATACAAGCTTATACAGGAATCTCACTTAATTTAATATCCCCTTCATTATTTCTCATATTTTCCTATGTCTTTTTGTTATGCACATAAACCAAACTGAAATAGATGCAAGAATTTCTTTTAGTACATCCATACCACTGATACTCTTGCTGCAATTTCTCCAGACCATGCAAGTTTTTAGGGAAGGAGCTAACCTTGAAGAGCATCAAAGAAAGAATTTCCTATATCCTTTTTCTCTTTTTTTGTCACTTTCTCCAGCATTGCTGTCTCCTTTCTTCCTCTCCAGCTTTTGGCCCTTCTCATAAGGATGGAAATGCTACTGTTTGGTGTCTGGGCCCTGCTGGCCCTGATTCCTTGCCCAGGTGAGGCTATTTGGGAAAGTTTCTTTAGCTAGTATGTGCCAGGGCACAGGTCAATGAGAAAGAGGATAGGAAATCCTGAGAGGGGTGACACTAGTATTCACTCATCTGGACCCTTGGGAGAGAGTCCTTTTTCTTGGATCTAGGACACAGAATCCTAGGTGTTTCTGGCTCGTAACTGGGAAAACCCACATTAAGGGACAGGATAATAGACCATCAGAAAAAACCCTCTCTAAGAAATATACCTTCTCTGCTTGGCTCCCTGCTGCCCCTGGACTGTCCTATTCTGCTCTCGGGAATATTTTTACTTCTGTGTTGCCATCTTTTGTGTCATGATGAGCTACAATAGGATCTCGATAGGACAGGGCCCATAGTGCAGTTGTGAAGAGTGAGTTCTCCAGATGGCAAGAAAGGAACCGGAGCCTTAGTGGGTAACATTGCTGCAAGAGTTGTGTATTCCCAGAAGGGACTAGTATTTGGGAGATGAAGTAGATGGTGGACCTGGAATAGCTAAAGGGGACCGGTAAGGGAAGTTTTGGGGACACTGTGCCCCTCACCGATATCAGACATTTAAAACTTACCTGATGTCTCTCCCACTGCTCCTGAGAAGAGTTCCCTAACAGACTAAACTCTTAAGCATCCAAAAACATCTATTGCCTTAGCACCAAAGCAAAATGGAATAGTCTTATTTTGAGAAGAAGAGGTGAAAACTTCCATGGAAATGAGTGACCCTGGGAGTCACCTTTATACCAGTGGTTCCCATAATTTGGTGTGCACAAAGGTCACCAGGAGTGCTTGTTTTGTTCCCTTGAGTATTTCCAGGTCCTGCCTTCACAAATTCTTAATCATTCAGTCTGAGGTGGAGCTGGAATCTACAATCTACAAGCATTCCAGCATAATTCTGGTGAAGGCAATTCTTAGACCATAATTTGAAAAGCACTGCTTTGAGGTATAAGTAACAAAGCTCATTTTTTTTCAGGGGTCTACTTACCCCATGAGGGCCCTCAGCAGCCAATTCTGGAAGTTTCCAAGATTTCTGGAAGTTTAGGAAGAGAATGGTTTCCTGGGCATGATTTTTAGCAACGCCATAGTTTCCATGGTGACACTATTAGAGAAATCGAGATCCCAAGAAAGATGATGAGAGGAGGGAATGGTGGTAGAGTCGGGATTCTAACTTGTTGCTTAAGGGTCTTTTTCTTGTTTGTCCCCTGTGCCTTTTTATTCAGGGTATTTTTATTCCTATTCTCTAACCTGTAACTAGATAGAATAGGCTCTGTATTTTCTTTCTTGGGTCTTGTGGTCCTCACCAGTGTCTTTGGCATATGTGGTTGACCTTTTCAGGGGCTGCAGAAGACCTATTTGAGGTTTCTGTTTGGCCACATCAGGCCCTTGTAAAGTATGGGCAGTCCCTAAGGGTCAACTGCAGCACCACATGTCCAGACCCGGGACCCAGTGGAATTGAGACCTTATTAAAGAAAACCCAGGTGGGCAAAGGGCCTCAGTGGAAGGAGTTTCTCCTGGAAGATGTCGCACAGAATTCCATCCTGCAGTGCTTCTTCTCTTGTGCAGGGATCCAAAAGGACATAAGCCTTGGCATCACTGTGTACCGTGAGTGGGGCTGAGGGCTGGGGAGGAAGGGAAGAGTGGGGGAACATGACTGTGCCTTCTTTAGGGAATAATTAGAAAGAGACTTCTTTTAGGGGAGAGAATTGTGGCCCTTAATAAAGATTTCTGTCCTACTGTAGGGATTCTAGAGCCAATTATTTCTGTTTCCCTTTGGTGTAGGCCTTTAAATTAGGAGCAGACCATAGAGCGCCTCCAGACATCTGTGCTTTGAGAATATGTTCAAATACAGGAGGCATTTGCTAATGATGGTAATTTATAAATTATCAAAACAATATAAAATTACTGTTGAATTATTTGTCACAAATTTTTAGAATAAACAGGGATTAGGGAAAGCGGGGTCTTTGTAGGCTGGGGTAGTTGGAGAAGTCTCTACAGAAAAGGAGGCTCTTGAGTTTCACTCCTGCAAATGGTTAGGTTTTGAAGTGATGGGAATGGGTGAGGAGCCTCTTTCAGGTAGGCAAATAGCATTGGCAAAGATGTAGCCATAAGAATAAGTGTGATCTCTGGGGTGTCAGAGCTTGGTTAGCTAGGGTGTAGTTTTCATGTGACGGTAAGAAGCTCCTCAGAAGTTGCTCATGCCTCTGAAGCACCTCTGGTAAGAGAGAAAAGCTCTCCAGAATGGCAGCAACTATCAAAGCAGGGGGCCCCTCAACAGTTACATTTCTTGGCTTTAGCCACCTTTGTGGGAAGAAGAAGGCTAAGTCATCTCATCTAGGGCAGAAAGCTGACACTGTTCATCAGATGGTTTAAGAGTAGTGGTCACCTTCTGTCACAGGCTTCCTGTCCTATACCATTTCTTTCTGGAGAGTTGAGTATCTTTCTCTCATCAAGCCCACCTTTTTTGTCTTAAAGAGCCACCAGAGCAAGTGATCATGGAGCTGCAGCCTGAATGGGTGGCTGTGGATGAAGCCTTTACAGTGACATGCCACGTGCCCAGTGTCACACCCCTGGAAAACCTCACCCTTACCCTTCTTCAGGGTAACCAAGAACTACATAGAAAGAATTTTAGGAGCTTGGCTGTGGCCTCCCAAAGAGCTAAGGTCACCATCAGTGTCAAAGCCCAAAGGGAGGATGACAGGTGCAATTTCTCCTGCCATGCAGAACTGAACCTGAGTTCACATGGTGGAGGGCTCTTTTGCAGCAGCTCAGCCATCAAGGTGCTCCGAATCTTTGGTGAGTCAGAGCCCAGGTGTGGAAGGAATCCTGGGGCTCATTTTCCTCAGCTTACCTTGGCCTTTGGCACTCATTTCCCATAGTGTTTAGGATGAGGGTGTAAGGGTAATTGAGCTCCACCTTTACTTGAGCTTTAAACTCACCGTGGGAGGCAGAGAGCTACTAGCCCCACTCCCTACATTGTGGGGTCCTATATGACATGTGATTTATCATGGCTTTTCTCCTTTCTTTCCTTTTCCTCATTTCTTGGCAGAATTCCCTCAGAACCCCCAAATCTGGGTCTCTTCACTTCTGGAAGTTGGGATGGCAGAGACCATGAGCTGTGAGGTGGCTAGAGTGTTCCCAGCTGAAGAGGTAAGGATCCACATGTTCATGGGAGACCAGGAGCTTAGGCCCTTCCTCTCCTGGGAGGGAGACACAGTATGGGCCAATGCCACTGCTCGGGCCATGGAGACTGGTGATCAGGAGCTGTCTTGCCTTGTATCTCTGGGTCCAGTGGAACACAAAACAAGAGAGCCAGTGCATGTCTATAGTAAGTGACCTGCCTCTTCCCTTCCCTTGACAGTTCTCTGCCATTGAAAACGTCCATAGTAAAGGCTTGGTGATTCAACTGCAAATATCCCTACTAATCTTTGCTAGGTATACTCCAAAGTGAACATTAGTTTTCATCTTTCTCTAAGTGCAGGGATACGCTGAGGCAGTAGTTCTATCTAGCCTTCACCCTGTTTCCTTAGGCCATCCTACTTACAGAGTGATTGTGAATACTTTAACTTATTCCTAGGAACAATGATTTGGAGTGAGGAGGAAATCTGTAAGATGAAAAGACATCTCGCTATCCTTGCAGCACAGGCGTAGCCAAATATGCGCATGTGGCATTTGTTACAGGAGAAGCTCTCAAATTCCCAAACCATCTCGTTGCTCTGGCCAGTCAGCACAGAAGCAGGAATGGTATCCAAAGTCTTTCCCCTGTTGTCTGCCTACCCGAGGGGTACCACCAGCAGCAAGACTACAGAAGTGGCTGCCAGTTTTGAGAAATATGTTTGATTCTCTTTTTCCTTTCTTTATAGGCTTCCCTCCGCCAATCCTGGAGATAGAAGAATTATACCCATTGGCAGGGACAGAAATTAATGTGACCTGCTCAGGGCATGTATTAACATCACCCAGCCCTACTCTTCGGCTTCAGGGAGCCCCAGATCTCCCTGCCCCTGGGGAGCCTGCCTGGCTTTTACTTACCGCCAGGGAGGAAGATGATGGCCGAAATTTCTCCTGTGAGGCCTCTTCGGAGGTTCAGGGTCAGCGGTTGAGCAAAACCACTGTGAACCAACTCCACGTCTTATGTGAGTAGAAGCCTGATCTTTCTTGTCAAAACAAGGATTATTAGTCTTCCATTTCCAGAGATCTTGGCCAGCAGCTTCATTATTAGAGTTGCCACATTTTTCTCATTTAAAAAAAAATCAAAGGAGAAAATAAAATTAAAGCTCTCCAAGCTTACCTTACCCCTAGGAAAGTGAGTAGGGGGAAACCGGGAAGAGAAAAGAAAAAGTGGTTAAAGTGATCAAGCAGTATTAGTTGAGGGCCAAAGGCTGAGAACATAGGAAGTGATAGTTGGAGCCTATGCTGAGGAGGGAAATTTCCTCATAAAAACTTGTATTTTGAAAAGTAGAAAAATCGTTGTCTCTGGGCTCACCCCTACCCATGTTCTCACTCACTGAGAAGCAAAGATGGGAAGCAGGGACCCCAGGGCCATCATTGACCAAGCAGTTCAGATCATTTAGTCTTAATCCATTAAAATGCCCTGTGCTGCATCTCAGTCTCATCCAGGGAGGAAAAAGAGTAGCTCAAAGCAGGGAACTGATGGTCCTCCCCTCGGGAAAGAAAGCTATTGGGTGGAGGAGACACAGCGTCTGGATTAGGGGAGGGACAGGGAGCCGAGCATGATGGAGACGAGGGAATGTGGCGCACTGAGCTGGCCCCTCTGGGCTCTTGTTTTTCCAGACAAGCCACGGTTAGAGGAATCTGGTTGCCCTGGCAATCAGACCTGGTTGGAAGGGATGGAGCAGATGCTTGCCTGTGTCCCAAGGGGAAACACGACACCAATCTTGTTGTGTACCTGGAATGGAATGATCTTTGACCTTGAAGTGCCACAGAAGGCAACCCAGGACCACTCTAGAACCTACTGCTGCACAGCCACTAACCAGCTGGGCTCTGTCAGCAAAGACATTGCTGTCATTGTTCAAGGTGACTGCAGCTCCCCTGCTGCCAGGCCCAGGATGGAAATCCCCCAGGGGTTGGGATTCTTAACCAAACGTGGAAAGAAGAAAGATTTCGGTGGGCTGGGGAGGGTGAGACTGACAAATGGGCCTTGTGGGCTGGGCTGGGGCGATTCTCCTGCCCTCGAACACTCCCACTTCTCTGTCTTCTGTGCTTGGGCAGGACTGGATGAAGGAGTCAGTTCCACCATCTTCGTCATTATTATTGTCACCCTTGGAGTGGGCGTAATCATCATAGCAATGTATTTGAACTATCGGCCCTGCAAGATAGAGAGGAGGAACTTGCCCTGTAGGCAGAAGGAGAAGAACAAAGAGGAGGAAAGCCAGTTTGCTGTTCAACAAGCAGAAAAGCACAATGCACAGAACTGTTAGTTAGAAACAGCTATTTGGTTGAAGCCACCCTCTACTACCGGGGTTTCCTGAGGGAGGGAAGAGGGAGTAGAAGAGAAAGGAAGAGACATTATCCTTTGTGTTCTGTGGTCTCATAAAACAGTGTTTCAGGCCCTCATATCCTGTGGATCCAATCCACCCACAAGCTCAACTCCTCTGAGTAGGAATTCAGTCTCAGTGTTCACCTGGTGAGAGGGTATTTTGCTCCTTGCTGTGTGCTTAATCAGTCCACTCTCAGATTCAGAAAAGAAGATCCTGCCTGTGCCTTGTCACCCCCATTCCCACTGCCCTTTGCTCCCAAACATCAGACTGAAGAGATAGTCAGAAATATCTCTGAAATACAACTCATTTCTCAGGGTTTCCTCATGACTAAGTGGGAACCAATTTCTTAGTCTGGGGACTGGGGTTTGAAGGGAGTCAATACCAAACAAAGGGCTAGGAATCAGAACCCGATTCCTGCCTACACATTCCTGTGCTCCCCTAGCCTGGGGTTCTGGAATGCTGGCTCCCAGAGCTGAGCTTGATGACATCATTAAGGCTCAGTGTCTGGTTAGGCTTCAACTCACCAACCATCTATTGTGTGCCATAGAGGAGTATACAAATCATAAGAAATTCCACACTGAGTCAGACAAGCAGCTTCTCTAGCCCAGTGTTCTGTCCCTGAAATGGAAGGTAGAGTTCTTCCATGAAATTGAGCTCCAAACATCTCTGAATTCCTTTTCATAATCCATTATAGAGTAAATCATCTGTGAGTTCACATTAAACATATTAATTTTTTTTTACCTGTACAAGCTCTTAGGGTAGAGTTCCAATGTTTATTCTCCTTTTACATAAAGAAGTATATATTTTTATACGTCTGAAAACTTCCCTTTAAGCTTCAGGAGGACTCCTCTTGTGACAATGTTCACTATATGATTGAGCTTCCTTCTCTGTTCTTTGGAAAGATTATATTCATCCCCTAGAGAAGACATGAAGAATTGTAAAACCAGATCTTTTCTCCCAAATCAGTCATGTATGGGTCACTGAAATGTTGGAAATGATAAAAAGTAAAAGTGATTTTACGACCTCTGAAAGTATTTCTCTTCTGTGTCACTGCTGAAAGTTTTTATTAAGTCACATAGTTGCACTTTGAGAACAATTTCTTTGAAAAGAATATCAAGTTGGTAGCATAACCAAACAGCCCAGGGCAGGTGGTGCATTAGTTCAGGAAGCAACCTTTTTGACTTGCCTTCAAAACTAAAGTTCAGACTTCCAGATGGAGGTCCACAGCCTTCCAAATTGAAGATGCCAGATAGAAAGAACACAGCATCAGGCATCAAAGTGAAAAAACTCTCATTCTTCCCAGACCTTTCCTGAGTCTGGGTTATGGATTAGCGATAAAATAATCCTTTGGTTTCAACACATACAAAGCAGCAGAGATACAATGGTGAACAAAATACTGTCCCTGCTGCTACAAGCTAGAGCACGTCAACAGGAAAGCACAATTGCAACTTAAATGCTATGAATGGGGAAGCACAGGTCCTTAGGAGAACACCTAACTCAGGATCAAGGAAGGCTTCCTGGGGGGAGCTTGGAAGTACCCCATTTGATTTTACAAAACAGCAGCCCTCCAAAATGACCTTCTCTGCTTCAATTATTCTACTAAATATACTAGTCACTGCTCTCTCATCATGTGAGTAGTAGAAATTATCCACTTTTCTGAATTGAGCACTTGGGGAAATAAGTTAGAAAGAAGAGTATGGAGTTGCCTCATCCGGGAATCTTCAGTCATTTCAGTGTCTGGGGATCAGCTGCATCAGGTCTGTAGCTGTCTCGTATCTGCAAACCCCACCTCATGGCCCCAGTGCTCTGTGGCACAGTGAATCCTAAACAGGAGGGAGGAAGGGGGTCATTCTGACTTCTTGGTCCACCTTGGAGAGCCTGGAGGCTTAGCCTGCTCCTGCCTTTGCTTCTCACTGCCACATGGTGTCACTGTTGACAGTGTCCTACACAGTCCATCAAACCTTGTGGTACTACAAATCCAGGTTCCCAGGTGGGCTGCCGAAGATCTTCCAGGGAGGACGATTGGCTTCCCAGGGCTTGGTCCAGCTTTGGTGATGCCTTGCATGGATTTCCAGGGTTACAGTTCTTAGAGCCGGATACTTTGGATTAGCAGTCCTCCAGGGCTTCTCAGATTTGGGTAGGCTCTTTCCCTTGTAGATTTGGAACCTCTGCTTCCTTTCTCTCCCCAGGGGTCCACACAACCAGGGGTCAAGTGGCCCCTCCTAGTCAATTCTTAAAGCACAAAGGATCTCGTTACATCTTTTTTCCAGAATAATACAACTGGCCGCTGCTCACCCTTCTAAGGGTAGCTGCCTTTCGTGTCTCCCGGGGGCCTCACCCCCTAAAAGGTTTTGATCACACTCCTTTTCTGAAAATGGAGCAACCAGCTCACACTTAGCTGCAGCTACCCTGATTATCTCCAGGTGAAGAGAGCTACCTTTAATACTCCAAAATTTATCCTCTTAGGAAAGTCAAGGTGACTTTCTTTTAGACCTGAGAAAACAAAAATCTTCAGTGAAGCTTCTTACTATAGGGATGATAATAACAGCATTTATCTATTACATAATTATATTTGGAAAGAAATGACATAGTACTGGTAAAAACACTAGCATAGTGTCATATACATGTATTTACAAGTATTAGTTTTTACTATATAATGCTGGTGGTAATCACACCCATAATAAACTGAAAGCAAGAGACAGAAATCCGAGCTCTACCCACCACCAGTCCCTCCCATCATGAAACTTACACAAGCCTCTTAGATAGCCTCATCCACCAGAGGGCAGTCAGCAGAAGCAAGAAGAACTACAATCCTGCAAGCCTGTGGAACAAAAACCACATTCACAGAAAGATAGACAAGATGAAAAGGCAGAGGGCTATGTACCAGATGAAGGAACAAGATAAAACCCCAGAAAAACAACTAAATGAAGTGGAGATAGGCAACCTTCCAGAAAAAGAATTCAGAATAATGATAGTGAAGATGACCCAGGACCTCGGAAAAAGAATGGAGGCAAAGATCGAGAAGATGCAAGAAATGTTTAACAAAGACCTAGAAAGAAACAGAGATGAACAATTCAATAACTGAAATGAAAACTACATTAGAAGGAATCAATAGCAGAATAACTGAGGCAGAAGAACGGATAAGTGACCTGGAAGACAGAATGGTGGAATTCACTGCTGCATAACAGACTAAAGAAAAAAGAATGAAAAGAAATGAAAACAGCCTAAGAGACCTCTGGGACAACATTAAATGCAACAACATTCGCATTACAGGGGTCCCAGAAGGAGAAGAGAGAGAGAAAGGACCAGAGAAAGTATTTGAAGAGATTATAGTCGAAAACTTCCCTAACATGGGAAAGGAAATAGCCACCCAAGTCCAGGAAGCACAGCGAGTCCCATACAGGATAAACCCAAGGAGAAACATGCCGAGACACACAGTAATCAAATTGGCAAAAATTAAAGACAAAGAAAAATTATTGAAAGCAGCAAGGGAAAAATGACAAATAACATACAAGGGAACTCCCATAAGGTTAACAGCTGATTTCTCAGCAGAAACTCTACAAGCCAGAAGGGAGTGGCATGATATACTTAAAGTGATGAAAGGGAAGAACCTACAACCAAGATTACTCTACCCGGCAAGGATCTCATTCAGATTCGATAGAGAAATCAAAAGCTTTACAGACAAGCAAAAGCTAAGAGAATTCAGCACCACCAAACCAGCTCTACAACAAATGCTAAAGGAACTTCTCTAAGTGGGAAACACAAGAGAAGAAAAGGACCTACAAAAACAAACCCAAAACAATTAAGAAAATGGTCATAGGAACATACATATCGATAATTACCTTAAACGTGAATGGATTAAATGCCCCAACCAAAAGACATAGACTGGCTGAATGGATACAAAAACAAGACCCATATATATGCTGTCTACAAGAGACCCACTTTAGACCTAGGGACACATACAGACCGAAAGTGAGGGGATGGAAAAAGATATTCCATGCAAATGGAAATCAAAAGAAAGCTGGAGTAGCTATACTCATATCAGGTAAAATAGACTTTAAAATAAAGAATGTTACAAGAGACAAGGAAGGACACTACATAATGATCAAGGGATCAATCCAAGAAGAAGATATAACAATTATAAATATATATGCACCCAACATAGGAGCACCTCAATACATAAGGCAACTGCTAACAGCTATAAAAGAGGAAATCGACAGTAACACAATAATAGTGGGGGACTTTAACACCTCACTTACACCAATGGACAGATCATCCAAAATGAAAATAAATAAGGAAACAGAAGCTTTAAATGACACAATAGACCAGATAGATTTAATTGATATATATAGGACATTCCATCCAAAAACAGCAGATTACACGTTCTTCTCAAGTGCGCACGGAACATTCTCCAGGATAGATCACATCTTGGGTCACAAATCAAGCCTCAGTAAATTTAAGAAAATTGAAATCATATCAAGCATCTTTTCTGACCACAACGCTATGAGATTAGAAATGAATTACAGGGAAAAAAACGTAAAAAAGACAAACACATGGAGGCTAAACAATACGTTACTAAATAACCAAGAGATCACTGAAGAAATCAAAGAGGAAATAAAAAAATACCTAGAGACAAATGACAATAAAAACACGATGATCCAAAACCTATGGCATGCAGCAAAAGCAGTTCTAAGAGGGAAGTTTATAGCTATATAAGCCTACCTCAAGAAACAAGAAAAATCTCAAATAAACAATCTAACCTTACACCTAAAGGAACTAGAGAAAGAAGAACAAACAAAACCCAAAGTTAGCAGAAGGAAAGAAATCATAAAGATCAGAGCAGAAATAAATGAAATAGAAACAAAGAAAACAATAGCAAAGATCAATAAAACTAAAAACTGGTTCTTTGAGAAGATAAACAAAATTGATAAACCATTAGCCAGACTCATCAAGAAAAAGAGGGAGAGGACTCAGATCAATAAAATTAGAAATGAAAAAGGAGAAGTTACAACAGACACTGCAGAAATACAAAGCATCCTAACAGACTACTACAAGCAACTCTATGCCAACAAAATGGACAACCTGGAAGAAATGGACAAATTCTTAGAAAGGTATAACCTTCCAAGACTGAACCAGGAAGAAATAGAAAATATGAACAGACCAATCACAAGTAATGAAACTGAAACTGTGATTAAAAATCTTCCAACAAACAAAAGTCCAGGACCAGATGGCTTCACAGGTGAATTCTATCAAACATTTAGAGAAGAGCTAACACCCATCCTTCTCAAACTCTTCCCAAAAATTGTGGAGGAAGGAACACTCCCAAACTCATTCTATGAGGCCACCATCACCCTGATACCAAAACCAGACAAAGATACTACAAAAAAAGAAAATTACAGACCAATATCACTGATGAATATAGATGCAAAAATCCTCAACAAAATACTAGCAAACAGAATCCAACAACACATTATAAGGATCATACACCATGATCAAGTGGGATTTATCCCAGGGATGCAAGGATTCTTCAATATATGCAAATCAATCAATGTGATACACCATATTAACAAATTGAAGAATAAAAACCATATGATCATCTCAATAGATGCAGAAAAAGCTTTTGACAAAATTCAACACCCATTTATGATAAAAACTCTCCAGAAAGTGGGCATAGAGGGAACCTACCTCAACATAATAGAGGCCATATACGACAAACCCACAGCAAACATCATTCTCAATTGTGAAAAACTGAAAGCATTTCCTCTAAGATCAGGAACGAGACAAGGATGTCCACTCTCACCACTATTATTCAACATAGTTTTGGAAGTCCTAGCCACGGCAATCAGAGAAGAAAAAGAAATAAAAGGAATACAAATTGGGAAAGAAGAAGTAAAACTGTCACTGTTTGCAGATGACATGATACTATACATAGAGAATCTTAAAGATGCCACCAGAAAACTACTAGAGCTAATCAATGAATTTGGTAAAGTTGCAGGATACAAAATTAATGCACAGAAATCTCTTGCATTCCTATACACTAATGATGAAAAATCTGAAAGAGAAATTAAGGAAACACTCCCATTTACCACTGCAACAAAAAGAATAAAATACCTAGGAATAAACCTACCTAGGGAGACAAAAGACCTGTATGCAGAAAACTATAAGATACTGATGAAAGAATTTAAAGATGATACCAACAGATGGAGAGATATACCATGTTCATGGATTGGAAGAATCAATATTGTGAAAATGACTATACTACCCAAAGCAATCTACAGATTCAATGCAATCCCTATCAAATTACCAATGGCATTTTTTACGGAACTAGAACAAAAAATCTTAAAATTTGTGTGGAGACACAAAAGACCCTGAATAGCCAAAGCAGTCTTGAGGGAAAAAAACGGAGCTGGAGGAATCAGACTCCCTGACTTCAGACTATACTAAAAAGCTACAGGAATCAAGACAATATGGTACTGGCACAAAAACAGAAACATAGATCAATGGAACAAGATAGAAAGCCCAGAGATAAACCCACGCACCTATGGTCAACTAATCTATGACAAAGGAGGCAAGGATATACAATGGAGAAAAGACAGTCTCTTCAATAAGTGGTGCTGGGGAAACTGGACAGCTACATGTGAAAGAATGAAATTAGAACACTCCCTAACACCATACACAAAAATAAACTCAAAATGGATTCGAGACCTAAATGTAAGACCAGACACTATAAAACTCTTAGAGGAAAACATAGGAAGAACACTCTTTGACATAAATCACAGCAAGATCTTTTTTGATCCACCTCCTAGAGTAATGGAAATAAAAGCAAAAATAAACAAATGGGACCTAATGAGACTTCAAAGCTTTTGCACAACAAAGGAAACCATAAACAAGACGAAAAGACAACCCTCAGAATGGGAGAAAATATTTGCAAATGAGTCAGCAGACAAAGGATTAATCTCCAAAATATATAAACAGCTCATGCAGCTCAATATTAAAGAAACAAACAACCCAATCCAAAAATGGGCAGAAGACCTAAACAGACATTTCTCCAAAGAAGACATACAGATGGCCAAGAAGCACATGAAAAGCTGCTCAACATCACTAATTATTAGAGAAATGCAAATCACAACTACAATGAGGTATCACCTCACGCCAGTTAGAATGGGCGTCATCAGAAAATCTACAAACAACAAATGCTGGAGAGGGTGTGGAGAAAAGGGAACCCTCTTGCACTGTTGGTGAGAATGTAAATTGATACAGCCACTATGGAGAACAGTATGGAGGTTCCTTAAACAACTAAAAATAGAATTATCATATGATCCAGCAATCCCACTACTGGGCATATACCCAGAGAAAACCGTAATTCAAAAAGACACATGCACCCCAATGTTCATTGCAGCACTATTTACAATAGCCAGGTCATGGAAGCAACCTAAATGCCCATCAACAGACGAATGGATAAAGAAGTTGTGGTACATATATACAATGGAATATTACTCAGCCATAAAAAGGAACGAAATTGAGTCATTTGTTGAGATGTGGATGGATCTAGAGACTGTCATACAGAGTGAAGTAAATCAGAAAGAGAAAAACGAATATCGTATATTAACGCATGTATGTGGAACCTAGAAAAATGGTACAGATGAACCGGTTTGCAGGGCAGAAGTTGAGACACAGATGTAGAGAACAAATGTATGGACACCAAGGGGGGAAAGCCGCGGGGGGGGGGGGGGAGGATGGTGGTGTGCTGAATTGGGCGATTGGGATTGACATGTATACACTGATGTGTATAAAATTGATGACTAATAAGAACCTGCTGTATAAAAAAATAAATAAAATTAAAGTAAAAAAAAAAAGTCAGAAATCCATGGCAACGACTGAGGGCCATCAAAAGTCATATACACCACTGATACTTCCTTTCTCTTTTTCCATTGTGTTCTCACTTCCTCTTTTTCTATTCCATTTCCTTTTCCTTCCTCTACTTTCCCGTTTTTTTTTTGTTGTTGTTGTTGTTCGCTAAGATTTGGGACTACTAGTAGGAGGGCCAATTGTCCCAGTTTGCATTGAGCGGAGAGGTTCCTAAAACATGGGACTTTTGGCACTAAAATTGAGAAAGTCTCATGCAAACTGGCACGAACTGGTCACCCTAATACTGGTATCACTCAAAGTGTTTCTCAGCTTTGCCAAGGCCTGATTTAAAGAAGTCACAAAGCAGTATCATTTTTGCTTATCCCAGAAGCCCAGGTCCTGTAATTCTGAGGACTTGTGAAGCAAGGGCAAAGTGTAAGTCCTCTCAAATGTGTATAAAAGGACAAAACTCACTATATGTGTTTCAGCAATAATGATGGGAGAAATTCAGAATGATCATTTCAGGTTAAATTTAAAAGATTACATGGTATCAGAAAAACATTATTCCAAGGGGTCTAGGATTACTGGAGCTCTGCCTATTGAACTCTTTCTTCTGCAAATCTCACTAATCTTAACCTTGGGGAAGACTTCTTCACTAGAAAATAATTTTTAAACATTTAAAATCATGCATTCAGATGTAATGTACAACATGGTGACTATAGTTAACACTGTACTGCATATTTGAAAGTTGCTAAGAGAATCGATCTTAAAAGTTCTGGGCTTCCCTGGTGGTGCAGTGGTTAAGAATCTGCCTGCCAATGCAGGGGACACAGGTTCGAGCCCTGGTCTGGGAAGATCCCACATGCCGCGGAGCAATTAAGTCCGTGCGCCACAACTACTGAGCCTGTGCTCTGGAGCCCACGGGCCACAATTACTGAGCCCGCGTGCTGCAACTACTGAAATCCGCATGCCTAGAGCCGGTGCTCCGCAAAAAGAGAAGCCACCGCGATGAGAAGCCCGCGCACCGCAACGAAGAGTAGCCCCCGCTCGCCACAACTAGACAAAACCCGCATGCAGCAACGAAGACCCAACACGGCCAAAAATAAATAAATTAAAAAATAAATAAATTTTAAAAAATGTTTTTAAAAAAAAGTTCTCATTACAAGAAAAAATTTTTTGTGACTATGTATGCTGACGGATATTAACTAGACTTATTGTGGTGCTCATTTTGCAATATATACAAATATCAAATCATTATGTTGTATACCTGAAACTAATGTTTTATGCCAATTATACCTCAATTAAAAAATTTAAATTGCAGCAAAATATTCATAACATAAAATTTACCACTTTAAACGCACAGTTCAATAATAACTACATTCACATTGTTGTGAATTACACAATTGTGTAATTCACAACAGAAACTCATTTTCATTTTGCAAAACTAAGTCTACCCATTAAACAACTCCCCATTCCCTTTCCCCCCAGCCCCTGGTAACCAGCATTCTACTTTCTGTCTCTATGAATTTGACTACTCAAAGTACTTCACATGGGAGGAATCATCCAGTATTTGTCCTTTTGCTACTGACTTATTAGAATTTTTTAAATTGACTGGTTAGAACTGGAAACAGAAAGTGTAGAAACTGGCCCAGGTCTCTCATCTCCTTTTGCCCCCTTTTACCAATACAATACCTGTGGACACGTGCATTTCATCTTTGTGGTCCCGACTCAGTGATTCTCAGCCTTCTCACCTGGGGAGTTTTTAAAATTCTCTTGTCCAGATCCCATCCCAGATCCATTAAAGTCAGAATCTCAGGGAGTGAAGGCTACAGAAAACACCCCCGGCATTTCTAATTTACAGCCGAGTTTGCCATCCAACGCCTAACTGGAGAGCTGAAAGGGAGATTAACGGTAGGCAAATCAAAGAGTTTAGGGTAGATGGTCTTTAAGGTCTTTTTAAATTCAAAAATTTTGCAAAATCCACTAGCGTCTTCGTAATTCTCAACCAGCAGTGGTTGAGTTGATTCAGCTACGCCCGCCCAGAAGGAGCTGAGTGGAAGCTCTCTGGAGTGTGGCTCCCTCTGCAGTCAACTGCTGTCATGACAGCCCCACTTTAGAACCCTCTTACTAGTGGCTACAACACCCCTCTCTGCAGGCACCCCTCTCCTGCCACATTCATCCAACACATACTTCTTAAGATGGCTCACTTTCCTTTTTTTTTGACACACCACACGCATGCGGAATCTTAGTTCCCCGAACAGGGATTGAACCCTTGCCCCCTGCAGTGGAAGCATGGAGTCTTAACCGCTGGACCGCCAGGGAAGTCCCCTCACTTTCCTTTTAAAACACTTATTCAAGCCAATAGATAATAATATTTGTGCTTAATACATCAACTTCTAAAAGACCATGAGATATGCAAATAATTCTAAGGTCAAATGAGGGATATTACAGGGACATTGATTTCAGCTGAATGTAAGAAATACTTTGCTGAAACCAGAGGGGTTTAATAGAATAAATTACCTTGGAAAATAGTAATTCCCTTGACACCAGTGCTACACAAGTGAGTACCATCTGTGAGGGAGGCTATAGGGTAAGAATCCTAAATTAGAAGGAATTAGGATGACCTGTGAGGCCCTTCTAACTCCAAAACTCCATGATTTAAAAGTCAGACAAAAATGACCTAAGGCAGAGGAATGGTTTCTGAGTTAAGAAATGGAGCTCCAGGGTTCTGATTATTCCAACTTTCAACTACTCCCCAAGTTTACATTTACATTAGTTACTTGATGTAAAATATCCAAAATGAATACACGTGAGTCCCATTTTGAAGAAAATTCATTATGGCATGTAAAACTTTGAGCTTTTCTGGAAGATTTATTGATTATTTGCATTGTGAAAGAATTATTGACTTTGTAAAATCATGTTTGGATGATAGAGTTACTTTGAGCATCTAACTATTAATTTACAGATCACTAGTTACTTAGCCAAGGTGCTTGGGTGACTAAAAACTTAACACTAAAGCTGCCCTTTTAAGTTCATTTGGAAATAAAAAAGAAACATCTGAGGTGCCATTAGGAAAACAGAATGTGATTCAATAACAAGTACTTAAACATTCCCTTGGAAAACACAGAGCACCCCACAATTCAATGCAAAACCAGCTGCAACTTCTTGAGTGCTGTACTGTGTCAATCACTTCAGAAACCTCATTTCATTTAATCCTCACATAAGCCTTGTAAGGCAATACACTATTATCTCCATTTTATCGGTGAGGAAATTGGGTCTCAGGGAGGTTAAGTAATTTCTTCCCGAACATAAGTTCAAGTCCAAGTCTTTCTGATTCTTTCCCTTATACCAAGTTATCCCAATCCACTCCTCTAAGAACAAATTGTCCACTGACAGCTTGAAGACCACATGTGTTTGGGTTAACTTTTGCCCTTAAAGTGTTTTCAATAAGAATTAGTGGCCAATGTTTAAACATTAGATTTTACATGAAAGTCTGGATGTCCTGTCTGTCTCGAAGAATCAGGTCTGGCAGCCCTGCTCCTGCAGTCTTGACAAGGCCGATGGGCCCCATCCTTAGCTGGGGCCTGAGTTCTTTGGGTTGCTCTGGTCCTCACCCCTCTGTGCTGTATCCCTCACAAGCAGGCTGAGAGCTAGTTGCTATTTCTCCCTTTACATGCAGCCCTTATCACTTATGTATGTACCTACCTGGCACCTGTTGGCACTGAATTTGCAACCCTCAATTTAGAATCTCTCTTCCACATCCCTTGCCCCAGTTCAGATCCCAAACGTTCTGGTTCTGTTTGTCCCAAAGCCATTTTTGCATTGTTCCCGTTTCCCAAGGGTAGTTGGGCTGAACGTGTATTCACCTTAAAATTTCTGCACAAAGGTAGTTCTATGATTTCCTCACATGTTGGAGGCATTTTCTGTACTTCCGTACTTAATAGCCCGTCTTGCTTTCATTTCTTCCCACCCTTGGGGGCTAGGTTTGGTCTTGTGGTTCTGGTAGGGGAGAGAGAAATGCCTCCAAGTACTTTGGGGGTGGGGTGAGGGGAGTGGTCCTGACCTATGAGTCCCCAGCAAACTGGGACTACGGACCTGGGGAATGGACTGGGTGTGTCACAGAGAGAATGGGATGTGTCTGCTTCTTTCTAGCCCAGGAAGAACCGGGTCAATTATCGTTCAGCATCTGGGTTCCCATAGAGCCCAGAGGACCCCTGCAGGTTGTCTTCCCAACCCTCCCCTTGCTGTACTGCCCCCCTGCACCCCATAATAGAATGACACCTACTCAGACAATGTGATGCAACCTCGTTTTATTGGGAAAGGACGGTGGGCACTGGAGTGGCACTTTGCAGGGTCCGGGGAGGCACTGGGGAGGGGTAACAGAGATGCCCGGCAACTAGAAGGCACAGCTGCTCTCCACGAAGCGGCGACACTTCATGACCCGCAGGTACGTCTCAGCCTTGTGCAGGTCCTTCTTGAAGCAGGAGAGCAGCCCGTAGTTCTTGAGCAGCGCGTCATCACTGCGCATGTTTGTGTCAAATTTGTCGTAGGTCTGCTTGAGGATCTGCCCAGCCCGGGGGCTGCCATCTTCCAGCTCCTGCAAAAGGGAGGGAGAGACAGACAGGGAGCCCTTGGGAGCGGCTGCCTCCCGTCCCCTCCATTTGCCACCCTCCCCTCCAGGCTTGGAGAAGGGTGTGGAGGGAGGACTCACAAGGGGAAACGGGGAAAAGATTTCTCCTGGGTCAAGGCTGGACCGCCACGGAGAGAGCAGGCACCTCTCTTCCCCAGCCCACGTAAGCCCCCCATCCCTCGGCTAAGCCAGGAGAGGGCGGCCGCGGGCCCAGGCTGGGAGCCCCACTACGCCATCCCCACCCGCATCAGGGCCTGGATGCCCTCCTCCAGGTCCTTCAGCTTCTCATAGACGCGGTCCGAGGTGCCAAACACCAGGCTGTTGGTGAAGACCCTGCTGAGGAACTGCACGGGCCCGAGCCACGACTGGATGAGCAGCAGCGAGAAGCGGAGCAGCTCCACGTCCTGCGGGCAGATGGGTGGGTGGTGGGCGCCGCGAGGGCGGGGGCGGGGGGCAGCCGCGTTAAGGCCGGCCTCTGCCCGCGGGCCTCCCGCCGCCATCCGTCACCTTCCGCCACCAGCCACCACCCTGCGCCTCCTCGGGGAGAAGACAGCCCAAGGCCCGCTGCGGAGAGATGGGGCAGCCTTCTAAGGATGAGGGAGGTCCCTGCCCCTCGGTCCGCGGTGGCCACTCACCGATCTCTGCTGGGCCTCGTCCTTGCCTGTGGGGGCCGGGATGGTCTCCGAGAAGCAGAAGGCAGCCTGGGCGTTCTGGATGGAGTATCTCTGTCCCTCTGGGATGTAGGCGCGCTCCTGGGAGAAGGAACACGCGCCCGGGTCTAGGCTGGTGCGCGGTTCTCCTCACTGCTTTATTAGGAACCCCCCTCAGTTTATGACAGCATCTTCACTTGGATAAAATACCTCTGAACGCCTTAGTTTCCTCCCACTACGTGGAGGGGGCACGGATTCACCCCTTCCTGCCACCCGCCACTAGTACGCATCCCTGAGGAGCTTACAAACTCTTTGTAGGTGTCAGCCGCCAGTTGGTGCAGGTGCTGGGCCCGGAGCACAGCGTTGGCAAACAGGCTGGACAGGGGCATGGCTGGGAAGGCGCCCACCTCCTGAGTCCAGGGCAGGCAGAGCAGGGCGAAAGCCAGGAGCATGGAGGTCCGAGGGCCTAGAGAGAGACAAGGAGGGCCGGAGAGGGAGGGGTCCAGAGAGCAAGAGGCCTGGTTCTCCTGCCAGCCCTCTACCGCCCCTCCGCCTCGGGGAATGAGAACATTTAAAACCTGATCCCGTGTCTGGGGGTCGATATCCGTGCTCACATGCAGAAGCCCCAACGCCCGAGGTTAGTGCCCCCATATATCTGCAGGGCCCGCCCATCGCCCTTCAGTACACACCAGGCCCGAGGGGATTTTAGGGGTGCTTACCTGCCGCCATCACAGCTGGTGAGCTGTCCACAGGACCCTGAGCTGTCTGGGGAGCTGGGTCCTGGGGTCCTGGAATTGGTCCCTTGTGGGCCCTTTTTATACCCTGGCCTCTTCTCGCTCTCCCTCTGCCCCCACCCGTTTTCTCTATACATTTATGCATGGGCCACCGGCGGGCCTGTGCTAATGGATAATTTAGAACCCCCTCCCACTCATCCTGTTCCCGCTTCTCCTCTGGGGTCATGTCCCCCAGGCTCGTCCTCTTCCCCTCTCCACTGTCACCTGTCCTGAGGGCTGTATGCACAGAGTCTCAGCTTGAGAGACCACCCAATCCGTCCTCTTTTTAAGGGGGAGGTAGCAGAAGGGAGTAGCCCGAGTCCAGGCACACTGTGGCAGGGTGTCATTGCGGGGTTGGCCCCCAGGGTGAGGAGGGCCCAAGCTGGTCCCCTAAAGGGGGGCTATGTCAGGATGGATGTACCCTGAGAACTATGTGGATGCTTCCTCACTCTCTACCTCTTTCCTCCTCCCTGCACAGCTCCCCTCCATCCACCAGAGAGAATGTGTGTTTGGGGGAAGGGGGGCCAAGGATAGCAATAGATTCTGGGGTTTCTGGGCACAGATTCCACCTTTGCCCCATCACCATCCTCCTGCCACCTGATCCAGCCTGAGGCAGCTGGATGCAGGGCTAACACTGACCGCTAGAGGGCTCCAGCCCCACACATTGCCCTCCCCTTGGCCGGAGCATAGGGACTCCCCCAGGTGGGTAGGGCAAAGGACCAAAACTTGAGGCATTGTCCCTGCTCCTTGGATGTGCCACAGAGATCCTGGGAACAGACACTGCTTACAACTGCTTCCTCCCATAGCCCTGTCACCGTCAGTGAACCTCAAATTTGGAAGAACCCTTGAGGACTTGAGTCCCACCCCCAGCACTGGAGCTCTGGGCACAGCACACTGAAAGATGCCCTCTCCAGTCATTGCAGTCTCCTCCCCGTCTTTCTTCTCCTCCTTTTAATATTTGTATAGAGCTTATCAGGTTGTGAAGAGCATGCCCATGCAATCTCACATTAGACCCTCAGGACCATCTTGTGAAGGAAGTATTATCACCCCATTTTACAGAGGAGGAGACCAAGGCTCAGAGAGGCTTACTTACATGAGCGCCCTCAGCCAAGGCAGCAGATCTCCAAATCCTTGCTCTTCCCACGTTGCAGCATTCCAAGCCCTTTCTTCAAAGCAGACTGGGTGGGCGCCACTCTGTTTTTTTTAACTTTTAAATCCCTCTGATCACAAGGATCCTGCCCCTAATCACAAGGATCCTGCCCCTAATCACAAGAGTCCCTTTGCCTCATTTTGTCCTCCCTTAAGAGTCAGCTTGTTGTCCATCATTTTCCAGGTGAGACTGGCCCAGAGACATGGGGTGCATGGCGGAGACCACATAGCAGGGCAAGGCCAGGGTCAGGAAGGCTAGGGCCGCAGTCTTGCCACCTCCTGGTGCCCAGGGTTGGGGCTATTTCAGCATCTGGAGGTCACCAGCGTTAAATCGTCCCCAAGGATAAGAGCAGGAAAGAACATATTGCCCTCCGTTTCAACCTTCCATCCCTTGAGTCTAAGAACATTTAGCACTTGACCCTGTGGGGAAACAAACGAACGAACGAGAAAACCTTTCTAGAGGTGGTTGGTCATAGTGTTGCCAACCAATGCTGAAAAGTCACACCCCCATGGTCCAGAACCTGAGTGCTTGTGCCTTGCCATCTCCCCCTTTTAAGACCAGAAGGCAGAGCTCTCTTTTCTCCCATCACTCCTGAACCATCGCCCGACCGTGCCCCTGATTCTTCATCTGCTACGGAGGGCACTGGGACCTGTGGGAATTGTCCCCAGGCATGACCATAGGAGGACCAGAGGGGAGTGTCATTAAAGAAACAGGCTCTGAGGAAGGTGGGGCCACAGGAAAGGTGAGGACACCCCTTTCCTCTCCTTCCAGAGCCACCAAAGGGGAGGAGCCAGGCAGAAAGTGGAGAGGGTCTCTAAGCCCCACACAGCCTCCTGTGTCCTCCGCCACTTCTTCCTTCTAGGTCACCTGGGGGAAGGGACACTGAAGTGGAACCTCTCGTGACAGGCTTCTAGCTAATGCTGGGGGGACTAGTATGTGAACTGTGGACCACAGGAGAAGCTCAGGCCTCTCCTAGGACTGAGGGTACAGGAGCCCGACTTGGGGACCACTTGAGAGCCACACAAGGTGGGCACAGGTGAGGTGTGGCTGAGGCTCCCTGCCAGGCAGGTTACTGCCAAGAACAGGTGGGACCAGCCAGAGCAGGGGAGCGTCTCCTCTCACCAACCCACTTCCGGTTGGCCCACAGGATTCTGGGGACCCCCGGGATACACCTTTATAAAAGGTGACCACGGTGGCAGCCATCAGACCCAAAGAGGGAAGAACTGGAGGATGGGCGGTGGATACTGGTGACCCTTCTCTCTAGTCTAGAAAAGGTCTTTTTCAGGGTCTTTAGTGATGGAGACACATACATAATTCATTGCTAGTAGAAGATAAACTTTGAATTAGACTTGGGAATTTTGTGCTCTTGCTAGAGAGGCACTCACCCCTTCTTGGGGGCACGACCTGGGGCCAGACCCCTGGCTTCTCCAGATTCAGAGGCTGCCGCACAATGGCCTCTGCACGGTGGCCAGTGAGGAGAGGCTGTGATCAGCATCTCCGGGGTCATCCTCAAAGGGTTCGGGATGAATCCCCCATCATCTTGGAATCCATGAATTTCAGTGTATTTGGAAGCCCTTCGTATTTTCAGATTTGACCATCTCTGGGGTTCTCTCTACCTATTGTGGAAATTCAAAGATCTACTCTTGATCTGAAAGCGGCCTCTTTCAGGCTTCAGGAGCACTTCTGAGGTTCAAGTCCACGTGGCTTGGGGCCATCTCATTGTTTAGAGTCATGCTTGCCCTGGTCTTAGGGAGAGCCGCAGAGGGACTGGGGGCAGCTCTTTCCATTCTCCCCTGGTCACTTGAGGTCCATGCTTCCCACCTCTAGCTCTGTCCTGCTTTCCTTGAGGCCAGAGGTTGGGATTGCCCCCAGGATATGCTCCACTTTGTCTTTGATTCAAGCATGAGTCTGATGACCGCGTTGATCACAGCTCATTGGGTCAATGTTTTTAGAGAATATTATGTGGGGATTCCCAAGGGCTTCTCCAGGGAGAGGTGGAAAAGGAGACCAACATTTCTGAGCGCCTTCCATGTGCCAGGCACTGTATTGAGTGATGCGGAGAGGGTGAGGTGCATTCATACAAGGACACTCAGCCTCAAAGAGATAAGTAGTTTGCCAGGAGTCTCTCAGCTCCTAAAAGATGGCAGCCCAAGGCCCCAGTCTTCCCACCACAACGAGCTCTTTAGAAGCCTCATCTAGGAAAGACAGTGGCGCCGCTGGGCGTGAAAGCACTATCCTTAGTGCAAAGCTAGCAGGGCGGGATCAAGTCCCCACTCAGAAGATGTTCAATGAAGCTTGGGGGGAATTGAATGCAAGGAGCTTCAGCCCAGAGTGAGGTACACAGGCACCAAGAAAAGAGGCAGTGAAAAAACAACTCGATGGAGCCCGATTTAATGAACCAAGTCGCATCATCCTTCACATTTGTGTTGCACATTTCAGTGTACATCACGTTTTCACTTCCTTTATCTCATCGGACCCTTGAGTTTGCCAGAGGGCTCAAGCATGGAGGAAGGGCCTTGGAGGGCTCTGGGGTTGGGGGGGAGGATGAGGGCAGGCACTCCTGTGGGTTGATGGGGATGTTGTTTACAGTAGGTAAGGATCTCTGAACAATCTAGAAGTGCAAAACAATCTACATCACAGGACCTACTAAGTAATTTCCACTTGGGGGCTTATTCCCCAGGGAGACAAGCCCATCGAAAAAGAAATATAATAATACTGGGGTGTGTCCAGCAGCTGTGGGAAGTCTGAGGTGCTTTCCTGATTGGTGCTGTCAGCTGGAAATAACCTCTGCCTCCTTCTACCTTATTCTGTGGTTGTTTGTAAACATCTTGTTCCCCTTAAGGGAATGTAAGCTCTTTGAGGCTGGGTTCACACCTTTCGTCTCTTCATTCATTCACTCATTCTCTTTTTCCTGCATTAACTGATTCAATAAGCAGTTGTACCTTCCATGTGCCAGGTATTGTACCAGTTCATTATACCTACACGAATAAAGGACACAATCTTTTCTCTGCTGGAGTTTACAGTCTACGGGAGAGACAATAGCAAACAAATAAATACAGAATGATGAAATTTATACAGAAATTTCACATTGTGAAAACTACCATGAAAGAAATAGCTAAGATATAGAGGTGAGAGCATAGCTCTGGAGAGTGAGGGGACCTGGCAGCTGACACCATCCCAGGCCTAGCAACTCACCAAGCATCTGCTGAGTGGATTGAATGAATGAAAAGACAGTGCCAGGGAAAGAACTCAAATATCCCCCCCGACCCCGGCCAGAAATGGCAAGGCAGGCCATGACGTGTCTTGATGTTCTCCTCATAGTAGAATGAATTTAACATAACAAGTACAGAAAAAATGATAATATGAGATCTTGCCATGCACAGCAATACATACCTGAACACATTTAAATGTAAAAAGGAGACAGGGCAGCATGCATATGCTGAGGGTGAGCACACACAGATGTTCACGCAGACCCACAACTTGCAGAACCTGAGCCCCAAACAGGACCTCACGAGGCATCTGGCCCGCCCACTCCTGCCATGTGAGAAAGTGGTCTTAGGGCCGAGAGAACGATGTCTTTTTTTTTTTTTTTTAATTTGATCTGTGCATTAGGATCTGTCTAAATGTGTTTAAACAAACTACACTCTGAATTCAGGGTTTCAGTTTTGTTAATTTTTGTTTTCTGTGGAGTCACCTAAGTTTCCAAGTAAAGGCTTTGGGGTGGGAGATGGCCACTGAGGTGTCCCCAAGTGGCAGGTTTGTTGGTTTTGGTTTTTGTTTGTACCTGAGTCAATAGCAGTTCCCGAGGGTGCCATAACTAGGTGCAGCCTGGAGAGCAGAGACAAATCCAGAAATTTCACAGATGTGGGCTCTGAATCCAGCTGCTGAGGTTGCCTACATAGAGCAGAGTACGCGTGGACCAGAGTCCCTGGTCCCCCGGCTGGATGGCCTTTGAGGCCCTTTGTGGAAGATCTGGCCAGGCTGCACAACTGCTGGGGGTCCAGTGACACCCAAACAGCAGCAGCTTTCCGAGTTTTGTTTTGTTTTTCTCTAATCTCCAATTCTGCTGGAAAAACACCCAAACCCTTGGGTCAGAGCACCCCCGGCCTAGCAACACCTGCAGCCAGGGGGCCGGAAGTCAAGCTAGAACGGAGGAGGAACAAGCCTGTGCTTACCCCAGGCCCCGGGGGACAGGGCTGGATTCCCCCAGTGGGCAGCAGGGCATGTGCCCACCAAGGGCCCTCGGGGCTGCATTCTAAAGGAAGAGGGGCCCAGAGGGGCCCAGAGCTGGACTCCTGGAAGGATGGCCCAGTGACTCAACATCCTGGCCTATTAGGAAGGAGTGGGGTGTTTGGGGCTTTGGGACTTGTGAACAAGGGAGATGGCAAAGCTGTCCCAGGATTCTCTTCCTATGGCTCTCCTCCTCCTCTGGCTCAGGGTCCTTTGAGGGAGGCAGCTGTGATGTAGTAGAAAGAATGCTGAGTTTGGAGTCAGAAGATCTGTGTGTGACTTTTGGCCAATTGTGGTAATCATCTCCCTGGGCTTCGATTTTCTCATTTTTAAAGTTGGGATGCAGCCGTCCCCCTTCCAGGGTAACAGTGGGGCAAGATCATGTAAATGAATATGGAGGTGTTCAATAAAATCTTATTGGCAGTTAAGAGATTCTCAATATATAAATATTTGGGGGACCCAGAAAAAGAGTCTGATTCACGTTCTGTATCTTGGTTGCGGTGGTGGTTATACAAACCTGTAAATCTAAAATTCATGAAAAGAAAACGAAGTCAATTTTACTGTAGGATAATTTTCTAAAAACCAACATCTGGTTCAACTCCTTTGGACAAGATTTATGATTCCCGTTTTGTAGATAAAGCAACTGAGACCTGAGACGTTCATCACCCCCCACCAGCGTCACCCAGCTTTGTTTCCACTGCCTGTCAGTTCCGGGGGCCAGGGACTCATAAGACAGACATGGGGACACCTGTAGTGTAAGCCTCTGAGACCAGAAGAACGGACCAGGGAGTGCTTCTACGTCGTAACCATGAAGGCAGTGCCCTTGCGGGGTGGGTGTCTGGTGGTCGAGGCAGGCCTCCCTGCTCAGATGATTCTCTGCCAACAGTACTTCAAAGCATTAGGGAAACTCGGTTATTCAAAGATATTAAGTTGTCTTTCAAAAAAGCCAAGGCCTCCCCAGATTCAGGGCAGCCCCAAGCAGGGGGAAGACCCTGCTGTAGGGGGAGAAGTGAAGGCTCCGTCCCACCCCCAGCCGGCTGCCCAGGGTCCCTGGTGGAGGTCGAGGCCAGAATTAGCGCCACTATGCAAAGCAGCAGGAGAGGAAGGGCTGCAGCTCAGTGGAGACAGATGCCAAAACAAGCCAGTTTCCTCTGGCAGCCCGGACACCAGGGAGGGAGGAGGCCCGCCCCGGCTTGGCCCAGTCTGGCTCTGAGTGGGCACCGCTGAGCGACGCAGAGATGGACCTGAAACCCCAGGCTTGGGGGCCTTGGCCACCTGCCCCACCTGGAATCCCAGGGGGAGCTGCTCTCACGGGTCCCCCCATGCTGGCCTTGGTTCTCCAGTTAAACTGGAAGCTCCCTGAGGGCAGGGATTTCTCCCACCTGAATCCAGAGCATGAATGGCAAAGAGGTGTTCTGGGGTCCCCACAGGGTCAACAGGAAGTGGAGCTCAGCCTGGCTCTGCACACAGAGGTTAATTTCACTTCAGCTCCCAGCCCTGAGCTGCTAGCAGTCGCTCCTGCAGCTGGCAGGTTGGGGACCATTTTGCCTCTGATTTTGTGCTGGAAAGCCTGAAGGGGTTACCTGAGGACGCCCAGACTTCACCACCACAGAGCCTCCCACTTTAGGAATCTCTCTTGCATAGCTCTGGGTCAAATTTTAAAAAATATCCAGGCTTGGTAGGGAACAAGGCGGTGTGTGATGGAGTCAGGGGAAACCCTGCCCTCAGGGAGCTTCTAATTTAACTGGAGAACAAGGCCAGTATGGGCAGCACAAGGTAGTAGCTACGCCAGAGCTGGAGAGGCCGGGGTCCAAACAGGGATTAGGCAGGGACTGGGCACTCTGGGAGGGCTTCCTGTAGGTGGAGGGCCTTAAAGGACAAGAGGATTGGGGGGGATGGGGGAGGGCAAACTCTTCTAGGGCTAAGACCTCTGCCCTACAGAGCAGGACTCAAGTGCTGCTTGTCGGCTGAAGGGAATGCAGGGTGAGGGTATCCCCTCCGAGAAGAAGGGTCAGTCCATTCAGCCCTTCTCCACTGCTCGGGACCTCACTAGGGTCAGAGAGCAGGGGAAGAACGGGAGACATGACCACAGGTCCCAACTGGGCCTTCAGAGAGAAGCAGTGAGTGAGCCCCGGAGAGGGCTCTGAGCCCCATGGCAGCCATCCCTCCTCACGCCCCATGGCAACCGTCCCTCCTCATACCCCACGGGTCCACGGATGTGCCCAAACAGGAACTCTCATCCACCCCATAACCATAGATGTCACAAGCCTGTGTGTCATTTCTCAAGACACATTGTTTATTCCGTGGGAGAAAGGGCTCAAGGCCAGCAGCCCCCTGGGGTGGGGGAGGGCGGGAGAGAGCAGGAGAGGGTGGGAGAGGGATGAAGCTCTCGGTGGCCCATCTGCAGCCACATGGGGGTGGGCCAGGGCCCCTCCCGGGCTCTACAGGAAGCCGGGCCGTTCTGAGCCCGTTTGCAGGTTCCAGACAAGTTTCTGCCTTCCCTGTCCTGAATAGGGGATGGATCCCCGCATAGCACCCCCAGAAGGCTGGGTCCAGTCTAGCCCCGGAGAACTCCCTGCTCCAAATCACTGCCCTGTGGCCCTTCCGCTCCAGTCCCTTTGGCAAGAGATGGGGACCAAGGGCTGGAGGGGCAGGCGGACCTGGTGGGCCAGCTTTGGAGGCGGACAGGGGGTCCAGGGTAAAGGGGGTGGGCTGGGAGCCGGGCGGCTCTGAAGCAGTCAGTGAGGGCCCAGCGGGCTATGCCCAGGGGCGTGGGGAGGGCCGGCCTCTCACTCCTGGCCTGGGTGTTCGCCCACCGACCACTTCACCTCTCCTGTCCGCAGCGTCACTATGTCCTCGTAAGTGGCTGTCTGGTCAATGTCCAGGCCCTGGAGACACGGAGCGGAGCTCAGGCCTTGGCCACGCACTGACCGTACACAGATGGTGCCTCTGACCGCGCCCCCTGCCCCCCACGGCCCCGGGAGCTGCGGGGTCCACCCCGCTCCTTACCTCATAGGTGTGATCTTCCTCCATCCCGGCCTTGCTGTCATCCTGGCGGGTGAGGGACGGAGAGCAGAGTGTTAGCTTCCCCCACCCCCATCCACTGCCGGCCCAGGCTGGGGAGGGCCGGGGAGATTGGCCCGGGGTGAAGGGTCAGGGGCCAGGGGTCAGGGGTCGGGGGGAGAGGCGCACTCTGCGAGAACAGCTGATGAATAAAGGAGTGACTGAATCGGTAAATCGATGGGCAGGCTCTGGGGCTGGGGAAGTGGAGACCCTGCCCGTGTCCGGCCTGCCCCGTGGCTGCTTCCCCGGCCCCCAGGGTCACCTTGTCCAGCAGCAGGAAGATGGGCACGATGATGAAGAGGATGATGAGGAGGGTCTGGATCATGATGATGCCGTCTTTCAGCGTGTTCCGCCGCTTCAGCTGCGCCAAGGTGCTGAACCCTGGGGGGAGGTGGGGCGGGGGCGGTGAGGCTGGGGCTCCCCCTTTGGGCCTGCGCCCCTCAGGACCTGCTTCTCAGCGGCTCTCCCAGGTGCTCGAGGGCCACAGTCACCGCCACACTGTGGTCCCCCTACTGGTCCGGGCTGGGGTGGGGTGGGTGTGGACGGATCCACGAGCACGCCCGCTCTCCTCCCTGGCTGGGGGGCGGGCCCCGCACGCACCCATGACCCGAAGCTCAGTGCCACAGCTGCGCTCTGTCCTCGGGGACCGCTGGAAGCACTCCTGCTCGCAGAAATAGATGCCGTTGTCCTGAAACTGGATGTCTTGGATGATGAGTGTGGCCTCGGAGTTGTTCTGGGTCTGGAGGATGCGGCCCTTTTCGGGGAGAAATATCTTGGCCTCCGAGTCCGTCTCCTGCTTCCGGAGCCAGCTCACGTTGCCCAGGGCCTCCAGGTGGCACTTGATTTCCACCATGGAGCCCCGTTTCTTGGCCACGAAACGTGGGTGCTGCCAGATCCGGGAACAAATGCTTCCTGCGGGCGCCAAGGCTGGGATTAAAATCTTGCCCCTTGTCTTCTTGACCGTCAGCCCGAACTCAGGCCCTCAGCCGTGGGCCCCTGTCCTGGGCAGCACTGACCCCTGGCTCCGCCCCCTTGTCTGTCCTTGCTTCTCGGGGTGCGGGGCAGACATCAGGCAGAGGTGTGGGAGAGCCAGAGCCACGTGAGAAGCTACAGGCCGAGCTGCCGGACCCCGCCTCTTCCTGATGGCCCACCCTTCCCGCCTGATTTTCCTTTAGAAGGGCCTGGAACCTTCTGATTCCTTTCCATGCCCATTACAGCAGCCCGATGCCCGCCTCACCCCGTGAGGCCAGAAGGCCCATAGCACAGCCTCCGGCCTGGCCTGGTGCTCTCACCTCTCCCTGCCCTGGGCTACCCACACCAGCCCGAAATCCTCAGGGACACCCCACAAATCCTTAGCCTGGCAGTCAAGGCCTCCCACGTCCATCCCCTGGCCGTCACCTCCCTCCCCACTTCTGTGTGGAGCTGCTCCTCTTTTTATTCCTAAGGCTTCTTTCTCAGTTTGCCATGATGTCCCCGCCCACCTGCTCCAAGAAGCCTCCCTCCTGGCTGGTTCCCAGTCAGTGGTCCCCTAGGAACCCCTGCGACCTGTCGGGGCCCCTGAGGTTATGGTCTCCTGCCGGGGCTAAGCCCAACTCCCCAGCCAGGGAGACCGGGTCTGAGTCCTCAGTGGGGTTCCCTCTGGCCCCCACTCCAACCCTGGGTTTGGCGCTGCCCCGGATCGCTGGGACTGGAGCACTTATGTTTAATGATGATGACGGCTGGAGGAGTGGGGATTGGAGGGACTTCAGAGCCAGGTCTTACAGAGGGAGACAGACCCTAAGGAGGCCTGGGGATGGGAGTCCTGGGTGGGGAGACCCAGGGGGCACAAGGGCACAAGGGTGACCATGGGACAGCCCACAGGACAGTGACCGACTTTGGACACAGACATACTTGTCCCCAGAAGGGACGGGGGAAGTTGCTGACCTTTGGGATCCCGGTAGAGCTCCTCTGTTTTGGTCACCAGCACCGGCTCACCTGCTGGGTGGGAGGGAGTGGGCGGGGCCGGTCACTCGGACTTGGCTGCCCCACCCCTGCATTCCCAGACCCACTTCCTCCCCGCCCAGGACATCAGCATCAAGACCCCTCAGCTCTCCCCCAGCCCTGCTCTGGAGAGACTAGAGTGGGGTGGGGTCACCAGAAGATCCGACTCCCAGCCCCCCTTCTGCCCTTGACCTTGAGCGGCGCCTGGATGAGACAGGAGGGAAGTTACAGCCGGAGGGCTCCACTGCCTTCCAGACCAGGACACCACTTCTGGAACGTGCCTGTCCCAGGTCTGCTTGGGGGTAGCTCTCCACTGCCCCCCCCCCCACGCAGTGCCCTCCACGGCCTGGGGGTGAACCACACTCTTCGTTCTCTCTCCTGGGCCCAGCTCTTCTGCCGTCAGAGCCACCAACCCCTCAGGCCCAGCTCAGCCTGACACCCTCCGGGCGGGAGAGGGGCTGGGGCCGCGGAGCCCTGAGCCATCATCATGGCCGATACCCATAGACCCGGTCCCCAGGGCTGTCAGAGGGAGACAGGAGGCAGAAAAGTGTGAGAGGCAAGCAGGAGGAGGAGAGAGCAGGAGACAGAACCAGTGGAGAGAGCGGAACCAGCAGGCCTCTCGGCTCGGGCCGTACCTGAAAGGAGCAACAGCAGAAGCACCAACCAGTTGCTGAGCCCGGGACACAGCGCCGGCCCCGCCATGCTCACCCCGCCGTCTCCTGCCCCAAGCCCGCGACAGCGGAGGCTCCTGGGGGGGAAAACGTGTAACTGCCCAGGCTGCAGCCTGTCTCCTCCCCGCCTCTTCCCCACCAGGCCCCTTCCTGCCATGCAAATTGGGACCCAGGGGAGGCACCGGCTCTCCGGGGACCCTGGGGGAGGGCAGGCTCTTTTGTCAGCTGTGCTGCTAAGGCTCAAGCGTCACCCCAGCTCGGGCACTACAGCGGGGTCCGCGGTGGATGCCCCGGGTGGCGGCAGCCTCTGAGTCCCCACCCCATCCCTGTGCCCTGGGGCCCCCTAGCCTCCCACCGCACACTTGGCTGAATACACATGGGTCCTGTGGATGAATGCGAGCGCGACCTCTCCACCCTGGACCAGCGTACACCCTGTGGGAAGAGGGGCACCCAGGAAGGATGGGGCAGGGGTGCTGGTGGGCAGCTATGGGCCCAGAGCACGGCCTCTTGGCTGGAGTGCAGGTGACCATGTTGGGGGTTGATGGAGATTTGACCCTGGGGAGGAAAGGAACCACAGCGGTTCTTGAGCAAGAACAGGCCAAGAGTGGCAGCCGCTTGGGAGATTTGATCCAGGACCTGGCGAGAGGGCCCCTCCCTCACTTGGTGGGAGAGTTTGCTGGGAGCTGCCAAAGAAGGTGGACTTAGGTGTTGACAGCTTAGAGAAAACCCACCACTCAGCAATCAGGGGACTCTCAGGGCACTGAAGTGTTATCCACAGCTCCAGGGGTCTTGGGCAGAGGACCGGAGGCTAGTATGGGGGAGTCTTCAGGTTCTGAAACAAAAAGGATCTCTGGCTTTATCTCGCCAGTCAGCAGAGTGGTGGATGGAACCATAAGTCTAGGAGCTTGTCTAAGCTCAACTTTGTGCCCCTGCCCCTGGATCAGACACAACCCTCATCCCTTGGGGGCTCGGGGTGGGGGAGGTGCCCTTGTGCAGTGCACAACCTGCACAGCTGCACATGGCAGGCTTGCATCCCTCAGCCCCACAGCTGAGCCCACTCTTGAGTTTTATGTTTTATGGAAGCTTCTTTACTCTCTCTTGGGCCCTCACTCTCTCTCTTCTTCCAACCGCCAGGAGGGGAAGGAAGTTGCAAATCCTGTGTCCTCTGCCTACATATTCTCCTTACCACTCGCCAGTTTTCAAACAGCCTGTGCTGCTGGCAGGTCTGTTTGGGTTCAGGGAGACAGGGACCCGCCTCCTAGGCCAGGGTTGGTGGTGAGGAAGGCAGAGGTCTGGGTGCTGCCCCCTCAGTCCCGAGCATAAGTCTCACCTGGGATGGTTGGGTCCCCCCCCCACCACCAAGGAGTACGGGCCAGGACTGGAGCTGTGGAAAGCAGGGACAGGAGGGGTTAAGGTTCCATCCAAGGAACAGCTCGTTCCTGGCAGTCCCAGATGTTCTTGTTGTTTCCAGATGTTCCAAATGAAAAAAAAAACCACATTTCTCTGAAAAGGTGTCAGATGTTCAGTTCACAGAACAAACAGCCCAGGAATATAAACATCACCTGAGGTCAGCTTGGGGACCATGGGCCCCTGGTGGGGGAGGTTGGAGACTCCCCCAGAGGAATGGGGGAAAATCCAGGGGTCTCTTCCTTTAGCAGAGTACCTCCTGGTGATGGAAGCCTTGGTAAGCTTTGGGGCTAGCGTCCCCCAAAGTTGGGAGGAAGACGGAGAAGGCTTGGGATACACACGTGTGTGTGTGTGCATGTAGCTGCTCACACGGGTGTGCTGCCGGGCTATGTGGTGTGGGGCTGCTCAGGGGCTGGTCCTGCGGCCCAGGGTGACTCTAGGGGGCACGGAGGTTGGGGGCGCAGTAGGTGTCCTCCAAACACACATACATCTGTGTCTCCCGTGGGCAGGGATGCAGATGTGTCCTTTGGACTTCATTCCCATTCATGCCAGGAGGGGGTGGGGGCAATGGGGGCCCCGCCGTCTGCAGGGTTATTTGTCACAGTTGGGGCCGTGCTGTTCCCTCCCCAGTGACAACAGTACTGAGCAATGTCCGGGGCTTGTGACGCCTTTTCCTTCCTGGAACAGGAGGCCTCGTAAGCCCACTCCTGCCTCTGCCCCCGGCTGCCCTGGGCTGTGCACCCCGACATCAGGCAGCCCTCACCCCACCTTTCCAGGAAGGCAGCATCAAAATAAGAGATGGGGGTGTAGGGAGAAGGGACACGGAGCTTGGGGGTTTGGGGAACAAGAGGGCAGGGACCCCCAGTAACCCTGGGAGGGTGGTGGGAGAGGGCAGAACCTCAGTTTGGAAAGAAGGGCTCTGACCTCTGCCCTTCCCCCCAGCCCCCGCCTACTGACTCTACTTGGTTTGTTGTTACCAGGGGAGACCTGCAGGCTCAGAAGGATTCGGGTGTGAATCCTGACCCTGCAGGAAACCAGAAAGCCGCCTCAAGTCACCTGGGGCTTCTCAACGAAGGGTGGTCCTGCCTCAGGCCGAGAGCATTGGGAAATGCTCCAGGGCCAGTGCCAAGGTCAAATGACCAACGGACACCTCTGGCATTCATGGGCCGGGGGCAGTGAAGACCCTGCAGTGGGAGGGGCGGCCTCTCACAAAGCAGAATTTCCTTGTCTCACATGTCAACTGCACCCCTGTTAAGCAACACCCGTTCTTAACCTCTCAGAGACCGAGTTTCCTCATTTGGGTAAAACAGAAATAATTGTAATAATATCTTCTTCGTAGGGCGGTTGTGAACCTTGAAGGGACTCAGGTTCACCCTCAGGCAGGTGGTGCGTAGGACTGATAACTGGGGGAGGGTCTTGATTCTGAAATAGGAACTTCGGTTATCTATGTTCTTCACCCAGGATTTTGCCTTTTTTCTTTGACCACTCAAGGCTCAGGGGAAGGGTGGGTCAGGGCACCCCCAAGCTCTCCAGTCCTTGGGGCCAGACAGGGACCCGGGCAAGGTTTGGAGAACTTTCATGTGAGAAGGAGCCCCTCCTCCACCTCTGGGAGGGAGGTCAGCACCCCGGTGGGGGGCTCAGGGAGCCCTGCGGGGATGTCAGACCCCTCTCCTGCAGGCAAAAACCACACTGTGGGAAGGGGCTCAAGGACATGGCTGAGGGATGTCGGGGTGGCCTGGGGGTTCCCCTCCCCAGCCCCCAAGGGTGCCATGTAACCTCGGGACCCAGGAAAAGGGGATACAGAAATCCTGAAAGGGACTAATACTCACTAGTTTGGAGGAATACAGTCTTGGCTGTCAGAAAACAAAATTAAATCTAAAATTATATTTCACCCACTGGGATTGTGGCCTGAGCTCACTACATAACATTACTCTTTGTCATAGATCCATGGGACCCTGGGGTTCCTGGGGTCAGGGGTCAGAGGCAGTATCCTGGGGGAACTGTACCTCTGGGGAGAGGGAGAGCCACACCGTGTACCCATAGGCACCTTAGGGCCTCTGAGGGGCAGAGAAGTTATGGGGGCTTCTGGAGAGGAGGGGCTGGGGACACGGGTCCCAACACCCATTTCCTGGGTGCTGTCGTGGGCAGGGAGACGCAGTGTGGTGCTGCCTGTTAGGGGCGTGAAGGGAGCGGGGCACGACTCTTGACCTCATCTGGCCTCTTGGACTCCAGCTGTGAGGCTGGAGTCCCAGTCTCCTTCTGGAGGGGGCAGGAGACGGCCAGACGGAGCCAGAGGAGCGAGCTGGGGCCCTCCTTATCCTGCCTTCCCCAATTCCTGGCAGCTCCCCAAGTCTTCCCCACTTGGCTCAATCCCCACCAGCCCTTCTTGCTGCCCTCAGCTCCCGTCGATGTCCGCACGCAGAAGCACAGAAGGAGAAAGCCCACATGTCAGAGGCACTGGGGAGGTTTATTATAAGAACTGTACAAAGGAGCCTGTCTACTGGCCTGGCTTGGGCCTGTTCCCACCCGGACAAGGTGCAATGGGTGTGGGTCTGCAGGGGAGGAGGCTGCGGGCAGGGGGAGGCCTGGACCCCGCTCAGCCACGCTGGCTCTGCAATCTGCACACGGTCCGGTGGAGAGTCCAGTCCAGCAGGGGCTGAGGCTCTTGGGGCCTCACTTGTCAGAGCCCCAACGAGGAGGGAAAGGCTGTGGGGGGAGTGCTGGTCAGAGAGGAGGCTGACCCCTACAGGGTGAACTTCTGAAGAAAGAGCCAGAACTGCTGCAGGAAGAGATGGAAGGAGCGGGGGCCTCATTCCAGAGAGGACCCAGCCGGGGCCGGGAAGCAGGGCTGGGCAGCGGGTGTGAGGAAGAGAAGTGGAGGAAGGCAGAAGAGGGGACTCACGGGGGTGAGAGAGAGGGCTGCCCAGGCAGGGTGGTGAGGAGGCCGGCGAGCGCGGCAGACAGAAAGGAAGGCTCCGGCCTCGGGGTGAGCACACACGCAAACACACGCACACACACACAGGTTGTTTTGGAGGTTTTGCTGCTTCCTGAGTTTTAATCAAACTGTTCACGAGAAACAAGAAGAAAAAGAAGAGGAACTAAGGGCAACGAGGGACTCGATGTGCAAACCTTACCACCTGTGTTCACACTCACATACACACAGCACAGGGACACTCACACAGACAGGCCTACAGAGAAGACACACATACACACACACACACACACACACCAGCCAGACACTGCGGGGCACACTGACACACATGTACACAAATATACCCATACACACATGCATATGCAGGCTCTGACGGACACGGTGGTTCACACACACACACACACACAAACAGAGCTATACACATAGGGATAACGCTGGCACACAGGCACACACACACAGATGAGTAAATCCAGTGACCCCTAAGCCGGCGTCTCACCCTCTCCTCCGAGCTCAGCCTCTGTCTGTTCTCGGGAGCCGGCGGAGGACCGGCACCGCCATGCCCAAGTCAGCGGTGCCAGCAGACCAGGCGGCAGGAAGTTGGAAGGTTGGGTCTGAGCCAGGTGAGCAGTGCCTGCCCCAGTGTGGAAATCTCGAACATGGGCTCAGCTAGAACATTCTTAGGATCACTTTGAGGAGGGGAAAAGGACGAGGAGGGAGGAAGAGATGGGTGTGGTGGAGGATGAGGAGGAGACCTCTGGGGTTGGTGAGGCTGCCAGGAGCCCCAGTGGTGCTGATGCAGGAGGGAGGGAAGGAGGGAGGGAGGGGAATCTTCTTCCTGAGCACCAGGGTCCCCGACACCACCCGAGATCAGGGTGCTCCGGCCAAGAAAGCCCCCAGTGCAGCGATATGCTGGTGGGGTCCAACCTGTGCTACCCATCCGTGCTTTCTAGAAAAAGACGATTCCCAAGTGGAATCCTCCCTTCTGCTCTTCTCCCAGGGGCCAGCCAGGGAGCCAGGGGCCTGGGCAATGGACAAATCCGGAAAGGGTGTCAGGGGTCACACCAGCCCAATAAGTCAGGATCCAGTGGCCCATCAGGTTTGTGGAGCCATTTCTGGACCAGTGATGCTTCCCTTTTCCAGAGAATTCCTAAGCTGGCAGGGTGATGCTGCACCCAGAGTCAGGGGAGGGCTGGCAGGCCCTGGGGTCAGGTGTCTGCTCTCACTGAAGTTAAGACTTCCTTGTCCTGGAGGGAGCTGGGGGGGCCTGAGCTACTTCCTGGGGAGAGGTCAGTGGCCCTTAAGACTCTGGTGGCAGGAGGGCAGCCAATCCTTCCATCACAGGCCGGCTCCTCCCCAAGTGGGGAGCAGAGCTTCTGATGTTCCCACCTCCCCCGGGGCCATGAGGAGGGCAGCAGGGCCCCCGAGGAGGTGAGAGCAACTTGAAGGTAAAATCATGGAGGCAGCAGCCTCGGGCTCAGAGTGGAGACTTCAGGTACAATTCCCGTTTTCCACGGCCTGGGTGACAACCCAGCACGGCCAAATCCTGTCCCCGACAGGGAGCTGGATCAGTCCCAGACGCAAAGCCCTAGCTCCCTCAGTGGCAGGCACCACGGGGGAGCTTTGGGGCTGTGCCACCTCGCTGCCGCCTGCTAGACAAGAGACTCTTTGACCCCTGGGCGCACCGTCTGCCCTGGGGGTGGGGCGGGAGGGAGGGCTGTGTCTGCGGGTCTGACGGACAGGAGCCCCATGGCAGGTCTGGGGTCCCAGGTCGAGCCCCTCCCCTCCCCCTTGCTCTGCACACCACTGTTCCCGTTCTCAGGGTCATACATCTTGCTCATGGTGTCAGCAATCAGCCCCTCCTTCTCAGGGGCTGCGTCCCCGCTGCTGTCCTGACTGTGGCGGTACATGTAGGAAGCCTGCTTCACGGAGCGCTGCAGCAGGTGCCGGCGGTAGGCCCTCTGGATCTTGATGGCGCACACTTCCTCGTGCTTCCTCTTGAGGGTGGTTGTGATGGGCTCGTAGGAGACCTTGGATGGGTTGGCAGCCATGAACTTCTCCTCCATGGTCTCCTTGAGGGAGTCCATCTCCCCAGAGTCTCCCAGGACCTCTTTGGTCAGGGCAAAGAGGATGTCCAGGCAGTGGATCTTGTCCCCTGGCACCATGGGCAGGTCCATTGTGATGAGCTTGATCTTGTTGGGCTTGGCGATCCTCAGCGGCTCCTGCAGGGTGTCCACGAAGTCGGAGAGGCGGCTGTAGTCGATGAACTGCGTGGCGTCGGGGTCAAACTTCTCCCACGACTCGTAGAACATCTCGAAGTCATCCTCCCCGAGAGGCTCACTGCTCTCCTCCGTGGCCACGTTGAAGTTCTCCAGGATGATGGCGATGTACATGTTGACCACGATGAGGAAGGAGATGATGATGTAGCTGCAGAAGAAGCAGATGCCAATGGAGGGGTTGCCGCAGTCACCCCTGATGCTGGTGCCCGGGTTCTCCAGCGTGGGGTCACAGTCGGGGGGCCCGCTGTTGAGGATGGGGTTGAGGAGCCCATCCCAGCCGGCCGACGTGGTGATCTCAAAGAGGCAGATGATGCTGTTGCCGAAGGTCTCAAAGTTAAACATGTCGTCGATGCCCGACTCCTTCTTGACGTAAGCGAAGTTGGACATGCCGAAGATGGAGTAAATGAACATGACCAAGAAGAGGAGGAGGCCGATGTTGAAGAGGGCGGGCAGTGACATCATGAGAGCAAACAGCAGCGTCCTGATGCCCTTGGCCCCTCGGATCAGCCGTAAGACGCGCCCGATCCGCGCCAGGCGGATGACACGGAACAGCGTGGGTGACACGAAGTATTTCTGGATGAGGTCAGAGAGTGCGAGGCCTGCAGGGAGGAAGCGGTGAGGACTGCTGCCCTCAGGGTGGGCGGCTGAGTCGGGGAGCAGGGGGCACGCGCGGCTCAAGGGGGCCCAGCCCGCTGGGCTCTTCCCCAGGAAGGAGCAGGAGAAGCTCACCGCTCAGAGCACAGCCCGAATGGCCTGACCCATTAGGCTCTCCCAGGGGTCTTGGGGCCTGGGCCCCGTCTTTGCCCTGACACAGCTGCATGGAGGTGGGATGTGTCAAAGCGAATGGTGGTAGGCCTATCGCTAAGGCTGTTTGCAGATGCCATGGATGAGAGGGCGGGGGAAGACAGCTCTGGGTGTGCGACTTCAGGCGTGTCACCTAATTGGTTTGTGACTCAGTTTCCTCGTCTGTAAAATGGAGGTGACAACAGTACCAGCCTCAGGACGTTTGTTAGGAACAATCAGTGAGCTAATGCCTGTGAAGTGCAGAGCACAGTGTCAGGCAAATAGTATATGACTGATAAATGATAGCTAGTTACTATCACAATTACACACAGCTCTCCTGTGTGTAAGGATACTGGAACCATCTTCTTATGTTTTTCCCGAAGCACATGGGCACCTGAGTGTGCATCCACTGGACAAGTAAATGTTTCTCAGGCGTAGTCACGCGTGTGAAGGTGACAGGTTGCCTGGGAGCCCGCCGTACGTGCTTTCGCGCATTAAGTGTAGACACCAGGTGCACACGCATGTGTGTATGTGTGTGAGTGTGAGCACGGCAGGTGCATGAGCAGGTGTGTGTGTGGACACGAGGATGGGAGCACCGGGCCTTCCTGAATGACTCAGCCCAGCCTGGCCCTGCTCACCCACAATGGAGAGGATGACAACCACGAAGTCGAAGATGTTCCAGCCGATGGTGAAGTAGTACTGGCGCAGGGCCAGCATCTTGAGCATGCACTCGCCCGTGAAGATGATGATGAAGATCATGTTGACGTTGTAGAGGATGTCCACCTTGAGCTGGCTCTGGTCATCCGTCTCCACCATCATGGTGACCATGTTGAGGCAGATGAGCATCATGATCGTGATGTCGAACGCCTGCTTCGTCACCAAGTCGTACACCATGCCCTGGATCTTGTTCTGTAGCAGGGATGGGAGTGCGGGGATGCACGCGGAGGGGTGTGGGGGGCAGTGGTCAGGGCAGGACGCAGACCGGCAGAAGATGCAGGTGACACGGCAGAAGACATGACAGCATGACAGGGAGGGAGGGAGAGAGAGAGAGAGAGGAGGTGTCAGGTCTTGTGGTGGAGTCGGCCAGGGCAGGGGCGGCGAGACCCATGAGAACAGGCCAATCTGTGGGGTCCGTGGGCATCCTTCCTCACTCTGGGACCCTTCCTCCCGTCAAGGTCCCCCAGCAACCCCTCATCCTTCTCCTGAAGCCATTGCTCACTGGGGGGCTGTCTGGACATCCTCTTCCTCCCCGCTCCAGGGGCCCTTGCCCCAGAGGCCACCAGCTGAAGAGCTGACTGGACCCTGGAGAGCCATGCAGGGCCAGGTGAAGGGTAAACCAATGACCGGAGTTTATCAGGCAGCTGCTGCTTGTGTGTAAAGTGTCTGTACGGTTACAGAGAGGCGCCCCTCTCGGCAGGTGGACCCAGCCTCACGCCACGGACACAGCCTGGTGGGCAGAGCGCAGGCTGCATTTTGCCCCCTGCCCCCGTGGCCCCCTTAGGCAGGAGCCTCATCCAGGCTGCAGGGGGAGGGGCCCGGACGGCTGGTACCTGGGGCCGGGGAATTGGCTTCTGAGGCTTCTTGGAGCCAAGCTTCTTCATGGCGTTATAGTATTTCTTCTGTTCCTCCGTCATGAAGAGGTCTTTCCTTCCAAAGTATAGTGGGATGGGGCCCATAAGGTTGCGGTGGGGAGTGTCCCCCTTCTCACCTTCTCAGGCACCACCCTTAAAGCCACCCACACCCCAGCAGGGGGGCCGGTGGGACCTGCCTGGAGCGGCCAGAGATGGAGGTCGAGGGAGGCAGGGGAAGGGGGACTCAGGGGTCCAGAGAAGGGAGGGGAGGGGACTGGGTGACCGACAGAGGCAAGGGGCCAGCGCAGCCTCACTGCCCGCTTTGGGCCACCTTCCATCAATGTCTCGTTGGGTCCTCAGAATGAGCCGGCATGGCAGGTGGCACGAACCTCATTCTGTACATAAGGAAACCAAGGTTCGAGGTGGCCACATCTCACTTGTCCAAGGTCGTCTGGTGGGATGTGAACCCAGCCTTGCTGAATCATGCCGCCAGCCAGCGAGAGCACAGCAGGTGCAGAGGCAGTGTTTGTGAATGTATGAAGGAAGGAGTGGACGAAGGGAGGGAGGAGGGAGACTGGGGAGGGGAGGGCCCGGGGAAGGTCAGGCTGGATACTTATCTTCTTCTTCTGCTGGTTGAAGTTGTCGATGATGACGCCAATGAAGAGGTTGAGGGTGAAGAAGGAGCCGAAGATGATGAAGATGACGAAATAGAGGTACATGTAGATGTTCACCTCGTACTGGGGCTGTTCCTCCTTCTGCAGGGGCCACAGGATGGGATGGGGTGGGCTGGGGGTACATGCTGCCTGCTCCCTGCTCTCCATCTCACTGTGGGCCCATCCACCCCCAGGCTGTGGGGTCTCGGGGGCTCCTGAGGAGGCAGCATGGGGTGGGGATGGATCTGAGTCCTCTCCCCTGGCTCACTCACCAGCCACATCTCGGGGACCCCCACTCACCTCCCGGGAGTCCACGGCTGCATACATGATGTTCATCCAGCCCTTGAAGGTGGCCTGAGAGAGTGTGGTTGGATGTGAGGGGAGGGGGCCGCCCCCCGCTTCCATCATCCTTGAGTTTCCCTCCCTGCCCCCGCCTGGTCCTCCCCAGTGGCTGCCTGCCCTGAGCTCCCCTGGGGAGGCATCAAATAGAGACCGGAGAGGTATAGACACTACCTCTGGGTCCCACAGCCCTGGAAGCAGGGTGGGCGGCCCCCTAACAAGGAGCGGCAGGGCGCTCAGGTACAATGAGAATGCGGGGGCACCTCCATCCCAGCCTTGGGCAGGGGCAGCGGGTCACACTCACCACCTGCAGGAGGGAGAGGTAGCCCAGACCCACGTTGTCGTAGTTGACCTTGACGTTGAGCCAGCGGACCTGGCCCGTGTGCATCAGGCTCTCGCACTCGGACTTGTTGTTGACCTCAGAGATGTCGAACCTCTCGGAGGTGGTGGTGTTCACGCAGTAGTAGAACTTGCCGGCAAACAGGTTGACGCCCATGATGCTGAAGATGAGCCAGAAGATGAGGCAGACGAGCAGCACATTCATGATGGAGGGGATGGCTCCCAGGAGGGCATTCACCACCACCTGGGGGCCAGGGAGGGGGTCACTTCCAGATCCTCTCCCAGGCAGGTGGGGACACCCAGTCTCCTCTGGGACAGGGTTCCCACCCACAGTAACCAGGGGGCCAGGCAGGGTTGGGCCTTGTTGCTCAGGGAAGGCTTCCTGGAGGAGGGCCCATCTGAGCCAGGCCTGGGGGAGAAGTCTGCTGAGCTTTACTTGGGGGTGGGGGGATGGTAAGCAAGGAGTAGGGGTAGTGGGTTGCCGGCCTGGTGGCTGAAGAGGGCTCTCCGCTTGGCTGGAGCCATCAGCCCAGAGTGCAGGCTGGGCTTCTCTGGAAGCAGCCCGGCCATGGGTCACCGGGCAGGAGACAAACACTCTTTCCTTGGCCCCCATAGGAAACTCAGTCCCCGTGACCTGTTCCCCTGCTCATCTGCTCGCAGGATTAGAGACACAGACCCAGAAAAGAAGCCGAGTCTTTGAAGCAGCAGGACCCTTTGGACTGGACTCTGTGCCCTGCCAGCGGTGGCCACCCAGGCCAACCTCATTATTTCAGGCTGAACTGAATCTGAGAATTATCTGTTTTCAAGGAGAAGCCGTTCCATGACCTCCAGACAAAGTGGGTGGCACAAGCCCAGTGATGCCCAGGGGAGCTCTACTCCTGGCTGGGGCACCAACCAGCTGCCAGGTCACTTCCCCCTGGTGGGGAGGGGTCCCGGCTCCAGGGGTGGGAGGGCCCAGTGCTGGCTGGCTTCTTGCATAACCAGGAGGGAGCCCCCAGGCTGAGTGCACTGCTGACCTGCAACCTGCTGCTTCATGGCAGTTCGTCCCTCCAGCGTGGATCCTAACAGACACCCCCCCTACCCCCGCCCCCTTGCCTGGGGAAGTCCCATTGGTCTTGCCCGAACCCTGTATTTACCTGTCACTTCCGCCCTCAAGGGCCTGAGGGAAGGGTGGGCAGGCTTGGAGTCCTGGGGGGCCCCAGTCTGAGGCTGGGGAGGGACACCTATAAACCCACAGACCTGCCTTCCTTCCTCTCCTCCTGCCTCGGTGCCCTCAGGCCCCTCCTGGGAGCTGCTTCAGCCTCTGCTGCCCCCAGTGGCGGAAGAGATGAGCGAAGGAGGGGGCTGATGGCGGGAATGGGCACTTGGGCTGGTGTGGGAGGATGCCTGGGGACCTCCAGACCTGGACCCCTGGTGGTGGCCGGAGTACAGACACCCCCAGCCCCTTTCCAAGCTGTGGCTGCTCCCCGAGTCCTTAGCCCTACTCAGGGTCCCCCTCGGCACCCACCCTCATGCCCTGGAATCTCGACAGTGCCCTCAGGGGACGCAGAGCCCTGAGCGTCCGCAGGGATTTGATGGGTCCCAGCTCCGAGTAGCCCAGCCAGTTGGCCACCAGGCTGATGATGGAGACCTGTAATGGGAGGGGAGGGTGGTCAGGGAGTGCAGGGCCTCAGCCGCAAGGACCGCCTGGGATCTGGCGGCGGGGCCGGGGGTGGGGCAGACTCACATCCACGATGAGGAAGTCGAGCCAGCACCAGGCGCTGGTAAAGTACACCTTGAAGCCATAGGCCACCCACTTGAGCAGCATCTCCATGATGAAGATGTAGGTGAAGACCCTGTCGGCGTATTCCAGGATGGTCCGGATGACTCGCCGCTGCTCGATGTGGATGTCCTCGAAGGCCTGGGGGCACCAGCAGGGCGGGGTGGTCAGGGCCCGGAGGAGGCCGGGGCGGCAGCCACGCCCCTACCTGCCTGAAGCTGCCGGTTCCCAGGGGTCTGGCACCTGGGGCCAGGCGGGGGCAGACTCCCCGTGCCCAGCACGCGGGTGAGCCAGTGGGTTCCCTGTGGGGAGAAGCTCCTCAGCTCCCCTTTCCCAGGCCTCATAACAGTAACCCTCACTGGTCTGTCGGGGGGTTCACCTTGACACATCCTGCCCTCCCAACCCCCAGTTCCCAAGGCCTTCCCCACCTGATCCCCGGTTGGGACCTGTCAGCTAAGGATGCACACGGATTCAGAGCCCATCTGTCTCTTTAAGAAAATTAACACAGTCTACAACACATCCTGGAAGCACTGGTAAGTTCTTTAGGATTCTCTGGGCTCGGGGCTGCCCAGGCCTGGCCCCTGCCTCTGCCCAGTGCCCGGTCCCCAGGGCAGCGCCTACCAAGGCTCCACTGCTGAGTAGGATCATGAAGACAATGAAGGTCTCAAACCAGTTGTGCTCAACGATCTTGAAGCAGGCCCTGCGGAGGGTCCACCACGTCTTCCCTCGGCCCCGGGAGACGTCCACGTAGAGGCAGGGAAAGCGCTGCACACAGGCTGGGGAGGGAGGGCGGCGGGGGCACCGGTCATGGGCCTGGGGGCCACCTTAGGAGGCACAGTCCCGCCACCTTCCCGGGATCCGCCCCCCCCCCCCCACACACAACCGCATGCAGAGGCCTTCCAGAGCACAGGGGTGCAGGCAGCCGGCACAGGTTCTAGAGCCGTCGGCTGTCGCCATCCTCCCCCACCTCGCCCAGGCAGCCTTCCCTCTGCCACAGCCCAGGCCCTCCAGGCAAAAATGTTCCTGAAGGGCAAGGCAGGCCTCTCTCTGGCAGACGAAGCCGAGGAGGAGGACAGTCTTAGAGCGGCCGCTGCTGAGCGCCTGCCTCGTGCAGTGCCGGCCGCACTCAGGGCTCTGCGGCGATTCTGCACGGCAGCCCTCGGGCTGATGCTTCTGTCGCCCGCCGCCCACGCTGCAGGGATCAGAGGCTCGGGGGCTGGGGGCATCCGCAGCTCTGACACCCCTTCCCGGCATTCTATTCTCCGGGTGCCGCAGGGCAGGGCAGGAGAGCATCAGAGGAAGAAGGCCCTGCCTGCTTTTGGTGATGCGTGTGTCCCCGAGATGTCCCCGAGGGGGCAACGGGCTGGGGCTGGGGCTGTTGCCGGCCTCGGGTCCCTTACGGGGCCTGCCGGGCTGGGGGAGGCACCCAGGCGAGGTGGGGTCACACACGCGGGCTGGGCCTCACCCTCGGTGAAGCACTCCTCAGGCTGCTCCCCCTCAGGGCTCTCCTCGGCCTGGTCGTCGGGGTCCTCCTCGGGGGGCTTGTAGTCGGCAGTGCTGCAGACGGAGGAGTTCCCGTCGAGGGGCTGCAGCGGCTTCTGCAGAGGCCACAGGGTCACGTGACCCCGGGCCCTCCCACAAGGTGGGGCGGGGGAGGTCAAGATGGGAGGCCAGAAGGGAGAAGGGAAAGAGAGGGTGGAGCAGACTCATTCATTCATTCATTCAGCCCTGGATTATGCAGCCAGCACTGGGGCCTATGCAGAAGAGCCACAGGCCTTGGTCCTGCCCTTGGAGTGGGACAGGGATGAGGCCTGGGGAAGGAAGGGGGTCAGGATGGAGCAAAGTCCGAGCCTTCCTATCCTCAGGGTCCGTTTGGCTGAGGAATCCAGAAAGGATGGAAACTTTTCTGCAGCCAAAGCTCCAGCCTGGGGCCAAGGGAACCTAACGAAAGTGGGTCGGGTGGGGCGGCTGGTGCTCCAGCCTGGCCAGGCCTCTCCCACCTCCTCCCGGTGCTGCATCTAGGCCGGCCTCCTGCCCCCAGCCTGCACTCCTCATGGGGCCCCCTTCACGGCTGGGGGTGAGGCCCCTGAAGAGGAAGATGGAGAGGGTAGCCTGGAGGGGCAGGGGGCGGCTGTCAGAACAGTGGCCAGAAAACCAGGGAGGGCCTTGTGCCCAGTCGACAGAAAGGGAAACCGAGGCACTGGGCGTTAGGTTGGGCACGGCACCCATTGAGCCACTTGCCCTGCCCATGCACCCCAACTCCCACAGCCCCCCGGGAGCCGTACTTGTTTCCCCGTGAGAGTCCCCAGAGCCTTGGCTCCGGCTGCTGTCCAGCCCTCCTCCACCCGCACTCCTCATACCGAAGTTAGTGCCACATTTCCCTGGGTATTTATAGCTTGGCAGGCGCTCGGCTCCCTGGTAAGTCAGTGTGCCACGTATTTGGGGGGAACAAGGAGTCAAGAGCTTTCAGGGCAAAGTTTATTCAGGTTCTGGTGCCAGCGGGGCCCTCGCCGATAGGGTGGGGATGGACAGGGAGCCCCGCCCTAGCTTATGTGCTACTCCTTCCCCTGCCGGAGCTGGAGGGTGGGCACGGGGGCTCAGCCTGAGCTTCTGGGGGTGACCACCAGGGCCTCCCCCACCCTCGCAGGGGAGGGGAACCTCAACCCAGCAGCAGGCCCCCTGCATGGAGGAGAGCGCAGGTAGCGGCTCCAGCTCCCAGCTCTCTGTTCCCCTTGAACCCAACCCTACTGGACCCCTGACCCCTCTCCTCAGAGTCCCCAGCCCAGACCTGGCACTTTGGCCCACACTCGGAGGTTGGGACCAGCCCTCCAGGTGGGGTCTAAACAGAAACAGATAATAATGGCAAGGACTTGGCAGGAGCTTCAAACCCAGAGGGGGGTTAAGAGAGGCTTCTTGGATTCCAGCCCTGGAGCTAGGGTGCCTCAGGTGAGAACATGCTGTCTCAGAGCGCCACCTGCTGGGGAGAGGGCACCCAGGTGGAGTTGTGGGGCAGGGGTGAAGGGAGAGGCCTAGAGTATTAGGACAGGCAGGGCATGCCAAAATAATTGTATTAATAGTAATAACAGTCACCGTTCACAGAGAGCTGACTGTGCTTTGCACACAGCATCTCATCTAATGCTCACGGTAATACCACAGGGTGGGTACCATTACCCCATTTTATAGATGGAGAAACTGAGGCTTGGAGAGGATTTGTGCCATGTTCAAGGTCACACAAAAATGTAGAGTCATGTCTGTCTGACTCCCGACCCCTTGATCCAGGCTCTGCGACAGGCTCACCTTGCCATCCTCAGGCTCCGAGAAGGTGTCTGTTTCCTCCTCTGTGGGCATCTCCAGGTCAGACTCCTCGGAGGCGATGGGCACGTGGATGGTCAGGTAGGGGTTGTTGATGAAGTTGAGGTGGTCCAGCTCAATGCTGCGGGGAGGGCCGTCAGCCAGGCCCATGTGGTTCAGGATATGATTGTCCTTCTTGAGGTCCTTGTTTTCATCCTCCTCGGGCGGTAGCTCCTTCTTCTCGTCTTCAGAGACACTTTCCCCAGCCTCGCCGGCCTCGCCGGCCTCGCCAGCCTCCCCAATCTCCCCGAGGCTGAGCATGATAACCTTGGGGCTCAGGATCTTGCCATGCAGCAGCCCCACGAGGAAGGCTTTGGCGAAGCCGACGCCCCACTTGATGCGCGCGACGGCGATCTGCAGGTTGTTCATCTCGCCATCCTCGTCCGAGGCCGCCAGGCTGTCGGCGCTGAAGGAGCTGAGCAGCAGGGCCAAGAAGAGGTTCAGGACCTGGGAAACAGGGGGTGGGGGGAGCCTGAGCTCAGCCTCTAGGCCCCTGAGGGTGCCACCTTCAGCCAGCACGAGGAGCCTCAGGTCTCCAGATCAGACCCACCTCATGGTGGGCTGTTAAGAGGACGTCACCTAACGGAACCCTCACAACTGCTTGTGAAGGTGAGGAGTGCTACTGTCACGCCCACTTTACAGATAGGGAAACTGAGTCTTACGCACATGATAGGACTCTGCTGACCAAGGCAGAGGCAGGGTTAGGGGAGGCCCACTGGGTGACAGGGACTCTTTCTATGACTCTGTCCTCCACCTCCACTGCCAGGGGATGTGGAACAAAAAACAGGACTCATATCTCCAAGCTTCCAGGACTTATTGGGAGCCTGAATCTTTTGAGCCTTCTTCTCTTGTCTGGTAAATGGGACTTTTAATAGACCCTGTGCTCCCGATACCCAGATGCATGTCCCCTGTTGCTGTAGAAGGGGCATCTCATCTACCACTGTTCACTCCCTTTTCTTCCTTTGGGGTTCCCTGCTCCACCAGGTTCTCTTCTCTTAGCCCCACTGAAAGGGACTTAAGAGGCTACTGGTCTACCCCCATCAACTTTATTTTCCAGTGGACAGACATTTACTGAGCCCCTCCCACTGTGTGTAGAAGCAAGTGGCCTCAGTTTGCCCTCAGCCTGGAGACAGACATTTGATCAGAAAAATACAATGCAGTGGGTATGCACAAAGCAGACTGGGGTGCACAGGTTTTGAAACCACGCTGCTTGCCTTTGAACCCCAGTTTACTAGGCGAGTGTCCTGAGGCAAGTCCTATCACTGCTCCGTGCCTCAGTTTCCTCATCTGTACAATGGCGATGATTCCAATACCTACCTCCTCACGTTGTTGTGAGGATTAAAAGGTCAGTACAAGTAGAGCACACAGTAGGCACTCAAAACTTGTTGGCTGTTGTGTGTGTGAGAATAGAAGACTCTACAAGGTACAGGGAGGAGTGTGATTAACTCTGAGGCCAGCTCAGCATTTTATGACTGAGGAAACTGAGTCCCAGAGAGGTGGAGTGACTTGCCTGAGGACAAACAGCACAGTCAGAACTAGAACCCAGGTTTCCAATCATTGTACAACTTCAGAGGGCATCATTTACTTAGACTACAATGTGAATGGCTACCCCGGAGGCTACACAGTGCAGTGGCCCTGACTTCCACCAGCTTATTCCCACTCCAGGGCAGTGAGCAGGAAGGTACAGCCTGGCTGGGGTGGGGGTTCTGGCTCCTGTCAGCCAGAGGCAGGTATTACTCTGGGGGTCTCAGGGTGGGGCTGTATGAGTGGACATGAGGAAGTAGGGCCAACTGTACTACGCCATTTTCTACAGGACCTGAGTATCCTCAGATTTTGGAATCTGCAGGGTGTCCTGGAACCGATCCCCTGAGATACCAAGGGAGGACCGGAATGTGAATCTCCCACCCTTGGCCATCTTCTCCATGCATCTCACTGTCTGGCCTTCACCAGTGTCCTCCAAGGTCTTTTTGTTATTGTCTTAACTATCATGTTGACATAATATCTTTAAAATATATGTATATAGGGACTTCCCTGGTGGCGCAGTGGTTAAGAATCCGCCTGCCAATGCAGGGGACACGGTTTCGAGCCCTGGTCCAGGAAGATCCTACATGCCGCGGAGCAACTAAGCCCGTGCGCCACAACTACTGAGCCTGCGTTCTAGAACCCGCGAGCCACAACTACTGAGCCTGCGCTCTAGAGCCTGCAAGCCACAACTACCGAAGCCCACGCGCCTAGAGCCCGTGCTCCACAAGAGAAGCCACTGCAATGAGAAGCCCACGCACCGCAATGAAGAGTAGCTCCCGCTTGCCGCAACCAGAGAAAGCCTGCACACAGCAACCAAGACCCAACGCAGCCAAAAATAAAAATTAAAAAAAGATTAAAATTAAAAGAAAAAAAATGTGGTCTTAAAATATATATATAGTATATTGTATATCTTCTCTCTCTGGGAGAATGTGCTGGGGGTATTCGTCCCCACTGCCATGTCTTCTAGCTACTTTTCTGCCTTTGCCCCCCACCAAAATTTACTGGTTTTTCTTTCCCTCTCTGGCGGGAGGTGTCCAGTTGCCAGAAACACATCTGAGATGGGAATTAGCTGCTCTCTGGGTCAGCAGGGTTTGCACACGGCTCTTGCCTGGGACAGAAATAGCTGCCTCAGGCAAGGCATGGGGGGTGGGTTGGAGGGAAGGGGGACTGACAGCAAGTTCCCCTGGGGGGCTCTGAGGGGTGGGTTCCCTATGCCCTGGTCATTTCCTCTTCTTCACAGTAACCCCGAGGATGTGCCTGAGTGCCATGGACGCAGGGGACCTGGGTCCCCACACACCCTGGCGGGGTGCCCCGGTGCCCTCTGGCAGACACTTGCTTCCATGAGGCCTGGGAGGGTGGTGGGCGGGGACAGTGCCCAAGGAGCTGGCAGTGCCGCCCCCCCTTGGTCACTCTGCTTCCTTTGAGCAAAGTGGGAGAGCCACAGAGCTGGGCCGGAGAAGGGCATCAGGGTGGGTAGGTGTGTGCATCTGTGTGTGTGTGCACGCGTGTGCATGTGTGTGTGATGGGAGGGTGCGGGTGGCACACACACAGAGGCAGTGCAGTGCAGTGGTTCCAGACTCTGGGGCAAGACTGCTTGGGTTCAAATCCTGCACAGGTTCCTAATCAACCTCCCTGAGACTTTGCTCGATAAAACAGCACGGCCCTCATAGGGGGTGGTGAGCATTAAGAGATCAATACCAGGAAAGTGCTCAGAATGCTGAATAAACATGAATAGAGGTCAGCTGTCATCGCTGGTACTGCTGATGCTAACCTCATCATTGGTACCATTGCTGCTGGTATTGACGCTGTTGCTATTGGAGTTACACAGACCCAGGTCCTAGTCCAGGCTCCGTTTCACACTGGCTGTGTGGTTCTGGGCTGTGCCTCCTGGAAGCACGGAGCCAACATTACCTGCCGCACAGGGTCGTCAAGAGCATTAGGGATAATACACGTAAAGCCCCTGGCACAGGAACCGGCACGTGGCAGAGCCCAACACCAGGAGTGTGATGCTGGTTGGTGATGGGTACTGAATCCGCCACTGCTCCCCCAATGCCTGTAACATTTGGACCCCCCTGGCCTCTTGGGCCAAGTGCTTTGTTAAGCACTTGGACGTGTGTCATGTAATCCTTACGACCACCCAGTGGAGTAGGTCACCACCCCCATCATCCCCATTTTCCAGATGAGAAAAACTGAGGCCAGAGAGAAATAACTTGCTCGAGGTTTCCCAGTCATCAAGTGGCAAAGTAGGGGCCTGAAATGTTTTTGAGTTTACACACACACACACAGAAACCCCCTGCAGATCCTTTTAGTCACCTCCAGGCCCTTAAACTTGCCCTCACAAACTTCTACTCAGAGCCTGCTCCCACACACCCATCCCGAATACTGCCCCAAAGTTCTGCTGGGACATCTGCCCTCACTCTCCATCTTCCCTCACTCTCCCCACTCCCTAAGACCCCCCCTCCCAGGAGCAACCAGGCTGGGTTCTGCTGTCTGGCTGTCCCTGGGGGCTTGGGACCCCCTCCCACGGTCCCCTCCTCAATTAAGGTGACACCCCCCGCCGCCAGTCTGCCCCTGCCCCCAGCCGGAGCTCAGCCATAGCTGAGAAGCGCTGACCCAGCAGCTCAAGGATTCCACAGGCCTTTGCAGAACATGGGGACGTGTGTCTTCCCACTCCCTGTTGCCCGGGGCAGCGTCGGCCACCACAGGGGGCAGCTGGGCACAGCTCTCCTGGCAGGAGTGACCCCACCCCGAGAAGGGGAGAAGCAGAGTCGGCAGGGTGTGGAGAGATGCCTCCCCCGGCCCCAGCCACAGAAATTCTGGTTAGCTGGACCATGGCCTCACACCCCGTTTCTCATGGGCCCCTGCACCTCCCTCCCTGCACCAGCCCCGCATACAGAAAGTGGCAGGATGGATGCAGCCCATGCCATCTCCAGATCCTGCCAACGCCCATGGCCTAATTCCTGGGAACAGAGGGTGAGAGGGTAGGAGGACAAAAGGGCCAGGAGTTCCTGCTACCAACCCCACACTGTGCCTTCTTCGGTCACAGTCAATCCTCCCGGCCACCCCCTGAGGGGCCTACCATTTTTCTTCCACGTGAAGTTAGAGAACTCAGCCAACCAGAGAGCAGTGATTCATTCAAGGTCACATAGACAGCGGAGGAGCCGGGAATGCAACATGGGTCAGTCTGACTCCAGTTATCATGTTACTTTACCCAAAACACTAGGTCTCAACAGTACTACCCGCAGTGTGGTCCCTGTACCAGCGGCAGTGACATCACCCAGAGCTCATTAGAAATGCCGGTTCCTGGGCCACGGCCCAGAGCCGCTGCATCTGACTCTGGGGCATGGGGCCAGGAATCTAGGTTCTGAGAAACTCCCAAGTGATTCTTAAGCAGGTTAAAATTTGAGAGCCACTGAGTTAAACCATACAAAACTGCCATTTGGGGTTGGGGTTAGGTAGAAAACAAGCATCGGCGGTTTCACACAGTGTAACCTCATGGGAAAAGGGCCCTTCAACGACAGCCTGATTTAAAGGAAATAAAGGCATGGACACATGGTGGACACTTGGGTGTCCTGGGCGAGGGTGGGGGAGCCACCCAGCCGACCTCACTCACCACCAGGTTGCCGATGACCATGACCATGAGGAAGACGGTGAGGCACATGGCCTGGCCGGCCACCTCCATGCAGTCCCACATGGTCTCGATCCACTCCCCGCACAGGATGCGGAAGATGATGAGGAAGGAGTGGAAGAAGTCGTGCATGTGCCAGCGGGGCAGGTTGCAGTCTGCGGCGATCTTGCACACGCACTCCTTGTAGCTCTTGCCGAACAGCTGCATGCCCACCACGGCGAAGATGAACACGATGATGGCCAGCACCAGCGTCAGGTTGCCCAGTGCCCCCACCGAGTTGCCGATGATCTTGATGAGCATGTTCAACGTTGGCCACGACTTGGCCAGCTTGAAGACCCGCAGCTGCCGGGCAGGGCGAGGGCAGGGGCTGGTGAGGCCCGGGGACCCCTGGCCCAGCCCCAAGAGAGCCCCATCCTTATAGGAGAAAGAGTAGTTCCCTGACCAGGGATTGAACCCAGGCCCTCGGCAGCGAGAGTGTAGAGTCCTAACCACTGGACCACCAGGGAATTCCCAGAAAGAACTCTTTTGAACAGCTCAACTCTCACCCACTGAGGGATGCAAGGCCTCAGTTTACCTCTCTATTAAATGGGAATGCTCACATCCTACCCACTAATCCTCTTCGAGTGATCAAAAGAAAGAGTCCTTATCTCTTAAATATACAGGCTAAAGTATTTGCAAGTGAAATGAAATCTCAGGATTTGCTTTAAGATACTCCCCACAGAAAAATTGGGGGGACAGATAAAACAAGAACTATAGAATGTTGACAGCTGTTGGAGCTGGGTGAAAGGTACACACAGGTGTATCTTACCTTCTCTATACTTTTGTGGATGCATGAGAGGTCCCTATGGGGTAGTGGAAAGGATGCTAATTCGGAGTCCCAATTCCACTACTGATGAGTTTCCTGAGCCTCAGCTTTCAGCTCTGCAATATGGGTTGAAGTCCCCACCCCACTGCCACCCAAGGTCACTTAGGAGTCAAGCCCAAATGTCAGCTCCTGGGCTGTCATTTTGGTCCTCCAGCAGCTCTGTGTGATAAGGGGGAGGGCACCTTTCTCCTTTTTTCCAGTAAGAAAGGTTCTAAGAGGCAGAGTGGTGACCAAAGGGCAGAGGGGGCCTTACTTCCAGCCCTCTGGCTTCTTGGCAGTTTCTCCTCCCTTCCTCCGGGCATCCTCACCACACCCTTCCCCAGCCCGGGTGCCAGGGCCTCACGCACCAGACGGAAGGAGCGGAGCACCGACAGCCCCTGCACGTTGGCCAGGCCCAGTTCCACCAGGCTGAGGGTGACGATGATACTGTCGAAGATGTTCCAGCCCTGCTGGAAGTACTCATAGGGGTCCATGGCGATGAGCTTCAGCACCATCTCTGCTGTGAAGATGCCCGTGAAGACCTGCAGGGTGGGGTGCAGCCCCCGTCACAGAGCCTCAGAGGCACAGGACCTCGGGGGCCTCCCACCCCACTCCCGCCTCCAGGGCTCGAGGGGAGGGTGACAGAGCCCTGGGGGCGCAGGCAGTGGTACCCACGGCCCACAGGTGTGTGTATGTGAGTGAGTGAGGAGCGGAACGACCATGCCACAGGGCAGAGTGGGAACCACTCAGAGACCGGGGCCCGTCCATTCCTGGCCTTGGGACTGTTGGCCTGTGTCACGTGACTTCCTGGGGCCTCAGCCCAATCATAATAATATTCAACACTCATAGAGCATGCTGTGGTTCACATTATGACCTTATCGGTATCCCGACCTCTGTGAAGTTGGGAGGGATGATCACGCTCATCCCAGAGTTGAGAAACTGAGGCTCGGAGAGGTCAGCAGCAAGCTGTCGGTCACACTGCCCACATAGAAGCCTGTCTCAAACCAGGTCTTGGGGTGCTTAGTTCAGTCTCCTGTCCCTACACCCTACAGCCTCTCTACCCTGGTTGGCTGGGGTCCCAGGACCCAGAAAACCTTGGTGGTTTCGGAAGTCTAAGGCAGGGCCCAAAAGAGGATGAAGCGGAGGATCAGTGAGAAGCCAGAGCTGAGCCCCCAGAGCCCTGGACTCATCTGAGGGCTGCAGAACCTCTAAAAGCTCCCTGGGCACGGCCCCCCTCCTGCCAGGCACCAGCTGCCCCGGGTCCACAGCCTGCCCGGGCACATGCTGAGCCCCGCCCAGGAGCTGTCCCTGGCCGTAGCAGGTGCCCAGACAGCAGCAGAGTGTGGTCAGGGGGTGGGCAGGCGGCGGGCCGGGCCCATCACACACCCCAGCAGCTGCACCGCGGGTCCAGAGCACACCCTTGCTCCTCCAGCCCGGCCTGGCCACGGCCGCCTCGGGCATCTCCGTGGGGTGGACGTGCCTGCCTCGCGGGCTGGGGAGTCCAGGGCCTGATTCCTGTGCTGCCCACCCAGTCCTCGTCCTGCCCCAGGCCCCAAATCTGACTCTTCCTGGGCTCCCCGCGCCCTCAGCGGAGGGGGAGCATCTTGCCCATTCGCCATCCTGGAAAGATTGCAAAGGCAATTGGGAAGGGTGGGGCTGGGCTGGAGGAGGAGGAGGCGGCTTTTTCCCTTTGTCAGGCTCCACAGGGGCTGGCAACGAGGTGATAATGCTCCTAATGGGCAGGGATAAGCAGGCGGATCAGTGTGTGTCAACAATAGCAGAGCAGAAAGGGCTGGAGAGGGGAGCTGGCCTGGCCATGCCTGAGAAATGGCAGCGGGCAGGGGGGCTCAGGGCTGGGGGACTATGCCCTGGGGCCTCCAGGGTGAGCTGGGGCCTCTTGAGCCTGGGTGCCCATGGCTCTACGCCCCCACGTCCAGGTCCCTTGGTCCCTCTTAGCCCCACAACAACCTCTGAAAGTGGAGAGACTTGCCATCCAGCCCCCCCATACCTCTGTGCTCTCACTCCCCCATCTCTGCCTCCAGGGCATGGCCTGGACCCCAAAGCCCCTGAAATCCTGATAATAAGAGGTCAAGCGCCTCATCCCCATTCTGTCTGCCCCCAAGTACCCTGAAACCCAAATTCCACATCCCATGGATCACCCCATGTACATCCCTGGTACATCAACTCATGCCCCCATATACCCATATGCTGGGAAAATAACCCCAGCCTGTCCCCTTATGCCCCCTAATTGTGCCCCATATTTCCACACAGCCTGTCGGGCCCTGTGGCCCCTCTCCTGTCCTGCACAGGAAGGACAGCCTCTCCCTCGCCCGCTCCCTACCAGGTTGCCCACGTTGAGCACTCTGTCAAATTGCTCCGTCATGGGGTAATGCTCCATGGCCATGAAGAGGGTGTTGAGCACGATGCAGATGGTGATGCCCAGGTCCACGAAGGGGTCCATGACGATCAAGTGGATGATATTCTTGAACTTCATCCACGGGGTGCAGCAGTTCCATATGAGCACTTTCTGGGAACACTTGTACCACCACGGTGGGCACTTCTGGTGGGCCTCTGCCAGCCCTGGGAGTAGGGTGGAAACAGATACCTGATGAGGATCCCCCCTCACGTGCTCCTTCCTCCACCTAGATCTTTGGTCCCACCTTCCAAGCCCCGCCCCCTAGAGCATAACACCTCAAGCCCCGCCCCCTCAGGGAGGCCTACTCCAAGCCCCGCCTCTCAGTGGGTCACCCTCAAGACCCATCCCTCTAGACACCGCCCACATGGCCCCACCCCACAACCCGCTGTCCCTTAGCTGACCCTCAAAAAGCCACACCCTCAGCAGCCTTACCCCAAGCTCCTCTCCCAGTGTTCTACTTCAGCTTCGCCTTCCTGGAGCTCCCCACCCCCTAACGCGATGGGGTGACTCCCATCCTCTGCCTATGGCCCAGGGCTGCGATCTCGGCTGGGGAGGGGCCCGAGGGCCCCCAGGGAGAGGCGGGAGGCCACTGCACGGGGCTGGGTCCCAGTTCCACCTGCTGCTGGCCAGCGCCACTCAGGAGCAAACCGTGGTTCCCCCCGAGGGCTCTCCCTCCCACTGCCAGTATGCCGGCCCCTCCAGACTGTCCCCAGCCAGTCCTTCCTTTCCCACCAGGGTAGCTTTCTGGAAACATCCCCTGTTCTTGCCACTCCAGCTCTAAACCCCTGGGGCTCCTTAAGGCCCATGGGTGACGCTGCTTCCCCTCCTGGTCTTCCAGGCCTCTGCTGCCCATGGGGGTTCTCAGCCTGGGCGTGCTCTCATTTAATTACCACTGGAAATGGATGAGGAAAGGGGACTGGAGCCGGGGGCAGCCCCATAGACACCTGGGTTTGAGTGCATGATTGGGACACCCCAGAGTTTGGGGGCGGTTGAGCCGCACCCCCATCCAAGAATTAGTAAACTGGACCTCGCAAAGGCTGCAGATTCTGCTCTGGCAGCAACACCCCTAGCCCCAACCCGGGTGCTACTGCAGGTGCCCTAAACTGTGTCTGAGGCCCCAGACTTCCCACCACAGTCCCAGTAAGGACAACGTTGAGTGACCTCCTCGGCCAGCCCTGTCCAGCATTCCCTGGGGCGTTCTCTGGCAGGGCACACAGACACCTGGATGCCCGTCACACCAGGTCAGCTGGGATGGGGCCCTCTAGAGGTTTGCAAAGTCCTCCAAGTCCTCCCTGGCACAAGGCGAGACACCTGGGGAGAGGACCCGATCCCTTCTATGTCAGATTTCCTTGCATCTTCCCTCCCTTGCTTCCCCCTTTCCTCCTCCTCCCTCTGTCTTTCCTTACTGCCTCCCTCCCTCCCTCTCATCCATCCACACACCCATGTCTCTTCCCATTCATTAATCTTTCAGCCCAGCCACCCATCCATCCATCCATCCATCCGTCTGTACGTCTATCCACCCTCTCCTCGTTACCTTATCCTAGTCTCCCACTGAGGCCTGGGGGGCAGCGCAGGGATTTGGGGGAGTCTGTGACTCTATCTGTGCAGAGAGACCTTTGATGTTTAACTTTTACCCAGAAGATATTTGAGGAACAGGATCTCCAGTTTCCGGAACATTGGGCCTTCCTGGTTAGTATTCTTATCCTGTCCTTCCCCATTGCCTTGGCAGCCCCCAAGGCCTCCCGGAAGCCCCCAGTTCCCGCCACAGCCTGGCCTTGCAGCCAGAATTGGGCCAGGGTAAGCCAGGACTATATTTATCACGGCCATTTCTTCGATGCCAATATTAAGTTACTGTCCTGAAGCTGGGCCCAGCCAGGCCCTCCCGGCGCCCACCCCGGGAGCCCAAGTGGCCTGATGGGCAGGACAGGCAGGGAAGGGTGGGTATGGGGATGCCAGACACTCACCTTCCATAGCATCGGAGACGCCGCTGTCTGCGCTGCAGCTGGGTCTCGGGGGCCCCTTCTCCCCCGTTGATGTGTCCAGGCTGCCGTTGCAGTCTTTGCCGTGGGCTGGGTCCTCGTCTGCCTCCCTACCTTCCAGAGCCTGAGCGGCCTTGGCCTGTGGACCAGCAAGGGTGATGGACATAAAGTCCATCGCTGAGCCATGGGGATGGACTAATGGATTCTCAGAGCTTCTTCCTGAGCCTTTCAGGCTGGGGGCCCCTCTTTTTGGCCCGCACCCAGCTTACTGTGGGCAGGGGCGGCAACCTCGGTGGTGGTGGGGTGACAGGGTAGGGACCAAAGTGACTGAGGACACACTTCCTGAAGACCCTTCACTCTCTGAAGCCTTGACTGACCCTGCACTTCATGACATGATGGGTAAATGTACAGCTGCTCCCTGGGGCCTCATCAGGACCCGCCTCTCCCTCAGCCTGGACCCGTACGCTGCCCATAAAGAATCATAAAACCATAGGAATTTGAGCTGGAAGGCTACGTCAGGTTTAACTACTCCGGATTCCTTGTTATATATGGGGAAACTGAGGCACTGAGCTGAGAAATACTCTTTCCACTGCTTGGATGCCTCCCACCCCACCAAAGCTCCAGCCTGGGTCTTCTGCCCCCCCGTCCTCTGCCTCGCAGGCCCTACCCCATGCCTCCCCCGACCCCCCTCAGCCTGCCCAGGAGCACCCAGGCCGAGGGGCAGGGAGATCCCTGGATCCCCGGCCTCCTCCCCCTGAGTCCAGACCTTCCCCAGCTCTTCCTGCTGCTTTCTGAATTTCTCCAGCATCTGCTGAAACTCTTCTTCTTTCTCCTGATTCTCGGCCAAGGTGGCCTCGTTCTGCTCAGCGTATGCCATGGCCACCACCGCCAGGATCAGGTTGATGAGGTAGAAGGAGCCCAGAAAAATGATGACCACGAAGAAGATCATGTAGGTCTTGCCGGCTGCTCGAAGGGTCTGGGAGTCGGGGAGGGAGAGAAAGCGTCACATGGCACCCGCCTGCTTTCACCCACACCCATCTCCATACATCCATTGCCCAGATAGGTAAATGCAGGAGAGGGTCCTTCACAGAGCCAGGCAGTTTGAGGGCTTTTGAGGCAAGGTATGGCCGCCCTTGGCAGGCTAAGCCACATTCTGGGGCGCTTCAAAATATATACTCAGGACCCAGACCTTCCTGGTCTCCTGGCTCAGAAAGCCCTGAGGACCTCAGCCAGACATCTTGAGATCAGAGAACCAGGATAAAAATTGGTGAACACAGGCTTTGGGATCAGCTTGAATCCTAGCTTTCCCGTAGCGCCTGGCATCTAGTAAGAGCTCAGCAAATAGCAGCTATTATTATATTACTAAATATTATTATTAACATCATCATGCTAGAAACATCACCAGGAACCAGAAGGCACTGTTGCTCCAGACCCAACCTGCCCACCTGCAAACAGTGGAAGGTAAATAATTGTGTATGGGCAGAGTTGGAGTCTAAGCTGCCCTACCGGTTACTGTGAGGCTTGGGAGTCTGTACCCGGCTCAGATCTCAGCTCTTAAGGCAAATGAGGAAAAGGAAGAAAGGGCTGGGGCTCAGATCTGGGCAGGTACCTAGCGTCAGAGGGCTCTGAGAACCTATATGTAGGGGCATTTAGGGGGTACCATGGAGGAGACAGCCTTGTTAGGGGCCCCACCAAGCCCGGAGGAGGCAGTGGAGATGGAGGGAGGTAGCCGTGGGGCTGAGGGGCAGGGCGGGGGGCTGCTGTACCTGCTGGAAGAGGTTTTCCCAATAGTCCTGTGTCATGAGGCGGAAGAGAGCCAGGAAGGCCCAGCTGAAGGTGTCATAGCTGGTGTAGCCATAGTTGGGGTTCCGCCCGGCCTTGATGCACTCGTAACCCTCAGGGCAGCGCCTGGGGATAGGATGGGGGCTGGTTTTAGGGAGAAAGGAGAGCTCCAGCCTGGAGATAGATGGGGGGACCCCAAGAGAAAAATATCCTTCCGTCTTGTCTGCATCCCGAAAAATGGAAAGTGTTCCCCTCATGCCCATGAATTTTCTTTACGTTTCTATCCACCCCAGGTCCTCATCCCTAATCATCCCCCATCTTCTGACAACCCTGGGACACCTGCCCTCCACCGCCCCCACCCCACCCCCGCCAGTGTCACTCACCCAGCGTCGCTGCTGTTCCCACAGAGCAGGGCGTCATTGGAGCCTTCCAGGAAATAGAAGTTCCCTTTGGGAGTCAGAGGCCACAAAGGAAACATGTCACCACATGGACACTGTGGGCACAGTACCCACTGTGCACCTGTGGACACATCTGTGTGGACCACACGCCCCAAATGGATGCTCTCTGGGTGCCCCTTCCCTCTCCTTTAAGGGCAGCTCCAAGTTCCAAGGTCTCTGGGTAGATACATTTTGCTGTCAGCTCAGTGCCTAGTGTGGGGTGCAGCAGGGGCACAGAGGGATGCGGGGTGGGGAGCATGCATGTGTGTGGATGGGGCTACCATGTGCCTGTGCAGGACCCTCAACTGAAGGGGGGATGCAGCTAGAATCCAGGATGCCAGGTTGAAGAAGGGGTACCATTTTCTCAGCTGCCAGAAGGCACAGTGTGAAGTAAGAGTGGCTCTATGAGAATGTTGTCTTGTGCGTGTGAGCCTATGAAGTCTGGGTATGTGAATAGGATGCGGGGGCCTGGTGGTGGCCCTGCCAGTGTGCGAGCATGTGGTGTGATGGAGAACAAGGAGTACGTAGGTTAGGGACTATGGACTGCTGCTTTTTATAGCAGAAGCTTTAGGATTTTCAAAGCAATTTGGCATTTGTTGTCACACAAACCCTTTGAGAAAGGTATTGTTGTCTCCATCTTATAGGTAAAGATTCTGAGGGAGGGGGAGATGAAGTGACTTGTCAGAGGTTGCCCCAGCTGGTAAGTGATGGATTTACACTCAGGTCTTCTCCATGCTCTTTGTCGCACAAGGGGCTGCCATCGGGGCTGGGAAAGACCCCACTGGCCTTCCGACCCTCCGTTCTTACCTTCGTCATTGATGTAGGCATCCCAGTCAAAGGTAGAGTTGCTGGCCCAGCTCTCCTGGCTGTTCCAGGTGTCATTGCCATACCAGGTGTCATTGCCGTACCAGGTGTCATTGCCGTACCACGTGGTGTTGGTATCATTGAAGGGCGGGGGCCAGCGCACACACTTCTGCCGCAGGTTTCCCATGAAGAGCTGCAGCCCCACCAGGGCAAAGACACTCAGGCAGAAGACGGTGAGGATCATCACATCTGACAGCTTTTTCACCGACTGGATCAGGGCTCCCACAATGGTCTTCAGCCCTGATCACAGAGAGGGTGAGAGCTTGGGGCTGGGCAGGGCAGGGGGTAACTCACTGACTTAGCCCCTCCGAGCCTCTGCCTACTCCATCTCCTTCAAGCCTTGACTTACTTGGGGCACTGCTTGCCCGAAGCCTTCCCAAATTAGCCCCATCCTTCTCTGGTTACAACCTCCATCTGGAGCCTTGAATGGCCACCGAATCTCAGCCACTAGAAGAAGGGACTATGAAGACTTCACAGTGTGTTGCCCGACTCAGAGAGCAACACCCAGTCACACAGTGGAGCTTAATAAATGTCGCTAAGTCAGCACTCCCAAAGTGTGTTCCTTAGAACGCTCATCTAGTAAGCTGTGCCCTTAAAAAAAGGGGTTCAATCATGTTTGGGGAAGGCTGAGCTCTGTAGCGCCCTCTTGGAGGGTCCTTGTGTAGATTAGCCTATCAAAGGCTCGGAAAAGTCCTACAGAAACAAAAACTTTAATGCCACGTTTCACCTTATTTGACACAGAACACTTTCTCTTTTTTTTTCCTTAGTAAATTTATTTATTTGTTTATTTTTGGCTGCGTTGGGTCTTCGTTGCTGCGGGCGGGCTTGTGGGCTTCTCACTGTGGTGGTTTCTCTTGTTGCAGAGCACAGGCTCTAGGCGTGCGGGCTTCAGTAGTTGTGGCTCGCGGGCTCTAGAGCGCAGGCTCAGTAGTTGTGGCGAACGGGCTTAGTTGCTCTGCGGCATGTGGGATCTTCCCGGACCAGGGCTCGAACCCGTGTTCCCTGCATTGGCAGGTGGATTCTCCACCACTGCGCCACCAGGGAAGCCCCCTTTCTCTTTTAGTGCCTGTTAACACCCAAGGAACAGCAGGGTTCACTCTGAGAACCTCTAGGCTGACTTTGCAATATTGCATTCCACTCCTCTGGACGGGCAAAGGCATAGCCAAATCGTATGGAATTCCAGGCTCAGATTCCATCGTTTATGGAAGAACCATAACTTCTTCCTCGGGCCTAATCAGTGTGTCTCTTGCTTCAGTATTAGTTTATTTCTTTTTCTTATCTTGGTATGAAAACAGATGCTCAGCAGCCTCCTTATAAAAACCCTCTGAGCGCTGAGGATGCTGGAAGCATGGCACCGAGGGAAGGTATTGTGGCCTTGACTCAGGGGCCAACGTGCCGTGTGGCCTTCAGTAAGCTCTTCTTTCCCGGAGTCCCTCCTTCTTCAACTGCAATTCACGAGGGCTTTGGACTAGAGGAGAACTAAGGTATTTTCTAGCACTAAGACTTCACAATTTCCCCTCCTCCCAGAGTCTGTTCTCCATGCCTTTTCAGATCATCTTTCTCTCCTTTAATGAACCTTCTCCAGTTTCTCCACATGCTTTTTTGAGGGTCCGGATGATCCAGATTCTAGTTATTTCATGCTTCTTGATGCATTACTTTGGAATTGCTCTGGCCTGATTGCTCAGTGGGTATGTGGCGTGTTCATTATTGAGCCCACAGGGCTGGGACTTTCCATCACTGATTCTCTGTGTCTCTCTCAGGTGGAGGTCTCTGCTCTGCCCAGTCTGCTTATTTTATTGAATACACATACCCTGGGCCAGTCATTGTTCTAAAAACCTTATTGCTATCAAGGCTTTGAATTCTCATAACAACCGGATGAGTGGTACTGTTATTATGCACATTTCACAGATACGGAAATTGAGGCAGACAGGGAAGCCACTTACCCAAGGTCAAAGTTAGGAAGTGGTGGAGGTGGGAATTGAACCCAGGCAGTCTGGCTCCAGAATCTGTGCTCTAACCACCTTGCTAGGCTGCCTCTCAAAACCCATCCTCCCACCTGGGGCCCCTTCTCCTCTCTGGCCACAGGGGCCCCTCTGTGTCCAGGCTTTGGTGTGGGTCCTACACCACCTGGGACGGTTGTGACCCTGGGTCATAGAACTTGAGTGCCTGGTTCCAGGCCTGGGGGAGGGGGGAGGCCTGATGGCCTGGGCAGAGGGTCCCTGCTCCTCCCCAGTACCTGGGATGACTGTGATGGTTTTCAGGGCCCGCAGCACCCGGAAGGTTCTCAGGGCTGAGATGTTGCCCAAGTCCACAAACTCCGTCAGGTACCTGGGTGGGGAGGTTGGGGCGAGGGCTGTGTCAGAGCCGGGGGTGGGCGGTAGGGCAGAAGTCACAGGTTCTCCAGGCCCAGAATGAGGATTCCCAAGGAATCCTTGTAGTTGGGGTTACCGTGGAGATGCGGGGGGACAGGTCAGGCACCGCAAGTTTCCTATCGGGGCCTGAGAGGTGGGGAAGACAATGCAGGAGCTTTGCTGAGGAGTGGGGTTAGCAAGGGTAGCCCAGCTCTCCCGGTGGGGGCCCGTGGGGCTAGGGCTCAGGGCTGCTGTGTGTGGTCATATGTGCTATGTGTAGGGGCACCGGGACAGCCTGCCAGCCAGACCCTGGGAATGGCAGCTCCTAGAATTGTGCAGCCCACTCTCTGCAAGCTGGACCCACGGCCCCGCCGTCCACCCTCTGAGGGCTGGCCCCCTCCCCTCACCCTCATCAGCCTCAGGACGCCCTCGGGGCCCTGCTCACGCCATCATGATGACGCTGAAGTCCAGCCAGTTCCAGGGGTCCCGGAGGAATGTGAAGTCTTCGATGCAAAAGCCTCGGGCCAGGATCTTGATGAGGGACTCAAAGGTGTAGATCCCTGTGAAGGTGTACCTGGCAGGGAGAGGGCCGGCCAGGGCCAGCCATGTCACGCCTGGGTGTGGGTGGCAGTGATGGACCTCCTGGGAAGGAGGGCACAGAAATGACATATGCCACCCAGGGGCTGAGGACATTGGTGAGAGTGACAGTGTGTGCCATTCCAGGGTCTTAAGGTATGTGTGGATGGGGGTGGCAGTGACAGTGTTTGTCTCCCTGGAAGACAAGAGCAGTTTCACTCTGGGCATCCTCAGAGTGCGCACCCGGGACGGGCAGACACCTGGGACCGGGGCAACGGGGGAGGGGGAGACTTACTCCACATGCTTGGACCAGGAGGGCGGGTCGCTCATGGTCATGAACACGCAGTTGGTCAAGATGGTGATCATGATGAACATGCTGAACAGCGTCGGGGGGAGAGTCAAGGAAAGTGAGGGAGCAGGTGGGGAGGGGAGGTGCAAAGAGGGCCTCCCGCCCATCCCCGCCCCCTCCCTGCCTTTCCCCGCCCCTGCGCTCGCCCCACTCGGGCAGGATATGAGTGGATGAGCACCTTGATGGCGCAGCGTCTGAGGGTGTTAAAGGGGCTCAGCATGTACAGCGCAGGTGTGGCAGAGAAGCGGAAGATGGCCTTGCCCTTGTTGAGCACGATGAAGGTCTGCGGCAGGGAGAGAGCTGTGAGGCCTGGGACAGGCGGACAGATTGACAATGGACAGACAGGTGGAGGGAAGCCTCCCAGGCCCGGACCTTCTTGTCACCGTAGTAGGGATCCAGGTCCTCCAGGGGGATGCCAATGACCTCCGGTGGGGGGTCCCCATAGATACGGGGCAGGTTCTTGCCAGCCTCCAGGTCACTGCACGGCTTCTGTTCGGGCCCCTCAGTCCCCATCTGCTTGTTCCGCTGCTTCCGGGCCTCCTCCTCCGTCACCCGCCGTTCTATGGCTGCCAGGGACTCCCGGGTGAAGGGGCGCAGGCCCTCAGGGCCCAGAGGCACCACCGTGGGCTGAGATGAGTTGGCCATCCTCGCATCCTGGGCTCAGGGGCCAGCAGGGCGGCAGGCAGCCGGGACAGCTGCAGCGTGCAGCCGCCGGGGTGCTGGGCGGCCACCCCGCCCTGGGCCTGCTGTCCGCTACTCAGCTCCTGCCTGACCAGGGGCCAGGGCGGGGAGGTCGGCGTGCAGGCCCTTTTGGGGCTGGGAGATGTGCCTGCAGGGCCCAGGTGCTGCTGCACAGGTGCTGGACACAAGGGCATCACCCCCAAGCCCCGCACCACGCTCTCCCCAGCAAGGGCTTGGCTGCCCTCTGGACTGACAGAAAACCAACCAGATCCTCTTCCGTCTTCGAGACTTGGGGCCAACGCCCCAGTGCCTTCAACCGCCTCCTGGGCCCAAGTTCTGGGGACTGTGTGGCTTCAGCCTTTGGGGACAGAGAAAACCACAGCTGGCTATGCCCATGTGACCTCTAGCCAGCAGTGAGGCAGAAAGGAATCAGATGTGAAATGTGAGGGTGGATTGAGGATGGGCCGAGGTGAGGGGCCTGATGGGGTCAGCCTAAAGCAGGAATGGCAAACGGATTACATCTTGAGGGCTGACTTGGATCCGCTGCTATTGGCTGCTTGGAGATGTGGGCAAAGACTATCAAGATTGCAGCCTGAAAAAAAAAAAAAATGGTTGCAGCCAGACTCAGTGCAAAAAGACTGCTGTGATTGATTACTGATGTCTGCCAGGGGCATGAGAAAGGAGAATGTGGTACACCTGCCTGTACTCACCATATCTGGCCTGGAGGGAGGAGAAAAGGAAGATGTGGGAATGTGGAGTGCCCTGTCCTGAGCTTTGGGGAGGTGTGATGTTGGGCGGGGAGAGGGAAGAAGGAAGGTTCCCGGGCACTGCCAAGGATCCCACCAGCTCCCTCCCCCAGGACCCATGGGACCTAACCCATGGGCAGGCAGGGGGAGCTGGAGTGGGAAAATGCAGGGTGTGTGTGGGGGGGGTCATGTCAGGAGAGCCTGAAGACGCTAACGTGGAAGAGAAGGACACACAGGAAAGGTCCTGGAGACAAGGAGATGGACAGTTTCAATGATGGGGGCAGGGCTAGAGCTCCCAGGGACTGCTTTTGGCTGGTGGTCCCTGTATGAACTGGGCTGATAGAGGGGTGCCCACCAGGAGCTGTAGAGGCGTGTGAGAGCTGTGCAGCCCTCCTGAGCCTGTTGCCTGTGGAAGCAAGGTGGTAGGTCACCTATCGCAAAGGCCCTGGGGAATGACCCACATCAGCAGGCGGGCACAGGGACACCACAGCAGCCTGGTCACACACTAGCCATCACTAGGCCCGCACGGACAGACGCCCCGGAACCACCCCTCCACCAAAGGGCCTCAGACAGACCCCCCAGAGACACCCAGGGCTACACCGGAGGGTAGCCCTGTCACAGCGGGCCCAGAAGCCTGAGCAGTGCCCCTGCCCTGGCCAGTGCAGGCAGGCACTTCCTCAGACTTGGTCAACAGGTGGGGGGGCGGCCCAGGGAGTGGCCGGAGCCATTGGGCAGCGCTGGCCACGCCCCCTGCCTGGCTTCCCAGCTGCTCCCTACCATCACCCCATCACCCGGGAGTCGTGTTTCCACGGGCCTGACTCCGCTCCTTCCTGCCGAGCCCGGCCCTCAGCTGCTCATTGGCCCCGTCGTGTGCGTGGGAGCGTGTGTGCACGGACACACACGTGTACACGCGAGCGCAGACACACGAGAGCGCACGCCCAGCCCGAAACCACCCCTCACGCTGACCTCACAGTGGCACCTACCACTTGCCACAGACCTTTGCTCCTTCTTCCCCATCACTGGCCTCACGTACATGCCCAAACAGAAGACGCTGACGTGCCACGTGGCCCTGGCGGGACCACGGCCACTGGGCACCCTCCCAGTTCACTTGCCCCGCTTGGCAACAATCCTCTGGCCTGACGCTGCCCCCTCTCTCCCTCGCAGCCGCCCAAGTGGAACCACAGATAACCAGAGATGAACAGTCTGGCTCGGGCCCCAGCACCCATGGAAACTGCGCTCACCAGAGGCCCCAGAGGCCCCGATCAGTCAGACCCAGTGGTTTCTGTGCAGCTGACCCTCCCTCGAGCATCTCACGGCCACGGCCTCTCTTCTCAGGAGAAGAGCGTGGCCTACCCCTCCGGCCACTCTCTCTACATCTGCTCTGCGAGCTCCTCCTTCCTGCCCCTGGAAGATGCTGCTTCTCCAGGGCCTGGTCTGCAGCCCTGTTTGCTTTTCACAGCAGGCACCTCTCCCCGTGCCCGTCTCCTCTGCCACGGGAATAAACGCCATCCACCTCCTTTCCGTGGTTTCTGTGCCCACTTCCCTGACGGCCCCAGACCGGTCAAGTCACAGCTCCCCTTCATGAGCAGCCACAACATTTGCAGCTCTTAGGTCGATGGTGATTCGTGCCCTCCTTGTGCGATGATCTGTGGTCTGTCTCCCCCCACCAGACTCCTCACAGGCCTGGGCTTGGGGTCACCCCTGAACCAGTGCCTGGCACATTGGCATGGGGCCGACAGATGGCACAGCCAGCCTGGCACCTCCTCCTGCTGGCCCCCAGCGGGCCTCCAATGGACTCCTCATCTCTCCCTTTGAAATTTGTACTTCACTGTAAATTCCTCTCCTCCTACCCTCTTCACCAGCCCTGAAGCCACTTCACATCTGGATGTCTTGTTATGTGAGTGGGTAAATGCCCTCCTTGGCTAGGCCAGTTGAGGCAATGGTTTTGGCTGCTGGTGGCTGAAAGCATCCTGGTGGCACATCTGGTCAGTTCCCAAGCCATGCTGAGGCTCCTTCCCAGCACCCACATGTCTCTCCATCCTCCAGGCTGCTGCTGCTTCATCACCCCTCACCTGCTCTATTCAAATAGCCTCCCGCCTGCCTCCCTACCTCCTGCTCGGCTCCCCTCCAATCCACCATCCCCATTTCTAAAATCACAAATCTGATCATGTCACCTTCTGCTTAATCCTTCGGTGGCTTCCCACTGCTTAATAATGTGTCCACACTCCTCCACGTGGGTCCCAAGGCCCTGCATGATCCGATCCCTGCCTCGTGGCCCATCACTTTGCCACACACACCCACCCTCTGGCCATGCTACCTCCATTTTCACAAAAGGGCCAAACTGTTTCCCACCGAAGCCCATGCCTTTGCTTATGGTCTGCTTGCCTCCTGGAGCACTCCTTCTTTTTGGCATCCCGGAGAGCTTTAATTCGTCCTTCCAGACTCAACCTACACAAGAACCACCACCTCCAGGAAGCCCTCCCTGGGCACCCTGGCTGAGCGGATTGCTCCTTTGTACCACCAGTGTGCCTAACACTGGATAAAAGGTTATCAAATGAATGAATGGATGAGAGGACCCTTCCACCTTAGCCCGCTTCTCCTTTGAGCCCACCTTGAGCTTAAGTCATAACCAGAAACTGGATCTTCTCTGATATGGCCACTTCACACATTCCCCTCCCCCACCTCCTACTGCTCAGCTCAAGGGCCCTGTTGTGTAATCCTTGGGCTTCTTCTTACATTCAGTCCTTGACCCTGAGATTTCTCCCTCTCCATCAGCCCCTCAGACTTCACCTCCCTCCTCTTCCAGCCTCCGTGACAAGCTCCATCATCATAATCCCTCCATTGAAAATACACTTAACTGCAGCCTTCTCTCTCCTTCCACCCCCCTCACCTGGGGAAACGTCAGCCTGCCTGGCCTGGCTGTGCTCTTCCTGAGGCAGCCCCTGAGCTGCTGGCTGCTGCTGCAGCCAAGGCAGGACTTCGCTGGGTTCACACTGTCTCTGTGGTTATAAACTCCGGGTTTGCCCTCAGTGCCGCCCTCTAAGTGTAGGTTTCTCTGTGAGTCTCGCTTTTCCACTTTTTGAGAACAACTATTTCATGCCTTCTCTTCTTTCCTCAACCCCCCCCCCCCCATAGTCTTCCCCATGATGCTCCCAGCTGGTGACTCTGTCTCCGTCTTCACTGAGAAAACAGGATCCGTCGCACACAAACCAACAGAACTATCCTCACTGCCCGCCCCTTCCTCCTCTGTCCTGATAACAACAGAAGACTCAAGACCAGGAGTTCCACTTGGTCTCAGGCCCCTGACCCCGCTTGCCTTCCCGAGGACCTCCTTCTCTACTTATCTTCTCTCTCTCCCACCACCAGCCCCTCCCCTTCTATGACCGGCTGCTCCCATCTTCAGAATAATGGCAGTGGTGACAAAAACCACCCTCCCGGCCCCATGCCTCCCTTCACGCTTGCTCTATTTTTCTGTTCCTCTTCACGGACAAACTTCTTGGAAAGTGTCTACACCAGCTGTTTTTCCTTACCTTTTGCTCCCTCTCCAACCCATTCCAACCTGGCGTACATTACCCCCACTCCGCGGAAGCGGCTTTTGTCAAGTCACTAGCACCCTCCCTGCTGCCAAGTCTGCTGAACACGTTTCTGTCTTCACTTCCCTCAACCTCATAGAAACATTCAATCCAGTTGGCTGCATTCCCCTTCTGGACAGGCTCTATCCTCTCAGCCTCCATGACAGCTCACCCATAGTTTACCTCCTGCCTCTCTGGCTGTTCCTTCTCAATGTCCTTTGCTTGTCCCTCTTTCTCTCCCCAATCTCAGGGCTCTGTCTGGGTCTGGGTGGCATCATTCCTATGACTGTAAATAGTGTTATAGGAGCACGTTAAACCCCTCCTCTGAACTCCAGACCGATATATTTAACTGGCTACTGGACCCCACCATGTGGATAGCTAACAGGCATCCAATCGACAGCATCTGGAATGAAACATTTGCCAAGGACCTACCACACAGCACAGGAAACTGTGCTCAATATTATGTAACAACCTAAATGGGAAAAGAATTTGAAAAAGAATAGATTCATGTATATGTAAAACTGAATCACTTTGCTGTACACCTGAAACTAACACAACATTGTTAATCAACTATACTCCAATATAAAATAAAAAGTTAAAAAATATATATATTCTCAAAAAACAAACAACCCAATCAAAAAAAATGGGCAGAAGATCTAAATAGACATTTCTCCAAAGAAGACACACAGATGGCCAACAGGCACATGAAAAAGTGTGCCACATCGTTAGTTATTAGAGAAATGCAAATCAAAACGACAAAGAAGTATCACCTCACTCTGGTCAGAATGGCCATCATCAAAAAGTCTACAGATAATAAATGCTGGAGAGAGTGTAAAGAAAAAGGAACCCTCCTACACTGCTGGTGGGAATGTAAATTGGTACAACTATTATGGAGAACAGGCTCTGCTCCCATAAAGGGTTACAGCCAACTATGAAGCTTGAGGGCACAGTCCACCCAAGACCGCTCTCATTTCTGATATCAGTTGCAAGGTCAGGGGTCCTCAATACCTTTGTCTTACCCACCGTCTTCCTCAACCCAGGAAATGGTACCACCATCCAGCCAAGTCCAAATTTGCTCAAGTCAAAAACGGAGGTGTCGGGCTTCCCTGGTGGCCCAGTGGTTAAGAATCTGTCTGCCAGTGCAGGGGACACAGGTTCGAGCCCTGATCCAGGAAGATCCCACAGGCCGCGGAGCAACTAAGCCAGTGCGCCACAACTACTGAGCCTGCGCTCTAGAGGCCGCGAGCCACAACTACTGAGCCCACGTGCCACAACTACTGAAGCCCGCACGCCTAGAGCCCGTGCTCCGCAACAAGAGAAGCCACCATAATGAGAAGCCCGTGCACCGCAACGAAGAGTAGCCCCTGCTCGCCACAACTAGAGAAAGCCCGCTCGCAGCAATGAAGACCCAACGCAGCCAAAAATAAAATAAATGTATTTTAAAAAAGGAGGTGTCTTTGTGAATTCTCCTTTTCCCTCACCTCTACATTCAGCCTGTCCAAAGTTCTGTTAATACCATCTCCAAAACATACCTAACCTCTCCTTTTTCCCCTGGTCCATTTCACAACAATTTCTTACAATAGCTACCTGCTTTTGCCCCTGGCCTCTCCAAACCAGTCCCAGGAAGCAGCAGGTGCTGTTTTAAAAACAAGAAACTAGGGACTTCCCTGGTGGCGCAGTGGTTAAGAATCCACCTGCCAATGCAGGAGACATGGGTTCCAGCCCTGATCAGGGAAGATCCCACATGCTGTGGAGCAACTAAGCCCGTGTGCCACAACTACTGAAGCCCGTGCGCTTAGAGCCTGTGCTCCGCAGCAAGAAAAGCCCCCGTTCGACATAACTAAAGAAAACCTGTGTGCAGCAACGAAGACCCAATGCAGCCATAAATAAATAAATAAATAAATAAAATAAAATAAAATAAAAACAAGAAACTAATCATGTTGTTTCTCCTGCTTAAACTTCTCTAGTCACATCCTGTTGCACTTAGAATAAAACCTAAGGCCCTGGTGATCCAGCCCCGATCTACCTCTTTGCCTTTGTCTGCTGATTTGTCCTCCTGGCCTCCTTCCAGCTCCTTGACCACCAGACTCATGCCTGCCTTTGGGCCTTTGCTCTCCCCGGAGCTCTCGTCTCCCCGCTCTTCACATGGTCTAGGCTCTAATGTCCTAGACCATTACTCCCCGGTCTAGGCTCTAATGTCCCTTCTCCAAGAGGATTTCTCCTCCTCAACTCTCTATTACAGTCCCTTGTATTTTCCTTGACATCATTTATCATAATTTGTAATCACTTGTCTATTGGCCTAATTCATTCTTCTGTCTCCTCCACCAGACGGAAATGCCAAGAGAGCAGGAACCATGTCTTGTCTAGGTCACCATGGCCAATCCCAGTGCTGGGCACACAGCAGACACTCAGTGAGTGGATGAGGCCTTGGATACAGATCTTTCCGGGAATAAAATGGATTCTGATACGTTTCACCCATCCATCCATCCATCCATCCATCCATCCATCCACCCACCCATCCATCCATCCATCCATCCATCCATCCATCCATCCATCCATCCATCCACCCACCCACCCATGTCTTCATTCTGTTCATCAGTCAGGACCTGAGTAGGTAACAAAGATGCATCTGATGGGCATCCTGCCTTCCAAGAGCTGATAGCTGGGGAGAAGGTGGGCATGGGCACACGAAGCTATGGTACAAGGAAAAAGAAATGCCCTCCCTAAAGAAGGGAGTTGATTGTGCTATGGGAGTTCAGGTGGATGAGTGGTGACTTCCAGGCTGGGGGCAGGAAAGATGTGTCTTTTCAGTTGGGTCTCAAAGGATGAGTAAGTTGTGAGCACAGGGAAATGGAGAGGAAGGACACTCCAGGGAAAGGGAACAGCCAGAGCAAAGGCAGATTCAGGACATAGAGAACTACACTGTGTCAGTCTTTGGGGGGCATGGAATCTGTTTAGGGTTTTGGGGGAGGTGGGTTGGGCAGCTAGGCCAGAGCCTTGAAGACCATGCCTGGGGGTCTGGATTTCATCCTGCAGCTTTGGAGAGCCCCTCCCAGGGGTGGGGGGCCTGGGTGGGGCCACATGGGCCAGCATGTATATGCCTCCTGTTCACCCTTACAATGTGTCTAGAATAGAGGGACACACTGTGTTGTTTGCAGTGGCACCAGTGGAAAATGAAAGGACATCTCGGGTGTATGCATGGTGACTTTCTGGTAGAGACAAGCACTGATAATGCCCCATGTCACTGGCTGGGTGTCTTGCTGGCAGATCTCCACATGGCCCCTCAAGTTACAACCCAGAGTAAAGAGAGCCACATGACAGCTTGACCCCTCCTTCCACCAGCCACAGATCAGTCTCTGGCCTCCACCCCACCCTGTTCCTGAGATGTGGTGGCTGAGGGCCTGAGGGAACCTCTTCCCACTGAATTTAAGATGTTAGATACAAATAACAAATGCTGGAGAGGGTGTGGAGAAAAGGGAACCCTCCTACACTGTTGGTGGGAATGTAAGTTGGTGTAGTCACTGTGGAAAACGGTATGGAGGTTCCTCAGAAAACTAAAAATAGAACTACCATATGATCCAGCAATCCCACTCCTGGGCATATACCCAGACAAAACTATAATTCAAAAAGATATTGATACATGCACCCTTACGTTCACTGAAGCACTATTCACAATAGCCAAGACATGGAAACAACCTAAATGTCCATTGACAGATGAATGGATAAAGAAGATGTGGTATATATATATATATACAATGGAATACTACTCAGCCATAAAAAAAGAATGAAATGATGCCATTTGCAGCAACATGGATGCAACTAGAGATTATCACACTAATTGAAGTAAATCAGAAAGAGAAAGACAAATATGATATGATATCACTTATATGCGGACTCTAAAATATGGCACAAATGAACCTATCTACAAAATAAAAAAAGACTCACAGTCATAGAGAACAGACTTGCAGTTGCCAAGAGGGAGGGGAGGAGGGAGAGGGATGGACTGGGAGTCTGGGGTTAGTAGATGCAAACTATTACATTTATTTTTATTTTATTTTATTTATTTATTTATTTTTTAAACACTGGACTGAAATTTTTTTTTATAGTAATCTTTTTTTTTTAATTTATTTTTTTTTATATTAAAAAAAATTTTTTTTGGCTGTGTTGGGTCTTCGTTTCTGTGCGAGGGCTTCCTCTAGTTGCGGCAAGCGGGGGCCACTCTTCATCGCGGTGCGCGGGCCTCTTCACTATCGCGGCCTCCCTTGTTGCGGAGCACAGGCTCCAGACGCACAGGCTCAGTAGTTGTGGCTCACGGGCCCAGCTGCTCCGCGGCATGTGGGATCTTCCCAGACCAGGGCTCAAACCCGTGTCCCCTGCATCAGCAGGCAGATTCTCAACCACTGCGCCACCAGGGAAGCCCTATTTTTATTTTATTTTATTTTATTTTATTTATTTAGGCTGCACCGGGTCTTCGTTGCTGCATGCGGGATCTTTAGTTGTGGCATGCAGTCTTCTTAGTTGCGGCATGTGGGCTTCTTAGTTGCAGCATGCTTGCGGGATCTAGTTCCCTGACCAGGGATCGAACCTGGGCCTCCTGCATTGGGAGCGTGGAGTCTTACCCACTGGACCACCAGGGAAGTCCCCAAACTATTACATTTAGAATGGATAAACAACAAGGTCCTACTGTATAGCACAGGGAACTATGTCCAATCTCCTGGGATAAACCAAAATGGAAAAGAACATAAAAAAAGAATGTCTATATGTGTATAACTGAGTCACTTTGCTGTACAGCAGAGATTGCCACAACATTGTAAATCAACTACACTTCAATAAAAAAACAGAGAGTAAAAGAATGTTAGCGTTGCAAGGACCCGAGAAATCGAGTCCAACTGCCTCACTTTACAGATGGGGAAACTGAGGCCCAGAGAAGAGTAGTGACTCTCCCAGATCACACATTTATTCATTCAACAAACATCTCCTGAGCATCTGTTCTATGCCGGGCTCTGTTGTGGGAGCCAGGGATACAGGAGTGGCAAAGTCCCTGTCCTCACTGAGCTTGCATTCCCGAGAGAGGAGGCAGATAATAAATAGGGAAGCAAATAAGATAATTTTAGAGAATGATAAATGAAAGGTTGAGCCAGGACTAAAATCCTGCTCCCTGGGCGCCAGGGCCCATTTAGTAAGTGAGAAGCTCCATCGGAAACTGCGTCAAAAAGGAAGTTTGGCGGAAGTGGTGGGTAAAGTCTTGGGGGCCTAGAGGCAAGGGGTGGGAAAGGAAGGGTCTGGAGTCAGGGAGTCAGGCTGGGGCCAGCTGTCCACAGGCAGGGAGCCGAGGGGGAGGACACTGGAGGGTGAGGCGGCTCTTCTCTGGAGCAGGTCCAGCCCTGCATTGTCTCCCTCTGTGAGGCTGCCAGATCGGAACACCCAATTCCAGATATAGTCTGACCACAGAGAGAGGCCTTTTTTCCTTGGCCTAGACACCCATTGAATTCATTGGTCCCAAGATGGCATTTACTTTTTCAGCAGCCCACTTACAGGGTGACTCTACAGTCACCCCTGGAGCTTTTCGTCATGAGCTATGGCCATATTAGATCTTCCCTGTCCTATAATTGTGCAATTGATTTTTCTCTTTTAAATCCAGGTGGACCTCAACAAAATATTAGCAAATCAAACCCAACAGTGTATAAAAAGAACTATACAACCAAATGGGATTTATCCCAGGTATGCAAGGCAGGTTCAAGATTAGAAAATCAATTAATGTTAATCTGTCACATCAACAGGCTGAAGAAAAATCGTATGATCATACCAATGAATGCAGAAAAAGGATTTGACAAAATCCAACCCATTCATGATAAAAACTCTCAGCAAACTGGGAATAGAGGGGAACTTCCTCAACCTGATAGAGAACATTTAAAAAGATCCTATAGCTAACATAGTACTTGATGGTGAGAAACTAGAAGCTTTCCCACTAAGTTCAGAAAAAAGGCAAGGATGTCACCTCTCTCCACTCCTTTTCAATATCATACTGGAAGTCCTAGCTAATGCAATAAGACAAGACAAGAAAAGAAAACATATACAGATCGGGAAGGAAAAAATAAAATTGTCTTCATTCACAGATGACATGATTGTCTTTGTACAAAGTCCAAAAGAATCAACCAAAAAACCCCCTCCTGGAACTAATAATGATTATAGCTAGGATGCAAGGTTAATATAAATCCAGGTGTAGGATTTTCCATCTACTTCTACTTAAATTCCCCTCATTCATTGCACTTCTTCACCTGCAGTCTTTTGTGAAGGTTTGTTGAATCTTGATTCTGCCTCTCCGTTCAAGGCCAGTCCCTCACAGCTGAGTGTCTGTGATCCAGATTGTCCCAAATTATTGGCCAAACAAGGCTCAGGACAGACACCCACCCCCCACCTCTTGCCACTACATGCTTCTAGAACTTTCTCTTCCTGGGACACCAAGCTTTCAGGGAGGGTCCTTCAACCCACCTAGCTGCACTGCATTGGCTTGAAACCCTCCCCTGCCCTCCCCTCCCACTCGCCCCCACCCCCAGGAGCCTCAGCCATGCCCCGCCAGCCTGAGATGTAAAAGCTGCTGTGAGAAACTCCCAGAAGATTGAGAATGGATGTGACCTGCCCCTCACAGCCTTCCCGTTCACTCTAGGGCACATCCCCCAGGATGCAGAGATGGTGGATAGCTAGCTGGCCTTGCTCAGGCTCCAGTCACCATCCCTCTTGCCAACCAAGCATACCCTTCCTCTCCGGTAAAGCTGCAGTCCAGGCTCAGGCTGTTTTGTTTCTCTGTGGATTAGGAGCAAAATTACCCAGAGCTGCAGCCAGCCAGTGGAGGCCCCTCCTCAAGCTTCACCTGCAGTGAGGGCTCAGACTCAGAACTTTCTGAGAGACCGAAACAGATCAAACTTTTTCTGTCCTGGCCAAGGACAGCACCGTACATCCTGGTGGCGTACTTCCCAACTTCCTGCATTTCCACTGTGGCCCAGCTCCAAGAATGCAAAATGGAGCCCTATGTCTCCCTAGTTGTAAATCTCAAGTCACAGCTTTTTCTAAGCTGGGGCAGGCTGAAGGGTAGACATGGGAAGGGGGCAGCTGTGTTGTTTCTCTGCCAGCACTTAGGACCCCGGCCTTGGCAGGCCAGAAGCCTGGAGGAAGTCACCCCAGGTGGCCCTCCCCTCCTGGTCTAACACTCTCTGCAGAGGAAATCTGCTCCAAGAGGTCTTGGAGGGCAGCCTGGAGCCCAGTGCAGAAACCTCCGGACACTCAGGAACTCTGAGAGTTCCGGAGACCATCAGGGTCACACGGTGGGGGAGGGGGTGGGGTACCCTGGGCAAGGGCTGGGCTGGTGCTGACTGCATTTTCCAGGTGGGGCTCATTGGGTCAAAACAAGCCTCCCTTTTTCAGGCACCTGATTCAACCAGCCTGATGATTTGTCCTCCCTATGGGGAAAGAATGATCGTAGAGGCCACATTTATTTTGCCCTTACTGTATGGCAAGGTTGGCTTCCTGTTCAGGGTATTTTGTCCGCCCCTCTCCCCTCAGTCATCTCTGGCTCTGCCAATCCCCAAAGGCTCTCGAAGAACATCCTCTAGTTTTTCCCCAGCCTGCCTCCTCCTCCCAAAGCTGACTCTTTTCCTCCACCCAGAGTGCTTCTGGTCAGCTAGGGGCCTAAAGAAATAAAAACCCACAAATGGGCTGTGTTGGGTTTTGTGAACCGTGCCCCTTCCCGCTAAACCCTCCCAGCTCATCAGTCGGCCCTGGAAGCCTTTTCTCCCCAGAAGCAAAGGCCAGAGAGTGGGTTTCCCCTCCCAAGACTGAGCCTTAAATCAAAGGAGTTTATCTCATCTCAAGATGTAGAATTCCAGGCCTCGGTCATCGTCAGCTCAGGAAAGAGTCTATTTGGAGCAGGAGGGGGTTGACTCCTCTGGCCCCCAAACCTCAGTGCATTCACCTGTCATCCTGATGTGTGTGGGCCCGAGAAGTGGAGGCGTAAGAATTATTTCTTGATGCAGACCAGTCATCTGTACGTTCATTTGGTGTTTACCGCGTGCCAGGCACCGTTCCAAGTGCTTCGCATTCATCATCCCAGCTAACAAGTGGCAGAGCCAGGATTCGAATGCAGCTCTCTGACGCCAAATCCACGTGCCTCTTACTACAAACACGGCCTCCCTCTCACCCGCCCAGTGGGGAACTGGGCTGGGCATGGCTGCCCTCCCCCAGCATGGGGCACGCCCAGGTTGAGGTCCCATCCAGTTGCCCCCTGGGCTGGCCTGATCCTCACCTGTCTGTCCTCTTCAAAGGACAGACCAGAGTCCTTGGGCCAAGTCCCTGAAAGGCATGGGCTGGGGTGGGCGTCTGGCAGGCCTTGGCAGGCCCAGGGCTCAGGCTTCCTGGGGCCTCGTGTTGGGAGTTGTGAATGGTGGGGACTAGAGGTCCCCACCTGTAGTTTGGTAAAGAGCCTCTGTCGAGGTTTTGTTTTTCACTTGCACCGATCGACCCTCATATACCCCCCAACCCCTCTGCAGCCCACTCCTACACACACACACACACACACACACACACACACACACACACACACACTCTCACTCATTGCTTCTATGAGTCATTTCCCAGCTGCTCCAAGGGGTGGGGAGGCTGATTAGTTCCACCCAGGCCTGGGGCTTCCTGCCCTCCGCTGGCTCGGCTCTCTCGAAGGTACCTCAGACATGGTGACCCGGGCTCCATGGATGCCCCCCTCCAACTTGTGTGTGCACTCCCTCGTACACACATTTCTAGGCCCACCTCACCCACCCTCAGGCAGACCCACCCCCTGCCCGCAGGGCTGCTTCCCCTCACCCCTGCCTGCTTCTACGTGCGATCTCTCCCTGGAGCCGCCGGCCTCTGTTGGCTTCTCTCCGCCACGCACCCTCTCCACTCCCAGACCATGGCTGACAGGCCTTTTTCCTGCCTGAGGTCCACCCAGAGGGCAAGAAGAGGACTGTTCAAAACTGATCCTGAGCCTGGAGAATTCCAAGGCCGACCTCGCTCCCCATTCCCTCCATCAATCCCTAACCATTTGGGTAGGGTGAGTTTTGAGCCCTTCCCACTCGGGCCTCAGGCCCCTGTCGGGCCCTGGGAGGTGCACAAGGCAGTAGGATGAGTGGGCTGCAGGACCCAAGCCTATAACCTGAAACCCCCAAGAAAGACTGATGGACTCTCCCGACCCGCAGCCAGCTTGGCTTTGCCACTCACTCAGAGAACTTTGTTCAACCGCAGAAACTGCTCCAGGGATGTTTTCTCACCAACTACCCTGGTGGAAGATCCTTCTCCAAAATTAGGCCAATCAAGAACTTAAAAAGCCTCAAAAAAGACGAGTCACCTGCAGCTCTTACTAAAATGTGAGCCCGGGGTGGGGGGCTCTGCTTAGCGCTTTCACAGCCCTTAAGGCAACATTTGCAAACCACAGACCCTCATAAAATGGGCTCTGCTGTCCATATGATGAAAGGATCTCCCGATAGGAAAAAACCCACCCCCTCCCAGCTATTCAGGGTACCCAGAGCTGGATAGGGTTGTCCTACCTTCGGTCCTGCTTCCCCACCTTATAGCTCCTTCTCCCCTTCTGTCACCCCCCCACCCCCACAAGGAGACATTTATTTCAGAGTCACAGCCTGCTAACAAGCATAATAATGAATTACTAGTTAACACTTATGTACTTGCCAAGCACTGTCCTGGGCACCTCACATGTCAAGAGCTCATGTAATCCTGACCGTGACCCTATTGTTATCACTCCATTTGACAGATGAGGAAACGGAGGCACAGAGAAGGTAAGGAAGTTGCCAAGTGTTATTTATGTAGTAAACTGAGGCTGGAAGCCTTGCTCTCGAAAGAGACCTTGGCTCCTAACCACTAAGGTATATCATCACCCCAGTCTAAACTGGATGGTGACCGTCTAGCACCTGTGGGGCAGGGGAGGGATAGACAGGCACCTGGTTTCACAAACCAGTTCAAAAGCAGTGGGGTCCGGTGACTCTTGTGGTTTTGCCCTGTCCATTTATGCTAGGGCTTCTGGCAGAGGACAGGGAGGCCCTGCGGGGGGGGACAGCCCGCCCTTTGAGGGGCACAGCAGCTCCCCTGCCACCCCCGCTTCCTGTGGGTTCCTCAAGCCCCTCCCATTCCTCCTGCTGCCCCATTCCCCCTGCTGCCCCATTCCCCGCCCCCCCCGCAACACACACACAAGGGCTGTTGACTGAAAACTGCCGGGAATAAAAATAGCTGTTGCTGATGAGGCAGAATGGGGGCCAGAGCACATGAAAGGCCTGGGCAGGGGTGGTGGAGGTGGAGGGACCCTGGGATTCCCCAGCCCCACGAGCACCTTCTGATGGAGCCCTGGGGAGCCCAGGCCTGTTCCTGCCACTGCAGAGCTGGAGACCCCTAGGGCTGCCCGCAGGAACCCACTGCTCCCTGTGTCCCAGGGGCGAACTCTGCCCCATGACCCAGCCCTGCACCAGCGTGAGTTCCTTCCCAGCGAGCGGGGGCCTTGGCCGCTGTGGACAGAGCCCTGGCCCCTCATCAGCCGTGTGCTCTGGGTGACAGGACCTGCTGAGTCTGAGCCTTCCCTGTAAAAGGAGTCGAGGGACAGAAGGTTTGTGTAACCTGGACTGGGGTTGTTGATGTCCTTCCCCTTCCTTCTCTCTACCTACTCTCTGAGGCCCCTGGGCTCAGATATTTTATTTCTCTTCAATGCATCTCTCTCCTGTCACCTGGAGAGAGAGAGCCTTCCCACTCCTCTCTGTAAGGTCCAATCCCTTCTCTCTTCTCTGGCTCTGCCTCTCCCAGGAGCCTTCTCTAAACCCCACCCGTCCCTGCCATTACACTTTTCTCTGTTCTGGTGGCCAGAGTTGCCCTAAAGGCAGGGACTTTGTCAGGACTACCCCCAACATCTGGCCAGGAGTTCAATGCCTTTGGCATCAACCTCCGGGTTTCCCCTTGGTCTGGGCCTGGGGTCAGGGCAGGGAAGCCGGCTGGGCAGACCTTGACACTCAGGCCAGCTTAGAGCTGGAGGTGACCTTGAGTCCCGAGCTCCCACCCTGTGCAGGTGCCCAACCAGAAACATCAAGGAAGGCCAGGATGGGATGGGACCATCTAGGAAGGACCCCTAAGTACCTTTCCCAAACCCTGCTAAAATCCCAGCCAATCCCTTGAGAGATGCCTGGGATGGAGATGCGGGTGGACCCTTGGGTTATGTCTGGGCCCCTGCATCGTCCTGTACAGGTGACAAGCCTCCAAATACTAGTGCAATGGCCACAGCTGTCCACACCGCTGGCCACGGGCAGGGCACTGGGGATGACCCCAGAAGAATCTGGAGGGTCCTGAGAGAACCAGCCCTCTGTGCCCCGAACCCCAGCCCTGCACACCTGGGTTCAGTCAGTGCCACCCGTGGGGTCACAGATGAGTGACAACAGTGCTCACCTGTGGCTCCGCCCCACCTCTCTGTCAGCCCCCTCCCCTCTCCAGACTAGCCAGATGCCCGAAACTTGTCTCTAGCTGCTCTCCCCCAGCTGGCTCATGCTTAGGGGCTGAATTAAATGGCCTTCAAGGATCCCTTGGGCTCTAACCTTTGGGGCTCTGAGGTGACTGATTTCTGGGCAGGCCCCCACGGCAGGCGGTATGGATGGGAGGGGGACCTGTCTAGTCTCTACCTGGAGGGCTGCCTCCCCACAGTGGGGTGCCGCGAGCTCTCATCATGACCTGGCCCCCTGCCCTGACCCCGTGCACTGAGCAGGGTGAGGGGCAGCGGGACACAGTACTTAACTGGGTGGAGTGGGAAGGGGCTCAGGCCCTCCCTCCCCCATCAGTGCATTCTTGGAAAACCTCAAGCAGCACCCCACCCCGCCCCCGTCGGAGCCTTCTAGATGGGGCATCCCAAATCTTTTGAACAAATTCCCCCGACACACACACACACACACACACACACACACACAGAGCAGCCCTGAAAGCACACCTCCCTCCAGCCCCACGCGCCTCCAAAATACCTTCTCCGTCTCTGCTCAGCCCATTTGGCCTTCTCCGCTAGCCACTGCCCGCCCTCCCTCCCAGTGTCCTGGGCACCCTGCTCTGCCAGCAGGGAGCGGGCAGGGGGCTGTGCTCTGCCCTGGCACCGCACCCCTGCCCCCTCACCCCGGCCCTGAGGCTCCTTCTGAGTCCCCCAGAGCCCCCTCGGCACAGTGGCCCCCCTCACGCTGGACTTTCTGGCTCCCTGTGCCCACACCCCCTCCACCACGCGGGGCTTCTCCAGGAAAGGAGCCCGAGGGCTCCCCGGGCGGGGAGAGGCCGGGGCGGAGGGCAGAGCCCAGCTGGCCTCGCAGCCTGAGATGTGTCCTCCGCTGGCATCTCGCAGATTCCTGTCTCAGCAGAGCAAAGGAGCCGCCCGCCCCCCCTGCACCCCCACCCCCGCCCCCCCCTCTGCCGCCCCGGCCTCCTGCTCCCCTCCCCCCGCACCCCTGCCTTCTAGGCCACTGCACACAGGCCCAGCGAGTCGCTGTTTCGGCTCCTCCACCCCCCCCTCCTGAAGACACCAGCCCAGTCTCTGTCCCTTGCGTCACTCCAAGGAGCCGAGCCTTAACCCCTGGGCCACTGGTGACCAGGGCGAGGACCCCTGCTGAGGGCAGGGAGCAGGTGACGGGGCAGAGAGAGGCAAGCGTGGGGACTGAGGGTCACGGCCCGAGGAGCTTGGGCAGGGACAGCCTCGGAGCAGGGCCCGGTGTGGGCAGGAGGACAGCGGTGCCCGGAGCAAAGTGGTGACTTCCTCGGAGCCAGGCCGGGCTGGGGGCCAGGGTGCCCGGCCCCTCCGGGTGGCCTGCCCTCGGGGCGCCCGGCCCGGTCGGGGCGCGGAGGGGCGCGGTACTCACTGTTGGACGGGAGCGGCGAGCGCGGAGCGGCGTGCCCACCTCGGGCGGCTGGGACTCTGGGGGACTTGGCCGGGGGGCCGGGCCGGCGGGGACAGCTGCTGCCGCTGATGTCACAGGGTCATGAGTGAAACCTGAGGACTGGGCCAATCTTCAGGTGGGAGCCTGGGCCGCGCTTCCCTCACGGGGGTGTGCTGGGCCCGGCTGGGACCGTCTGGGCCGGGGGCCCCGCTGGCCCGGAGTGGGCCACACGCGACACGCTCGCCCACCCACACGCACACGCACACGCACGCTCACTGGGGCACGCGTCTGAGCCCACACACGCGGTTCTCTCCCTCCCTTGACGAACTAACGCAGGCTCATTCTCACACGTGAATCTCCTTTCACGCTCGTTCCCAGAAGCACTCCCGGGGGACAGGCTGGCTAGCACACTCACACACTCTGTGCACACTCATGGCTGCGCTCCCCCGTCACACTCACACACTCTGTGCACACTCATGGCTGCGCTCCCCCGTCACACTCACACACTCTGTGCACACTCATGGGTGCGCTCCCCCGTCACACTCACACACGCTCAGCCACGCACGGAAACCACCACCCTTCACACAGCCACACAAACGCTTCCACTGCGTGTCACCCCCATTCACACACAGGCCTGCGGCTCACACGTACAGACTCACTCCCACGCTCACGTCAGGCTCGTGCACATATGTGTATTATTACACGCATATAGCCATACGCGCTCTCCTGCCCAGATGAGCACAGATGCCGCGTATCACAGACATTATACTTGTATCAAGTGTGTACACACACCAGTCACGCCCATGCGTTCTTGCATTTCATGCATGTTACTTACACCCATGCGGTTGTCTGTGCCCATGTAACATGCCCCCATTCACATGTACACGGGGGCCACCTATATGTACCTATGGTCACTAGATTTTTATCAAGTAGATGCCTACCTATATACCCACACCCACATCTCACACACACACACCCATCCCCCCCCCACACACAGCTGTTCAGCTGTACCACACAGCAGTCTTGAGGGTCATTTCTCCACCACCACTCCCCCACCCCTCTGGCTAGACATCTGTCCCTCAGAGGCTGGGGAAGGGGGTGTGGTAGGGGGAGGGATGAGGTTATTTAGCCCCCCTCCCCCACCTTCCACTCTGGGACTGGGGTGACCCCTAGTGGAGGTGTTGAGAAATGACCCATCTCTGCTCGCTCACCAGCGCCTGTCCCAACAGACGAGAGAATCCCTGGGTGAATCCAGAGTAACTGTCCCCCAAAGATTCCCCCAGTCTCCCATACCCATCACTGCCACCGTCTTTTCTGGCAGCCAGAGCCCTGTCTGAGCTGAGCCCAGCCCGGAGTGACCTCTGAGAGGGGCACAGGGAAGCCCCGGGGAGCGGTCACCCTCCATCCCGGGGGCGGGCTCAGTGGCGCCTCTCCTCCCAGTAGCTCTCTGTGGATCTAGCCTCAGCACTGTTGAGCCCTTCCTTGCGGGCCAGGCCTGGCTGTGGTCTGAGAAGTTCCTGCTGTGCCCGGACTTCGCACATCTCCACCCAGTGAATCACTCACACCCTCAGAGGCATGTCTTCTAGACCAAAGTGGGAGCCTTGGTGTTTTCTCTGCAGGGTTCTTTATCCTGCTTTGCTCACTGACCTGACAGACATTTTCCACGTAGTTGTATTGCTAATGTAATCCAGCGTCTGCCGGCCCCTGCCTCTTCTTTGCTTCTTCTGGCATTCAGAGAAAAGCAAACCTTTTATCTCATATTCTTCCCAAGTTGTCTCCCTAAAGCTGCTCCCCAGGGTCCCTCTCATCACTCCCAGCCCTGCTGCAGCTCCAATTTGCTTTGCTGCTGGCCACTGTCTGGAATTCCTGGTCAGTGTTCCCTGGATAGCACACGGCTCCCTGTCTGTGGGCACTGGAGGGGAGACGGTGGGAAGCAGCTGTCATTCCCAATTATGGCTCTGCCCTTTCAGTCACTGCCTTGCCCCTGCCCAAAGCTCTATGGAGTAAGACTTTCTTTAATGAGGAAGTGAAGTTAATAGTATACGAGGGGGCAGGGCTGCTGCATTTGGTTGTATGGGTTGGGCACTGCACAATTCTGGGCACCAGTCCCACTTGTAGGCATTGTAGATTAGTATATTTAAGATGATAATTTTCTAGCAGATGGTAGCAAAATATCTAGAGGAAGGGGCTAATTTTTCTAATTTGCACAAGGTGCCATTTGGATTAAGGATGGGGATGATGGGAAAACAAAAGCTGTGTGTTAAATACGACTTTTATCCACAGCCCGAGTGGAATGAATACCTCTCTCTTGATAACAATATTCCTCCTTGCTTTGGGGAACTGCTTCCCTACCCCAAATATGTGATTCTCGTGGGGCTCCTGATTACAGGACAGCCACCTTGCCCCAGCCACGGAGATGGACATTGTCACCTAGGTCTGGCCAATCCTCTTGGCCACAGTGGTTGGTCCAAAAGCTGGATATGTGACTCAAGTGGGGCCAATTATAGTCCTTCCTGGGGATTTGTATGTATTGATTCAAAAGAAAGATCATCTCTCTCTCTGTGGGATTCTCTAAGTTTGTCTAGAGTAACTGAAGTACATCTGAAGGTGCCTGCGGTGTGTCTCCCACGAGTGGAAAAGTCTGTCTGTAGGAAGAGGGAAAAACATGCAGAGAGGGGGAGATGAAGGAGAGGGAGAGAAGGATGGAAAGAGAGAGACCTGAAGACACCTGAGTCAGTTAAACTATAAACCAACTCCATCACTGTCCTTCCCTATCACATGAGCCCCCAAAAGTGCCTTTTCTTTAAGCTGGTTTAGGTTGAATTTCGGTCACCCACAAGCCAAAGAATCCTGCAAAACAGAATCACCTTTCAGAAAATCTCATCCTGATCCACAGGAATTGGCTTCGTCACACCCTGTCCCAGCCCCACCCCCTGGCCTGAGCAAGTCAGTTTCTTCCCTGAGTCATTCAGACCAGGGTGACTTTCTGGGAGCTTCAGCAAGTACTCCCCCATGGTTGGTGGCACCCCAATTTCCAGGGAGTCCAGGAGGGGAGGGTTCTGGACTCCATCCCATAGCTCCATTCTGATGGGGTGGGACCTTGAAACTGGGTCCCCACCACACGGCATCCCATTGGTGTGATCTATGTGTTTATAAGTCCCCAAAGTACCACCAGGGGCCTTTTGGATAAAACCCCACACACACATCTCACAAGGATAACCATGATTTGCAGAAATAGTATAGTCAGAGCCTCCAAGCAGAAAAATGGAATTTCTTTGTTGTTATAATTTCAAGGCTTCTCCCCACAAATCCAGTTAGACATGAAATTCTGCAAAGCAGTATTTAGCGCCTCTCTTTCAACCCTCATATTCTAACTCCTTCCAATTTGTGCCTTTTTAGGAAATGGGTCAAAAAAAAGAGACTGCTACTGGGTCAGTCTCTCTCTGCTCAGCACTTCCTCATCTGTACCACACAGACATTCATTTCCCCTTGAATTCTTTTTTTTTTTTTTTTTTTTACTACTTATTTATTTGGCTGTCCCGGCTCTTAGTTGCAGCACGCAGGATCTTCGTTGTGGCATGTGGGATCTTTTAGTTGAATCTTTAGTTGCAGCATGCAGGCTCTTAGTTGCGGCATGCAGGCTCTAGTTCCCTGACCAGGGATCGAACCCAGGCTCCCTGTACTGGGAGCGCGGAGTCTTAACTGCTGGACCACCAGGGAAGTCCCTCCCCTTGAATTCTTAAAAAGACCCTTTTCTCTACATTTCCATCTAAGGAGGAGAGGAGGGAGCCCTTTTTCCCCTTCCATGGTTTTTAATGACTGCAAGCTCTTCCTTGGAGTGAATTACTTCCATTTGCATAACCATTTCCCTATTATGGGACATTGGGTAACGTTCAACTTTCAACTCTTAAAAATAACACTGCAACGAACACATACGAGTAGAAATCTTTTTCCACGTCTAGCTTATTTCCAGGAATAGATTTACCAAGGCAACAGGGAGGATTTTCGGTACGTATTGTTTTGGGACACTAAAACAAACAAACAAACAAACAAAAAACCCAAAACAAAAAAGTGAAGATGCAAATAAGAGTCCCCACTGAGAAGAATGGAAAGGGATTAGGTGGAGTGTTCAACACCCCAAAGAAAATGATAGTAGGCAGGGCAAGTAGCCAGAAAGGCACCTCCTCCACTGTTGGACTGAAGTTAGATCTGTAAGCAAAATAACGTTGCCAGATAAGTGTGTGGTTTTCCCATTATTCAAAGGGCAAATGCTTCAGTTTCCTTTGACACCTCTAATTGGATACCAGAAGCCAGGTAGTTTTTATCTCAACCCTGTCTTCCAAAATACAAGTAAGTCTCATGTAGGGTTAACGTGCGATCTTATATCTGAGGTATTGAAATGATCTCCTCTTCCTGCCTCTTTCCTACAGCCACCTCCAGCCTGCTCTGAGCTTCCTTTACAGGGAAGGAAGGTGGCCTCCTTGCTGGCCTCCCTGCCTCCAGCTTTGCCTCAGTTCAATCCATGGACCATTATACTCCCAGATGAATGTTCTTCAATGTCGACTTCGGTATTTCACGTCATTGAACACAAATTTATCAGAGAGCTGCTAGAACAGCTGTTCCCAGGAGTTAGCAGCAGCCTGGGCAGCAGAAATGGTGAAAGTGGGAGACCGGTGTCTTAGTTTGGATTCCCCCAAAAGTAGAGCCTGAGACAGGGATTTGGCAGCAAGAAGTTTATTTGGAAGGAGATCCCAGGAAGCACTGTGAGGGTGTGGAGAAGTGGGGAGGCTGGCGGGTATGGGCAGCCCTGACAGCTTCTCTATAATTGCCCCTCTCTCTCCTTCCCTCCCTCTTTCCCTCTCTTTCTCCGCCCCCCCCCCCCCACAGATGCACATATATACATATAATTTTTAAAACAAAAATAAGATCTTACTATGCTTTCTGATTGTTTTGCTTGACTCTCTTGGACATCAATCCACATCAGTAGATTTATTCTATACCAAAATTGTCAATGGCGGAATAGTATTCCATTGGGAGGACACATCCCATCAGACATGTGTTCTTTCTAATTCTGGTTGACATAAACAAAGATATGACAAACAAGATACATCTTTCTAAAATGTGGCTGTGCACACGTCGTCCCCTTATTTCTCTCCTGCTCAAAACCCACCAAGAGCTTCCCATTACCCACATGGCAAAGCCTCACTTCTATAACTTGGCCTTTGAGTCTGTCCTGTGTCTGCCTGGAACTTCCCTCTGCCCAGATCCCCTACCCTAGCCAGGCAGTTTGGGCCACTGGATCTTTACAGGCCCTGTCCATTCCCGCATCTGCACCTTTGCTCTGGCTGTGTTCCCAGCCTGGGCTGCCCTCTCCCTCTCACACTGCTTGGCCCCATCCCAAGGGTCTCTACCTCCTTCAGAACTCCACCCTTCAGTGACTGAGTCTTCTCTTTTTCATGATCTCTTCTTGTATGGTTCACTCAGAAGGCACTTTGCACAGTCTTGTATCTTTGCTCTCCTTTCAGGGGAATTTTTCACTTCCCAAGAACGCTGGAACCAGCGAGGATACACTATTGTGTCTACAGTGCTTAGAAGGGCACCTCGCACACACAGGCACCTCCTGGGTCAAAGTTTGCTGATGGTGAGCGCAAGGATTGGTTTCATCTTTCTCCCTGGAATGAGGGTGGAGATGGAAAGACGCGCCTCTGTGGCCTTCCCACTCACTGCGGGCCTGTGACCACAGTGCCCGATCTCAGCTTGATGATGGCTGTCAACGCCATAAGACCCACGGGGACAGCTAATGCACCGCCCACAGTCCCCATCTCCTGGAGACAGGGACGAAGGTACAAAGGAGGAGGTGGGAATGGTCTTTCTGGCTCTAGACACTAGGACTTCTGGGAAGGGGAGCTGAACAGGAGTGGAGGGTGGGGGAAGGCCACTCTGGGGTGCTAATCCCAGCTTCCTGTCTGGATTTTCTTCGACTGCTGCTCAGGGCCTATCTTAGGATGGTCACAGCTGCCGAAATAGATCTCTCCCTTCACCTGTTCTTAAGCAAAGAAGACCTCGATAACTTCCTGTTGAAAGAATGAAAGCTTTGGTAATTTTTCCGGGATGAAGGGCAATAATGGGGTCACTGATGTTAAACTCCCCAGACTTTGCCACCTCTTTGGAGCAGTGGCTCCCCTTGACCAGGAACCGGGGAGCAAACAGGGGCCAGCCTTTTCCGTGAACTTGGTTGGTGTTTCCTTCCTTGGTGGCCTCCAGAAACCACTCTTGGCCCGCAGGACGGCCCTCTGATTCAGAGTGACAGGGAGCAAATCCTTTGCCCTCCTCATTCACCTGCCCCTTGCCCCCAAGCCTGCTCCAACAGAATTCTCTACTCCTAACTCATCATCCTAGTCAGCTGGGCACTGGGCCCCAAAAACCAAGTGTCCGAGTTGGGGCGGGCCTCCCCAGCCACTCACGCATTCACTCAACAAACTCGGCCCCCCAGGCTCCGTGCCGGGGATGCCCCAGGCTGCGAGGTACAGCGAGGGATGCGCCGTGATGCCCAGGCAGCCACGGCGCGGGGGGTTGGATGTGGACATCTGGGAGAGAGTTGGGCCTCCGGGGGTGGGGGTGAGGGTCCTCGGGACCCCTCGTCCCTAGAGGTGGAGAGAGAAGAGCAGGAGGCGGCGACGAAGGGCGAACGTCCCAGGCACCGGACCGCTGGCGGGACCTGCGCATGCGTAGGAGGAGACTTTGGCGTCGCCCAGCGTCGTCAAGGTAACCCTGATCCGCTGCAGCTGGCCATGGCCTCAGGGACTGGAGGGAGCTGGGGTCGTCCCCCCGCACAGACTGTAGCCCCGACGGTGAAGGCTGAGTCGGGGACCAGAGCCTGCCTTTACCTGGAAGGCCTTGGGGGCGGGGTGGAGGGGCGGGCTGACTTGGGGAGCTGTCCCTGGAGGGTCCGAACCCTGGAGGAGCGGGGGTGGGTGAGGAGAGCGACCCCAGCCAGAGAGGAAGAGACTTGACAGGGAGGCCATGGGCGCGCGGAGGGGAGAAGCTCCTGCGAGGTTAGGGAAGCGACTCACGGCGTGGGGAGCGAGGGGGGGTCCCCATCCCTTCCCCACCTAGCCTGAGTCTCCCCCTCCCCCCCCCCCAGCCCTGGGTGACCATTCTGCAGCCCCTCCTGTGGGCCATCCCACCTCCGTCCCCACAGCCGAGCCGCGTGAAGGAAGGTGAGACTCCGGGATCTCCCCACTTTGTACCCCACTCTGCCCGGCATATTCTCTGGGTGTCCTTGCTGCACCCTTCCTTCCCCCGCCCTCCCCCCGGAGCTGGAGTTGGGGGAAAGGCCCTGGGGTCGGGGCAAGGGCAGGGGGAGTTCTGGCGCGGGCCTGCTGAACTCCCGTCCCCTAGACCTGCTGGAACTGATGATGCTGCAGAACGCGCAGACGCACCAGCTGCTTCTGAGTGGCCAGGTGGCAGCGGCGCTCAACCAGGGGCCTGCCTGGTCCGGCCCGCAGGTGCGTGGGCTGGAGGGGGGGGAGTGGGGGTGGGCTACCAGGGCTGCCCGCCTGCAGGGCCAGAGGTGGGCATCCATTTAGGGTTCCCCCCACCTTGAGAAAAAGGATCAGGCAACAGAGGAGCCAGAAGCCAGCCCCCATCTATCTGGCTAGGTCTGTTTGGCATCTGTTATGTGCCAGGCCCCCGTGTCAGCCTCCATGGAGTGGAGGTAGCGGGTCCCCAAATCCAGACCACTCAGGTCTTGTTTTCAAGGCTTCCTTTGCAGTGCATCCCCCATCGGACTGCAGACCCAGGAGGGCAGGCACCATTGTCCCCTGGGCCTGCAGTGTGCCTGATACTTATTAGGGGTTCAATTGCTATTTGTTGAACAAGTGAATGAATAAATGAATGACTATGAATACAAGGCAACTTTGGCTGTGACTGGCACAAAGTGTGAGGGCCACCTGGTTGGGGCATGAGGAACATCTCCTTGGAGGAGCAAGTGGCCTTAGAACCAGCCCTTGAAAGCCAGGTAGGATTCTGATGCTTGCAGGAGGTGAGGGGTGTGTCCACCATCTAGGTGGGCCGGGGCAGAATCAGGAGACGGAATGGAGGAAACCCTGTGTATATGTGGGGGGGGGGGGGGGTGGAGGGGGGAGGTGATGGGTGCATGGGAGGGGGAGGAGCTCTAAGGCCGAGCCTTATTCAGCCAGCAATGGGCAGCCTGAGACGTCCGGAGGGGTGACAGCTGGGTGGTGAGAGGATGCCTATCAGCTTGGAGGGAGCGGAGAGAGATTCACGGAGGGGCCGATCAGAGGAGTCAAGGCAGAGGGAGACCCTGAGGAGCTGCTGCCACCCCTTCACCCCCAGGCCCTCAGGGGGCCCTTGGGAGGAGCGCCCTACCTCAACAAGTGGGGCATAAGCGGGTCCAGGGACTGGGGGTTGAGACAGGCTGGGACCTGGGACCCTTTGCTGCGGTGCTGCAGTGCTTGCACCTGGACAAACGTCTCTTCGAGCCGCAGAATACAAAGGAAATGAGACTAAAAATAACGGCACGCATGCGCAGTTGGGGCAATTATGAACAATAAGATACAAAAAGGCCACAAATCAGCTGCCATTTCTGAGGTGCAAAAGTAGGGTACTGCGCGTGATTCCTGCACCCAGCACCACCAAGAGGGTGGGCGGACCACCTAAGCCGCCCCTCCAGCCCAACCCACCAATCAGTCCCTCCCCTCTCCCCATGTAAGGAACCAGCCCACGCTCCTTGGGGAGCAAGCAAGGGCACCTGTTTCTTGTTCTCGCTCCCTCGAGCAGCATGAGTCCCAGTGAATTCCCAGCCTGAATTCCTTGGCTGGCTTCTTATCAATTTCTATTGATTAAAGAGTCCAAGAACCCTGTATCCGTAACGGGGTGAGGCCAGGGGCAGCTTGCTGGACTCCTGGCCCCAGCTCTGGAGTCATACCTGGATTTCTCCAGTCCCTGCTTGGCCTTATTAGCGGGGTGACCTTAGAAAAGTTACTTAACCTCTGAGCCTCGGTTTTTCCCATCCGCAAAATAAGGAATGAATGTCTCCAAAGAGCCTTGCTTGTGTGTAGTAAATGCCCAATAAACAGTAGCTATTTTGTGCTGGGTATCTGGAGAAATAATTTAGAGGAATGGAGGAGTGGTGGCAGGGAGAGCCTGATCCTGTATCCTCTCCCCTCCCCTCTTGCACAATCCCCAGGTCTACCTGGAGGGTCAACAGGAGGCAGCGTATGAAGAGGAGGAGGAGACCGAAGCCCAGGAGGAGGGGCCTTTGGTGTTCCACCACCACTACCTGCCCTGCCTGATGCCTGCTCTGGGCCCCCTGCTCCCCTGGCCGGCCCCTCTCCTTTCCCCTCCCCTACCGCAGCCCCACTTGCAGCCCTTGGCCAGGGTTCAGCACCACCCTCCTACCTCTGGGAAAAGGGGGGCGTAAGTGAGGCCGGGGGTCTGGGTGCTGCTCGGGCCCTGCTCTGGGGCTGGGCTGGAAGAGCTGGCTAGGGGCCAGGCTGGGGTGAGGAAACTTGTGGGTGAAATTCCAGAGGCTACTGGGGCCTCTGACGGGGCTCTTTCTTTTCTCCCCATCCCAGGAGAGCAGTGCCCCCGCCCCCACCCCCCAGTGCCACAGGGACTGTGGGTGTGGATGTACCCCCAGCTTCAGGTAGGGACCAGGTGGGTGGGCAGTGGGGCCCAGGCCTGGCGGTCGATCAGAGGCCAGGAAGGCCATGCGCCCTGGGGGGCTGAGGGCCCCCTACTGTCATGGCCGTGGACACCTGGCCTGTCCCCTTCCGGTTTCCTCCCTGGGCTCCACTGAGGCAGGAGGGAGTCACGATGAGGGTGCTGTCTCCCACCAGACTACTATGATGCCGAGAGCCTCCCGTGAGGACAGACATCAGCCCCAGGACCCACGCCAGCTTCATCGCAGGGCTGGAAATAGCCCCGGAGCCCCTGTGTGCCCCGCTACTGCTTTTCCAACCCTGCACCTATGCCTGGCAGCCCTTCTTACCCCCTCAGCCCCAAGTAGGCCCTCTCCCCGAGGTCAGTCAGTCCCCTCTCTACCCCACGGAGACCTTGAAGCAGTCTGATCTCTGCTTCAGGGTGAGAGCCCCTTAGAGCAGTGCCCAGGCCCTGGCGGTCACACGAAAGCCCAAGCCTGTCCCGGTGATTGCTGCCTGGGCTGGCAGAGGCCTGGGAACCAGAGCCCTCCCTCGACCTCCACTCCCCCACCCACCACCCCGGGGATGGCCAGCACTGCGGCATCTCGGGTTGGCCCAATAACGGAGCAGGAGGTAAGAGGCGAGGACTGCTTTTGTTGTCCGTGGCTCTCTGAAGGCCCAGAGTGATGGGGGAGGCCTGGCTGAGGAGATCCTGAAGCTGAGCCCTTGGGGCCCCCATGCTTAGCCCTGGAAGCTGGCTCTGCTGACAGAAAGGAAAGGTCAGAGCCATGCCCTGCTCTGACACGGAGGGCCTGCGGTCCCAGAGGGCCACGTGGGAACAGAGTGTCTCTCTGCCCCTCTGGGCCAGGGTGCATCTCCCCACCCTCCCTCAGTAGGAATGAGTCACTCAGTGTCCGATGAGGGTGGGCGTCTGGTGCCTGGGCTGGTCAGCATGGGGGCGCCCCAGGGCCTGGGATCCCCGGGGCTCTGGAAGGCCCCCGTGAAGGAGAGGGTGGAGGGAGGCTGAGGGGACATTTGGAGACCGAAGTCCAGCCGGGCCTGGTGGCTCCCCTTCCTGACCATTCCCAGGAGGAGACACTGAGGCACAGGGTTAAGTCCAGGTGTTTGTATTCAGACTAGAAAAGGCAGGGTCCCTGAAGTCCTCTGCTGCTTGGCACGGGCCTTCAGCCAGGGCTGAACCACAACCCTAAGGAGCCGTGCTGAGTTCCAGTGGCCGCCATGCTGGTGGCCACGCCGCTCACGTAGGCTATGCCCGGTAGGCCCACCTCAGCCTCCTCCAAGCAGCTTGCACCCCGTAGGTACCTGTCCGCCTCTGGTGCCACTGCTGGCCAAAGACAAAGCACAGCAGGACAGATGTCACAAACAAGAAGAGCAGCACTGACACGACCGTGATGATGATGACCGTCTGGTTGTCCTGTGCAGGCTCTGGGGAGGGAGAGGGCGGCGGTCTTAGAAGTCCTCTGGTCCCGGGTGCCAGGGCCAAAGGGGGAGTAGAGGTCCGCCCATCACCCGCCCACCCCTCGTCGTTCTGCAGTCACCCTGTGTTGCAGAGGTGAGTGGCAACTGGTATATCAACTAGAGGAAAGGTGGGCCGGGGTCCAGGCCACCAGCTGGGCCTCTGTGAGACCGTGAGGGCAGACGTCCCCCTGCCACCAGCTCCTGGCACCAGCACGTGGTTGCTGGACACCACAGCCTGGACAGTGGCATGGTCCAGGCCGAGCCCCTCCCTGGGCAGAGCTGAGGGAGCTTCTACCAAACTCTCAGAAGACAGAGAACATCTAGGTCATCTAGAGTCACAGAACAGCAGGGGTCCAGGGGATCTTAAGGGTCAGTCAGGCTACACTTGTCATTGCAGAGAGAGGCCAAGGCCAGAGAGAGGAGCTTGACTTGGTTAAGGTCACCCAGCTTGTTCATGGCCAAGCAGCTAGCTGGGGTCCAAGCTGGCAACTTGGAGAGAGCTCCAGGGAACTCTTGGGATCAAGTTCCTGGGTGCCTCCCCCTGAGCTGGCAGAGAGTGGGGCAAAGGCGTTTTCCTCCCATGAGGGGCTGAAAGTGAACGCCCTCTCCTTCCCTCCTCCTCCGGGGGCTCCCCCTCACCATAGACGTCGAGCGCCTGGGGATCTGAGACGCTGTGAACGAGGTCCCCGCCGCGAGAGCGCAGGTCCATCTCGGCCCGGCAGGAGAAGTTGTGGCGGTCGTCTTCCCTGTGAGCCGTGGTGTTGTGGGTAACCATGGCCTCTTGGGGGGAAAGTGTTGTCCCCACAAAGGTCTGGTTGTATACGATCTCACTGCCACGGAGCAGGGTGACAGTGAGACCTTCGAGGGGTGCCACAGAGGGCACTCTGCACTGGATGGTGAACGATCTCCCTACAGCCACTAAAGTGGGCCATAACTTCAGCAGCACTTGCTTTGGAGGGTCTGAAGGAAAGAAGGAAGCGAGGTCTGGTCAGGATGGGGATGCAGTTCCAGCAGGCTCCACCCAGCCGGGACCATCCCCGTCACCACAGTGTTCTCAGGAAGTGGGCTGGGGCCTGGCTGCTCTAAAATGTAAAAAGAGGAAGGAGGAAGCAGTTCAGGGTGAAGGATGTACTGGGTGGTTGTTTTATGGACATGATTTCTGGAATGGACAAGAATGGAGGTAGCCTGGTGTCTACAAAGAAAAGGTCCAGAACCTGTACAGTCAACTAGAAAGATATAAAAGTTTTGGATCTGTCTCCTTCCTCTCCAAAAATTAAATACAAATTTCAAAAATTAAATGGTTGGATAATTATGTTGAGAGAGACTTCGAAGGGAGTACTCATTGGAACTGGACCATGAGTTGTGAGATTCTTCACTTCAGAGGTGGAGGCCGGAGTCAGACCTGCCTTGGTTCTTCAGGATCGGGTTCTGAGCTACCTCTAGCCCTTAGCTATTAAACCCGGTGGTACCCTGGGTTCCTTTTTGAACTAGAATGCCTTGCCCCCATTACCCCAGGGTAATATGTTAGATTTAGGACATCTTTCTATTCATTTGATCCACTGATGACAGTTTCGAGCGATACCCTTGGTGCCGAGCTGTTGAGAGAATCCCAGTCTATCCAAGGTCTCCGTGGCCTCTGGGCAGGTATGTGTGTGATGGTCACACATTTGCCAAGGGCCCTCAGGGGGAGATAAAACCACGCCTCAGCCTTCTCTCCGGGAGGCCAGTGGGCTACTGCAGAGGGTACCAGCCCTCCTGATGGGGCCCCCACTGCTTGTCATGGGATGCAGGGTGTTCTGGTGATGGGGCGCCACCAAGCCAGGAGGAGACTGTAGCACGGCATGGGAAACAACTTTTAGATTTGTCTAAACCTTGCTTGGATTGTCCTCCTCTGAGCAAACCTCAAAACCAGGGTTGCCAACAGGCTCAAGGAGGCCAGGGGAGGGTGTGAGAAGATTCTGAGCCCATGGCCTGGGTCCAGGAGCCCAGGGAAGTGGGGGCCATAACAAGAGCGCCCAGCAGTAGTAACAGAGCAGCTCTGCGTGCGTTCGGTAGATGCAGGCTCTGGCCTAGGGGAGCAGGGCCCCGCGGCGCCGCACTCACAGAACACACTGATGTTCAGACTCCTGGACTCCTGCTTCCCGGAGCAGGTGAAATGGCAAATGACATCTGTGTCCTGGGAGACGTTGAAGACCTCATACAGCTTCCACTGAGCCTGTTCCTCCAGGAGAGTCTTGTGTAGGGTGGTCTCCAGACCACCGGCGCTGGGCTGCGTACAGGTGGTACTACAGTTAATCACCTGAGACTCCCCGGACTCCACCATCAGCTGCTCTGGCCACATGCGTACCTCGAACGCCTCCTCGCCAGACCCTGGAAGACCAGAAACACTAAGCAGCAGACGTCCCCGCTGCCCTGCCCAGTGGAGCTGCCCACGGTGGGCAGTCTGATAAGGGGTAGAGGTCCCCTCTGCTCCTCTCCCCTTGTTCAGACCTTATCGCCTTGGGTCTAGACCAAAGAGACTGCGACCCCCCTGCAGCTGTCTCCCTGCCTCTGGTTGCTGTTCCTCCAGCTCGTCGCCTCCAGATTAGTCTTTCTCATGCACGTCTTCTATCTCCATGGAGAGGGATCTTATTTGACCTACGAGGCCCAGCCCAAATGTCCCCTCCTCCACGAAGGCCTCTCTGAAATGGAGGTGGACTGTGTCCTCTGAGCCCCCATGGCCATGGGTTCGACTCTTCCCTCCCTCCTTTCCTTTCTTCTGCAAATCCTTTATGAACACCGGCTGTGTGCCAGGCACTGTTCTAGGCTCTGGGGATCCAGCAGGGACCAAAGCAGACCAAACCCTGCCCTTGCGGCGCTCACATTGCAGCGAAGGAGACAGACAATAATAAACAAGTGAACTAGCCAGCTTGTCAGTTGGTGGTAAATGCCTAGGAAAGGAAATAAGGAGTGGGGTGGGGTTGCCGTGTTAAATAGTGTAGTCAGCACAGGCCTCACGGAAACACCGACATTTGAGCAAAGAACGAAGGAGGTGGGGGTGGGGGGGAGCCCGGCAGGCAGGTATCTGCGGGGGGAGGGAACCGCCAGCGCAGAGACCCTGGGTGGGGAGGAGACCAGATGGCTGGAGCTCAGCGAGGAGGAAGGTGGGGGAGGCGAGGTCAGGAAGGTAATGGGACCACCTTGCAAATGACTCATACGCATGCTGACTCTCCCTTGGACGTTTTGGAGCTTCTAGAAGGCAAGGCCCAGATTTCGCATATTTCCCTTTGTGCTCAGCACAATACGCTGTGTGTGGCGCAGAGCCAAGAAGTGTTTCAGGCACGAAGCATTTCAGGCCTTCGGCGCTCACCTCCCACTCGGTGATGACCAGAAGGTCCTTGATCCCAGCCAGCTGGGCCCGTCCTGGGTCCTGTGCTCCTGCCACACCCATGGACCCCCACTTAGCCCTCAGCTAGTGGCATATAATGAAGGGGCAAAAGAGGGGCTTTGCAGGGAGAGAGAGCTGGATTTGAAACCTGAGTTTGCCAGGTACCAGCTGTGTGGCCTTGGGCAAAGTGCTTTCTCTCTCTGAGCCCCAGTTTCTCCATCTATCAAATGGGCTAGTAATCCCTTTCCTGCAGGGTTGTCGTGAAAGCACCTGGCAGGTTGTCCAAAACAGAGTGCTCAGCACACGGAGGCATTTTCCTTCACGGTCCCCTGGACTTCCTGGAAGGGGCTTCGTTTTCGCTTTCATGGTCGCCACAAGGCGATGCCCTCTGCTGCCCTCTGCTGACCCCTGGGCCACCTCTGAAGACTAGCTGGGGCGTGCCCTCACCTGCCCTTGAACCCCAGCCTCCCTTCACCTCCCCATTTAGTCTCCACAGCCTGCCACAGCCACACACCATGAAGTTATGGGGTCTGGTTCCCAAAAGGCCAGGACCCCTACCCGCTGCCAGGGGTCATGGGGAAGCTAGGCTGGCACAGCATCCTGTACCCATGGCAGACGGCCTCTGTGTTCAAAGCCTCAGCGACTTCAGGACCAGGACCCCCTTCCCTGCCTGAAGGGGAGGGGGTCCTGGCTGGCAAGCGCCCAGTCAGGATCCCCAGGCTCACCTGTGCAGCAGAGCAGGGCGAGAAAGGCCGAGAGCAGTCCCCAGCCACCAAACGGGGACATCTCGAGTGGCGTCCACGGGCTCGCAGGGAACAGCCGAGAACCGCCTGGAGAGAGATGGAGGGCGCAGGTCAGGGAGTGGTGGCCTGGAGCCTCAGCCGGAACCCCCAGCCTTCTGTGAGCTGATGACCACATTTCCTCTCGTTATCTGAGTGGTCTTGGGGAGGCCACGTGGAAGGCCGGCTCCCAGGGTCCCAGGTCTATAAGAAGCCAGGCAGAGGAAGCTGGGAAGCAGCTGATAAGCCGGGCAGATGGGGGGAGCGCCGGGGGCACACGTGTGTGTGAGTGATGTGTGTGCACACGGGATTCCCGTGCGCTGTGTGTACACAGAGGACAGCGCTGCCTACAAGCCTCAGATCTGGGGAGCCCCAAATCCCACAGGACACACTGTGGGAGTCCCCTCTGGGTAGGGATTTTCCAAGCTGGAAAGAGGGTTTGGGAGGCAATAGCTGGATGTTTACCTCCTTCCTCTGCCCCCTACCCTCCCCTACTCAGATTTCTGGTGATACACACTGTCCCTGGGCACTTTCTTCTCTTTTTTTCTCAGCTAAACGTGATTTCAGATTACTAAGAGAAGGAGGAAGGAAAAGGAAACTAGCATTTAATTGACACCTATTCTTTGCTAGGGACTAAGTTAAGGTTTTAATACATTATCTCATTTAATTATCACACCAAATCTACAAATTTCGATTGTGCATCTGAGGAAATTGGGGCTCAGGTGAATTAGGTGATAGAACTGAGGTGAGAATTTAGGAATGATGAGTAGTTGGTTGGATGATCAGTGGTTGCCAGGGATTAAAGGGAGGGAGGGATGAATAGGCAGAGCACAGACGATTTTTAGGACAGGGAAACTACTCTGTATGATACTACAGTGGTGCATGTGTGTCATTATACATTTGTCCAAACCCATAGAATGTACAACACCAAGAGTGAACCCTAATGTAAACTATGGACTGTGGGCGATAATGATGTGTCCATGCAGGTTCATCAGTCATAACAAATGTCCCACTCGGTGGGGGGTGTTGGTAATGGGGGAGGCTGTGCGTGCACGAGGACAGGAGGTTTGTGGGAAATCTCTACCTTCCCCTAAGTTTTGCTGTGAACCTAAAACTGCTCTTAGAAAAAAAAAGTCTACCAAAAAAAAAAAAAAAAAAAGCTCAAACACACTACCTTGAAGGCAACCTTCTGGGTTAGAGTTCTTACCAACTATGGATTGTTGTTGAAAACGCAGGTTTTAAACTCAGTTCTTAGCAGGGTTTAGTGGAAGTCATGTACTCAGTCATTCCTAAATTCCAATCTCAGATTCAATTTTAAAAATATTTAAACAGAAAACGCAGTTCCGCATTGTTTACAAGACACATGTAATGATTAAGAGTATGGAATGGTTGAAAGTCAAAGAATGGAAAAAGATATACCAGGCAAAAGCTAACCAAAAGAAAGCCAGGAAAGGTCTATTCATATCAGACAAAGGGGACTTTTAAGACAAAAATATTGATATTTATTAGGGATAGAGTGAGTACCTAGATTAAAGGGTCAATTCATCAGAAAATTATAATAGTTCTAAACTTGTAAGCACTTAGTTTGAAGGAACTACAAAGAGATAAAACCATCATCATAGCAAGAAATTTTAATACAACATCTCTCAATTATGAATAATGAAGCAGACAGAAAAATCAGTAAATGAATGGAAGAGCTGAAACATACAATGTAAAAGCTTGATCTGCACCTATAGAGAATACAAATTCATCAAAAAGATAAGTTTTAAGACCCCTATATATTTGGTAATTTAAAAACATACTCATCCATGGGTCAAAGAAAAAATCATAAATGACACATTTTAAAATTCTTAGATTTGAGTGATAATGAAAATATCATAGATTACAATTTGTTGGATGCATCAAAAGTGGTACTTAAAGGGAAATTTATAGTCTTGAATGCTTGTATTAGAAAAGTGTATGAAATAAGTATCCAATTTAAGTAAGAAGTCAAGAAGTTATAAAAAGAACAACAAAGTAAACCCAAAAGTAAACTCAGAAGAGAATAATAAAAAACAGAAATCAATAAAATAGAAAACAAAGATATGGTACACAAGATCAATAAAACCAAAAGTTAGTTCCTTGAAAAAAACCAGTAGAACAGGCAAATCTCTGCTGAAATTTACTTATAAACAAAGGAAAGCACAAATAAACATTATTAGGAATAAAAATAACTACATAATTACAAGATTAAAAAGAAGACTATACAAATAAACAATCTAACCTTACACCTAAAGGAACTAGAAAAAGAAGAACAAAACCCAAAGTTAGTAGAAGGTAAGAAATAATAAAGATCAGAGTAGAAATCAGTGAAATAGAGACTAAAAGCAAACAAACAAACAAAAAACAATAGGAAAGATCAGTGAAACTAAGAGCTGGTTCTTCAAAAAGATAAACAAAATTGATAAACCTTTAGCCAAACTCATCAGAACCAAAAGAGAAGTTACAAAAACACCACAGTCATAAAAAGGGTCATAAAAGATTACTATGAACAATTATAAACCAATACAATGGACAACCTAGAAGAAATGGATAAATTCCTAGAAATGTTCAATCTCCCAAGACTGAATCAGGAAGAAATAGAAAATATGAACAGACTTATTACCAGTAATGTAATTGAACCAGTAATAATAATTTTTAAAATCCCAATAAACAAAACCATAAAATTCCTAGAAGAAAACAAGGCGGCATGCTCTTTGGCATCGGTCTTAGCAATAATTTTTGGATATGTCTCCTCAGGCAAGGGAAGCAAAAATAAACAAATACATCAAACTAAAAAGCTTTTGCACAATGAAGGAAACTATCAACAAAACAAAAAGGCAGCCTGCCAAATGGGAGAAGATATTTGCAGATGTTATATCCAATTAGGGGTTAATAGTCAAAATATACAAAGAATCATACAACTCAACATAAAAAAAAAAAACCCTGGGGCTTCCCTGGTGGCGCAGTGGTTGAGAATCTGCCTGCCAATGCAGGGGACACGATTTTGAGCCCTGGTCTGGGAAGATCCCACATGCCGCGGAGCAACTAAGCCCATGAGCCACAACTACTGAGCCTGCACTCTAGAACCCGTGAGCCACAACTACTGAGCCCACGTGCCACAACTACTGAAGCCCGCATGCAGCAACGAAGACCCAACGCAGCCAAAAATAAATAAATAAATAAATTTATTTTTTAAAAAAAGCCCTATTAAAAAATGGGCAGAGGGGACTTTCCTGGTGGTCCAGTGGTTGAGATTCCACGCTCCCAATGCAGGGGGCCCAGGTTCAATCCCTGATCAGGGAACTAGATCCCACATGCCGCAACTAAAGATCCCGCATGCTGCAACTATGACCTGGCGCAGCCAAATAAATAAATAAATTAAAAAAAAAAATGGGCAGAGAACCTGAAGAGACATTTTTCCAAAGAAGATATACAGATGGTCAACAGACATATGAAAAGATGCTCAACATCACTAATCATCTGGGAAATGCAAATCAAAAACACAATGAGATATCGCCTCACACCTGTCAGAATGGCTGTCATCAAAAAGACAACAAATAAAAAGCGCTGGCAAGGATATGGAGAAAAGGGAACTCTTGTGTACTGTTGGTGGTGTTCACTGATAGATGCATGGATAAAGATGTGGTTGGTATATCTACACAATGGAGTATTATTCAGCCATAAAAAATGAAATCTTGCCATTAGCGACAACATAGATGGATCTAGAGGGTGTTATGCTAAATGAAGTGAGTCAGACAGAGAAAGACAAATACTGTATGATCTCACTTATATGTGGAATCTAAAAAAAAAAACAAATGGGAATTCCCTGGCAGTCCTGTGGTTAGGGTTCTGAGCTTTCACTGCTGAGGGTGTGGGTTCGGTCCCTGGTCAGGGAACTAAGATCCTGCAAGCTGCGTGGCATGGCAAATAAAAAACAAAAATTACATCAACATAATAAAGGCCATATATGACAAACCCACAACAAGCATCATACTCAATGGTGAAAAATTGAAAGAATTTCCACTAGGATCAGGAACAAGACAAGGATGTTCACTCTTGCAACTCTTATTCAACATAGTTTTGGAAGTCCTAGCCACAGCAATCAGAGAAGAAAAGAAATAAAAGGAACACAAATTGGAAAAGAAGAAGTAAAACAGTCACTCTTTGCAGATGACATGATACTATACATAGAAAATCCTAAAGATGCCACCAGAAAACTACTAGAACTAATCAATGAGTTTGGTAAGATTGCAGGATACAAAATTAATGCACAGAAATCTCTGGCATTCCTATACACCAACAACAAAATATCAGAAAGAGAAATTAAGGAAACACTCCCCTTTACCATTGCAACAAAAAGAATAAAATACCTAGGAATAAACCTGCCTAAGGAGGCAAAAGACTTGTACTCAGAAAACTATAAAACACTGATGAAAGAAATCAAAGATGACATAAACAGATGGAGAAATATACCATGTTCTTGGATTGGAAGAATCAATACTGTGAAAATGACTGTACTACCCAAAGCAATCTACAGATTCAGTGTAATCCCTATCAAACTACCAATGGCATTCTTCACAGAATTAGAACAAAAAAATCTTAAAATTTGTATGGAAACACAAAAGACCCCGAATAGCCAAAACAATCTTGAGAAAGAAAAACGGAGTTGGAGGAATCAGGCTCCCTGACTTCAAACTATACCACAAAGCTACAGTAATCAAGACAGTATGGTACTGGCACAAAAACAGAAATATAGATCAATGGTACAGGATAGAATGCCCAGAGATAAGCCCACGCACATATGGGCATCTAATTTATGACAAAGGAGGCAAGAACATACAATGGAGAAAAGACAGCCTCTTCAATAAGTGGTGCTGGGAAAACTGGACAGCTACATGTAAAAGAATGAAATTAGAACACTACTTAACACCCTACACAAAAATAAACTCCAAACGGATTAAAGACTTAAATGTAAGACCAGACACTATAAAACTTTCAGAGGAAAACATAGGAAAAACACTCTTTGACATAAACCACAACAAGAATTTTTTTGACCCACCTCCTAGAGGAACAGAAATAAAAACAAAAATACACAAATGGGACTTAATTAAACTTAAAAACTTTTGCTTTTAAGCAAAAAGCAAAGGAAACCATAAACAAGACAAAAAGACAACTCTCAGAATGGGAGAAAATATTTGCAAATGAAACAACAGACAAAGGATTAATCTCCAAAATATACAAACAGCTCATGCAGCTCAATATCAAAAACACAAACAATCCAGTTAAAAAATGGGCGGAAGACCTAAATAGACATTTTACCAAGGAAGACATACAGACGGCCAAGAGGCACATGAAAAGATACTCAACATCACTAATTAGAGAAATGCAAATCAAAACTACAACGAGATATCACCTCACGCTGGTCAGAATGGCCATTATCAAAAAAGCTAGAAACAATAAATACTGGAAAGGGTGGGGTGAAAAGGGAACCCTCCTACACTGTTGGTGGGAATGTAAATTGATACAACTACTATGGAAAACAGTATGGAGGTTCCTTAAAAAACTTAAAATAGAACTATCATATGACCCAGCAATCCCACTGCTGGGTATATACCCTGAGAAAACCATAATTCAGAAAGAGACATGCACCACAGTGTTCACTGCAGCACTATTTACAATAGCCAGAACATGGAACCAACCTACATGTCCATCAACAGATGAATGGATGAAGAAGATGTGGCACATATATACAATGAAATATTACTCAGCCATAAAAAGAAACAAAATTGAGTTATTTGTAGTGAGGTGGATGGACCTAGAGTCTGTCATACAGAGTGAAGTAAGTCAGAAAGAGAAAAACAAATACTGTATGCTAACGCACATATATGGAATCTAAAAAACCGGTACTGATGAACCTAGTTGCAGGGCAGGAATAAAGAGGTAGACATAGAGAATGGACTTGATGACATGGGGTGGGAGGGTGAAGCTGGGGCGAAGTGAGAGTAGCATCGACGTATATACACTACCGAATATAAAGTAGTTGGCTGGTGGGAAGCAGCCGCATAGCACAGGGAGATCGGCTCGGTGCTCTGCGACCACCTGGAGGGGTGGGATAGGGAGGATGGGAGGGAGGCCCAAGAGGGAGGGGATATGGGGACACGTGTATGCATATGGCTGATTCGCTTCGTTATGCAACAGAAACTAACATGGTATTGTGACGCAATTATACTCCAATAAAGATCTATTAAAAAAATTAAAAAATAAAAAAATTTAAAAATAAAATAAAATAAAAAACAAATAAAACCAAACAAAAAACAGGCTCATAGATACAGAGAACAAATGGGTGGTCACCAGAGAGAAAGGGGTGGAGAGGGGTACAAAATAGGTGAATGGGATTAAGAGGTACAAAACTCCAGTTATAAAACGAGCCACAGGGATATAACACACAGCATAAGGAATATGGCCAATAATATTGTAATAACTCCATATGGGGACAGATGATTAATAGACTTATCGTGGTGATTATTTCATAATGTATGCAAATGCCAAACCACTACGTAGAACACCTGAAGCTTACATAATATTGTACATTATAGTTCAATTTAAAAAATTAAAATAATGTATCTTATAATTCAAAAAAGAAGAAGACTATACAAATTCATAGAAACAGAAAGTAGAACAGTGGTTGCCAGGGCCTGGGGGCAGGGGGAAATGGTGAGTTGTTTGTTTAATGGGTATAGAGTTTCAGTTTTGCAAGATAAAAAGTTTTCGAGATTTGTTGCAAAACAGCGTAAATGTAACACAACCAACTTTAAAACATTTAAAACGGGTTAAATGGTGAATTTTATGTTATGTGTATTTTACCATAATTGAAAATTTTATTAATACAACATTATAAATCAACTATACTTCAATAAAGTTAAAAATTAAAAAATTGAAAAGACTATAAATCATTTATGTCAAGAAATATGAAACAAAGTAGACCAAATCTTAGAAAAATAGAAATTACCTAACTTGATTTAAGAAGAAATAAAAAGCCTGAATGGTTCTACAACTATTAAAGAAATTAAATCCATGCCACAGCTAGAGAGAAGCCCGCACACCACAAAGAAGAGCCCACAAGCCGCAACGAAAGATCCCACGTGCCGCAACGCGTGCCGCAACTAAGACCCAATGCAGCCAAATAAATAAATAAATATTTTTTTTAAAAAAAGATGAAATCTTGCCATTTGTGACAACATGGATGGACCTTGAGGGTATTATGCTAAGTGAAATAAGTCAGATGGAAAAAGACAAATACCATATGATTTCATTCATATGTAGAATATTAAAAACAAACTAAAAAAAAATTAAATCCATAATTTGAAATCTTCCCACAAAGGAAATATCAAGTCTAGATAGTGTTCCAGAAGTTTAAGTAGAGATAATTCTAATTTTATAAACACTCTTTCTGAGAATGGAAATCACAGGAATACACTCTAACTCTTTCTATGAGGCCAGTGTAACCTTAACACCAAAATGAGACAAGAATAGGATGAAAAAGGAAAATGAGAAGCCAGTCTCACTCATGAATATAAATGCAACAGTAAGAAAAACACAAACAAACCAAATCTAGCAGTATATTAAAAATACTAGACATATCCAAGCTGGGCTCATCTCAGCTATGCAAAGGTGGTCTAACAACAAAAGAGAAACCTACAAATGTCATTTATTATTGTTGGTAATAGTAAACGTTGGTGCTCTATGTCACATTACTTCTGCCCTCCTCTGACATCCACTGTATTTACAGCGCCTAATTTCCTGCAAGCTTAGACTCACCTTATGCTCCAGTGTCTCACCTCAAGCTTACATCATGTTGCTTTTTGCTTTTTGCCTCAGGGTCTTCTTCAATGGCTTTAGGAGTCACTTATCTCCCTGCTAGTGTTTCCCAGAAGCATAGGAGAGTTAAGTTCTCTAAGATGAAACCCTTTCATCCCTAAGATGAAACAGGAGCTGGTGGCTACATGCCCCAGTCTCCTTCTTTTGGGGAAGGCAATTCTGGGCAGCATCCTGTAGACTTATCAGAGGTCCCCACAGACTTGAACTTCCTTTGCCTACAGCTGCAACAGCAATTGTGCATCGTTAATTGGCTTTTTCTCCTTCCCTGTTTCAGACTCTTTGCTCCTTCACTCCCTGCTTCCTGGCATCACCTCTCAAATAATCTACCCGAACTGAAGTCCTTGTTCCAGGCTCTGTTTTTGAAGGAGCCCAAACTAAAAACTTACATTAAAAGATTTAAGAAGAAAAAAAACTATGATCATCTTAACAGATCTAGAAAAAAAAAATGATGATATTCAACATCTTTCATGATAAAAGCTCTTAGCAAACTAGAAGGAAACTTCCTGGATGGCCTGGGCCCACGTGCCCCATGCAGGGAGGCAGCCCCATACCTCTAAGTTGGTTGTGTGGTTGACAGAGCAGGGGAGGGAAGAGAAAGGACAAAAACAGGAAACAACCGCGAAAACAATAGGCCGGTGGACCCAGAGAGACGCAGACGTGAGCTCCGCAGAGCAGGGACCGTCTGGCCGCAGGGAACTCTGTGCATCTCCAGCCCCTGGGCTTGAGGGAGGCCGGGGAGGGGTGGGGAGGCCCAGGGAGGGGAAAGGACAAGAACTCAAGTCTTGATTGACAGTCCATCCCAAGCCCTTTCCACTCTGCCACGAGGGAAGCGAGGAGGAGCAAGGAACGTGAACTTACCTGTCATCTGCTAAAGGGCGTGGCTGCGATGGGGAAGGAGGGTGGCCAGGGGTCCAGCTTCCAGATGCCGCTTGTGGCAGGGCTGCCACCCGTTCAGCAAGTATAATCAGGCTTTGGCCCAAACTCCCCTCTCAGGAGTCACGTGCTTCCTGTCCCAGCTGCGACTTCAGACTAACCTCACTTTCAGTCCATTACCTCTTGTTTTAAACTCTGTTAAAATATACACCCTGTAAAACTGACCGTTTTAACCATCTTTAGTGTCCAGCTCTGTGGCATTAAGTCCATTCACACTGCTGTGCAACTATCACCACCACCACCCCTCTCCAGAACCGCCATCCCTCACCATCATCCCAAACTGAAACCCCTCTCTTTTCAACACTGACTCCCCCTCCCCCCAGCCCCTGGCAGCCACCGTTCTACTTTCTGTTTCTCAGCTGGACTGCTCTAGGGACCTCACATGAGTGGAATCACACAGTATTTGTCTTTTTGTGACTGGCTTGTTTCACTGGGCATGACGTCCTCAAGGCTCATCCATGTCATAGCATGTGTTAGAATTTCCTTCCTGGGGGCTTCCCTGGTGGCGCAGTGGTTGAGAATCTGCCTGCCAGTGCACGGGACACGGGTTCGAGCCCTGGTCCGGGAGGATCCCACATGCCGTGGAGCAACTAAGCCCGTGCACCACAACTACTGAGCCTGCGCTCTAGAGCCTGCGAGCCACAACTACTGAAGCCTGTGTGCCTAGAGCCCGTGCTCCGCAACAAGAGAAGCCACCACGATGAGAAGCCCACGCACCGCAACGAAGAGTAGGCCCCTGCCCTGCTCTCTGCAACTAGAGAAAGCCCGCGCGCAGCAACGAAGACCCAATGCAGCCAAAAATAAATAAATTAATTTATGAAAAAAAATTTCCTTCCTTTTTAAGGCTGAATAACACCACCTTGTATGAATACACCCCATTTTGTTTATCCGCTTATCAGTCAATAGACACGTGGGATGCTTCCTCCTTTTGGCTCTTGTGAATAATTCTGCTGTGATCATGGGTGTACAAACATGTCTTTGAGTCCCTGCTTTGAGGCAACTCAAACTCTTTGAGGCAAATACCCAGAATTGGAATTGCTGGATCATATGGTTGTTCTACGTTTAATTTTTTTGTTTTTTTCTTTTGGCTTGCTGGATCTTAGTTCCCTGACCAGGGATTGAACTGGGCCACAGCAGTGAAAGTGCTGAGTCCTAATCACTGAACCACCAGGGAAGTCCCTCTCCAGTCTCTCTTCTGATGTGCAGTTTCTGCACTCCTGGGAGCCTTTGATGAGACAGTTCCAGGATGAGTTGCCCTCTGAACCTCTGCAGGAGGCTTGTCAACATCACAGATCTGGGTCTTCCTTGTATTTGACGTGACCTGCCACCAAAAACACCTTCTTAACAACTAAGAACTATCGTATTCTCAGATCTTTTCACATCGGCCGCCTCGCCTAGCAATTTAAAAAACCTACCCTGGCAGAGTAGCTTTGTACCAATAGGCAAAAAGTATCAAAGCTGGGAGCAGAGGTGGGTGCTGGGCTCACCCACAAGCAGAGGTTTTGCTCCCACAGCTCCGCCCCTCATAACTACCACTGAAACTCCCGGCTCAGCGAAAACACAAATTAGATCATGTCAGGGACCAACAGGACAGTCAAGGCCACGAACGCTGAAGGTCTGCTGGCTTTGAAGCGATCCCTCTTGGTACGTTTGTGCCTTGATTTCTTCATAGAAGTTCTTTTGAAATATTCCTGTCATACTGCTGGTCAAACAAAGCCAACATAGAACGTTGGGTGGGGACGTCACAGCAAGACTTTGAGGGGCCCTTGTGACTTTACAGTTTTGATAGCATCTGTCGTAGACACAAATTAGGGTGCGTGTCTCATTCATCTTTTCCCCAGGAGTTATGTCTGGACTTATCTTTTTTTAAGGGGAAGCTCTCCTTTCTCTTTTTTTGACAGGTTTTCTCGGGCACTTCTGTCTTCCTACTTCATCCCACCTTCCTGGTCAAATGATTTCCAAGGTTGGCATCATGGTACCCAACCTTCAGGTCTTCCCTTGATTTTGTTTTGTTTTGTTTTAAACAAGTTGGGGAAAGAGAGCCTTTTCCTCCTGGTTGCAGAGGTTGGAGGACAGACACTGCCTAAGGCTGTGCCTTACATTCACGGGGGGAGGTGGGTTTGCAGGAGGTGAGGAGGTCAAAATGCACAGAGTAGAGATGAAAATTTTCTGATGGTGTCCCAGTTACTGGTTCCAGCCATTCCTGAGGTCCATTCCTGCAGGTTGGTTTCCACAGGCCAATCCTTTCGCCTTTTTTTGCTTATGCCAATTTTAGCTGGTTTCTGCAGAGTCCAGAGTAAGAGACCATGAGTCATGACAATGAACCCCATCAGTCAACAAAGGAATGTTCCAGAACAAAACCGCACATTGCCTGGACTGGCCCTGGCACCAGTGGCTTAATTTGGTGCTGGTTCTTCACAACAAGAGGGTGAGTGATAAGACACCGGTTAGAGAAACATCTCCACCATATTGTGGTTTAAGTTCTAGGAAGTTAATATGGCATTTTGACAACAGCTTTTCTAATTCTTAGTTGTTGAAAGCCAAACTGCAGAGCAATGAGGAAAATATGAATACAAGTGTGTACGTAGTTCACCGCAGATTGCTGTGCCTGACTCACTGCTCCTTCACAATTCAGACTTTGGTTTTTTTAATAAAGAAATGAATACATTTTATTAGAACTTGTTATAAATATTTTTTATTCTCAGAGCTGAAATGCTAAGCCATTATTTAAATTTTATCTCCATTTTTTTATTAGTTATCTATTCTATACATATTAGTGTATATATGTCAATCCCAATCTCAGACTTTGTTTTGTCAGAGATAGCATCTCGCTGCACTTGGGCACTCCTCGGTCCAGGGGAGTAAAGAGGGAACCGCCTGGAAAGAGACTGTGGGTGCTTGAGGCCACGTGGCAGGAGCCCCAACAGAGCCCCCCAGCAGCTCACTTGGCATCAGGTCCCATAACCACTAATCAGAGCTGGGTCTGTAATAACCTGGAGCAGGGGGTGGGGAGGAGGCCCGTGAGACCTCCCTGCTGGCTAAGCACATCCTGCCTTTGGAGATGGGGGCACAAAGAAGGAAAGGGCCCAGGAAGTGGGCTTGAGCCTGGACTCCCAGTGGATCTCACTGACCAGTCCCCTGTCCAAGGGCTCTAGACCCCGTCACCATCACTATTTCTGACTCTCCTAAAATACAGGGCACCCAGTTAAATTAAAAATTTCAGATAAATAATTTTTAGTATGTCTCAAATATTGTACATTGCAAGAGTTACACATTGCGTGTGTATAGATGTACATATGTATACGTATGTATGTGTATATGTTGGTTTTTTAAGCTCTCCAGGTGATTCCAATGTGCACAGCGCTGAGAACCAGCACTCAGGGTGGAAGAGCAGATAGCTGGGTGAGAACTCACACAGGAGCCCAGGGGCCGGCACGGAGGTGTGGGCCGGTCTGGTATTGGGGATGACAGGGGTTAGAGGGCAGAGGGCACAGAGGGCGCACGAGGGGCAGCAGACACCCGCAAACCCCCGACAGTCAGTGTGCGGGAGGGAAACACTAAGGGGGGGGGCGGTCCATCTTCAGAAGGGAGGGCGTTGTCTTTCATGTTACAAAGTGTTATGCTCCCCCTGGATGCCGAAGCCTGATTGAAGCCCCCAAAGCTCTTCCCACTAGGGCAGGGTTCCCATTCTTGACAGCAGAGCAGAACCACCTATGCAGCTTTTCACAGTGCAGCTGCTGGGTCCACCCCAGAACCGTCCAACTATAACCCCGTGTGCCCGCTTTAAAAGCTATACAGGGACTTCCCTGGTGGTCCAGTGGTTAAGACTCTGCGCTTCCAATGCAGGGGGTGCGGGTTCGATCCCTGGTCGGGGAACTGAGATCCCACATGCTGCGTGGTGTAGCAAAAAAAAAAGCTACACAGACAGTTCTGATGCATCATTTGGGCCAGTACCCCCTCCTCAACTCCCCTCTCCTCCTCTACCCATTTTGTGGCTTCTGAGCAAATCACTTTTCACGTCTGTTTATATCCTTCCCTTCTCTGCTAAGTTTCTGGTGCCTTCCCCTTTGAACCACCAAGAACAGGTACAATAAATGCTAGTTAGACTTAAGCTAGTGGCTTGGTTTTATGAGAGGCATGTTTCACAGCAAATGTTCTCAAACTTTAGCTTATATCAGCATCACTGGAGGGCCCCAGCCCCAGAGCTTTTCATCGGGGTGAGGCTTGAGAATTTGCATCCCTAACAAGTTCCCAGGTGATGCTGATGGTTCTGGCCCTGGGACCACACTGTGTTTGTAAGAATGAAAAGGTGTTCTCAATTTAAATAAAGTCAAGGTAATCACAACTACAAGTAGAAACCAGAGATTTGGAGTAGACATGCTGGCCAGGGCCATGGAAGGCTAGTGCTTCCTAGAGCAGGCTGTAGGCTCACTGGCCTGTAGACTGAATGACGGAGATTGCGGGGTCAGTCTAGCAGAGTGGAGTTGCAAGGAACTGTGCATGAATCTCTGCTCAGCCCATTGCTGGCTGTGTGACCTTGGGCAAGTTGCTTAACTTAGCTGAGCTTCAGTTTGCTCATCTGTAAAATGGGGTCGTGCTTATTATGTACGCATACTATGCATGGTAATTGAGTAGGCATGCAGCAGCAAGAGATTCAAGTCCAGGCCATTGGGATCTCACAACCAAGCTCTAAGGCCCTCTCGCCCACCTCACAGCCCCCTTCAAAGGCTTTTATAATGATTTACAAAACATTGAGTCAGAGCCTGGCACATGGTGAGCACTCAACCAAGATTGTGGTGGTTGTTACAGCTGGTGCCTGGACATGTACTTTTCTCTGTCCTTATAGGCTATGCTCAAGGACAGCCTAGTACGTGGCTTGACTACTGCATGGGTCTACAGAGTGTCAGACCCCAAGACCACCCCCATACAGGGAGGGGCCCGACATATGATGTTATGTTATACAGGTTATGTTTAGTCCTCGAGTGAGAAAAGTTTGTGAATATGTATTACTTAGAAACCTACTGGCTCATGAAGGACTTGAGTTGTTTATAAAGCCAGGCCCTCTGGTCTTCTTTTTGGACCCCAGCCCCCTCTCATGGGGAGCTACCCTGCAGAGTGGGGAGGAGGAACCAGTAGCCGTGGAAGGTGACCTGCTGAACTAAGATGCTGGGGTCCCAGGAGGAACAGTGACTGCGCATGACGCCATCTAGTGCCCACAGTGAGCAAGTGTCCTGCCACCCAGTCTAAAATGTCTGACCATTAGGTCAGCTGTAGGTGATATTCGTCTACAATCACAAGGAGGTCTGAAATGAGCTGGGATCCTGAGAGAATATTTTTAAAGGGGGTGATCTATATAGATGCAGCAAGTTTACCCATAAACACCAAACAGCCAAAGAGCTGAGAGAGGGCAAGCCTGAGAGGGTCTCTCATAGAAGGGAGAGAACCTTCTCTCTGGAAAGCAGGGATGTCAGGGTAGCCAGCTGCCCTTTTCTTCCTTTAACCTTAACTACAAGGGTGAGAATAAACTGAGATGCTTTACTAGGAACTCAGATGGGAAACTGAACCCTTTCCTTAGGAAATACGCCAAAGACAGCTCCTTGGCTTGTTAGAGAGCAAAGGTAAAAATCCAAGAGACATACTCTTGTTTTTTTTACCGTGAGGCTGTTTTCTTTTGGGGACTGAGGATTAGCTTAAGAAATATTTGAGGGCTTCCCTGGTGGCGCAGTGGTTGAGAATCTGCCTGCCAATGCAGGGGACACGGGTTCGAGCCCTGGTCTGGGAAGATCCCACATGCCACGGAGCAACTGGGCCCGTGAGCCACAATTACTGAGCCTGCGCGTCTGGTGCCTGTGCTCCGCAACAAGAGAGGCCGCGATGGTGAGAGGCCCGCGCACCGCGATGAAGAGTGGTCCCCACTTGCCGCAACTAGAGAAAGCCCTCGCACAGAAACGAAGACTCAACACAGTCATAAATAAATAAATTCTTTAAAAAAAAAAAAAAAAAGAAATATTTGAGTATAGTCAAAGATCACTTTTTAAAAATCAATTAGAGCACAGGGAACTATAGTCAATATTTTGTAATAACCTATTAGGGAAAAGAATCTGAAAAAGAATATATATATGTATATATATACATAAATATGTATTACAAATATATACATATATATATAAAACTGAATCACTGTGATGTACACCTGAAACAAAAAAGATATTGTAAATCAACTATACTTCAATAAAAAAATTTTTAGTTAAAAAAATCAATTAGATATTACCAGGTGTTTATGTTTTTTAACCATTAGAGTATATGTCCAGGGTCAGAGGTGACAGCCACAGGGTCTGGGCCCAGTGGCAGCAATGGGACCTTGTTGGGCTAGTTCAGGGGCTTAAACCTGGCCTCCCTTTCCCCCAGCTCTGGGCAAGCTCTGCAGCTGTAATGAGGCCACCCAGCCACAATCAGGTTCTGTCACAACAACAGAGAACCTCCTCAGTTCCTCTTGTAAATAAAAGGGCTTCAGTCACTGATGAAGTAAAGGGCCCAGCAACCTCCTGGCGCTTCTGAGCCACTTCCCATAATGATCCAATCAGAACCGGAGGGCGAGTTAATCCACCCACCTGCAGAGTCCTGGGCCTCCTCAGCCTGTGGTATAAGCTGCTGGGTTCCCACCAGCTCCTGAGCTTTCACCCATTTCCAGATCAGTGCTCCCCTTCCCTCAAAGTCTCCCCGTTTGCCCCCTGAAACGTGTTTTGCTGGAGAGAAATTTGCCCACATCCCTCACCCCTGCACAGACCCTCCCTTTGTTTTCTTGCCCTGACTGGAGCCGGGCCCCCCTGTGAGGATGTCTCTTCCCCCATTCCTCGTATCTCGGGGCTGGGCGGGCATTGGTTACTGGCTGACCCCTCATGGCTTCAGCGTTCTGGAAACGAGCCCTCCCTCATGTGCCAGCTCTGCATCTCAAGGCCATTTCCCCTACCTGGAGTTCATAGCCGTTCCTCCTCCTACCTGGGGTTCATGGAGGACTTTGGCTCTTCCTGCTTCCCCCCACCTCCTCCACCCCTGACTCCTGCTGTCACCCTGGGCAACCACTGTGTCTACCAGAAGGCCCACCTGAGCACCAACATCTGCTCCATTCCTCAACTACAAGTCTTTACCTCCATCCTACCACCCACCCCTTCAGTCACATCTTACTTTGTCACCATGCAATACTGCTTGCCTCCATATTCTTCATCTCCAGAATCTTCTCTGACCGCATCCCTGTCTCCCTCCATCAGTCTGGACCCCAAGGCCAACCACTCTCCCATCCACGCCCCCAGTGTCCCCTCTTTGCACCTGCTGTGCCCACACGGTATCCCCCATCCCCAAACAGACAAGGTTTCCTCTGCAGGCTGCAGCTCTAGCCAAGGTTGCCTCCACCTACAGTTATGCATGAGTGAGATGTAGCTAAGGAGGGCAGATTTACCCAGCGGAACCAGAGAGAAGCTTCAACTTGGAGACTCAGGGAAGGAGGGTGGAGGTTGGGAGTGACATGTGGGAACTGGATTTAACTAGAAGTTGGTTCATAGAACATTTGACCCTTCCTCCCTACGCCTGATGTAGAGGGGCAAACAGCAGTAGCCAATCCCAAGGCCAACGATCAGAAGATTCTTCTCCAAAGACACTTAAGAACCCCAGAGCAAAGACCTCTGCAAGCTGGCATTTAAGGGTTCCCATATGGTTACCTAAAAACAGAGCTCATCAGTTGACAAGCTCTACCCACCAACATGGGGCCTCAATCACCTTTTCATGGCCTCATTTTTAAGTGTGTGTAACCTATCAAGGATCACCAGACATTTAAGAAAATCTGCAACTTGGGAAAGATCAAGATAAACAAAAATGATCTCAAAGGATACAGAGATAATACAGGGAACTGAAAAACACTTTCTAAAAAAGTCTATTTGTTTTCCTCACATACTAATTTCCCCGTAAGAAAGGGACAGGGATCAAGAACCCTTGGAGATTAAAAATGATTGCTGAGGGACTTCCCTGGTGGCGCAGTGGTTAAGAATCCGCCTGCCAATGCAGGGGACACGGGTTCGAGCCCTGGTCGGGGAAGATCCCACATGCCGCAGAGCACCTAAGCCCGCACGCCACAACTACTGAGCCCGCACACCACAACTACTGAGCCCGCACTCTAGAGCCCACGAGCCACAACTACTGAGCCTGCGTACCACAACTACTGAAGCCCATGTGCCTAGACCCCATGCTCTGCAACAAGAGAAGCCACCGCAATGAGAAGCCCTCGCACTGCAACGAAGAGTAGCCCCCGCTCGCCGCAACTAGAGAAAGCCCGCACGCAGCAACAAAGACCCAACGCAGCCAAAAATAAATAAATAAATAAATAGATAAAAAATCTTATTAAAAAAAAAAAGATGGCTGAGGGATTTCCCTGGCGGTCCAGTGGTTAGGACTCGGTGCTTTCACTGCTGTGGCCCTGGGTTCAATCCCTGGTCAGGGAACGAAGATCCCGCAATCTGCGGGGCCATTAAAAAAAAAAAAAAAAAAAGGATTGTTGAAACTAACAAAAGTGTCACAGAAAACTTGGAAAATAAGGTAAGGAAAATTTCCAAGGGGAACAAAAATCAACAAATGGAAAACGGCACTGGGCTTTGTCAATCTGGTTACAGCAAATCCAACATAAGAGGGCTTCGTTTTCAACCAACACTTTCTCCACTCTCTGCCTGCCCTCCCAGCCCCCGTGACAGCCACCAGCCACCTGGAGTGACAAACCACAGCTCACAGGCTGCAAGGGGAAGAGCAGCTTTGCTAAGCAACAGCTGTGGTTTTATTGTGTTTTTCAGCATTGCGGTTTTATTGTGTTTTTCCTGTTTCTTCCCTCTGCAGCACGAGAGAAAGAAGGTGGGCTTCTGAGCCTCCCAGAATGGAGGTCAGACCTCAACTCCACACTTCGGGGGGCCGAGTGTAAGTTACCCACCTTCTGACCCTTTGTCCCCCCTTCGCTCCCCCTAAAATTGTTCTGGGTGTTGAGGAGAAGGCATCTCCTCTCCATCTTCACCCTCCACCCCCTCCCTTCCAACCTGGCCATCCCAGCCCCTGGGAAAAGACCACCACAAACCCTGCAGCTTGTGCCAAGGGAGGGCAGTGGGGGATGTGCTATTCCCTGCCCCACGCACCTTCCCTAGTTGCGTTCAGCCTACATCGCATCAGGTGTCGCCCCAGCACGGTAACCATCCAGGTAAGCCATTCCAGGTAACCATCAAGGCCAAACACGGTAGCTGTTGGTGGGGAAAGTCAGAGCAGCAGGTAGAGAATCCTTCTTCTCAGCGCCCTTGCGTCGTCTGAGAGCACCAGCTTCCGATCCTGCTAAAGGCAGACAGTCCAGCATGGGCCTCACATTTCCCGGGCGTATGTAGTGGCCTTTTCCCTGGACCTGTACCTACTGTCTGAGTCAGGAGGGCTCAGCTCAGCCGCGGTGATGAACCCAGACATTTCCATGGCCGAGCGCGAGGGTTTCTTGTTTTGCTGATGAGAAGTCTGTTCTGAGTCAGGTGACTCTGTGATTCACATGGCTTCCGTTTTGTGCCTCCACGATGGCCCATCACTGAGTCGAACGGAGAGCACAGGAGTGTCGTGCCGGCTCTTAAATGGACCAGTGGCCGGAATTGGTCACATACCCTAACCTAACTTCAAGGGAGGCTGGGACTGCTGTCTTCCTGGGTGTCCAGAAAAAGGAAAATAAGATCTGATGAAAATATAGCATTATTTCTGCCACTCCAAACACCCCTCCTTCTTTTCTTTTCTTCTTTAATTAAAGGCAAAAATTGGAGATAAGGGTATATCCCCTCTAGGAGAATATCCCGTTAGCATGTGAAAGGCCTCTGAATGGTATTACAGTGAATAGGGAATCTTTATTTAATTCAGCATTTCCTGAACTTATTTGGTCATTGAGCCCTTTTTTTCTAAGTTTAATCTCCCTTGGAACTAGTATTCTTAAGTTACAAACTTAGGGAAATTGTCCTCAACGCGTCAGCTGTGGCCCTTGGGTCTCTCACCTGGTACCAGCCACCTCTCAGTGCACCTCGTCTGGAGCAGGGGACGCCCCTGGAGAATCCTGGAGCATGGCCACCCCACCCCACCCCATCGTGAACAGTTCTTGCTGGGCGCCTCCTCTCCCCACTTCCTGTGATTCACATCCACTGGGCAGCCCTTTTCCAGGAACTCATAACAGGGAGGGGTGGGCCTCAGGCACAGATGCTTATTTGGAAGGGACCCGAGTTCAACCTCTGACCCAAAGAAGAATTCCCCTCGTCTGTTCAGGGTGAGGCCCTTCCCCTCTCTTGGATTCCTCCACTCGCTCACTTGCAATCCTCCTTTGGCCCTGCTGGGCGGCTCTAGCTGTTAGGCAGCCCTCCTTCCTGGAGCCGGGATCTGCTGTCGGGGACCCTCCTCCCCCTCTTCCAGCTCAGACCCTCTGGAGCAAGACGGCAAAGCCTGCTTCTCATCACACAACAGACATCCGCCCACCAGCTGCCCCCACGTCTCTCTAGGCCAAACTCCTGTGTCTTCAAATGTCTGTGACGGGGACTTCCCTGTCGGTCCAGAGGTTAAGACTTCGCCTTCCAATGCAGGGGGTGCGGGTTCGATCTCTGGTAGGGGAACTAAGATCCCACGTGCCTTGGGGCCAAAAAACGAAAACGTTAAAAAAAAAAAAAAAAAAAAAACCCAGAAGCAATACTCTAACAAATTCAATAAGGACTTTAAAAATGGTCCACATCAAAAAAAATCTTAAAAAAAAAAAAAAAAATGTCCCCAACAGTTTCCAGGCCCCTCACGGCCCTGCCCTCCACCTCCAGCCCCATCATCAATGTCAAGGTCTGATGGATTTCCCATCACCTTTGTTTGGGCTCAGCATTCCGGTTTCCCGATATCTTCTGGACTCCTAATTGGGTCATGTATCGTCTTGGTGATTAGTTACTCTTTCTAGCTTTGCGTTGCCTGCTAGCAAACTTGCTGAGCGTATTTCTGTGGCTTCATCCAAATCACTGAGGCAGGCTGGGCAGGGGAAGTTAGATTTGGAGAGGCTCAGGGAGGAGGGGGCAGGGAAGAGTACTTATTGGGCTCACCTGCCAGCCCTCTCAGAGGCCAAGTTTATTTACACAGTTGTTCTCTTGCCTGCCCTGCCCCTCCTGTTTCAGGAAACTTTCCCTGGGAACCCCAGGGGCTGCCATGGTCTCACCAGCCCTGCTCCTCTGCCCACAGTTCATTGGCCCAGACACGGGCTCATGACCTGATTTTTGGCCTTGGCAAAGGGTCTAGGCAGTCTCTCACCAAAGTGAAGGATGTTAAATGTTCTTTGTTTTGATGATATTAAGCCGCATGAGCCGATTGTAAATTTTGGAGACTAATCCCTTGTCGGTCGCATCATTTGTGAATATTTTCTCCCATTCTGTGGGTTGTCTTTTCGTTTTGTTTATGGTTTCCCTTGCTGTGCAAAAGCTTTTCGGTTTCATTAGGTCCCATTTGTTTATTTTTGTTTTTATTTCCATTACTCTGGGAGACGGACTGAAAAAGATACTGCTGCGATTTATGTCAGAGAGTGTTCTGCCTATGTTTTCCTCTATGAGTTTTACAGTATCTAGCCTTACATTTAGGTCTTTAATCCATTTTGAGCTTGTTTTTGTGTATGGTGTTAAAGAATGTTCTAATTTCATTTAAATGTTCTTGATCTTGGGGAAATACTGGTTTGCAGGGAGAGAGGAATGAGGCCCACCAGCCACTGGGGCACAGACGCCCCAGTGCAGTGCCCAGCCCCGCGGGAACGGCAAGCAGGCTGGGCTGTGATGTTGGCTGTTACGGTCTCGTGAAGCTAAGGCATGGGTCTAGCACACATCGTGAGAGAGATGGGACATAGAAAGATAGTACAAATAGGTGCATTCACTGATGGAATACAGTTGGGTATATCTGCACATATATTTAATAACAAAAACACTCAGAAAAAAAAATCCTCTTCCCAGCCCTACACTGACTCAGCATGAAAGCGACACACCCTACCTCAGTGCCCTGAGACTGTGGCCCTGGCCTGACCACCTGCTGGCCTCCCTCCTGAGGGCCCGCACCTCTCCCTGTTCTCAGGGGCAGCTGAGGGTGCTACTAGCCAGTCCAGGACACGATCCCAGCCCTGGCTTAATAGCTCTGCGGGGAACCCAAGAGCTGTCTCTGCTGCCATCAAGCAACAGGAAGCAGCCAGCAGGTGCCAACAGGGTCCTGAAGCCCCGCGTACGCCCTTGGATTTGGCTGCATCCAAGGACCAGCGCTTCGGACAGAGGGTGTGTCCATGGCTCTCAGGTGCACTCCTGGTGCCCACTGGGCGGGGGTGGGGGTGGGGGGATGGGATGCTGGTTGGCAGAGCACAGGGAGCCAGCCTCCACGCAGAGCCCCTGCTACGCCGTCCTGCGGCCGGTGGGCCCTCGGGGTCCTCCTGTGAGCAGCCCCTTCCTGGTGGTGCAAGAGAAAGCAGAGCCTCCTCTGATTTCACCAGAGCGGATGGGGTAAGAGAAGGTGAAAGCATGTTGGCAGGACCCTAAAATCCAACAGACTGGCTGCTGAGCTCATTCCTTGGCGTCTGGGCGGATGTCTTATGTGCTTCCGACACGCACAGGTCGTGGCTTTCCCGTAGCTGTGTTGGCTGAGTTACCTCCCTGGTGTTTTTCCTCTTGCGGATTTCCTGGTCCTATAACCTATTTACACCTGCCCCAAACCCTGCCTCATCAGGAGGCATGTCTGTTCCAACATGGCCACCTTCCTGGAATTCAGCACAAATCAATACTTCGGGGGACTTCCTACAGTGTTTCAAGGAAGCTTTGCCCACAGAAACGAAGGAGGACTCTCCAGCCCCCGGACCCTGCCATGAACACCAGCAAGTAAACAAATACACCCCTCCCATCCATCCTCCCACCCGCTAAGCCCATTGCTCCCGCTTCACCAGCCAGACTCCTACCCAGGAAGACAGCCAAGAACGACCCCCTGGTCTGAGAGTGGTGGTCAAGTCTTTAAGAAGATGGAGCTGGCTTCCAAATCTAAAACTACTTTTATTTGAGGTTGGCTCAACATAAGGTGCCATTATCAATCAGCAGAATTATAAAACTGTACAGGAGGTACAAAAATAGGCCGTTTAACTTAGATACCCTCACATCATCAAGCTTTAAAAATACACATAAAAATTGTACAATCTGGCAGTTTATAAAATATTAAGCTAAAAAGAGGATTTTAGGTTCCACAGAGGATTGTATCACACAATTAACACAGACCCATCAAACAATTAACTGTCCACAGAGAAGACACAATGGCACAGAATTCAAAAAAAAAAAAAAAATCACTTAAAAATTAACATTTTTACCCCAACCAAATTATTTATCCTTTAATGACAAAACTACTATAAGGCGTCCATCCTGTGGAAGGATACAGTATAACTTTTCCTTTTCCAGTTTTAAAATGGTCAGGGGTGTTGTCCAAAGCAAATCTGATGTGCTTTAAGCAAGTGCAATTGTCACTGGATACACTTCAGAGTAAAAATTAAATAAATATAAATAGGTTAAATAAATAGGCCATTGCAAAAAAGAACACTACATAAGGTTTGCATCTGCGAATGCTGCAGAGTTGACTGGTAATGCTTTCTAGGTAAAGCGGGGACTCCCCCGTCACAGCTTCTGGGACACTGAAAAGGAATACTGTACCCGCCAGACACTCAAGAGCACAGGGTGAGGCGAGTGGGGTGGGGACTTTGGCTGGAAGTGTTGGTTAAGGCTGCTCTAGGGGGGAGGCTCGTCGCAGATGCTGTCTTTGTGGTTTTCCAATGAATACAGAGAGGATTTAAGTGCCGATAAAAAAAATCGGGACCTGTTACTCGTGGAAATCACTGTTTCATAAAGGAAAACCAAGTACAGGAAGAGTCGACACTTTGGTTTAAAGGATAACGGGTCCAACACTGGAAGGCGGAATTCTGGCTCATCTGTACAGGACACCTGGCGACTTTCTTCCAGGCAAGGCCAACGCGCCAGACCACAGTCAACTGAAACAACTACTCCAGGATGGTGAAGGGTGGCCAAGGAAAAGAAACACTGGAAAATACGAGGAAGAGGGATTTCAGAAGCTAAATGAGCAGAGAGAAAGCTAAAGAGAATTTAAAGAGGCTCCTTACGGGTGTGCTGTGCTCTGTCTTCCCGCACAGAAGGCTGTGAAAACGGAACCAGCCCACCTTCCTGGAGGACTTCAAGGCTGAGGATCCGATGAACAGAGATGCACAGTGAGAACAGCCCTGGGAAATCCAAGCCTGGCCACAGTCCAACTTCAGAGAAGAAAGTGGCCAAGAGGACAAAGCCCTGCAACCCAAAGGCCCCCCACACCTTTGAGGTCAGATCAACCACCAGTTCATCTCTTTCACTGCGGTGATAAATGAATCGCGTTCACACAAAACCTCCCCCAAAGGATCAGGGCGAGCTCTGATAAGGACCTTTCTTCTCCAGTTGGTGGGAAGGAAACACTTTGCTGGACCCGCTAACCTGTGGCTCTTCCACTGAAATACATGTAATGGGTCGGAATAATGTCTCCCTGGGAAGAGCCTATGACAGCTCTTGCACTGAGTGAGGGGGAGATGGGAGGGGATCTTTGCATCTGGGATTTTATACATCAGCCACCAGGTGGTTTAGCGACTTATCATGTAACACCAATGATTCCCAAGAGTGCAGACGCTCTGGTGCCCAGTGACAGGTGGAGCTCTCTAAAAATTGAAGTTAAAAGGACTCAGTAAGCAACATGAGAATTCTGGCAGGTGTGCCAAAGACAGATTCAATACCAGGGTCAACACAAGATTTAAATAGATTATGGTGTCCTTGGGATCCCTAACAGACGCGAATAAATTCTGTCTTAAAGATGAAGATGGTGTACTTGTAAAAAGTCAAACAGCCTTCCAAGAATCGTACTAAAGATCAAACAGCTCAGCAGTGACAGGACACGTGGCAGGCTGCAGAACCCTCTTTTCGAGAAAGAAAGACACCTTCCCGCTGCGCTGAGCACAACAGGAAACCAGAATTCTAGAGACCAGGATGGGATAAACCAGATGGTGCCCACAAGAGACCTTTTCAAGCCACTTGGAGGACTGACGGGTGACTGGGTTCCCAAAGGTGACAGAGAGAAGGTGGACAGAAGGCAATCTGACCCTGGATCTGATGGGTGAAAACCCCAAATGCACGCCCTTCCCCACGCCCGCATCTTCTTCGCAGCACTGATATTTACTCACTGCCGTCTCTCTATCACTGGCTCGTATGAAAGCCGAGGTTTTGCCTATTTTGTTCACCTGTGTCCCTAGCATGCGATATCCTGTCCAGCTCATATAGTAAGTGCTCAAATAAAATACACTGAATAAATGAGTTTGAGAAAGTTGGGTGGTTAAAAACTAGTATTGCAAGCAGAAGAGGAATTTTTTAAAAAGCTGTCCTGGAGGCAAGCTGGGCCAAAACAGAGAGATGACATAAACCCTGGGCTGCTGAGAATGACCTGGCTACTCCCCAGAGAGAACATTCAGCAGCGACCACGAGGCAAGGCAGCTGCCCCGCCCACCACTGCCCCCAACACAGGAAGCTGACGGTCCTTTAAATCGCTCGTGGCACCTTCTCCACCTCGTACTGTCTCACCATCAGGTCCGGCGGCAAAGCGACCTGCAGAGCCGCCACAGAACAGCGCGGGAGGGGGCTGGCCCAGGAGCATCAGGGCGGGGAGAAGAAAACCGTCCGGCTGTGAAAAACGGGCAGCGTGGTACAAGACACCACGATGCTGACCAAGGAAGCCGGGGCTCCCAGGTCTAAATGAGGTAACTGATGAGGTTTAAAGATGTAGGATAATATTAAAGGAGAAAAGGAAAAAAAGTGACGTTAGGCATTAGGAAAGGAAGGGAACTGAACTCTCTGAAGGCAGAATGAGTGCTTTTGATGAGTGGCCCTCATTCAAATCCACCACCAGAAAACGTCTTACAAGGAGAGGAAACAGCGATTTCTCTGTCAGTTAGTAAAACTAGACAGTAACATTCTTCCTCCTGAGTGGAGTCTCTGGGTTCACTAGGACCGAACTGCAATGATCCACTCCCCTGGCTGGAGAAAGTACACGTAAAACGCTTCCTTACATGGTACCCTGATTGCATTTAACCTCTAAGGCTCTCGGTAGAGAAAAGACAGAGGAATTTTTGACTAAAACTAAAGTTAAAAATTATATTAATTTTAGGGGGAAAAAACCCCACGGTATTGACATAATTTAGAGAATATTATTTTCATACATGTATACAGTGTTGCTATAATGTTTTACTCGTCAGCATTAGAGAATGTTCTACATATGAACACTGTTTCTGGAGGGGATGGGACTTTGCGTACCTTACAAAATAGAAGATGTATTCTATATCTTGCATTACTTCCTCACAAGCTTCAAGTTAAGTTTAGCTCACGCTAATGTAGCATTCTACAGTATGATCAAAATATAAAGTTATTAAAATCTGCCAAGAGAAACATAAAAGCCTGCCCACAAAGTGTGTGGTGACCCTGGCCTTGGCCCTCTAACCCCTGGCCCGTCCTTCCAGCCCCAGGGACAGAGCAGCCTCATTGCCTACCTGCTGGCCAGGGCTCTCCCCGGGGGGCCGTGAGTGTCCCACCTGGCCTGCTCCCCTCTGGTCCCAAAGGCCTGTCCCTGCCTGGGTCGGAGCTGCTTTCCTTCAAGGCCAGGGGACTTATCACCTCTTGCCCCCAAATGCTCCTAAACATCCCCAAGCGCCCCAGGGCACGACTCCACCAAAGGCCACCATTCAGGCCACCTGTGCCCTGGGCCACAGCTGTCTCAGAACGCAGCAGCCTCTGTTTCTGAGAGACCCGCAGACACAGACTCACCTTCCAGAGTTCCAGGCTGGCCTCTCCCCACACCGCGTCCCCACCCTCAAGGCTCTCGCCACCCCCGAGGAAACACTGGTTACAGTGACCTGGGAACCTGTGGGCGCGTCTGTGTCAGTGAGGCATCTCCGATCCCTGGGGGTGACGCCCTCTGAAGGTCCTCCTCCTCCTGGGCACCCTCTCCTCCGGAGCCCTGCTTCTAGCAGAGGCTGCACTTAGTGCACCTCGGCCCGGCTGGTCCAAGAGAGAGATGCTCCCGGGCCCAGCACGTAGGCATCACTGAGGGTTCCCTCAGCTCTCTTCCTTAAAGGCCCACAGACTGGCATCTCACAGGAAGTTTTAAAAGAAACGCGAGTCTGAAGCGAGTTCATCCAGGAGAAGGCAGAGGGTGTTCCTCTCTGCCTCTGGGAATGGCCCTCCTTCGCAGCCGTCCCCCGATGGTCAAGCTTTCACGGCCAATGTCTTCCCAGCTCCCTCGTGGGTCGGGAGGGGGGGCGGGGTCACGTCTCCCACTTCCCGGGGTCAGCATCCTCCCCTGCTGGCTGCAGAGCAGGCAGCTCGAGGCACTTGGCTTTGGAGCCTGGTCTCCCTGCTCGGCAGGAGACGCCAGGCTGTGGCTTGTAGAGATCCGGCCCTCGGTCCCAGCGGGGCCACCGGCACGGAGGCCGCCTGGCTCAGAGGGCGTCTGGAGTCACTGGGGGCCGGGGCTCGGGGGGCTCGTGGTAGTAGGGCTGGAAGGGCCTCTCGTGGCGGCACAGCTCCATGGCCCGGTAGGTGTGGGAGAGGAGGTGGGGGAAGCGCGAGGTGAAGTAGCGCACGAAGCCGTCGGGGAGGGGGCCCAGCGTCTCCCGCACCTCCTCGGGCAGTTCCCGGTAGTGGTGCTTCTGTAGACGGGACGGGGGGGGACACAGACCCACGGTCAGCAGAGAGGAGCCCGCGGGACCCGGGCAAGACCCTCGCTCAAGGAAGACCGACGGTTAGGCGGGGTAAAGGAACCACCCTCCCGCTCCTGGTGCCGCTTCCCCGCCCTCGGGGGAGGCCTCGGAGCCCAGCGAGGCCGGCGCAGGGAGGACGGGGCCAGCCCCGGGCGGGAAGGGCCCCGTCAGAAGGAGTTTATCGGTGCAGATCCAGGCACCAAACAAGTCAGCAAAGGATGTAGCACCCGGGAGCCCGCTTCTAGCAGAGGCTGCACTGTGACCTGTGTCCCCGCCTCACCCTCCCTGGAGAGAAAGTTCACGCAGGGGAAGAAGCAGCCTCTAGTGTTTCCTGTGTAGCCAAGGCCTCCCAGCCTCTGTGAGGTCCTCATCCAGGGGGGCTGGAGGACCCCCAGAGAAGGGATATGAGCAGGGGGGGCTGCGCCGCGGCCCCGCCCGGCCCCCCGTGTGCTCATAGCCCTCACCTTATTTCTCATGGCCCGGAGGAGATCTCGGACAGAGCCGCCTTTATAGGTTCTGAATTTACGCAGATCTAGGCAAAAAACAAGGAAGGCAATGTAACAGACAAACAGATTTCGAAAGAAAACAATTCCTGGGGCTCCTGGGGATCAAGCAATCAGACCAAATCATGACCTAACTCCATTCTTGTCGCTGACAGGAGCGTTTCCCCAGACTGAACCCCAGGGCGGCAGTGTTAGTCTGAATTCCACCTCCCTTTCTCACCTGCGATCAGAAATGACCGCCGAGAGCATGACACCTGTCACTAACCTGTCACTCTGAGAGACAACTGGGACACACGTCAGAGCAACGGTGCGACCTGTATCCAAACCACAGGAAGCCTCAATCCCAGAAGTGGTGTTTGGAGCCCCAAACGGCCTGGAGTTGCCGTTTCCAAGTCTGCTTCTCAGAAACAGCTGCTGCTTCTGAACCGCTTCCACCAACACTGACCCCAGGGGCGCCGCGAGGTCACCTGTCTGCAGGGGGACTGTGATATTCTCCCTCCAGTCCATCTTCACCACAGCCCGCCCGCCGCGCTCCAGCTGCTTCACGATCGGGCCGTCTAGGGACTCCTTCTCTATCCGGTCACTCACGTCCTGGGAGGGAGACAGGGCAACAGGGAAAAGTCAGTGCGCAGAGGCTCTGAGAGCCAGAGGACGGACACTCTGAGTGCCGGGACGGCCACCCCTGCCCGAGCCTCAGCCCAGAGCCGGGCAGCAAGCGTCCTGCCTTCTCCTCTGTCCATCACCTCTTCCCCGGGAGCAGCCCCGTCTGCCACTCGCTGAGGAGAGGCCCACATGGACTATCTCCACCTCAGACCCGCGGTGCCTCGCCCGTGTTTCACACATACATGCCACACAGGGCCACGTGTGCAATCCGAATTCATCAATGAACCAAAAAAAAAAAAGGTCCATTTTGATTCGCATCCTGTGACTTTTGTGTACCCACTGGAACAGGACATGCTCAGAGCCATGACTGATGCAGGGTTGTCACTCCTCATTCCAACAATTAGGAAAGACAGATGACGCCAAGACTTCTTTCAGAGGAGAAAAGCTGGTGACAAGAGTGTGGGCTCTGGAGGCCCCGGCCCTGGATCTAAATCCTGCGCGGGGTCTGAGGTATGCACCTGAGCACGGGCCTCTCTGAGCCCCCGCCAGTGAGACAGGTCCACCAAGCAGCCTCATGGGGCCCATAGTCTTTTCTTTCTTTGACGAAGATGAAGTCAGTCAGTCAGAAGATGACCGTCTAGCTTGCAGTTGCGGGAAGAAAGCCTTGTGGGGGGGATTGACGGTCAACTCGGGTACACGGGGGGGCACACGGTGCTGAGCTGCAAAGTCGGTACAGCTAGTGACGCGGACGGAAGCCGGGGGTGTTCGCAAGACACGTGGCTTGGAGATGCTGAGAGTTTACATCCTAACCCTGGGGGGGTGAAGGTCCCTTTGTGTGAGCTTCATTCCTGCTCTACATCTTGTCATCATCAAAGTGACCTGGCTAGGGACTTCCCTGGTGGTCCAGTGGCTAAGGCTCTGTGCTCCCAATGCAGGAGGCCCGGCTTCGATCCCTGGTCGGGGAACTAGATCCCACATGCATGCCACAACTAAGAGTTCACATGCCGCAACTAAAGAACCCACATGCTGAGACTAGGGAACCCGCATGCCACAACTAAGACCTGGCGCAGCCAAATAAATAAATTAATTAATTAAAAGGACATTAATCAAAAAATGTTAATAATGTTTAAAAAAAAACACACACAACAAAGTGACCTGGCTAGTCTGAAGGTCCCTGGAAGACACCTGACCTCAGACGTAATGTTATCGCACACTTAGAGTACAGTATAGTGTAAACATGAACTCTTATATGTACCGGGAACCCAAAAAGTTCATGTGACTCACTTTATTGCGATATTTGCTTTATCAGGGTGGTCTGGAGCCAAACCCGGTCTGCCCGTATGAAGAAAATATATTAAAATGTCAACTGTGGTTATCTCTCGGTTATGGAATTATGGGGTCATTTGTTTTATTCTTTGGCCTTTGCTGTAGTTTCTGGGAAAAAAACTGGAAAGGTTACATGAAGATTTTTGATAAAGAAGACAAATGTCTCCACCTGGAAGAACTGGAGCTGCTTTTCTAGGCTCCAGAAGAACGGGTGTTTCAGCACGTGCTTCGCTGACGGGCGCTTCTGAGGATCCATCGCAATCATCTTCTCTATTAACTCCCGGGCAATAACGTCTTCTACAAAGGAGGAAAATAAACATGCGACTCGTTATTACCAGCCTAAAGCCACAAGCAAATACCCAAAACCCTGACAGTCTGCATGCCCTGTGACTCAAGGTTCTACGGACAGGAACTCAATCCAATAACATAAGCGCTTGCACGAGACTTCAGCTAAGGAGAGCCCTCCCCGCGCGGTGAGTGAAAAAGTGATTGGAAATACTCGATATCAGAGGCTCGGGTGACACCATTGTGCCTCCACGTGCTGGACTGTGGGCCACCAGGATGACGTGCTGGCTGAACGCGGACGGACGCAGAGAGAGTCAAGATGAAGTTCAAAAACGAGCATGCTGCAAGATACTATGCACTATTTAACCCCATTTTTATAAAAATATGCATACACGTCTAGATGGATGATCAGAATAATATATACAAAGGTATGAGCAGCCGTCATTCATCACTGTATAATGGGATTCTGGGCCTGTATGCTCATCTGTTTTGTCTCCAGGGAATAAGGAAAATTAATCCATGAGCAAAACAGTAAGACAGTTTAAATTTTTTCAAAAGGCAACAGTGGGGTGTCACGGGCCAATTATAATGTGGGAAACCCTGAAGTCAGGCAGAAAGACTTGTCACCTGCGTGCCTGGAGAGCGAGGACCCGGCCCATCTGTCCTCAGCCCAGGCCGCACGCGCTGACCACTGGCCCACACGTGAGAGCCCAGTGTATGCAGCATGGCCTTTCCGTCTCCCCAGACGTCAGGGCAGGAAGGGACCTCAGATTATTTAACCCTCACGAGCCACAAGCTGGAAAACAGAGGTCCCCCAAGGGGGGCCTTACCCAGGTCACACAGGTCATCGTGTGACCTGAAGGAACCTGGGAGCTGCTTGGCTTCAGAAGGTGGCGCTTCGAGGACACCCTACCCAGCCCTCCACCGGCTCTGGACCCAGTCGTCAGTTCACTGAGGCCCACAGGGCGAGCAGCTGGAAAGAAGGGCCTCTGGGGAGTCAGAGCCGGTCCCACCGCCGCCCGCCCGCAGGGGCTGCTCCCGAGGCCCCCCAGCCCTGCGGCCCGCTCACCGTGCTTCTCAGGGTGCAGGCAGTCCAGGCTGCAGGCGCCCAGGAGGATGTTGGCCTGCCGCTGCAGGGACTTGCCAAAAGGGTGGCTGCCCTCAGAGATCACGTAGTAAAAGACGCAGCCCGCAGAGAAGATGTCCACTGTGCAGGTCTGGAAAGAAACGCGGGCCATCACAGGCCTTCAGGGGAGAATTCTCATCCTAACTCAGCAGCAGAGGAAGGGGGTGCTGCTGCTGATTCTTCCACCTAGAAGGTGCCTTGGGAGAACCGGCTGACGGTTCTGATGGCCTCAGAGCAGAGCTGGGCGCCCTGCAGGTGCCACACGAGCGCTGGAGGTCCCAGTGGGGAACTGCGCTCTGGAGCCAGTGCCTGGGATGCCCGCTGGCTCTGCCACTGGCCCTCGGAAGCCCCCTGGTCACCCTGCGCCTCAGCATCCGTGACCATGAAATGAGGATGACCCCGTGGGGCTGTTGTGAAGATTAGATGCACACATTAAGCGTGAAAACGGTGGCTCAAACCAGTGTTCGGCGCACAGGACGCTCTCTCCTTGCTGCTAGCTATTCTTCACCCAGCCGGCACGGAACTCCTCGTGGGCAGGGATTTCTGTGCGTTCGCTTCCCTGTTGTACCCCCAGGGACTTGCAAGGCGCCCACACATGACAGGTCTTAACACTGGGTTAATAAATGAAATAAAAATAGTTTTTGGTGGGAATACCCTGGTGGTCCAGTGGTTAGGACTCCGCACTTTCACTGCCGAGGGCGCGGGTTTGATCCCTGGTCAGGGAACTAAGATCCCGCAAGCCCCGTGGCATGGCCAAAAAAAAAAAAAAAAAAGAGTTTTTGGTTCCCAGAAAAAGATTATTTAACAAGTTTCCAGTGAGCTCACTTTGATGTTATCTAATAACACGTCTCACTTATCCCGTGAAACCACTGCATGCCTACAGATGAAATGTGCGTGTAGGATGTCTAGCTTGTCTGCATGGGGTGTAACACAGCGGTGGTTCCCGAGCACGGCTTGGGTCCCTCACGTCGGGCCCCGCCACTCGGATTCTCCACCAGACAGCGAGAGAAAGCCAGGAGCTCGTCACCTTCCACGCTGGAGAAAACCCACCCTTCACAAGAGCCCTGTGAGGTGAGCAGAGCAAATGTCACCATCCCCAGATGAAGACACGGACAGAAAGGCTCAATGACAAGCCCAGGGTCACTGCTGGATAGCGACAAACCAGGACAAGATGCAGGTCTTATTCCCGAGCCCAGTCATCTTTGTTCTACTTCACCAGAATGTTCCTTAGGTGGGTGACGGATCAGGACAGGAGGAACAAGTCCACCACCACTGACGCGCTCACCTGGTGGCCACTTCTCACCTACTGACTGCGTCGTTAATACTCCGCGTTTTCCGTTTTCCGCAGCCCATGCTGCCTGATTCCCCATCACCCTCACCGCTCATGCTGCCCCCTGGGGGCTTGCGTCCCGCGTGCTGGGCCCCTCTGCCCCCACCTCTATGGGCTCATCTCTAGGCTCAGTTATGTTCTTTCCCAAACTCATCTCTGCCACTTGTCCTTGCAGTTTAAATACTCCGTAAGCTGATAAAATACACGGGCCGCCAAGTTTGAGGTAAGCTGAGTCTTTGGAAAGACTCAATGCGAGGGAGTTGCTACAAAAACTGCTGTGGAATTAGATGTGGGAGACTCAACTGTAAGCGACGGGACACAAATAGCTGAAAGCTAGGATTCTGCTTTCAAATCGCTTAGGAGGTGTCTGAAATGTCTGAGTCTCGATCTAGAAGTCACAGAAGGCATGTGAGTGTGCTTCATGCAAGACAGGAAATGAACAACTCCATTCAGTTGGACCCAAGTCAAAAAAAGATCTTGTCTTACATCAAAGACTTCCTTAAAGAGTCACATTACTTAAAGTTAAAATAAGATGTTTAAGGTGTATATGTATTTCCTTATGATTAACTGACCAGCTGCGGTCCCCAGTGAGTAGGATAAGAGGCTCCACTGAATCTAATCTATTTTAGGATGGCTGATCCCATCCAGGTCTGATCGGGGAGCGCCAGATAATCCTCCAGTGTCTTGCTGGGCTAGAAAGCAAGGTGCTCAAACACGACTGGGTTCTCAGCAAAAGGATGCAGAAGCCAGCGTGAAGGGGCTCCTGTTGGCCAAACTGGAACAATTTGAGTATCAAAAGGAATAGGAACAAAACCAAAAACAAACAAAAATAAATAAGGACTATAATGGATTATACTGCTCTTTTTTTTAAATCCATGAGTCCAGAGAGAGAGAGAGGGAAAAGGAATATAAATAAAGTTCTTCCTTACAGAAAAATGTCAGCTAATAAATGTAGAATTTCTACTGAATGAAGTGATTCAGGCAAGGATTGCCAATGGATGCTGAACCATCAGGTGAGTGACTGTTGATAATGGGATATTCACACTCTGCCAGAGTAGCGCCCCCACACAGTCCTAACAAAGGGGAGATGCCAGTGTCACCACCTGCACCAGCTGCTTCAACTCGGCATCACCATTAGGGATGCAGTGATGGTACAACCCGACTGGGACTATTCTTACCACAAACACTTAACTTGAATCTAGTCAAGCCCTTAGACCTATGTCAAGTTCACAGGAATACAAGGAACAGACAAGTTAAATACCACCAAGAGGAAATGAGTGAGTGAATCCCGAGTGAGGCATTCTACAGAGAAGTGCCCCGACTCTGCAAAGAGCCACCGTCGTGGGACAAGAAAGCTGGGAGAACTGTGTTGATGAAAGAAGACAGAATCAAGTGCAATGTAACAAACACACCTAATTGGGTCCTGGTTTATAGAAACCAGCTCTATAAGAGACATTCGGTGAACAACTGGGGAAACTTGAATATGGATTGAATACTAGGTATCAGTGGAAACAGTATTAATGGCTGAGGTGTGAGCACGGGGAGGTGGTTAGGAGGTAGAATGGACCTGTCCTTGGGAGACATGTGCTGAAGTATTTAAGGTAAAGGGCTGGGAGGCCTGCCACTCATATTCGAATGGTTGCAGGAACAGACAGAAAGCGAAAAATACGGACGAATGTTGAATCTAGGTAGAGGAACAGAGGTATTCACTGCTCTCGATTTTCTGTATGCCTAAAAATTCTCAAAACAGAAAGCTGGAAAAACAAAAACAAATTAAAAAAAGAATGAAAACTGGAAGTTTGCTCACCTTACGCAAGTCCTGATTTTCCAGTTGCCCAAAATAGGGGTGGAAAGGATTGGAAGAGTAGGAGGGGAAGAAAACAGACAACTGCCTACATTCACCCCTTTCATTCCTCTGGACAGGAGACAGTGTTAGAGTGCCAGCAGAGTGCTGCCGGGGGAGAAGCTCTTCGCTACAGAAACGTCCCCCTGCGGCAGTGAGCGCTCCAGCCCGCCCCCCTGGGCCTGGAGGCTCTTCTGCCTCCCCAGGGAACAAGAGGCTGCTTCCGCAGTTTTCACAAGGCCACGCCTACACTCACGGGGTTCTCCTTGCAGTCTTCGCTCAGCATCTCCGGGGCGATCCAGCCTTCTGTGCCGGGCACCCCTGAGCGGCGGCTGAAGCTGTGCCTGCCCACTGCCAGCTTCTTACAGAGGCCGAAGTCGGAGATCATGGCCTTGATCCTGCCGTGTGCGCTGGGCATGGAGAGCAGGATGTTGTGCGGCTTCAGGTCTCTGTGAACTAACACAGAACTCCAGGTTAGTCCCCGAGCTCGGGCTCCTTCCGCGACGGGGACGCGCCCTCCTCAGAGTCTCAGCAGACCCGCTGCTGCCTGTAAAGGTTCTGGCTCTCACGTGTGTTACGTCCTCTCTTTCTTCAACAACAGGGACCCCGTGAGGCAGCAAAGAGCTTCGACAGAGGCAAGGCCCACCTGAGCAAGCTGTCACCCCGCCTGGTAAGGGCAGGCTTCTCACCGATGTTGAGGGAGTGCAGGTGGGCCAGGCCTGAGGTGGTCTGCTGCAGCAGGGTGATGGGCTCCAGGCCGAGGTGGGCAAAGTCCTTCTGTTCAACGTACTGCAAGAGACGTGGAGGCCGGGTCACGGCACAGGGCCCGCGGGACCTGGCTCCTCGGCATACTTTCTCTCCCTCTGTTTTCAAGGGATTCAATTTTGTTTAGAAAAATTCGGCCCGAAGGTTTTTGCTTCAATTAACATTCGGTATTGGGTCAGCTCGTTTTCTTTGATCACATCTTAACAAAGAAATGGGAAGTTTCACTGACAATATTCTCCGTTCAAATCCGTATTTTCCAGCAGACTTTCTTTTCCCCTGAAAGACTGACTTAAACAAGCAAACAAACAAAGCTCCAGCTTACTAGTTCATAACGAGATGATGAGAGGGTAAGAAACCCAAGTTCATTGCCTCATACAGGTAAGCCTGCAGTGAAGCCAAATGATACTGAAATAGTCGCACAGCCTGGAAACTGAGCAAAAGGGGTTCAATGGATGATCTTAATGACCCAAGTCATCAACTAGCATCCTCCTAGCCTACACCAGCCCTGACCGGCGATGGGAGGAAGGACCGACCAGGTTTCCTGGAGGCCAAGAGGGAGAGAGGTACCAAGTGCAATCACAGACTGCCCCAGGCAGCCGAGGGGACCACACAACTAAATCTGGGGAGAGGAAAGTGCTCTACATTTCCACTGTTGGTGGTTAATATGGGTACATACCCTTGTCAGCATGCATCAAACCGTACATTTAAAATGAATACGTTGTATTGTAACCTCAATAAAGTTACTAAAAAGAAATTTAAAAAATAGATAAACTGGCAGTCCCTAAAACTGCGCCCGAGCTGCCGGGAGAAAGGGAGCCGTCGGTGACCTGGGGCCACCCACCTCCTGCAGGGTGGCCGCGCACAGCTCGATGGCGATGTACTGGAACTGCCGGTCCCTCTCGGTGCAGAAGTAACGGATCACGTTTGGGTGCTCGTCCGACTCTCGCAGCAGCTGGACCTCACGGTCTGCGAAACTAAAACACTCGGGGAGGATCCTCTTGACGGCCACGTCGCGGTTGTCAAACATGCCACTGCGGGACGAGGAGCGAGCGGGGTTGGCTGTGGAAACGCCAGGAGAACCCTGGGCCTGCGGGACTCCTTCCGCCTGACGCAGCGGCTGCCTCCAAGGCCTCACAGCCCGGGGGGCCCTGACCAACCACCCAGCGGCCCCGCGGCCATCACTTCCCTCTGTGGGGAACTCTTCCATCTGGCCACTGCGATGACCCCACCGTGCCCCTGGAGCCGACGGGAGCTTGCACGTGAGGTGGTGAAGGCTCAGGGCTCTCCAGGCCACTCACCGGTACACAATTGTGCCCTCGGCTCCGTGGCCCAGGACGTCCTTCGGACAGAATGAGATTTTCCCAACCATCACCATGCTGGTTTCCTCATCTGGGACAGAACAGAAAAAAGGACAAACATAACCTAAACAGCCTCGAGGCTAGAGTGGCTACAAGCTTCCTGAGCTCCAATTGAGGGATGAGGATTCAGAGGTTTTACGCCCCTGGGGCCCTGGCGAGCAGGAGCTGTTGGGCCCACTCCCCAGTCACGCCCAGGGCTGCCTCCTCGCCCGCCCCTGCCCTCTGTTCCAGCTTTTACTTTCATTACTGTGAGGACAGAAGCCTGAAGACAGGGCTTCTCTACAGATCCACCCAAAGGTCTGCACCGGAAACATGCAGGTAGTGCCGGGGGACGCGTGCAACGGAGAGACCAGTAGCAGAGTGTCCAGCCTGAGACTCAGGACTCTGGGGTCTCCTGCACTGGTTCTGCATCAATCCCCTCAGAATACCGGCCCTGACCGCCGGCCTGAGCCCACCTCCTGGATGAAAGCAGATCAACAGCTGCACCTTTACACGTGGCCACTGGCCGGCCTCAGGGATGCTCTCGAACCAGAGGGCCAGTGCACCTCTGGTCAGCAGCGACTCTCAGCCCTTTGTGCAGCAAGATGGAGGGAGGGCCACAGTGGCTCCCTCTGCGGGGGAGAGGCCTCGGGATGGGGCAGAAGCCCAGCTCCCGGAGTGGGGGGGGCGGGTGAGACCTCGGTGAACCCTTGGGGACAGCACTTCATAATCCCCCTGGAGACCCCCAGGAAGGGCATGGGGCTTTACGGTCCTCGGGTCGTGCTCCAACGAAAGAGAAGGCGGCACCAAAACGGCAACTCGCTTTACCCTCGTCATCCTGCTCCGGGAAGGGGCTGGTGGCGGCCTTGGAGGTGGAGCCGCTGGAGTGGAGGGAGTGGTTGGAGACTCTGGGGGACGTGCTGGGGCTGCTGGTGGCCGAGCTCTCCGAGTACTGGCCGCACGAGTCCAGGAGCTCGGCGTCCTGAGCCGCGACGTCTCCAGGTGGGTGGAAGGGCAGCTGCTGCTGCTGCAGGAGCTGGATCTTCTCCAGTTCCTTCTGAAACTGCTGGTGCTGGAGCTGCCGCTGCTGACGTCTGCTCTGGGAAGAGAAACCCACACCCGGGCCAGTGCAGCCGCGCGCCCAGCGCACAAGTGGGCGGGACGGGGCAGGCTCCTGCGGCGGAGGAAGAGGGGACACTTGAGGTGACCCCACGGGGCAGGACGAGACCAGTGAGGAGGCCGCGGGGGGCGGAACGCGGTCAGCGATTGGAGCCTTTCCTGCCAGTTAGACGTCCCAGTACAGCCCATCCCCCAACTGGAGAGGCCCTGCAGGGGCAGCAGAGGAGGGATTCCACTGGAGGTGGAGGGCTGGGCCAGATGGAGGGGGTTCCAGTCAATTCTACAATTCCGGGACTTTTATGAAAGTCTGGGGGAATTCCCTGGCGGTCCAGTGGTTAGGACTCCATGCTCTCACTGCTGAGGGTGCAGGTTCAACCCCTGGTTGGGGAACTAAGACCCCGCATGCCCCATGGTGTGGCCAAAAAAAAAAAAAAAATCCACAAAAGTCCGGGAATTGTTGCAAGAGTGAAACCAAACAGGAAGAATGGGTACCAGGTGGCTGAAAGCGCGGTGGACACAGGGAAGACCCGGGCTTGCTGTCTACCATGGCCGTGCACGTGACAGAGGCTGGTGCACAGATCACCAGCAGTGCAGAGGCGGGGACGCCACTGGGGCTCGGGGCCACCCGGCTATCTGCCCACAGCTGCACAGCCAGGATGTGGCAGAGCGGGGCTGAAACACAGGGAGCCTGGCCGAGGTCCCACTCCCGTTTCATCATGCTGCCTTCCCCACACCCCACACTCTTCTCATTTAGTCTGTACAATTCATTCCATCATAGTTTGAAGTGGCAGCGACCTGTGATTATTAATTACTACCCCATGCGTGGGAAGGTGACTGCAGGGATGGGTGTGTAGCCAACACCCCCCTGGGAGTTTTCTAGAGCTCTCGCTCTCTTTCTTTCAACTTGGGTTGCAATCCTGGAAATTCCATCTACTAGCTGAGTTACCTTGGGAAAGTTATTTAACTTCCCAGAGTCAAGTTTCTTTATCTGTGGGTAGGGGATAGATAAGAACTGGGTGAGGTTAAAAAAAAAAAAAAAACAATGCAGGTGGATACATTTTGACAAATGGAAAGTGCCATAAAGGGCCTGTCATCTCATTCCTCCACGGGGATGTGAGCTTTTGGAGCACTTGTGTTCTAAGGTGGTAAGGTTTCAATGCTCCAAGCATCTTGATGAAAGAATATTTCTCCAGGGAATTCCCTGGTGGTGCAGTGGTTAGGACTCTGTGCTCTCACTGCCAAGGGCCCAGGTTCAATCCCTGGTCGGGGAACTAAGATACTGTTAGCTGTGTGGTGAGACCAAAAAAAAAAAAGAAAGATATTCCTCCAGAATATTTTATCCAACCCACAACCTACTCAACTATGTAATTTTAGTCACTTATTTCCAACTAGAAAGTCAAAGGAATAACTGTGCAGCCTTTCTCACTCTATCTGATATCTCTAACAGGCAGGTTTCTTTTTTTTTTAAGATTTTTTTTTTTTTTTTAATGTGGACCATTTTAAAAGTCTTTATTGAATTTGTTACTATATTGCTTTTGTTTTATGTTTTGGTTTTTTGGCTGTGAGGCATGTGGGATCTTAGCTCCCTGACCAGGGATCAAACCCTCACCCCCTGCATTGGAAGGCAAAGTCTTAACCACTAGACCGCCAGGGAAGTCCCTAAACAGACAGTTTTTAAGGGAGGAAAGTTTACCAGATTTTCATGTATTATGTGTAGTCTTAAAAAAAGAAAATACAGTTTTTAAAATGATTTGCAAGCAAGGTTTCCAAATCAGTTTTTACAGTCAAACTATAAGATGTAGGTACAAAATTGTCCTTTCCTGAGAAGTGAGTATCTCTTTAATTACAATGTTTTTGAAGATAAGCCAATATTGACTTCTAAGTGGGAAAAGAAATGTATTTGCTTGTTTGCCGCCTTTGTCTGGACCTCACTAACATCGGGTGATGGGCAAAGGTTCAGAAGCACGTGGGAGGGGAAAGGGAAGGGGTGGAGCTTTACCAGGGGGTAGGTGATGATGAAGGCCACCCAGCCAATGAGCAGGAAGGTGCTCAGGATGATGGTGGCCATGTCCTTGAGCATGGAGTCCACGGGGGCCTCGGGCCTGGCGGGGGCATGAGCGAACTTCTCTTCCACGTCTGGAGAAACTGTGGTAGGTGCGTTTTCTGAAGTCTGGTCAACCAGGTCGATGACCTTGCATGGGAGAGAGTGGCGACATCACTGCAAAATTTCTAGTCAGATATAAATGAGCCAGACAACAAAGAGAGGCAATGACTATTTACGAGGAATGACTATGCTGTGAAACGTGTTGGATTTTTTTAAAGCCCACCCAAAGACCACAAAACCAGATAGTTGTTGCCTTTTTCAAAGCAACTGCCTTGAGAGGCTATGCACTCTTTTTTTTTTTTTTTTTAAATTAATTAATTAATTAATTTATTTTTGGCTGTGTTGGGTCTTCGTTTCTGTGCGAGGGCTTTCTCCAGTTGCGGCAAGCGGGGGCCACTCTTCATCGCGGTGTGCGGGTCTCTCACCATCGCGGCCTCTCCCGTTGCGGAGCACAGGCTCCAGACGCGCAGGCTCAGTAGTCGTGGCTCACGGGCCTAGTTGCTCCGCAGCATGTGGGATCTTCCCAGACCAGGGCTCGAACCCGTGTCCCCTGCACTGGCAGGCAGATTCTCAACCACTGCGCCACCAGGGAAGCCCAGGCTATGCACTCTTGCAGTGACAGTATCATTAATCAACAACAGTTTTTAGAGAAACACTTTTGAAAGTGCCTTCAGATCCTATATTCTTTTGAAAATCCTTATTAAAGGCAAAACATCCTTTCATGGTAGATTTGATGTTTGGGGGGACTCTGAAATCATAGGTAACAAGTCTGGCGGAAGGTTGGTAGTCAATTTGGTAACAGCATTTCACATTAAAAAGGAAAACCTCACACACACACACACACACACATGTGCGCGCACACACAGCTATAAAGTAATAAAGCCGCTTTCTTATGCTGCTTGTAAACTTTCAGTGCAACTCCAAACACAAAATCACGTATTCAAACAGTCCACTATTTTTCAAAGTTTTTAAAAAGCATCAGAACCCTCTGTTAGAGCCCAAAATTAACTCAGATAAAGTGGAGCTTCTGCTGAAGCGCCTCAGAATCTCTAGGATGTCAAGAAAAATGCATTGATTTGTTCTCAAACATCTACTGTCCCAGGTGTGCCATTATCATTTGCCTGGTGAAATGCACACACAGCCTCCTTGGCATCCCACAGGCCCACAGTTCTCACCCCCCAGACTAACGCGGTGCCCTGCCTCCCCCTCCCGCAGACCCTCCCATGGTGCGCGGGGGCCTGTGGCTGGTGGCAGCTGAGGAAGTTTGCTGAGCACGTAACCAGAGACGACACTCATTTAGTTATATTTGCTCACATGTGTTTGTTTTAAAAAGTTAGTCTTATTACCAGATAAACGCACCTCAGAGTATTTTCATGGACTTTTAAAGGACTCTGTTCAAAATTAAATGATTAAACAGGAAAATCTCAACTACAGCCATCTCTGGGTGTTAGGTTAAGGGTATTGTTTAATTTTCTTCTTCAAACTTTTATTTTCTAAGTGTTCAATAACAAATACGCTTGGCTTTAATCAGATCAAAATCAGATCAAGATTTTAGGGCGCCAACCTGGCTCCCTCCAGAGACGAGGGACAACTCAGAGCACTGGAATCTTAAACATCCATGTGATTTTCTTCTCCTTTCTCTCTGGATAAAATCAAAATCTCTAACGTGAGTCTGACGCCATCACAGCCCTCACATCAGCCAGCCGCTCCCCTCCTCCTCTGACCCTGCCCACGGCCCCTTCTCAGGCACGGGCCCCCCACGGCAGGGCTGCAGGAGCCGCCAAGCCCGAATGGTCGGACCCCCAGCCCGGCTCCCACTCCCACCCCCCTGCACAGCCACCCTGCAGCCTCCCCACCTGCTCCGGGCCCCAGAAGGCTGCCCACCTGGGCGAAGCGATGGGCTCCCTGCCCCTGGTTTCCGGCAAGGACGCCAGCAGATGAGACAGAGCTGGAGTTCTGGGGGGCTGCCGAGCGTCTCATCTGAAGCTCCAGGCTCCCGGCCTGGGGCCCGATCCACTCCCTCCCCACCCGCTTCAGGCCCAAGTACGCTCAGAGAACCCCAGACCTGCCCACAGTGTGAACGAAAACTCCCCTCGAATCATGCTAGCCTGGCTGGCCGTCTGCCTCTAGCTGAGACCCTGACAGCAGGCTGTCTCCCCGGGCTCAGGAGGGCAGCCTGGGCCAGGGCCTCCCCGCTACTCCACACCCATTCTGTGGGTGCCCTGGGTCCCCGCCAGACCGAGCGGCCACAGCAGGCCGCTTTCAACAGGCCATGCCTGGCTTCAGAGAACCTCAGTCTCCCCACCTGCTCTCTTTGTCAGCTCCTCGCTTGCTGCCCGGCTTGGAATACGGTTCCTCTGTAGCCGTGTGATCCCATCCCCTGCCCCCCGTTCCCCACTGGGCATCCTTGGATGCGGTCAGGCTGTCTCCTCAGCCCCAGAGCTGGACGTGCAGGGTTAGCCCCCCGCCAGGCCTTTACCTCTGCACGCTCCCCTCCAGCGCCCCCTGCCTCTCCCACAGCCTCCCGGAAGCCCCCTTCCTCCCCATCGGTCCTCAGCACTTTGTTTGCCGTGGATTCCCGTGTACCACTCTCCCCTCCTGAGTGGACTGCAGGCTCTAAAGGCAGGACAGGGCTTCCCTGGTGGCGCAGTGGTTAAGAATCCGCCTGCCAATGCAGGGGACACAGGTTCGAGCCCTGGTCCGGGAAGATCCCACATGCCATGGAGCAACGAAGCCCGTGCGCCACAACTACTGAGCCTGTGCCCTAGAGCCTGTGAGCCACAACTACTGAAGCCTGTGTGCCTAGAGCCCGTACTCCACAACAAGAGAAGCCACCGCAATGAGAAGCCCGCACACCGCAATGAAGAGTAGCCCCAGCTCGCCGCAGCTAGAGAAAGGCTGTGCACAGCAACGAAGACCCAAGGCAGCCAAAGATAAATAAATAAATAAATAAATTTATAAAGGCAGGACAAATGCCTTAACCCCCAGCACCTGACACGAGGGTCCACCAACTGACTGTCCACTTCCCCACTCACCTCCTCAAAGCTCTTTTTCTCTGAGTCAGCAGGAATCACATTTTCCCGGTGTTTGGGCAGATTGTTGGGGAATCGCTCCAGCATCTTGGTAGATGCAGACAGTGGGGTCTCGTGGTGTCCTGTGAGAGGAAGCACAACCTCCAATGAGAACAGTTTCTCCACACAGTGGTCGCACTCGACCCACTAAGCTTAAGCAACCGTCACTACCCAGGGAGGGGCCCACGATGCAGACGCTCACATTTGTAAAGTGAGAGAAAGCGGGAGGCAGTGACAAGAGAAATTCCATCAAGACAGAACTTTCATTCCTCGATGGCATTAGTGCAGTATTCTGAATCTCACAACAAGGAGCAAAGAAGTGTCCTTGTCACGAGAGGGATCGGGATGTCCAGGACATGTTCCGAGCAAGGCTCGTGTGGATAATCCCTAATCAAGGCCGTACACTGTGAGGCAATATGAAGCTTCATTAAAAGCTCAAGGAGGACTTCCCTGGTGGCACAGTGGTTAAGAATCCGCCTGCCAATGCAGGGGACACGGGTTCGAGCCCTGGTCCGGGAAGATCCCACATGCCGTGGGGAAGCTAAGCCTGTGCGCCACAACTACTGAGCCTGCACTCTAGAGCCCGTGAGCCACAACTACTGAGCCCGCATGCCACAACTACTGAAGTCCATGCGCCTAGAGCCCGTGCTCCACAAGAGAAGCCACCGCAGTGAGAAACCCATGCACCGCAATGAAGAGTAGCCCCCGCTCGCTGCAACTAGAGAAAGCCCATGTGCAGCAACAAAGACCCAACGCAGCCAAAAATAAATAAATAAAATAAATAAATAAATAAATTTATTTATTTATTTAAAAAGATATTGTCCAAAAAAAAAAAAAAAAAGTTCAAGGAGTTCTCCCTTCAACGCTGACCCCTGTCACATCACTCTACTAAGGGTACCAAGTCCCCATCTTGGCGTTTAAATTGTGCAGGTGGAGTTCTATTCCCACTACCTAAACACGAGCTTCCCTCCTGGGAAGTGGTGAATTATTCAGAAGGCAGCACGTTTGCCGGATGGATTGGGGATCCCGGGTCCCTGTTTGTTCCTTCACTGTTCCCCACACAACTATTTCAAGGCTGCCTAGCAGTCATTCATTACACGTTTATTGAGCATCTACTGTGTGCGAGGGACAGCGCTGAATAAAATAAAAGGAACGACATTTGATATGGCTGGACGATCTCTTCAGTTCTGAAGTTAAACGACTCCACACACCGCCCGGAAGAGCCAGTCACTCTCTCAAGCTGGGCTCTCAGCACCCTGACTGCTTTCTTCTCTGTTCTCTCACAGCAATCAGATCTCACCCCAATTCCAGTCTCACCCTCTGATCTGTCCTCTGTTCTCCCAAACCTATCAAAGATCGTATGGTATGTATTTCCAAGACAAAAACAAACAAGAACTAGTCCGAGCTACGTACGTTTCTCATCTGGAGAAAGCCCCTTGAACTCTCTCTCTTTGGGTCAGTTCTCTACCTGTAACGTAAAGCTGTTCGCTAAGGGAAACCTAAGTTTGTTTTGAGCCACCACCAAGTTCCCCTTGTCTTCCAAGGAACGCTGAGACGGCGGGATATCCTGAACTGGTTGCCCGCTTCAGACCTCTGATTCGCACTTGCCGATGGGGCCCAGGGATCTGACCAGGAGTCTCTCCAGGTACCTCTGAGGCTCACTAACAGAGACCGTGTCGCTAAGAGCAATGAGGTGTCCCCTCCACACACCACCTTGCACTGCAGCGCCCGCTGCTCTAAGAGCTCCAAGTCCCGCCCCTCGGCAGGGCACCTCCCAACACATGGTGCCAGAAGGGGTTAGCCTGAATCCCCTCTTTATCCTGCAGTCTTTGTAAACAGGCCTCCCCCATAGTGGGGCCGTTAGCAATATCTTGGAGCGCACCCTGAACCGGCTGTGCTACAAATGTAATCATGAGCTCCTGAAACACTTCTGTACAAACAGAACCCGGTCTTAGTGATGTATCTATCACCATCCAATTATGTCCAGGCTCCAGAGCTGAAAGCACAGGCCCTGCCCTGAACCTCCTGGATCAGGAGCTCCAGGGGTCATGCGTGTCTATCTGACGTAGGTCCCAGGTGAAGCTGAGAGCACCCCAGGTTAGGGCCACTGCTCTGGGGCAACCCACAGACCACACCACTCAAGCCCGGAGAACTTGTCCTTGTCTTATTTTCAAGATTAAGGTGAATGTGAGGATATCCTTAATGTCGTCCACAATCACCAAATCAAAGAACATATTTGGACATAAATGAGCATATCCTTTTACCCGTGGCCCTCAATCTACACAAAATTATCACTCAGTCCCACTACCTTATTTAGAAATGACCAGCTTTGAAGTTTCTCAAAAGGGCTTTCTGAACTGTGGGGTGCATCCTTAATTACTTCTTTATACTTTGCTGGGTTTCTCAGTTTTCTTACTTGGAAAACCTTTCCATTTTAAAAGGATATCATTTCGGGACTTCCCTGGTGAACCAGTGGTTAAGACTCTGTGCTTCCACTGCAGGAGGCACAGGTTCAATTCCTGGCTGGGGAACGAAAGATCCTGCATTCCACAAGGTGTGGCCAAAAGAAATAAATAAGTAAAAATAAAAGGATATCATTTTGCAACTGAGCCATGAAGACTTTTTCTGGATTTTTTTTGGTCTCACACATTTCCTTAGTTTCCAAAATTTTTTCACTTCTTAACCACTGGTAGACAATGTATCCCTTAACTGCTTCGTAAAACTAAGTGGCCCTGTGATTTTAATGGCCTCCGCACATCAGTTCTTTTTTTCCTCCACTTTGGGCCCATTCACCCACGCTTTCCGAACTAATTCTGTTCAAAAAAGGGTAGAATTATTTTGTTACCTCCTCTGCCCATTATTTGGTAAAAATAATAACCAGAAGAAAACCGGCTGTAAGGAGTCAGGATGAACAAAGGACAACAAGGCCTGGACGACTACAAAGCAACCGATCGGGGCTCCAGGACATCCAGTTTCCTTCCTCCCTGTGATGCCCAGTTACACACCCCCAAGCAGATGCCACCGCCTGGCTGCCTCCTGGCCCTGCAGTCTCCCAGGCAGCTCCACACCCCTATTCTGGCGCCCCCAGGCCTGACCTCTCTCTGCCCCGGTCGACACGAGCGCCGCGCCGAGCAACCACCGAGCACCACCACACCGGGAGAGAATGGGGAAGACAAAGCTCATTAGCGCCTGCGTGCTCCAGCACCTCCTCGGGGCTGCATCCCCACCTCTCCCCTCCTCTGGCGCTGGGAGGCAGCAGAATTGGGAAGGGGGCTGCCGCACTGGAAGGGCAAATCCGGTCAAGAAAACTCCGTCCTGCTCTAATTACTTGGGACACTTGCCAGACACACAGCTCCTGTCACCTCTGCCTGCATCGGTCACACTCGCTGCCTTCCGGTGTCATCTCAACTTCTTATCACTGATGGCGGCAGAAATGGAAGAGAAGGAAAAAGGGACCACCCCAGGGGACTTCCCTGGTGGTCCAGTGGCTAAGACTCCACACACCCAATGCAGGGGGCACAGGATCAATCCCTGGTCAGGGAACTAGATCCCACATGCATGCCGCAACTAAGAGTTCACATGCCACAACTAAGATCCCACGTGCCGAAACTAAGACCCAGCACAGCCAAATGAATAAATAAATATTAAAAAAAAAAAAAAAAGGGGACCACCCCACACACCCGGGACTTCTGCACCCAAATCCAGCCTCCGACTCTTCACCACCCTCAATCCCTCCTGGGTCTTCAACCCTTTCCTTCCCCAACCCCTCCTGCCCACGCCCACACCAACTCCCAAGTGACTTCCTCCACAGAAATTGCCTGTTTTCTTAACTCTGCGTGGATAAAACGAGGGTGCTGACCTTGCACGGGGTCACTGTGAGAAATAAGGAAATATTCTAGAATGCTGACTGCCAGTGCCTGGCACGTCCTAGACATTCAACATGTGTCAGGTCACTGCACAAAGTTTACACTATTTAGTACTGGAGTTTTGGAACATTAGACAAATGATTTTTGAGAACTGACTTGGTAACACAGCTAGCCTGTTTATTTTCCTTGGGGGTGAAATATTCCAAGGTCTGAAAGACCAACTTGGACATGAACTGAGCACAGAGCTGAGGACGGTTAACTAGCAATGTCGGCTCCTGGCCACCAGGTGGCAGCACGGCGTCACCACGGCCACGAGGAACCAGCCCTTACCGATGAGCAGCCAGTAGTTGTGCAGGTAGTTGAGCTTGCTCTTCCCTTTGAGCCCAGGGTCGAACTTCAGGTCCGTGCTGGGCGTGATCACACACTCCCCTTTGTCCCCGATGGTGACACCGTCGGTCTGGGGTCCTTCCAGCAAAGGAAGGGTGCTGCCTCGGGGCTGGGAAGACAGACTGGAGTGAGGCTGGGGGTGCCCATGTGGAAGCAGTGTGCCTGTAACTGTCCTCAGCACGTGGTCCTATTGTGGGGCTGGTCAGGAAGGCAGAGCGGGACTCCAAGGCCCCAAGATTGGGCGGGAGCAGCCCCTCCCTCAGGACGTGACAACGCTGCACTGAAAATTTGGGGGACGTCCCTGGTAGTCCAGTGGTTAAGACTCCGAGCTCCCAATGCAGGGGGCTTAGGTTCGATCCCTGGTCAGGGAAGTAGATCCCGCATGCTGCAACTAAGACCCGGCACAGCCAAATAAATAAGTATTTTAAAAAATAAATACATAAATAAAATAAAATTCCGATGTCTTTTATTTATGTATTTATTTTGGCCACACCGCGCAGCACGCAGGATCTTAGTTCCCCGACCAGGGATTGAACCCGTGCCCCTTGCAGTGGAACTGCGGAGTCCTAACCACTGGACCGCCAGGGAAGTCCCTCGGACGTCTTTTGAAACGTGGACATCTCTTTAAATGTGGGAACTGGGAAACAGGAAGGGTGTGTGTGGAATTCCAAGAGGCTACTGTGAGAAGCAGATATCAGTGAAGGAGTTACACATGATACAAGTGACCAGGGTGGGAAAGCTCCAGCCACGAGCCCGGTGCTGGCTCGGGCACCGCTGGACCCGGGCAGGCGCTGCCCTGACACGGGAGCAGAGGACTGGCTCACTGTGAAGACAGGAGATGCCAACCAAACGGTTCAGACGTCATAAGGACCAAAACGGCGGCCAGGACGGTGATGCCTCAGACACTCAGAGACTGAGCGCCTGCGGCGGCCTGGCGAGGTCCGAGGAGGCTGGACCGCTCACAAAAGGATGGACAGGATTCGAGGAGGACAAAAGGAACACGGGAGAGCATCTGAGGTGTGAGGCGCAGCCTGAACAAGGGAACTCTTGGAACTCAGGGAGAAGATGGACAGCGCAGCCCCGCAGAGACACCAGCCGTGTGGCAGTGGACGGGTGTCGCGGGGCTGGCCTGAGGGGAGCGTGAACCCCAGCTGGGGAGTCTACACTTGAACCTGAAAGCCAAGAGGAGTAACCGGGGCTTCCTAGGCTTAGGAGGCTGCTTTAGTTCCATGCATCTCTTCTCGTGAGGTACCGACAGAACGCGGTACACGTAGAAATCGTTTCTGAGGATGTTAAGATCTGTGTCCTGCATCCTTAACTAACAGGATGTTCATATAGAATTCAGTCGTTCGTTGCTAAAATGGCACAGGAGTGTTTCGGAGGCTGCATCTATGAGGCCCCCCACCCCGCACAGTGGACTCACCACAACGGCGACCCCCTCGTGTACCATTGAGGGGGAAGCGTAGAGGCTGGTAGAGTATTTCCCCACATACAGGGTGGGCCTAGGAGACAAAAAGATACATGCATTCCACTGTCATTTAATTTCTGGACCCCACAAAAGGGGGCTCTTTGGAGAGGAGAATCACAGCCCCGAATCCCACGCCTAGGAGGAAGCACATTAACCCCCGAGGCTCTCTGGGCCATGGGGGTGTGAAGACAGGGTGCGGCCCTGGGAACCAGGAACGCGGGACTGCAGGCCCCGCTGTCACTGATGCCTTCGAAGCGGGCACAGGCCACCTGCCTGCCAGCCGGGGTTTCCTCATCTGCAAATGGCGGGGCTGCGCTCTCTCACCCCCGCGACAGCCTGAGGAAAGGACCACGAGCAACGATCACCCGGGACAGACTGGAGGCTTGTAACCATGGCACAGCCTCCACGACGGCCCGACCAGGGTGCTTTGACAACTGAGCTGCCACCAGAATCCCCACTGTAGTGTCTTGTGGTGCCTAAAGATTCTAGAGGTTTTACAGAAGCCCTGAGAGAGCCAACTGCTCTTATCCAGGGGATGCACAGGGAATCCCAAACCCGGCGAGACTTCCAGTGGGTCCCTGTTAGGGGCATCGAGGAGGGGAGGGGCTCTGGCTTTGTCCGTGGTTGTCATCAGCGTGACAACGCGAGGCTGCACATCCAGACCCTGCTGGTTACTAGCAATAGCCAGTCTGGGGTGTGTCACCTGCTCAATTCTCTAAACCTCTCTCAACAAACCACCTGACATTTGAACGGTGCCGTAAATTCAGAGAACATTTCGCACTCACCTGATCTCCTCCACGGCTCGGCAAAATGGGAAACTGAGGCTCAGCAAGGCTAAGGGACCGAGTTGCAGGCTATTCACAGGTGGGGATGGAGGACACAAGCCTGCTGAGTCTTAGACACTCACACCCTAACACTTTTGTCTTGATTTTTAAAGCAAATACAACTTACAATAAAATTTTAGAAAATAACAGAAAGTTAAAAAATAAATACATCTCTCGTATTCCCACCACCTGAGATAGATCCAGATTGTACTATAGTTACACAAGGCAGTCTCTTCCCTATTCCCACTCGTAATTTTAATTTAATATCTGAGAATCTGAAGCATCCTGGGGTGTCCAGTTCTTAGATTCTGAGGTTTCAGAACAAGCCGCTCTTGGCTCTTTATGTTCCTCACGGCTTCAGGGACGCCTGCCCCGAGCCCTGGTCCTCGGTTCACGGTGCGGCACACGGCTGCTGCAGCACCGCAACACCAGGGCCACAGCCGCCCCCTTCTGCCCCGAGTCCCCGACTCACATCAGCTTGCTCTTGGCCTCCGTCTCCTTGGGGAACGGGTACTTCCACTTGGTGATGCGCCCCACCTCCCCCGACATGAAGGTCAGGTAGCGCAGGGTCTCCACAGCGACGTTGATGTGCATCACCTTCCGCAGACCCTCCCGCTGCCAGATGTAAAAAGCCACCACGGGCGAGGCATAGTTTTGGATCCACAGGACGTCCCCAGATTCACTGTCCACGGTCACCACCAGCCCATCGCCATTGGACACAAAGTGGGACATTTCTGTACAGATCAGATAAACATAGCGCGTCGAGTCTCACCCAGCTTGCGACCACATCCTCTACTCCCCTGGCAAGCTGCAGCCACTCAGCTAGAGGAAACAAGCCTTCTGGAGTGTCCTCAGATCGCCTCCAAACAGCTCCACTGGCCCTACGATAGCAAGACACTGAGAGCTGCCGGGTTTATAAATATGAGACAGGGTCACCCTCTCACTTGGTAATGTTCTTTCTTCACTTGGTAATAGCATTCGATTCAATTAGTGGGATTCAGTTACTGAGAAGAAAAGAAGCAATGGAGAGCCTATGAATCTGGCATTTGACAGCAATCATTTCAAACTACCGAGCAAGCTGAAAGTCAGGGCTGACCACTGCCACTGCCCACATGTGACCGCAGAGGAGGTCTGTCAGACTTTCGGGTACCAGTGTTAAGATGGGAAAACGGGCTTTTATGTCACAAGCTGATGTTTAATTCTGCTTCTGCTTCCCATGGGCTTGTAGTTACTTCCTTCTGTGACACAGAGGGACTCAACAAAGTGTGTCCTCCCTCTTCTTGGGCTAAACTTGCCACCATTTTACCTGGGTTCCCTCCACACTTCTCGCCCAGGCCCCTGCCTTCAACACTGACTATTGAAGTATTTACTACGAGTCCATGGGAAGTCCAGAACCTGGTGACCAAGAGTGTCTTAAAAGGAAATGCAGCTTCCTGGAGCCCTCGTTTCCCCACAGGTCACAAGTACCCGCCCGACCTCACCAAGCCACCGAGGAGCGGGGGGAACTTACTATATTCCCCGTCGTCCTCGGGCAGCGCAGCCGCGTAGTCGAAGTAGGTGGCGTTCCAGCGGAGCTCGCGGGTTTTGGTGTCGTACATGGTGATGGTGTACTCTGGGGAACACACACCAGCCTGTCACCTGGAGGGGCCACGGCACCTGCGGAGGTGCTGACCTCATCTAAATTATAACAGACGAATCCTCCCTAAATGGTACGTAAGAAAGCCCAGGCCATCCACGTGGAGAGAGGCCACGTGGAGGAAGACTGGAGTCCCAGACGCAGGAGCGAACCTGGCCGACAGCATGTGGAGCACAGACAGGCCACCCACGCTGTGCCCTTGAACTCGAGACTCACAGGATCATGAGCGATGTCTCGGTGTTGTTTTAAGCCACTTAAGTTTTCGGGTGGTTTATTATACAGCATAGCAATAGATAGCTGAGATTAGAAATTGCTACCCAGATGTGGGATGGTGCCATAACAAAAACCTATAACGTGTGGCATTGACTTTGGGACCGGGTGGCAGATGGAGGCTAGAAGAGCAGTAAGGAAACTGCTGCTGGAAGCTGAAAACGATGACCCAGGTTAGGTAGTGGTGACACAATGAGTAGGACTGCTTCTTGCAGTAACTTGGAAAACAGAAAGAAAGTACCTAATAAACTTGTGGATCTGTCTAAGGAGATTTCCAGGCGGAATGCACAACATGCCAAATGGTTTCTCTTAACTGCGTATGGTATGACGCAAGGCAGATAAGCTAAAGAAGAAACCATTCAGTTTTCAAGCTGAATCTAGAGGAACTATAGAGGGTCCAGGACTGATGCCCTAGCTGGAAAAGGTTCTCAATGTAAAAAATGGCCTTAGGGCAAAGATCAGGTTCAGGTGCTACCAGTAAAAAACGGCTTCCGGGTCAAGATCAAATCAAAGATAAGGCTGTAAGACCCTCCTTTGAGGCCTCAGAAAGATTTAAAGTGGTCCTACATAGACCCTCTGCTAGGTAAGAGGGTTCTAAGAACCGTAAGAGTGCTGTCCCATACCTCAAAGTAGAGAGGTTTGTGGGTATGGCTTTATATCTAATGGAGTAGACTATAATTTGACACATGGGAAGCCCACGAAGATTTTTAAGGGAGTAATTCCAGCATGGACCACAAAAAACCGAGACAGTCAAAAATGGGGGGGAAAATAAGTCCTCTTTATCCCCAACTTTCAATGGACAAGGAACAGATTGAGAAAGCTACAAAACCCTGTTTCTTAAGGAAAAGAAAGGACTTCTCAGAGGGAAGGACCAGGTTGCTGAGAACAATATATTGGGGAACCAATTCCAGAGGGCAAGACTGGGCCCTAATCAAGGAATCTTCCCTGCCTTCAGAGTAGGGGGACCTGAAGACATGTGCCTGGCTGGATTCCAGAATCACTAAGGACCCGTGACTGCTGTGTGTCTATCTTTCCCTCCCTTTTTGAATGCGAGCGTCCAGTGCACCTCTCCTATCTGTGTCACCATTGTATGTTGGAGGGGAGATAATGTGTCTCCGTTAATTCACAGGTCTCCAGATCAGGAGGAGCCTCGCCCACTTCCAAACCAGATACAGATCACAAGCTGCTGGATTTTGAGTCCCATGCTATGGCTGGACTTGGGGAGTCTTGGGAAGGGGTGAGTATATTCTGCATATAGGAGGGTTGTGAACTACTGCAGCCAGAGGGAAGACTGTGGTGGAAGGTCTGAAAAGATCACCACCATCAATGCTCCCCATCCCTGTACCTTACGTGACGGTCTTCCCACTATGAGGCTGGGTCTATTTCCCCACCCCTTGATTCCGGGCTGGCCCCGTGACTTGCTTTGACCAACAGACTGCAGTGGAAGTGAAATTCCAGGACTTCTGAGCCCAGACCTTAGAGGCATTGTAATGTCCACTTTTTTTTTTGGCCGTGCCTCACCGCTTATGGGATCTTAGTTCCCAGACCAGGGATTGAACCCAGGCCCTCAGCAGTGAAAGCGTGGAGTCCTAACCACTGGACCGCCAGGGAATTCCCACAATGTCCACTTTTACTCAAGAGGAGAACCCAGCCGCCACGTAAAGAAGTCCAGGCTATCTGCGTGGGGCTGAACCAAGGTCCCAGACATCTGAGTGAGCCCAGCCAATAGCCTGTGGAGTGGAGGCCATCCATCCCTGCTGAGCCCATGGAATTGTGAGCAGTAAAATGTTGGTGTTGGAAGCCGCTAAGTTAGGGTGGTCTGTTATGCAGAGACAGATACGGAAACAACAGATAGCGTTATACGCCCACACGCACACTCCACCGGACGCCAGAGCATAGCCCGATTCCCTCAGACACCGCAATTCTACCTGAGAACCAAACAATGTTTATTCCTGGGTGACGGTGGAACCACTGCAAGGCTTTACTTGATGGAAACAGTAAACAAACAAACAAACCCTAAGCGGTCACTACAGTTGGAATACTTGATATTTATGGGGGTTGGGGGTGGTGGAGAGTCCTGCAGTTTCACAGAGACCCTCCCCTGTGATTACAGGGGAGCTCAGCCAGCCTCTAGGGCCCAAGATTATTAGTCTCACTCATTTTTAGAAAAGCACTGTTTTCCACAGCACCTGAAGGAAGGTTCTGTCTCTCTTTTTTTTAAAGCCTTGGCTACCTGAATGCTTAGACCTAAATTTAGTGCTCAGTTGTAATCACTGCATCTTAGGTTTTGGGTATAATCTTTCCATTCTAAATGTTTTCTTGCTCGCTTCCCCTTTTAGCTCTATTTTAGCCGTCCATTCCACAGTTTTTATGGAGTAGCGGTATAGGTCAGGGGCTGCACACGTGAAACGAGTGAGGCAGATCCCTGGAGGAAAGGGCCCCCACCCATTCCCTCGCTGCAGCCTCTGAACACCTGCTACGTGTCAGGAGTGTGCCAGGTGTGGAGACCTGGCAGGCGAACAGAACCAAGTCCTAGGAAGCCGACAGTCTAGCAGGGGAGGCAGAAAATACGCACCTATGATTTAGAAACACGTAGTGACGAGTGTTGAGAAAGAAGGGGCTCTAGAGGGAGGAGGCGGGAAACGGTGTGCCGAGGAGGGTGCTGCTGACGCCTGGAAGGGCCACCGATGGGCGGTGTGGACGGCTGTGCGTGCCCAGCACGGAGAGCTGTGGTCCCCGGGCAGCGGGGGAGCTGCGAGGCGGGGGAAGGCTTCCCGGAGAGGGAGCCCCCTGAGCAGCGCTGGGAAGGAAGAACGGACGCCGGCCACACAGGCAAGAACGTGTGTACCCGGTAGAGACGGACCCACTACTCCAAGTTCAAAAAAATAGCACTGCTTATTCTGGGACCTGATTGGAAATGTTTAAGTGAGGGAAATGCAGCGGGGGAAGAGGCAAAAGAGGTAGCGGAGGCATCAAGGGGGCTTTGCGGGCTACGGTGCAGTTTAGACTGGAATCCTCAGGCACTGGAGAGCCACTGGGCTGGGGCGCGGCTCTTATAAAGGGGAACGACATGGTGAATCTGTGTGTGGACTAGACAGCTCTGGCCAGCTTCTAGAGAATGAAGCCCGGAGGCAGAGACCCACGGGGAGGCTACTTCAGGTCCTTTTTTGCAGACAGGCAGGTGGTACATGATAAAAGGTTCCTTCTTACCTGTTCGCCCAAGATACAGAAGAGAGGTTGATGGGCAGAGACTATCCGCAAAGGCCGATGACAAAGTCTGCTGTTTCTCCCCGGTCAGGAGGTCAATGACGTACCAGATGTCCTGCTTTTTACCTGCAAGGTCACAAGGACACGCTGTGGTTTACACTCGCCCAATATGGAAAAAAAACATCCCTGCCAAACTAGCAGCCCAAGATGTTCTCTGCACTGACAGACAGGCCTGAAATTCTTACGATGTCAAACACATTTCTCTGTTGCTCCAAGGGTGACAAGGTTAATGGTAATGTGGAGATAATAAAACTTCTTGGACCACTGGGTCTTATAACAACTTAATAACCTAGTCATGGTATAAAAATTTCTCCAAGCCTAATAATGTTAATAACTCACAGATTTTATTGCTCTGATGAGTGGCTTTAAATATGAAAACTCTGGCCTGTAAAGGCAATCCTTTTCCCATAGACTAGGATCTATATAAATCCAGAAATGTACCCAGGGGTTTGTCTCCCTGGTAACCATCATTCATATATCTCAACGTCCCTACTAATGAGCCCTCATGTAAAGAGGATCTACAGTTACTGTTTATAACTCTTAATTAGCTGGTACCTGTGACCGGGCAGTAGAGTTGGTGGCAACCTGGTGCTAATGAGGCCAAAGTTACCTCGACCGTGACCCCAGCCAGTAAGTGACTGCCCAGCCACACGCTATACCCCTCCCCTCATTCAGCTGATTAAAAGGTATAAACAGGTGGAGAGCATAGCCAAACAACACGATTAGGAAAGCTCAAAGCATATGTATCAGTACCTATGGTTATATACACCAGAGCATCCTAGTAACGGCGAGTTCCTAAGAAAGCTGCTTTCTAAATACAGGATATTATTACCACTGCGATTTCAAGATAAATACAGCTCCCACCTGAAGGTCAACGCCTTCACCGTGACGCACATGTTTCTGTTTTGTAAGGCTTGCTTTGTAAGACAAGCCTTGTCTCTTGTCACTTGGCTCTTCCTACCTTATTGGCCAAGTTTCCTATTTCAAGGGACTCTTGGAAGCACAGTACCAAGATGCCAGGAAGATCACAGGGCATTAGAATTTGCTAAAGCTACACTTAGTTCTAACAGAGGTAGCACACATCTGAAACTTGTCCGTGGATCCTGACTTTCCGTTCTCAAAGACAAATCTTAATATGAAAAAGATCTGAAGATAGAGAGAAAACATCACCAAACAGCTGTGACCAGGATCCCTTTCCATCTGGCTTGGCACCCTTCTAGTTACTTCAAGGACCATCACAGTCTGCATAACTCAGCTACCACTTTAATGGATGGATCGGCCAACTGCCACAACTTTAAATGCACCCTAAGTGATGAACTGCTGGTCAGAGCTGGAAGACCAGACAGAAAACAGTGACACAGATGGTGAGAAGATGTTCACCGGGGCCCGGGGCACGGCCCAGAAGACAGAGAAAGCCTGTGTTGATCACTTCCGCTGAATCCCCAGGCTGGTGGCTTCCTCATTCTGAAGGTGTGCAATGAAGCCCCAGTCTCCCTAGACAAAAACTTAAAATCCAGATTGGGCCTGCGCTTGAGGCCCAGAAACGCACATAAAGCTCCCGAGGCATGAATAGGCAATAAGCACTTTCAGTTCCTCAGAAAGAAAGCTGCTTTATAAATACAGGATATTATTACTACTACGCTTTCAAGACAAATACAGCTCTCATTTGTGTTACAAATGCATTTTTATTGACATTTTGGCAGCAACATGGTAAAAGAAAAGCAGCTGATCTGATGCTTTGAAGATGTGACCCCTGTAGGTATGAAGGCAGCTTATCTAAGCAAGCTGTTAAGTGCTGTTTTTATCCAATATTCTGATAGCAGGAAATACTAAGAAAGCCCTATAATTAATAGGCAGAGCCTGGCTTCCCTTTCTTGGCTCAGACGATGGTATTCACTTTAAATTTCATCCAGTTGCTTCTGGGTACGTTGCAAGTTGCAATCTGTAAATCGCAAGGGTAGGTCAACACAGCAGTTAAAAGCTTGTTAAATGAGTAACCTAATGGTGTCAAGTCTGCTCCCAAGTGGAGGGAACCCTTTCTTAATAGGTCAGCTGATCCTGGCGTGAACCAGCACAACCAAGGCAAGAAAGACCTTTCCCAGAAGGGCCAGTGGGGGAGTGACTCTACACCTCTCTCTCAGACACGCCACTTTCCCAGATTCTGGGGTTCATTTCCAAAAGGGATCAAAGTTTCAGGAACCCTTACCCATGTAGAGAATTCCATCCGAACTTCGGCACGGGGATGCCTGCACCAACTCTGGGATCGTAAAGGGAAGTTTCTTAAAAAAAAAAAAAAAAAAGGAAAAGAGAAAAAAAAGTTAACCAAGCCTTCTGCAATTATTACATTTTCACTGCACAGTTTCTGTTACCCAATTCTGCTAAAAGGGGAGGAGCACTGTTGATGGTAGATGGGAGTTTTCCTAACTGGAAACCAGGGAGAAGGGGCACCCCAGGCTCCCCTATCCACTTTGGACAAGCCCTCAGCTCCCAGGTTCTGGGCATTATAAACAAGAATTCTTTTACTTGACAAGCCCCTCAAAGTCTCTTGTCCAGAGCGCTCCTGGGGATGACACAAACCTTCTCCGAAAAGACATAAAAATATGGAGAGTTACACAATCTTTGAAATTCTAAGGGGGGCGGGCAGGAAGAATTGTCCTGTCTTGGAAAACTGTCCCAGAGCCGGCTTGACTGAATAGAAAATGCTCCTCAGACTGGGAGTGAGCCATGAGACTATTCTGAAGAGAAGCAGCCTCGGTGCCCAGCTGAAGCCTCGAGGGAAAGGAGAAGTCATCACCCATGGGCAACACAGGAGTTTGAGGCAGGAAAAGAAGTTTTGGTGTCTTCTCTAGCAAATAATTCTCTACTGAAAAACAGAAGAAAATTGGGTCTTCTGGTATTAAAAGGAAGTTATGGTAGGTGCCAGGAAAAGAAACTCAGAGCAATCCACATGTTTCAACTGCATTTCATCATAAAACCGATTCTTCTGAGTCTACAGCTGACATCTGACAAGCTCTTTTGGTTAATGTTTGTTTCAGAATACTTTATTTTTGGAACATTCTGTGTTCTTGAAACCGTTCCACAGATACCTGCTTCTACGACGCTGTCACCTTTCTCTCCAAGAAAGCAAAGATTTCTCTTGAGCTTTAGTAAACAGAACTTTAAATAACCAATAATGTGGATTCCCCCATCATCCTGATGTTTAAACTAAGCCTTAGCAAAGGAAAAATGCCACGGAGAGGCGGTAACGACTGGGTTTCCCCCAGATGTTTCTGAGGATCAGAAAGTCGTTGCAAGGTTTCCAGTGTGGAGCCTGGCGGTGTCTGCTGAGCGCCTCCTGTGTGCTGGCTGAGCCATGAGAACCTGCTGGCCCAGATCCACGTTTCTGAACTCTGAGCTGTACATTTAAAAGCTCACTGAGGAAGCTGTGAAAAGATACTGATGCCCAGGCCCCAATCCAGACCATCTGATTCAGAATCCCCAGAAATTTTCTTTTAAGCTCTCAGGTGATCTCAACGCGCAGCTAAATTGAAGGTCAGTGGTCTAGAGCCTCCGGAGTACAAAGCAGCTAAATACACTCACCGTCAGGCCTTCATTATTCTTGCCCCCAAGCGTATACAGGCTGCCATCATTGGGATCTGGGAGGAACGCAGGCCTAGAGGTTAAGCAATAAGTATCAGTGGTAGATTATAGCCCAGGGCACAGAGTAAAATACCAAAGCCATGCAAAGCCATGATTGGTGGGGTGGGGGGGAGTGGGGTGTGTGTATGTGTGTGTGTAAAACAATTCCATCCACTGCTCTTTCATTTTAGCCACAGATAATAAAATATCCTTCTGGTGCTCTATACGAGAGTGAAAAAAAAGCAACCTACAAAGGAAAACCAGTACAAAATCACAGAAGACTAAATCATCATTCCGTCAAAGCATCCTGGATGAAGGTAAAATAAGTGAAAAGGACCCAGCAAGTCTGCTTTTCAGTTTCCCAGTCAATTGCATATAGAACTTCAACAATTAATATTTAATAGCATGGCATGGTATGTAAACAGGGAGAACAAATCTGCCTTTGGTGTTCCACAAACATTCATTTTTAGGAGGCAGTAAAAGCAGACTCTGAAAGCTTGACATGAGAAAGAACCTGCCAAGGGGACGGGTCAAGGTCTCTTCAGTAGCTTCCCAGGAAGCAGGTTCGAGGTGCTCTTTTGTAAAGTTAATCTGCTAACGACTGAACTATGACACGTCACTCAGAAACCCCTTGTTGAATCTTTCCTCTAATGAGTTTATAGCATCATTTGAGGTGCTATCATCTTGGAGGTGCTATCCAACTTTTACTCCAAAACACACACTCTAGTAGCAGGTCACGTTCCTGTCTCCTCTCCACGGTTAAGCACAGTGAAGAGGGAGAGATCTAAAGACCCCTGGGCCCTCCTGAGGACTTGGGAAGCTTAAGTTCAAAACTCGACTTAAGTTACATCTCAAATAAGCCTTTTTAATACCATTGCCTTCCCACCCCGCCCCCCAGGGAACTGACCACCCTCTCCCCAACACAGGCTTCTTTCTTTCAAAGCACCTGTAAGACTTCCTATGTCTCAGTCACTCTCATTCTACCTTAAATTTATGCATACGTGTACTCCCACCAATTAGCTTCGTAAACACTGATTGAATAAAATAGAAAATGAATTAAAGGGAAGTGCTGCAGCAAATCAGAAAACTTACTCTTCCACGTGTGTTGGAACCTGCAGGACCGGATCTGTGCAAAAGAACGACAAGAAAGGCATCGTCAGACAGACTCTAAAATATCAAGATTCCTAGAGTTCCCAGGACTAGCTCACAAGATGGACCGATAAATTTACCTACATGAGATAACGTATGTGAAGGCACTTTAGAAAACTCACACACAGAAACACAAATGTAAGCTCTTACAACTGTCGCCGAGATTGGAGAGAGGCCTGAGAGCAGAAGGGCACTGCTGTCAGGAAACGTGCCTCTAACTTGGGGGACGGGCATAGAAGGAAACACTGGTGACAACCCGCAGTGGACAATGGGTCACAATGTCACTATCTGACACATCAAGGACTTCTAAAACCTAAATCATCCCTTGGTCAGATGCCTGTCCTGCTGCTAGATACTCCCATTGGGAAAAGCAAAACTGTGACTTAAGAAGCAATTTGGGGCTTCCCTGGTGGCGCAGTGGTTGAGAATCTGCCTGCTAATGCAGGGGACACGGGTTCGAGCCCTGGTCTGGGAGGATCCCACATGCTGCGGAGCAACTAGGCCCGTGAGCCACAGCTGCTGAGCCTGCGCGTCTGGAGCCTGTGCTCCGCAACAAGAGAGGCCGCGATAGTGAGAGGCCCGCGCACCGCGATGAAGAGTGGCCCCCGCTTGCCGCAGCTAGAGGAAGCCCTCGCACAGAAACGAAGACCCAACACAGCCAAATAAATAAATAAATAATAATTAAAGGTGCTAATACTTTAAAAAAAAAAAAAAAAGAAGCAATTTGGCTGTTGATGAGAATTTGACTGGATGGTAAGTGGTAAATACACGCCTTTGGGGCGGCAATATGACAATTTTAGAGCCCTGAGTGTTCATTCTTCTTGATTCCCTTCGATCCATTAATTCCATTTCTAGAAAATCTAGTTTAAAAACAACACAAAATGTGGAAAATGCTTTCAGTACAAAGATCCTTACAGCAGCATCACAAATGACCTAACTATTCAGTGATATGGTTAAATTATGGACTGTCCACTTGGTAGAAAATTAAGGCTTCTGAAAGGGCTTATAAAGTTTAAAAAAAATGTATAAATCTTTATACTGTTATGTTCAGGAGAAAAGATAACATCGTACCTAGAGTCTTCATGCAGCTGAGGAGAAAAACCTTCAATATGCATTAAAAAAAAACTAGATGGAAAGGCCAAAAAAAAAAAAGTGGGAACTGTAAGTTATCTTTGTTGGAAATAGAAATGACTCCCCCACCTTTTCTATATTGCCCAAAATTTCTACAAAAGTAGGCATTACTTTTGAAATCAGAAAAGAAGTTTTTTCTCCAAGTCAGTTTTAATATCTGCAATAGTCTGAGTGGCAGAATTCCTCCCTAGGTTCTCCTGGGCACAAATCAAGAGGACGCGCCTGATTCCATGGGGTGGATGGAGGTGGGAGAGGCCACTGACACTGCTGTAACAGAGCTAAATCCCCAGGCACAAGGCCACACAGCGATGAGGCATTTCCAGCCGTCAAGACCCCACAGGCTATAGGCCACGCTGCCCACAAAAGTTCAAAGCTGGGGGCGAGGACGGCAAATACTCTGATATGATTTTGGATACAGGCTCTGCTTATGGTGATAGACAGCTGTCTAATTCCCTGGGTCAGCCTGGATTCTCAGATGAAGGAAACTCTTTCAAGCCTTATCATCTGTTGACTTTGCTTTACATGCCCCGGCTCCGACAAGAAGGCATATGGGTGTTCACAACAACACCCCACATGTGGTCTGTGGGCAGCAAACAAACAATTCATTAAAACCAAAAGCATTTCAGGAAACAGGAGGAACTTTCAGTCAGAAAGCACATGTTTATTGTTCCCATTAATCACCTCTCGGTACACTCTCACAAACAGACTGATGCAAGAGACAGGAAACGAGGGCACACAGCACTCACCCTACTGAAACAGTCAGGGAGCAATTATAACCCAGTTCCTCCAACGCAGCCCAGAAGCCGTGCACGCCAGGGTCAGCAAGAAGGCATATTCCAAAGAAAACACAGCAGTCAAGAGGGCGTCGGTTTTGTTCATTTCAGCCACTTAAAGGTATCGCAGATCGACACAGATGAAGAGGACATTACCAAATCCCAGCCATTCACCAGAAACAAGACGTGGAGACCAATGGGATTTCGATTCCTGTTCCTGAGCTTATCTTTGCTGGACAGTGTTTGCTCACTCTCAGGGTCTCGTCCTCTGGAGCAGACTTTCCTGGTTTTCTAGAGCTTATTCACTGCTCACCTGACACGGAGGCCTCAGGTCCCAAAGTGTGCCCTGCACCAGAAAGGTTCCAGTTAAGACACAGGCCACCGGCAGAAGCCAGAGAAGGATGGGTAGACGCCTACATGGGTGTTGAAGAGCCATGCTTTCTCCGAGGCTTCAGGGGACATGAACTCCAGCAGGGGTACCTTCTCATCCACGCATAATACAGGGCCCTTGGAGTAAACATCTGCAGAGCCGCAGGCCATGTAACAGCACGACTGTTAACACAGCTCCGATACAGGCAAGCAAATGTGTGACTGTGACCTATTCCACACATTTTTTTCCCTGAAAGAATCATTTGAACCTGAGCTTTGCTTTAAAATACAACAGGAAAAAAAAAAAAAAATCATATGGGAAGGGGGCAGATAAGACAAAAAATGGCAGCCTGTTGACAAATGTTTAAAGATAGAATTGACAACACTGGCCTGTCATTTTACTGTTCTCTCTACATATGCTTGAAATTTTCCATAACAGAAAAGGTTAAAAGATAAAAATATTTGAAAAGCCAGCAAAAGGCACCATCTGAAAACGTGCACTGAAAGCCTAACACGAAAAAGGAGTTGTTTTGGATTTAATAATGAGAACTGGTATCAGGCAAGATTCTCGCTCTTAAAAAAAAAAAAAAAAAAAAAAATCACCCATGTGAAAAGAAACAGTGGCCTAACCCTAAGGCTATAAACAAACACTGGTACAAAATAAGCCTCTCTATCTATAGGGGACCGATAAGGATAAAAGCCATCTCACAAAGCTGCTTTACTTTCAGAAGGAAAAAAAAAAAAAAAAAAGGGTTACTTTACAAGTATAAAAATGGGTGTTACTCAAGGTAAAGGTAAAGGTATCAGAAGATGAAAAAAAAAAAAGCTGAAATCAGTGTTTGGTCTCCAAGATTAAGACAGAAACAGATCTGCCCACTGCTTCCCTGGGAGCAGCCACTGTACTCGGTTCCCCTCCAGGGTCCATCCAGCTCAGACCTGAAAGGGCACAACCTTTACCCTTGGAGAAACCTGGGTGAGGTCAGGTGACACTCATGGCTCCTGTTTTGTGCTCATCGAATCCTCCTTTTCAATCTGAGGCAGAAACGACTCAAAATAAATGTAAACATTTTGTATCTACAAAAGAAGTGAGTTTTCGTCTCTCCAAGAATACCTTTCTCGCCTTCATCCTCGATCCCATCCTCTCTCAAACCTCACACCTTCTCCCTCTGCGCTGGACCCCAACCGCACACTTCACTCTGCTCCCTTCCTGAGCTCTCAGTCCATCAGCACCAACAGCTCTACCCTTCACCCCGCGGGCTATCCCACGTGCCTGCTGCCCCAGCCCACGGGCTTCATCCCTCCCCTCCTTGAGTCTCTCCACCTCCTGGCCTCTGTGGCCCTTGCACTGCACTGATTTCTCACTCACCTCTCCCTCTCTCTCTCCCACCCACTCCTCTCCCCTCTCCTCCCCACTCCCTACTCCAACAGGGAGGAACTTTTCCAGGTTCTCCCCTCAGTTCTCTCCGAGAGCACATCCACCTCTGTAGCTTCAACCATAACCACAGTGGGAAAATTCTAGGTCCCCATCTCTCGAGCTCTTCTTTCCGGACCGACTGGACATTTCCACTATCTCCTGCCAGCATCTCGACCGCCACTTGCCCAAATCACACCCTCCATCTTTCTCTCCAGACTTGTCTGACTACCCTATTTTGTTAACGCCATTCTCCTAGAAGGCGGGCAAGCCTCAAACCGTTCTGTTGACGCTCATTTCTCCGCCAGCACCTACCATCAGAAGCCAAACTCCGTGGTCTATTCCATCATTCTGTTTCCTACTCCCAGCATCCCTTCAACATCATTGGAACCCCTTGTCTTTCAAGCGTTCCCTTCTCTCCTAGTCTGTGTGCCCTCTGGGATCAGAAAGACCTACGCTTAAATCCTACTCTGCCAAATCTCTCTGAGCCTCAACTTCCTCATCAGTGAAGAGAAAGAAAGAAATCGAGATAATAACACCAAACTCATGCAGCATCTCCATGTGGATTAAAGATGGTTAAATATTTCTTAAGACTGTAACCAAGTGCCTTGATAGAGAAGAGTGATCCTTCTAAAGACGTAAATCAGGTTATGCTTCCCTGCCACTCACAATCCTTTGATGGGTCCCATCTCACTCAGCAGAGGCCAATGTTCACACAGTGGCCTACAAATCCCACGCAATCCCACCCTCCCACACCCACCCTGGCACTCTCCGATTATCTCCTCCTCGCTCTATTCTGGTGAGGAGGAATGCTGGAATGCTGGAATGCCATGCTGGAATACAGGGTATTCCTCGAATACTGCCAAGCCTGCCCCTGCCTCGGGGCCTCTGCATTTACTGTTCCCTGTGCCGAGGTCTTTGATCAAATGTCACCATCTCAGAGAGGTCTTCCACGACCATCTCCTACCCCCCAGGATTCCCTACCCCTCTTCCCTGCTTAATTTTTCTCCATGACACTTACCACCTCCAAAGTACTGTGTATTTTGCTTATTTTTTTAATGTCTGACTCTGGCCGCTGTAAGATCCAAGGGGGCTGGGATTTATCTTTTGCTGCCTGCTATACCCCCAACATCTAAAACAGTGCCTGGCACACAGGAGCTGCTCAATATATTTACTGAATGGGGCAATAGATAAATGTTAGTTTCCTTCCCCCTTCCACTCCTGCCCTGCGATATCCATCGCTGATCACTTCTACAATCCAGCAGTTATGCTCCATCAACCCTCAACCCAGAATCCACCTAGCAATCCCCTTTCCTCTGCCCAGGCTTCTGAGCACTGCCGAAGAAAACACTATAATCACTTGTGGAGATACCAAAATATATGTATGGCCAGCTGGGCCCCATGTCATAGGAGATATGTTTATCTACTTCCTGGTTGGCCTCTGTTCCCCGTTCCTCACAGTTGGTGTTTCAGACCTTCACTCCTTGCCTCAAGGCTCCTTCCTCTCCGCACATGACTCCCCTCTGTGGCACAGGGGCAGTGAGGGGGGCAGAGCGAGTTCTCAGAAACTTCCTACCCCTCACCCTCCAGGTTTGCCCAACCCCACCCTTCCCTTTACATCTCTATAAAAGGACGTTTTCATCTTCATGTTCACAGATATTTCACACTCACACATCTAAAGCCCCCAGACGGTATCCTGTCTCCAAGGATCTTCAAATCCTTCTGGCTAACTCCTTCCCCTCTGCCTACAAACACGTCAAACCTCTGGGGTCCCCTTGCCTCCTTTGTACATGCTCCCCGTTCTCTCCTAAATGTATCCACTTTAAGTGTACAGTTTGATGAGTCTTTTTTTTTTTTTTTTTTTTTTTGGGCCATGCTGCACGGCTTGTGGGATTTTAGTTCCCCGACCAGGAATCGAACCTGGGCCCTTGGCAGTGAGGGCACAGAGTCCTAACTACTGGATCACCAGGGAATTCCCTCGATGAGTCTTGAAAAACACGCACATCCACGTAGCTACCCTCACGATCAAGATACAGAATATTTCCATCACCCTGAAACATTTTCTCATATCCCCTTAGATTCAATACCCTAACCCCCACCCCAGACACCACTGACAGATCTGTTATGTTTGTTCTAAAATTTCACAAATGGAATTCATACAGGAGGTTCTCTTTTGTGTCTGGCTTCTTTCTCTCTGCATCATGTTTCTGAAATTCACCCATAATGTTGAGTGTATCAGTTTGTTCTTTTTTGTTGCTGAATAGTACTCCACTGTATGGGCATACCACCAATTGTTTATTTATCTGTTGATGGATGTTTGGGTTATTTCCAATTTTTGGCTGGTAAAACGTGAATAAAGCTGCTAGGAACATTTGTGTCCATGTCTTTGGACCTATATTTTCATCTCTCTTGGGAAAATACCTGGGAGTAGAATGACTGAGCCATACTGTTTACATCTGACTTGACAAGAAACTGCCAAACAGTCCTCCAAAGGGGCTGTACAATTTTGCATTCCCACCAGCAATGTGTAAGTTGCCTAGAGTTTATCTTAAAAAAATTTTTTTTAACACACAAAAATCAACTGATAAACATGTTGACATCAAAATTAAAAACACAGTATCATGTACAGTTCTTAAAAAAATACTTAGGTGTAAATCAAACAAAAGAGGGACAAGACTTACATGTTGAAAACTTCAAAATGCTGATGAGAGAAATAAAAGATCTAAAATGCAGAGACATACCATGCTCATAGTATAGAAGATTCAACATAGAAAAGATACCAATTCTTCCCAAATTGATATACAAGTATAATGCAATTCCTATCAAAATTCCAGAAAGATTTTTTTTTAAACATCTTTATTGGAGTATGATTGCTTTACAATGGTGTGTTAGTTTCTGCTGTATAACAAAGTGAATCAGCTATACATATACATATATCCCCATATCTCCTCCCTCTTGGGTCTCCCTCCCACCCTCCCTAACCCACCGTTCTAGGTGGTCACAAAGCACTGAGCTGATCTCCTTGTGCTATGCGGCTGCTTCCCACTAGCTGTTTTACATTTGGTAGTGTATATATGTCCATGCCACTCTCTTCGTCCCAGCTTACCCTTCCCAGTCCCCGTATCCTCAAGTCCATTCTCTACGTCTGCGTCTTTATTTCCGTCCTGCCCCTAGGTTCTTCAGAACCTTTTTTTTTTTTTTTTTTTGCCTATAGTTTTTTAAATGTTGATTCCTAGGTCTTTCCCTCAGGAAGTTGATTCTGTAGGTAGAGCCAGGAAATTTGAATTTTTAACACGTGAGGTAATTCTGACGCTGAGCCATACTGGGAAACCAATATGCTCCGGATCCTCTGTTTCACCCTCTCACCTTCCATACCTTTCTCAAGGCACTGCTCTCTGGTCCCTACCCTCAGGATAAGGTCAAAACTGCCAGTGTCAAGCTCCAGTGGCCGAGTCTAATAAACACTGACAAATCCTTCTCGTTAGGTCTCCACGTGACATCTGACAACATTCTCCAGTGGAGCCCCTGACCCAGTCCCACTTCCAACTGCTGATGGAGCCTCTCAGCCCCCGAACCTGTCATCCATCCTGAACCTGCTCCGCCTTTTGCATCCCCCAGATCGGTTCGCTGACCCCACTTCCACCCGGGCACACAATCTGGAAGCTCAGAGTTCTCCTGACTCCCCTCCCCTTCTCTTAATTCTAACCCTCTCCCATTCAGTTAGATCCTGAATTTTATAAGATTCGACCTACTAAACGTTTCTCAAAAATCTATGTCCTCCTTTTCCTCTCCTTCACCAAAATGTGGCAGTCACCACTTCCCACTGGCTCTACGGCCGTCTCCTAACCAAGCTCCCTGTCTCGGATCTCTGCCCTTCAGACATGCAACTCCACCCACCGCCCGAGGGCTGACAAAGGCAAATCTGCTCTTGTCTTTCCTCCACGTAAAATCCTACAACGGCTCCCCTCTGCCGACTGAATACCTTCCATCTCTGTGGCTCAGGTCAGAGGTTCCCAAACTTTCTTGGTTCACAGCACCCTTAGGGTCTCGGTAATTTCTTCACAAGGCCCAAGGCCAAAAGAAATACCTAATGGTTCCATTTATTAAGTGGTTAGGTCCAAACGATTTAAGTATTTAGGGCCTCGCAACTTAGAGGCCATGTGGAAAAAAATACTACTACACGTAAACTGAAAGAGAAATGTTTATTTCATTCTTAACCGTAATTACTCACTAGCGGGATGTGTGTACCTGTTGGGCGCTGCACATATTCCAAATCTTACACTCTTGTTAGACACAGCCACTCTCATTACCGTTCCATGTTGATTTTCATGTGGTATTTGAATTGTATCACAGCGACGGCCCAAAACTCAGCTGTGCAAAGACACATCCTTGAAAGGAAAGTAGCACAATCTAATGTTGAAAGTACCAACTACCTCAGGCCCACGTGGTGTTTGACACTTGTGGAGTACTGCTGAATTTCTCTTAAAAGTTTAAGACTAGCTGCAGTGCCTCGAGAGCTTGCTGTGGCTCCCAGGGCCCCCTCAGCACACAAAGGAACCACAGGCCTCAAGCATTCACGGCTCTGTAAAACCTGGGCCCAATTCTTCTTCATCACATCTCTTCCCCAAACTCAGCCCATGCTTTCATGTCAGCCTCTGTGCTCACCATTACCTGCCCCAACTCCATCTATCTACCTCCGCTTGTCCTTCAAATGCCCCTTTCTCCAGGAAATCAGAAACTGAACGCCTACTGCACTTGGTATGTTCTTTTTTTCTTTCGGCTGCCACGCAGCTTGTGGGATCTTAGTTCCCTGACCAGGGATCAAACCTGGGCCTCCTGCAGTGGAAGTGTGGAGTCCTAACTACTGGACCGCCAGGGAATTAATTCCCTTGGTAAGTTCTTATGATGCACTTACCACATTTCTCAGGGGACAGGCACTTAATTGCATGTGGCCTCTCTGGTTCTCAAAGATCTGGGGGCTGGATTGAATTTTAAGCACTTTGTAGGGCAGGGACTATCTATTTTGTTTCTTGTGAAATACACACAGGAAAGTGCCTGGGGCTTATGACAGTTCAATGAATAATCAGAGCGTGAACTCCTGTGTAACTGCTGCCCGGGTCTTTGCTCCCCTCATACTTAGCAGGTAATGCTGTCTGCAGAATGAAAGGAGGTCGATAATTTAAGATATCCAATACTGCATGTGGGATATAATCATTCTGATAAGTTTATCCTAACGAGAAGGACTTTTCCACACGAAAACCTACATGATAAAAGCTAAAAAGAACTGCCCAGGTGTAGCTCCGTTTGTTGACTCACATTTAAAAATTACTTAAATTTATGGGAAAAAATGATATGGCATTTGCTTCAAAACGATGGAGGAGGGGGGAGGGGGACGTCACGTGTGGATCTTCACCGAAGCTGGGTGGCTGGGTGCATGTGGCTTTCTTACTATTCTCTTTACTTTTGTGTGTGTTGAAGTTTTTCTAAAATGAAAAAAAAATTTAAGAAGAGGAGCTAAAAAAAAAAAAAAAAAAAAAAAAGCTATTTAAGGAATACCTTTCCAGGGGGTTAAAAAGAAAGGCCTGTTCTTCCTGCCTGCCCTCAGCTGTCGTATAAATCTTGAGAGTCTGATCCTACAATGTCACAGGGCTGGAAGAGAGAAGAGAAACCCAGGGGACGAGCAAGAAGGACCCTGTCAGCACTATTTCAGGCTTCCCCAAACACAGAAAAATGCCTCTGATGAAGTCAACCACAATTTAAATAATTGTCTCAAACCGCTGTTTGGGACCGACAGCCCCTCTTTGGAGGAGACTCTGGGCAGACTTACTTTCCACGGAGGAAGGAATAAGATTGCTTTGATTACAGAAGCCGCCAGAACAGGCTGCCCATTTGACTGGAGCTCAGGGAGCCCTATGAGATCATTCTCTCCCCTTCCCTAGATGAGCATCGATATTTCTGGAACACACTGCTTCTCCGGAGGCGTCTAGATGGGCACTGGCTTTACTGCCCTGCTCCTCCTCACCCCTTCTTTCTAAAGCACAACCGCCCAGCTGGCCCCGACACACCTGGCATTTAAAAACCAGCTGCCTCTCTGACTGGGAGACCTCTCCAGGTACAGGTTAGATGTCGTGACACAGCTAGAAATTCTGCAAACCAGACCCTTCTAAGTGCACCTCCAGCAGCGACCAGAAATGGTTTGGGTTGGCCCTCCTGAAAGGTATTTAAGGACCAAAAGACCACAAATGAAGTCCCAACTGCTTTTGTGCTCCCTGTAAGCGTGCCCGTACGCCAAATATTTGAGAGCCTCGTTCCTTCTGCGAGCAAAACAAGAAAGGTGGTTGCACGGTAGGCGGTGAGACCTTGGAGGAGAAAGGGGTGGAGACTCTGGGAGGTGGTGGGGTGGGCACTAAGGAGGGAGCAGCTGGAGGCTTCCGAGAAGAAGAGAAACGTGGTACAAGCCTCTGAAGGAAGGTGAGACAGGCAGGCACCAGGGGACACAGTGGATGAGACAGAGGAGAAGAAGGAATCACAAAGGGTGGTGAGGAAGGCAATGCCATAACCCCAGTAAGAAGGTCTGAGCCAGTGGGGGCAGGGGAGGGTGGTGGTCAGGAACCAAACAGGAGGGGCAGAAAAATATCAACAGGACTTTGTCCTGATCAGAAAAATGAAGTGCAGGAAAGGAATGAGTTAAAGAGGACATGGAGATTTGAATCCTAGCCGATGGTGAAACTAGATCGGTTAGTCTGAAGGCAAAAACTGCTATTTCCTCAAGAAAATGCTTAAGGGTCGAATACTGTTTTCTTATAAAACTTATTGGTAGAAACAAGTCATTCACACACACACACACTCGAAGTTTAACTCAAAACTTAAGTCTCCCCAATATGGTTCATGCACTCAAGTGAACCAATCAGGGAATCCTCATTTCCTCCCTCCAGAGGGAAGGAACTTTGATTATCTGTGCCTTAAACTCCCCTTGAAGTTGTTAGGTCCAAGTTGTAAGGTGGCAAGTCTCAAATGTTCCTCGAAGTTCAGCTTTCTTGAGGACAGCATTTTAAAATAGACATCTAGCTCTCTGGGCTCGGACCTAGGTTATGGCGACATGGCTAAATGCACCAAGACGGTCGGAATCGTGGGTAAATATGGGACCCCATATTATGGTGCATCCCTCAGGAAAATGGTGAAGAAAACTGAAATCAGCCAGCACGCCAAGTACACTTGTTCCTTCCGTGGCAAAACCAAGATGAAGAGACAAGCTGTGGGCATTTGGCACCGTGGTTCCTGCATGAAAACGGTAGCTGGTGGTGCCTGGACCTACAATACCACCTGCCATCACAGTAAGGTCTGTCATCAGAAGACTGAAGGAATTGAAGGACCAGTAGAAGTGCCACCCTTTGAAATGTTGCTAGCCTATGATTCATGGGTTAATTTATGTAACAAAAATAAATAAAATAAAATACAATGGACATCTAATCAGAAGCTCCTAAAATCCACAGTGAAATTCCAAATCTCATCAGAACTGGGGGAGGATGCCATGAGCTTTCTTGCAGGGGAATCTCTGTAAGTCACCAAATGTCATGTGTGACAAAGACGATCCTGTAGAAATACCAACGTAATCTGAAAAACCACCCATACCAAAGGCTGTCGAACTCTATGGTCTTACTCATCCTCACCTCAGCAGAAGTAACTCAGACCCAAAAAAGCACACTGCAGGCTATAACCAGCTGTGGAGGAGGATAAGACAATTTAATGCGTGGAACTACGCCCCAGTGCCTCTCAGGATGTCACTAACTTCACAGAATTCATTCTTGAGCCATGGGAGTGTTCATCCAAAGATGAGCAAGAAGACAGTAACAAAGTCACAGCCAAAACTGGCCTTTCATCGTGTGCTTCAACATTCACAACTGTATTCCGATACATTCCAAGCAATGCCGCAGAGAACACCCGCTGGAGATGAAACCTATGCTACTGTGTGTGATGACTGCTATTTATAAGCCCCTCCGTACGGTGAGACGTATTATTCTGAAGCAAATCCCAGGTGTGTGGGAGGGACGTGAATGGGGGTACAGAGAAATGAGACTGGGTACCAGCTGGTGCTTACTGAAGCTGAGTAATGGGTACAAGAGGCTTCATTATATAATTATGTTTGTATATGTTTAGAATCTTTCATGATAAAATATAAAACACAAAAAAGAGAAAATACTTTTTCAAGAGACTCAAAAGCAGAAACAGGCCTCTCACACAGCCCCTCTCAAAAACTTAATTTTCAGTCCTCCAAAACAATGGAGAACAAATAAACACCTTTTTCGTGCTTAAGCAATGAGGGAGAAAGGTAGTGATGCATACCTTAAGTCTAGAAAATTCCTTAAGAGGAAACAGATTAGAACTACTAACGAAAAGTCATCCCTTTCACAACCTCCCCTTCTCATGTTTCCCTCACACCTCTGAGGGCAAAGCTCTGACTCTTCAGGGGAATGTGCGCACTGCCTGAAGGACAGGACAGAAAACCAACTGCAGAAAGTCACAAAAAGCCATGTGCAACTCAAGATCAGAAACTGGAACTGGAAACTTCCATGACGGTACATCCTGAGGAGGCAAAGCCCAGCTTCACCTGTTTCTCCGGGTTCCCTGGGACCTGAGTCAGTGTTGGGTGTCTCAGAAGTTTACTAGAGCATCCCTCCCTGTCCAGAGACCCCACCCTCAAGGAGTTAGAAGTCCAGTAGGAAGACAAATGTAAAAAAAATTCACAGCAAGCAGGAAGCGTCATAAGAGAGGCTGCAACGAAGTGCCCCCGGAGCTCGATGAGGGAGGCTGTCACCCTGCAGGAGGAGTCCGGGAGGTGAGATGTGAAGGGGGCCTTAATGGATAAACAGGGGCCTGCCCAACATCGCAGGCTGCTGGCAGGGAACGGACATAAGCGAAGGTCCGATGTCTCCGAGACCTGGAGAGGATATCGTGGCGGCAGCAAGCAGCCGAGGCTGGAGAGGTGGGTGACAGCCCGACTGGGAAGGGCCTTGCACGTGTGCTAAGGAGCTTAGACTCCACCCCGGGGTCCGGTGCTTCGCAAACTAACTGTGGTGAAGGGCCGGCTGTTGAAAATTCCAACCCACCATGGATGAGGCTAACACTACCTTTCTGTACTTCTCGCGGACAAGGAACAGGGGTGGGCAGACCGCACTTGGAGTAGCACTGCCACAGGCAACACCAAGCGCATTTCAGCAGGGAGTGCAGCACGGTCCAAGTCATCCTTCTAGAGGGTTATGTCCAGGGGCTGCGTGCTGGGTGAATGGGAGCGTGAGGCAGGCAGCAGGGATGGCGGTCGGGAAACTGATATGTGAATCCAGGAGGTGGACGTCGAGAGCGGGGCTAGGACACTGGCGAGGGGTACAGGGAGAAGTAGTCAGATCTGGGAGACGCTTCACGGGTCCAGGGGACAGGACGTGGTGACCAAGGAGCAGAGCATCACTCTTTTCTAGCCTGGGTGCAGCGTGACTGTCGGCACAGGCAGGAATTATGAAAAGAGGCACATGGTCTTAGAAAGTCACGTGGGAAGATTTTCTTCAAGCTTCAAATAACTAATTTTGTTTCAATCCTTCCCTCATAAGAAATCTCCAATATTAAGCATTCAGGGGACATCTCAGGAGTCTAGACCTGTCTGGCTGGGAGAGCAGCATATTTTTATAGTTAGTAAAGAATGGTTCTAAATTAGACCCAGTCCGGGACTTCCCTGGCCGTCCAGTGGTTAAGACTCCGCGCTTCCAATGCAGGGGTCGTGGGTTAGATCCCTGGTCGGGGAACTAAGATCCCACACGCCACGGGACGCAGCCAAAAAAATAAGTAAGTAAATAACTAACTAAATAAATTAGGCCCAGTCCTCCATACCTACTATTACTGGAAAGGAGATTGAAGGGAATGGGAGTGGGGTTGCTACAGAACAAGCTGCAATTTGATGAAGATTTGAGAGTCAAACTTAGCATTAACTAGTATTCCAAGGGGAGTGTAAGAAGCCCTAAACCGGCCGTTGCAATACCGAAGGAAGTCCTTTAACTCCACCAAGCCAAGGCAAGCTTTGTAAAATGAATCTAACACAAAACATGACAGCAACATTCTCCGTTTGTATTTGGGCTGGGAGTGCAGCAATGAAACACACTCAGCCACGTTCACTGGTGACATTTCAGAGACAGCCAGTGGTGCTGCTACAGTTACAAAATCACAGCTTACAAAGATCACACCTAAGGTAAAATGCCAGGACTCAAATTAGTTTCTGAAAACAAATAAAACTCGTTTTCTGTACTAAGTGTAGTTTGCTGCTGTGGTGTGAGAAATCTCCATTTCTGGGAACAGCGACACGTGTTTGGTTGAGGAACAAAAGCACCTGCCGAAACCACTCTGTAGAAAGAAAAAAAAAAAACACTCCCAGTCTGTTGGCCCCTGAAAAAAGTAAACAGTTAGGAAACCATGAAGTGGAATAACAGGTATATACTCTACAGAACCCCAGTTTGATGACTTAAAGGGGTCTGTTTGCATCGGCAAGTTTCTTCCATTTGAGTTTGACTCCCCACTGCTACTCAGGGCCAAGCCCACGTCCGCCCTTGCCTGGACCAGTGCAGTAGCCTCCACCTGGCCCCGTCAGTTCAGCCTCAACACAGCACCTGCTGATCCTGTAAAGGAGAGGCCAGGTGTCTTAGCCCAGGCTGCCATAACAAAATACCATGGCCTGGGTGGCTTCAACAACAGACATTTATTTCTCACAGTTCTGGAGGCTACAAGTCCAAGATCAGGGTGTTGGCATGGCTGAGTTATGGTGAGAGCCCTCTTCCTGGCTTGCAGACAGCTGTCTTCTCACTGTGTACTCATGTGGTGGAGGGATAGTGAGCTCTGCTCTCTTCTTCTTCTTATAAGGGCACTGATCTCATTCTGGGGGCACCACCCTCATGACCTCATCTAAACTCAATCACCTCCCAAAGGCCCCACCTCCAAATACCATCACATTGAGGGGGGTTAAGGCTTCAACATATGAATTTGGGGAGGACACACACATTCAGTCCATAACACCGGGGTATATCACTCTTCTGCTCAGATTTCTCCAATGGCTTTGAAAAAAACAACATCCTTAACACCAGCCACCAGGCCCTATACCTGTGGTCTCCTTGGGGAGGGCACTGCTCGACAGGCAGTGCTCAGGAAATCTGTGAAGGCATTTCTTGGTGGTCCCAGAGACGGGGCCCTCCTGGTGGGGGGCCAGGAATGCTAGGTAACCCTGCAGAGCTGAAAACTGCCCTGTATCTGCAGGCTGTTCTTATGTCCTGCCAGACACTCACGTGGGCCAAAAACCTTTAATAATTATCTGGGTGTACAACCTACACTGCTTTATATAGGAGCACAAAAGCACTTTTTGCACAAGTTTACACAATGAATCTTCTCAAAATGTGACTACTGTATAAATCAAGTAAGGATGTACTTCTTTTGTTTGGAATATTATGAGAATTGTTCACCATCTTGGAAATCCGGCCACCATCCTAGTCTGCATTTTTATTAGTCGGTGTTAATAGGCACAGCATTCAATCACAGGTGGAGTGTCGGTATGTATTAGTATGTGTCTGAGCCTTTACATGTTAAATTACATACATGTAACTAAAAACTACTTTCTTATTATTTCAGATTACCAGTTGGGTAATATATTTCTTTTTAAAACTGTGTGCATATGTAGGTTACTGTCTATAAATTGTGTTCCAGGCAGTGGTGGGGACAATAAATATTCTGAGGGGACAGGAAGGCCGGGGGAGGGACAAATTAGGAGTATGGGATTAACAGATACAAACTACTATACATAAAATAGATAAGCAACAAGGATATACTGTATAGCACAGGGAATTATACCCAGTATCTTATAATAACCTATAATGGAATATAATCTGCAAAAAAAACTGAATCACTATGTTGTACACCTGAAACTAACACAACACTGTAAGTCAACTGTACTTCATACATACACACACACACACACACACACACACACACACACACACACGCAGTAAGGGAGCACTGCATCCCTAACATGACTGGCCTCCCAGTTCCTCTCTTACTTCTCTCCTTCCTCCCCTCACTGTACTCCAGCCACTCCTACTTCTCTGCCCTTCTTCTCCCTGCCAAGCACACCCACCTTTGCCCCCCGCAACCCATGCCTTCTGCCTAAAGACTCCTCTGCCCCCTAGGGTTCTTGCTCAATGGCACCTTCTCAGTGGGGGTCCCAGTTTTAAATTGCAGCCCCGCCCACCCGACCTCAGCCCAGCTACCTGGCACTCCCTGTTCCACTTCCCTGCTTTCCTTTCCTCCACAGCTCTTATCACCACTATGTACTTTTGTTTTTAAACATCTTTATTGGAGTATAATTGCTTTACAATGGTGTGTTAGCTTCTGCTGTGTAACAAAGTGACTCAGCTATACATATACATATATCCCCATATCTCCTCCCTCTTGCGTCTCCCTCCCACCCTCCCTATCCCATGCCTCTAGGTGGTCACAAAGCACTGAGCTGATCTCCCTGTGCTATGCGGCTGCTTCCCACTAGCTATCTATTTTCATTTGGTAGTGTATATATGTCCATGCCACTCTCTCACTTTTTCCCAGCTTACCCTTCCCCCTCCTCTTGTCCTCAAGTCCATCCTCTACGTCTGCGTCTTTATTCCTGTCCTGCCCCTAGGTTCTTCAGAACCATTTTTTTTTTTATAAAGATTCCATATATATGTGTTAGTGTACAGTATTTTTCTCTTTCTGACTTACTTCGCTCTGTATGACAGACTCTAGGTCCATCCACCTCACTACAAATAACTCAATTTCGTTTCTTTTTACAGCTGAGTAATATTCCATTGTTTATATGTGCCACATCTTCTTTATCCATTCATCTGTCCATGGACACTTAGGTTGCTTCCATGTCCTGGCTATTGTAAATAGTGCTGCAATGAACATTGTGGTACATGACTTCTTGAATTATGTTTTCTCAGGGTATATGCCCAGTAGTGGGATTGCTGGGTCATATGGTAGTTCTATTTTTAGTTTTTTAAGGAAACTCCATAATGTTCTCCATAGTGGCTGTATCAATTTACATTCCCACCAACAGTGCAAGAGGGTTCCCTTTTCTCCACACCCTCTCCAGCATTTATTGTTTGTAGATTTCTTGATGATGGCCATTCTGACTGGTGTGATACCTCATTGTAGTTTTGATTTGCATTTCTCTAATGATTAGTGATGTTCAGCATCCTTTCATGTGTTTGTTGGCAATCTGTATATCTTCTTTGGAGAAATGTCTATTTAGGTCTTCTGCCCATTTTTGGATTGGGTCGTTTGTTTTTTTGATATTGAGCTGCATGAGCTGTTGTATATTTTGGAGATTAATCCTTTGTCAGTTACCACTATGTACTTTATCTCTGTATCTGTTCCCCCCATAGAATGAAGGCTCTATGAGGGCAAGTATTTTGCTGTATCCTCAGGGTCTAGAACAGTATCTGGATACCTTTATAATCTACTTACGTATTAATGGTTTAGAAATACCAATTTTGAAATCTTCAGTTATAATTGCAAGATTAAAATTAAATTGAAAACTCAGGGTCTCTATATGTTACCATCTTTAATCTTTGTATAGAAATAGAGACAGAGAGGCTACCCAGGGCTGAATTTAGCTAAAATAAGCCAATTTATTCTCAGAAAAACAATGAGACTTAGAACATACTGAAATTTCATTGAATTGAATTTCATTACTTGAAATTACTAGGCCTTAATCGGCTTTCTCTAATTCTGCCTTTAAGTGTCTTTTATCTCCTCCTTGCTCTGCCTACCTAACCAGTTGCTGGATTCTCCTGATTCTATTTCTGGCACGCCTCTCATCCTTCCCACCTCTTCCCTTCCCGCTGCCCCTCTTTCTCAGGTCTGTCTCACGTCTCTAGTCGTCCCATGCACTGCTGCTGGATTAATCTGGAAGCAGAGCACCTGTTGAGTCACTCACCTGCTCAGCCGAGTCAATGGCTCCCAACTTCCTGTTCACTCAAGTACAAATGGCTCAGAGCTACCACAGGGCTCAATATCCCCCCTGCCTCCCTCCCTCCACCTCCATCCCTAAGCTCCTTCCAAACCAGACCAGTCCCCACACCCCAGACCTGGTGCCTCCTTTGCTCCTTTCCAGGCCTCACTCCCGACTGAAAGTCAGTGTATCCACCAAGGCTCAGCTCCAACGCGTGGAGCCTTTCCTGCCCCCGCAGCTGGACACGGGCTCACAGCAGTTCCTAGCACTCTCTTTGGCGGTTACAAGGCTGCTCCCGGTTGAAGTTCTATGTACTTGTCATTCCTCCCTCCCAACTGTGGGCTCCTTGAGGGCAGGGGCTGTCTTTTTCTTCTTTGTGCCCCATACAGTATCTTTCACAGACTAAGTTCTCTAAACGTGTTAAACTTAAAAAGAGGCAAATTCTTTAAGCTCTAAGTTACAGGACAGAACAGATTGATTTTTTAAAAAATTTTTAAAATTTATTTGGTTGCATTGGGTCTTAGCTGCGGCAGGAGGGCTCCTTAGTTGCGGCAGGCAAACTCTTAGTTGCAGCATGCATGTGGGATCTAGTTCCCAGACCAGGGATCGAACCTGGGCTCCCTGCATTGGGAGCGAGGAGTCTTAACCACTGCGCCACCAGGGAAGCCCCCAGATTGATTCTTATGTTTGGCTAAGTAACAAACGAGGCAGGACACAGTTTTGTTGGATACAGCCGAGGCTACTTGCAGAAATTAAGACTTGGAGATCAATTTAAAACAATACATGTAGGGAAAAGCAAAGCAGAAGAATGAAGTGGCTTGGGGGCAAAAATGCCCTGCCTGGGAATACTGAAACTGAGGGACCAGCCCTAACACTTAACAGTGAAAATGTTTATCTCAATCCTTTTGTGACTTGTTGATTTTCATCTCTGGACAAAATCAGAAATTCTGAAATATAAAGAACTCTGCATAAACATGAGGAGGAAGAGCACAGATAATATTCTGGGAGACTGTAAGGCACTGCCAAAACCGGGCTCTCCCATCTTCCTGTGGCCCCTCACTCCTGAGAGACCTGGTCCTTTCTGTCACTTAAAGTCCTTGCTGATCCAAGCAGGCCCAGCAGGTGAGGCAGGGCAGTCTGTGGTACCCCAGCTGCCAGCATCTACGGATGGTAACTAGGTTTGCTGCTGAACTGACAAGATGATGTGTGACCTTCTGATATACGCCAATATTTTTCCATGTAAAATACTGTTTTGGAACATTTTATTAATGAAGGGAAAACACTCGTTGTGCTCAGGAGAATAATGAGTCACAGATTAGTGACGAAAGAGAACATACCGGTCAGACCCGAATTTAGGGACAAAGGAGAATTATGACAGGACTGCATAATAGAGATGACTCTGAAGTCCCCAATCCTGGGATTTGCCTGGCTTTTATCCGGGAAGATTACTTCGGGAATTGAATACAATTTCCCAGCTGTTGGGACTCCACGCTGCCAACCATCACCAGGAAGACAAGATCATAAAATGGAAGCATGGTAGATTAAATGAGAGACAAGCTTAGTCTTCTACTTCCCTTGATGTAAAGAGCCAATAAAGTGACTAACTTGGATGAATGTCAAATCTTACAGCCCTCAGTTATTTCAGCCTCTATAAAAAGAAATCAGTAATTTGAGATTAGAGGAGATACCTTCCTGTAATTATGATTACAAGATTCTAATCATTAGAACTCAAAAAAAATTTAAAGCAGCACGTCTTCCTAAAGACCAACCAGCCAGAACTATTAATAGAAAAGCCTAGAGCCATTTAGACATGAAATCCAGACAGAAGCAAAAATAATAATAATAATAATAAAGATATAGCTTGTCTCAACTGATGCACTTAGCGGATAATCACAACTCAAGCTGTAAACATACCCTTTGAGTGCAACCCCTCTCTTATCCTTGACTCTATTATCCTTTTTAATTTTATTAAATAATGTATAACAGTTTTTCTCTTTTTCTGGAATGTTTCCTTGGAAGCAGTTGAGCAAATGGCCATGTTACCCAAGGACTAAATCCAAATTACCTTCTTTCAAAGTCCATTTGATTGAGCCTGTCCTCTTGCTGACGGCATGCAAACTTCCATCCAGGGTGGACACAAACAACAAGGTTTCAGGAAGTGTCACAGTGCTGGGACTTCCAAAAATCTGCAATGAGAGGTAGAAGAATCTACGTGGTCAATATGAGTCTTCACCTTGGGCATGTACAACCACAGACAGGCCCCTCCCTTACCCCAAAAGTTATCCTTCTAAAATCCACCACCTTACAGATGAAGAAAAACCGAGGCTGACAAACCTAAGTTCCCATCAAGGTTTGCTGCTGAACTGACAAGATGGACAACATCTTGGACAACAGCTGGGTCAGGACTAGAACCAGGTTGCCTTATTCTATCTGAGCAGCAATCCTTCCTGCACACAGGCTTATGACCGAACATGTCAGGGACGGGGATTCCGAAATAATCCAAGGCCAGCCTTCACTGAAACAGAGAAAGTATGCTCAGCTTTCTAACCGACTTCCTTCTCTTGCTTATATTTTATCTTCTAAAACCTGGTTATCTTGCAAGACTCCATGATAAAGAAGAATGCCAACACACCTACACACACCCACACGCACTTACGAAATTTTAAAAGGCAGGGAATTTGGGGGAAGTATTTAAAGCAAAATAGGAAAAACAGTTCTCATAAACTCATAAAGAGTTTATATAATAATAAAACACCAAGATTTTGAGAGAGACATGTTATAAAAGAAAACGTATAAAAAACATAATCCAAATTATTCTTTACTTATAATCAAAATATAAGTTAAATCAAAATGTACTTCTTATGCTTAATGAATTTAAAAAAATATTTTACAGAAAATAGCCAAAGGTAGTGAAATTCACTTTCTCACCCATTGTTGATTGGCAATGAAAATTATAAGTTAGCGCAATCTTTCTGGAAAGCATAAAAGTACTCATATTTCTGATCCTGTAGTTCCACTTCTACATTCTAAAGAAATAACTCTGGATATGGAAAAAGCTCTTTGCACAATGATACTCATTACAGCCTATTTACAAACACAAAAAACAGGAAAGACCTCAATTTTTTTTTTTTAAGACCTGAACTTCTAAATGGCTGAAACAAATTATGACAAAGTCAATGGAATATTATGTAATTATTAAAATAGCACTTGAAAGAATCTACAATATAGAAAAATGCTTGTATATGTTATCATGTGAAAAATATAGAATCCAAAATTTAATGTGCACTGTGGTTATAATTATATTGGACAGATTCTTTTTTTTTTTTTTTTTGGCCTGCCCGTCCTCTAGCTTTGCTAGGAACTGTACACTCATCCACATGGTTTCCATGGGAGCAGCTGTGTGTGTGTGTGTGTGTGTGTGTGTGCGTGTACACACACATGAGCAGGTGATAGCTGGTACGGTTTCCTAGGACAACACCCTTTTGAGGTCTGGGCCCACTCAGCAATGCCACCTTGTAATGAGATTTTCTCTTTCTTTGTCACTATACTGTCCCACCAGTCAGCTGGTTCCTGTAGGTCTTGAATTAAAAATAGGCCAATGCAACTTGCTTACACTGCGACAGTTTGAATTTTGGTACAAACGCTATTTTTAAAATATAGGAGTATGGCTGGCTTTTAGCACGAAACATAGAGACTGGAGGGTTACTTGTGCATGGAAGCCTGATCCCAAAGTACCTGGTCACTCTTGGTAAAAGCCAGGATGACACTAATTAATCCTTCAAAAGGGCAAGTTCAATTAATGGCTCTCTCCAGGGCAGCCTGAGGTGGCAGGACACACACTCCAGTCCTTGCACTCCTTTTCCAAGGTGGAAACCCCCTGACAAAGGGGCGAAGCAGCTGAGAACTTCCTCTCACCTCTTGCATGTGTCTGGCCTAGAGGGGAAGAAGGTCCGCCCTCCACTTTGCCCAGGGCCAGGGCTCCTCACCTGGAATGAGGGAAACAACGGCAAGCCTTACCCCTGCCCGCTGAGTCTACACTCCATGCAAAGTCTCAAGGATGAAGAAGAAGAGTCTGCTTTTAACGCTACCTTTGCAACTAGGAAATCAGTCTCAGTACAACCTGGCTGGGAAAACGGAAGCCCCAGGGGTAGCATCTGCCCTAGGCAGAATCCAAAGGTCTTGTACACCAACTACTTCGGGGGTTTTAAAATTATTTTAGTTCACAGGGTATTGATGGTGACAAGCCTCGTCTGGACCTGCTCACACCTGAACCAGAGGAACACACATCACCCGGAGCACCTGGCCTGGAGAACAGTGACCCTATCACTGAGGACTGGAGCCGAATGGGACTTGGAGGGGTGGGCGGGCTGCTTCTCACTGAAAGGGGAATTGGGTCTGCAGCGTGATGTGGGGTGGCTGGATTAAGTTAGGTGGGGGCAGTGGAAGACTGAATAAATGAAAAGGGAAGATGTATGCATATCTGGGGGCCAACAGGTGGAAATCCCCTCCACCTGTCAAATAGTTACCCTAGGAACAACCATTTTTAAGGTCTTGGGAATCACACCAGAATTGGGTTGAACAATCTGGGTGGCTGAAGTACTAAGCAATTAAACTTGGGAGATTTCTGTGGATATGTTTTCCGCCATGTGGAAAAAGCCGGATGAGAGGGAGGAAGGAAGGAAGGAAGGGAAAGAAAGAAAAAAAGAAAGAATGAAAGAAAGGGGGGTAGGGAGGGAAGAAAGAGAGAGAAAGAAAGAAAGAAAGGAAGGAAGGAAGGAAGAAAGAGAGAGAGAGAGAGAGAAGGAGGGAGGGAGGGAGGAAGGAAGGAAGAGGCCTGAGAAGAAACATGGCTGAAAGGCTGGGAGAGGGGCCCTGGCCTCCACTGCTCCTCAGGCCTGGCCAAGCTCCTGTCCTTGGGCCCATGGACACCTAATCCTTGCAATCAATTCCCCTCTTAAACTCATTGGAACTAGGTTTCTGTCCCTGGAGACTGAAACAGTCCTAAACACACACACACACACACAGCTATTTTTTAATATATCTATAGAAAAAAAAAGATGAAGAAATTATTGTAAAATTAAAGCCATAGTTTTTCTCCTCTATTTTCTAAATTTTCTATAATATGATCATGGACTATGCAATGAAGTTTTCATAAAATATAAAGGAGATGGACAAGTTAGCAGGTAGAAGACAAGCTGGGATTTAAAGGCGCTTCAGCGAGCCCCTAAGTTCCAGAAGCACTTTCCACCTCAGGATATTAGGCAACCTGATCACCTTTGATCACTGATATGCACCAAACAAGGGACAAACGTTTAGAAACACAGAGGTCTCCCAGTCAGAGAGTGTGTGTCCAGAATAGAAAAGTTTTGCTGTTATTAAAGCCTACAGTACAACTATAATTAACTAAATGCCTCCAATACATCTTATCACAGTACTGGTATTAATATTAATATTAAAAGGGGCCAATAGTAACTAAAGTATATCATTGCTGCTCCACTACTAGTGTGGAAACAAAAGCCACCTGCCTTGTTTGAGCATCTTGGAAACCACAGGAAGAGCAATTGTCTATGGTTGGTTGGTGACTCGAAATAAAACACTAATCACATAACTAATACAGTCTTCTAAAAATCTCAAAAAGACCAGGTTTGGCTAGGAGTTGAATTTAGCAACTGAAAGCGCTGAATTAATCACAATGTCCACAGTCACGTCACAAACCCTATCACACCTGACAGATTTTTCTCTTCTTTGAAGCTCTTGACATTTTCAAATTAGAACGAACCACTCTGAACAGCGTTATTCTCTCACAAGGCAAATTAATATTACAAAATTTCTGCCTTTTTCCCCCAGCGTTTTTTAAAGCATGAAAATGTTTGCTTTCAGATATAGTTGCTATAACTCACGTGACTTCAATAAGCTTCTAGATGCCATGTGCGATATTGAGCACAGCTGAGAACTATTTGTACCTAAACATCTAAAGACACTGCTTCACAATAATGACCTTGCATATCCCCTTCACCCTGTCGGTGCTCCCTCTTCCCTGCAATGGATGAATTAGCAGCAGGCCCTAGAGTTATGCAAACTAGTTTCCAGAGAGCCTGAAAGCAGAAAGAAAAGGCTGATCTTGCAGATCTGTTTCAAGTTGATTACCTGGAATCTGACTCATTTTTCAAACAAGTGGGTTATACACTCCTGGCTTCGACAGTGACTTCTAAAAAAGTAATTGCAGTGACATTGTAGAGGTAGTGGCAGGGAATCTAGTCCAGCCTAAAACGAGACATCCATTAGCTAATTGGTCCTCATGGAAGTCTGGCCACATACGTCCTCTCACACGAGGTGACCCTGACATAACAATTCTGGAAATGCCCCGTCTGAGGACCATGGAGCCTGGCAATTCGGACCAGATGATGCTAGGGAAGTGGGCGTCTGTAAAACCAGCTTATTTCACTTATGTTGATTCCGTGGTAAAAACAGTCCTCACTGCCGCCCTGCTCAGCCAGAACTCCCTCCCGTGAGAACATAATTCCGGGGCTGGACCCTCATGCTCAATGTTCTGATTATGAAGCAAGATCTCCCAAAGTCCGGCAGCTACACCACTGCATAAAATGCACCACTTGCTTTGCATTTCCCACAAAGACATGAAAGCAGCTACCAGCTGCTCATACAGAGATGATTAAAAGGTAGTAGTCGCCGACGATTTCATTCTCTTAATATTCTAAACTCAGCGTCAGTTGCTCCTGCATTCATTACCTCAACTGCTTGTATTTCAGGTAAGAAAAAAAGTCTTCTAAAACAAGTTCGGAGACAACTTTGTTTAGGAAAAGTCTTCAGTAAAGAGCACTATGGACACAAGGGACAGATATGTGTTTAGGTAGCACAGGAACAAGTGAAACAAGCCTCTAACACAAACCCACCTATTTCTTGGGATGGGTCAGGCCCGAGGTAGCTCACCACCAGCAGCTGGAGGAGAAGAGTCAGCAAGGCCGGGGTCCGGCTCCAGCCGCCAGGCTATCGCTGCAGTGGCCGCTCCCTCGCGCCCGCCCTCTGGCGCCTGAGGAGGAACAGCAGGAAGCACGCTGCATGCTGCTCTAAGATTCACAGCGCAGGGCAGCTAGCTCTGTGCTCCCCATCACGGTTTTCCAAAAGGCTGCATTTCCCAAAGAAACACAGTTCTTAAATTTCAGATACGTATTTCAAGAACCAGCCCACAGGTTAACGGACTACCTAATAAGGGTCAGAAGTAAGATTAATGAACTTGGCACAGACCTTTCATCTCAGAGTCAGGGGGAAGAAGTGGGCCACGCACACACGTGTCTCGTATCCAGCTTTCCAAAGTGATCTACGCTTGATGAGTACCGCAGGATCGTTTCTATTTCCCAAACTAGAGTGTTCTACCCCCACAAAAAAAGTTGTGCACACACAGAGAAGACCCACAATGTGAACGAGAGAGCCATGCACTTCTCAGGTGGTGTGCAAAGTGATCGGGTCTAACCCAAGTGTCCGTCTCCAAAAGCTCAATTTATATGGCAGCACTAGCATAGTAGAAGTAAAAACAGTAGAAATGATTAGAATAAAAATCTTTCCCGGGAAACTTCTTACCTCCACTCCAACAGACCAAAACATTTATAATAATATTAGAATACAATAATCTGGCTAATAACAAAATGACATATGTATTTTTTCTTTTAGGAGTACCACACTGATTTCCAGGATTAGCTGAGAGGCTGGGGTTTTTTGGGTTGTTGGTGTTTTGTTTTATTTTTTTTAACTAATCTTTCTTCAGTGTTCATTGGATTATGCAATGTTATATTGCATAAGCCTCATTTTAGTTTTATTTACTGAAGGTTAAGAAAACCATTCCTCCAAACTATAAATACCATACTTGTGTAAGTCTAGCATGGATATTAGCATGTTTTCAATAGAATATCCTTACACAACGTAGCGTGCACCTAAATCCCTGGAACCTACAACCTGCCACCGACAACCAGTCTGCCTTGTGCAGTGCGGGGCTCCCTGCCACAGCTCAAAGCCACTGGACAGCGGGTCACAGAGGTAAAGCGAAAGTAAAGGGACTTTTGGTTGGTTGATGAATACACATGATGGTATCATAGGTAAGACTTAAAACAGGTACGCAAGTGAGGGAAGGATTACATAAGAAAGATTTCCAAGCTATTTTGTTTTGCTACTTAGGACACGCAAAATCTTGAAAACAATTAAAATTGCATGTCACCAAATGTAGAGTAATAAATTGCAAATGGATTAGAATGTACTAGGGAATCAGAGCTTGTAATTATTAACCTTAGCAATAATGCTCAGAGGTGAGAAGGGCATTCTCTGCCGGGGGACGTACCAATGGCAAAGGACCTTAAAGGGGAGAGAAAGTAAGACTGCACGTGTGTGTGTGTGTGTGTGTGCACGTGGTGAGGGAGGTGGTTTCTGATGGACAAGAAAGCAGAGGTGAGGGCTGATGGTAAATAGACTGGATCCTTCTGCTGGCTATAATCAGCTGAAAGCCACAGGATGGGTGAGCTGATTTTGAGAGGTATGGGTAAGACACTTCCTGGCGTGCCATAACGGATACCAGTCCTGAAGGGCTTCTCTCCAAAAATAAAAAAAAGGAAACCTGTGCAATTCGGCACGAAGTTCCTCAAAATAGTATTATGTAACACAGTCCCTTGGTAGGCACTAAACGACATTCAGACAAAGGACATCTGTGTCTACAATTCTATTTGCAGCCATATTATCTATTTCAGGCTATAAACTCCAGCAGAGCCTGGCTACTGGCAATTCTGGTCGCTTCACAAAACTACCAAGCATTCTAATGCCATTTGAACACATGGTAGAAGACTGTGTTCAATGATGGCCAAAAAACTACCAAGAATTCACCAAAACAGCATAAGATTGAAATCCGTACCCAGTAAATGCCAGCACACACCCATGACATAATGGTCCCTTGTTGAAAAATAAAGCCTACATGAGTATACGCCTCATAATGACCAGGACAGCAGGCTAAACTAGCAGCTCCCAAAGGCCTTCCTTTGAAGGTATCTTAGGTAAAGGCCTGATTAGACAGATACGGCAAAGATTTTTATTCTAATCAAACCCTGCTCCCCACTCCCCATCTCACTTACGCACCTGATCCAAGAGTAAAGCGCCCCGCTCCAAACGTGCAGACTTCTGTGTAGTCATCTGCACAGAGTGACACAGAAACCTCACTGGGTTTATCCCAATTCAGTAGACTAAAGATTAAGAACAGAATTAAAACACTGGTGATATTAAGAGACTTAATTGTGTCTATGTCTTAACGATTTCAATCTATTACAAAATCATTCCAAATCCTGTTACGCTTTGTTTACCTGTGTGTAGGTCAGCAATAATCTATCAATCATAGAGTTCCTTCTAACCAGCCCATCGGCTTGCTGTGTTTCCTGATACTAGGTCAATAAAGGTAACCATGACATTTGCTTTGGATGGGCGTCAGGTATCTGGTTGGGATGCAGTAAAGGTCAGGGCCTAACTGAACACCACTGTGTGGTTTCCAAACTAAGCAACTGAGAGAGTTAAACTCGTATTTGTGGCAATTCTTGCATGTGGCGTAATCCACCACCACCCAAGACAGTTAACAATTTTTCAGTGGTTCAGGCTACTCCTTGAATGGGTCTGATAAAAGGTTCCTCATACAGTCCACTTTATTCCTGAGAGCAAAGGTATGCTAATTTCACAACAGGTGAAGATACTTTCCCCAACTGGTTCTGGGGCCCCAGGCTAAGAGTCTAAGTTCAAGCAGCTGGCAGTTCCATTTGTCTTCACGGTCTCTCTGCCATCAACTTATACCGACACCAAGGGAGGAGGAAATACACTTGGGCATGAAAGGCGCTACAGGAGACCCTTCACCACAAGGAACCAAGCCCTTCTTCTTAGGGTGGCATCACATCCCTAAGGTCCTCAAGCATTTTATAATATTAAAACTAAAACCCACGGACTTCCCTGGTGGCACAGTGGATAAGAATCCGCCTGCCAATGCAGGGGACACGGGTTCGAGCCCTGGTCCAGGAAGATCCCACATGCTGCAGAGCAGCTAAGCCCGTGAGCCACAACTACTGAGCCTGCGCTCTAGAACCCATGAGCCACAACTACTGAGCCTGTATGCCACAACTACCGAAGCCCACGGGTCTAGAGCCCGTGCTCCACAACAAGAGAAGCCACTGCAATGAGAAGCCCATGCACCGCAACGAGGAGTAGCCCCCACTCGCCGCAACTAGAGAGAGCCTGTGTGCAGCAACGAAGATCCAACACAGCCAAAAATAAAATAAATAAATAAATTAATTAATTAATTAATAATAATAAAAAAACCCTAAAACCCAAGGTTTCACCATCATTTAGTGGTTGAGATTTTTTTTTTTTTTTTTGGCTATACCATGCAGCAAGTGGGATCTTAGTTCCCTGACCAGGGATCGAACCTGTGACCCTTGCAGTGGAGGCATGGAGTCTTAACCACTGGACCACCAGGGAAGTCCCGAGGTTGTGATTTAGAATGCACGTCTTGCCACTATTATTTTGTTGTCTTCATTGTAGGGAAACAGCAGCAATTCAGGCCTTGTAAAAATTGAGAAACCTATTAGGCTCACTTACCTTAATGGAGAAGCATCGTGAACAAACTAAACTAATAAAGGTCTGACTTAGACCGTAAATTCATAAAGGGACTACCTGCCTTACAAAAAGCCAGATTTGATCCATTTGAGTATGTATATTCAACTGCAGTTAAACCTATTATTAGGAAGTCTTCATACAAAAACCCCAAGGGGAAAAAAAAAAGACTCAATTAGATACCAAATTTTTCAGTCCTGATAACAGCAACTAATCTGAAACTGTCAATTTTGCTCCTTACACTTGGCGAGAGATTTCTTTTGGGGGGAGGGGAATGGAAGGGGTTGAGTAGAAAGTGGATAAATGCTCTAGTTAAATAAAAATTATCTACAAACAACTGTATTTATGACATAATTGCCACCTATGCTTGCCAGATGTTGCCGAGCTTTATAATGGAAGTCAAACACTATGAAATATGCCTGAAGTTGAGCTACCTGGCCAGACTGACTTGCCCTAGCCAGAATCCCCATTGTCTGAAGTACATCTGAAGATTACCCACTGCCCTGCTGGCCCAGCCCACCACGCCACCTGCCCCTCTCCAATTAGCTGATGGTCACTGAAGTCCACATGTCTCCACACAACACAGATCAAACAGGAAGGGCTGTTTACAGCTTCCGGGATATGTAACTTCAGAGATGAGAATAACTGAAGATCACCTTACCCAAACCTCTCAGTTCACAGAGGAGGAAGTCAAGGTCCAGAGAGGTGAAGTGACTATCCCAAGGCACCACAGACAGCTGAACTGTAGACGCAGGACTGGAGGCAAGGTCTCCGCTTCCCCTTCTGGACCTCTGCCCACTACACCACACTATAATTTCACTGCTTTAAATCATGGTTCTCTGAGAAACATAAGCTTCAATTACTTGAGGCCTGGAGCTCAACCCTGCTGAGCTGTCCCGCTGGGGCAGATGGAGATCAGCACTTTCCTCTGACATGGGGGTAGGATCTTTTGCATGAGACACCAAATTGGTAATTTGTAGATTCTACATAGACACTCAATATGCCAAAAGGCACTGCAAATTATACAGGGTGGGGTCTTTAAAAAATGTTCTGGATAAAAATTCCTGAGATCTCACTGCAGATCTAAGTGGGCTGGGATAACATCACAGAAAGTCAAAGGTCACAGGCTTAGCCACCATAAAAAAAAAATTCCTGCAATACATTTATCCAGCCCAGTTCTAAAGGTTTAAAAAAAGTGTTCTTTGATGATAATGATGATACAGTGGCCACTGCCCATTCCTTTGATGAAGCGAGTCATTCTTTTCATGCCAGTGCCAAGGAAACGCACATTACTGATTAGCATGGGACAACTCCTTTGAACAGCAAGGACCATTTTAATGACATACATACACCAATGAGCCTCACGCAGTGAGCCGTGACTGCTTCACTTAGCAGGAATAAGATGCTCGAAAAAAAAGAAGGAAATATGGGTCTGAATGTTGACTTTTTCATGGGAAAGAAAATCTTATAAACAACAAGATCCTACTGTATAGCACAGGGAACTATATTCAATATCCTGTGATAAACCATAACGGAAAAGAATATGAAAAATATATATATATAACTGAATCACTCTGCTGTACAGTAGAAACTAACAGAACATCGTAAATCAACTATACTTCAATAAAATAAATTTTGAATAAATAAATAATAAAAAATAAAATCTCATGCCACGGGATTTCCATAATCTCAGCATAGGTTTCCTTATTTTTTAAAATAAATGTATTTATTTTATTTATTTATTTTTGGCTGCATTGGGTCTTCGTTGCTGCGCTCAGGCTTTCTCTAGTTGCAGCGAGCGGGGGCTACGCTTTGCTGTGGTGCGCGTTCTCATTGCGGTGGCTTCTCTCGTTGCGGAGCATGGGCTCTAGGCACGTGGGCTTCAGCAGTTGTGACGCACGTGCTTAGCTGCTCCGCGGCATGTGGGATCTTCTCGGACCAGGGCTCGAACCTGTGTCCCCCGCATTGGCAGGTGGATTCTTAACCACTGCACCACCAGGGAAGTCCCTCAGCATAGGTTTCTATTTTCTAGGCTCCTCTGAGAGGCAAATGTAAGCATCTCAATACAACTTTCACACATTTGGACAGAGACAGGAAAGCGTCAGAAGCTGCTTGGAAGACTGTTGGCACAACCAAACCTATGGAGTTGTGGTGTGAAAACTGAGGACTGAGAAACTGGCTGAGATGGAAGGATGCTGCCTCCTCCAGCTCATCAAGGGTAGGCGGGAAACAGGAGCAGGAAAGAATTACCAGCAAGGAGATACCACGCCTTTGGGTTCAAGGAAGAATCCCTTCCAGACACCGAGGAGGACAGAACTCCCTCCGGAGAAAGGAAAAACGGCTGTCCAGGGCCAGGAGAGGGGAGGAGACAGGCTTCAACAGGACATGCCCTACTGCCAACAGGCTCCATGCTCTCAGGGACCTTTCTTCGTAAAGTCACCGTCCCCGTCAGTCTTCTGCCTCATCTGGAGGTCACCCAATCTCAAAGCCAACTTCTCCAGGTCAGAAGACTGGCTTCCATGGGTATCTGAACTGTGGGGCAAGGTGGCTAAGCTTCCAAATCTTTGGTTTTTTTTGAAAATTAAGGAACAGCAATATCCCTTTGAATGCTTGGAAAGAAAAATAAATATTAAGAATGTCAAAGACAAGAGTTATGTAAATATTAGGGAAGATCATTTTATTAAAAAAATTGGTGTTGGCCAAAGATACCATCAGAAAGTAAACAAAACTCAAAACCTGATTATCCATTCTGCCCCAGACCTCAATTGTTCCCCATCTCTTACTCTGGTGGGCAGACAGCGATAGTGTAAGAGCTGGTGCTGACAATCTAGAATAATTAAGACAAGGTTAAAATAGGTTTGGCTTGTGGTGTTTAAGAAGGAAGACGAGTATAACTGCTGAAAAGGTTTTCACCAAACGGTACTACGTTACAAGTTCTAGGACTGTATTTGAATTACCTGGAAACTCACTTATGTAGTAGCCCTCATTTTCTGAAGATGCTGAACAATTCAACATATATTTGTTAAGCTTCATTTTCAGTGCCTGGGCAATATAATGTGGCTGCTAGAAGGGCAGTCACTTACCTCCCTGTGCCTTGGTTTTCTCACTTGTAAAATGGGGGACAAAAATAATACTGACTTCAAAGGAGTGTTGAGTTAATATGCGTAATGAGTTAATATAGGTAAAGCTCTTAGTGTACAGTGAGCATAAGTGTCAGTTCTTGTGATGCTGATTAATCAAGAGCTGTGTAAGACCCTAGGATCTAATCACAACAGTGATCTGATTCTTGCCCTCATGGAGCTTATAGTCTAATAAGGGACCACAGCAGTAAAAATATCACACAAACAGAATAGCAAATTGCAGTAAGTGCTATGAAAGAGACCATAAGAGAATAAAAGGAGAAGCCAATCTGGTCTCATGTGAGGGGGTGTGGATCACAGTGTCAACGGTTTTTCTGAAGGAGTAATAACATCTGAGTTAAGATCTACAGGAACGAGGGAAGGAAGGGAAGAATTTCCTGGGCAGAGGAAACAGCCTATATGAAAACCCTGAGACTGAAAATAATTTGCTGTGTTCGAGGACCTATCGGGCCAGTGCTGCTGGAGAGAGAAAGCAGAGCGGGGAATGGGACAAGGAGGGGCTGGGGAAGCAGACAGAAGGCCGAGTGTGTGTGGAATTCCCTGGCGGTCCAGTGGTTAGGACTTTGCGCTTCCACTACAGGGGACACGGGTTCGATCCCCGGTCAGGGAACTAAGATACTGAAAGCCGCACGGTGTGGAAAAAAAAAAAAAGAAGAAGGCCGAGTGTGTACTTGTATGGAGTGGGCCACAAAAGCCATGTTTTATTTGTTTCCTATGCAGCTCACAGAAAGAGCAGGAGGGCATGCTGTTCATACAGGTGTAAAAGCAGATCCGGAGGGAAAACCGCTCCTGGAAGCTGAAGCGTTAGGTATACCAGTCTGTGTTCACACCCCAGGTGAGTCTCTTCTGGTGTTTTCATTGATACTAACGTCAGACTAGTGTTGCTTAGCCGGTTTACAGCTGAACAGAAGCATAACACGCCGAAACTTCATGGGGGAGTTTAACAATGCTGGCTTTGTGGCGAAATGTGGCCTACAGAACAACCTCCAACGCGAGGTCTCTTGCTTTCGAGACCCCTCCTCTGAGGGACTTCTCTGTCCAGACCCCACGCACGGGATCACAAAGCCCCCTCGGAAGGAGTGAAGCAGGCCCCCTCCTCTCTTTTTCCTCTCTGGGGGACTCCCTCTCTGCAGTACCCGCAGTCGCTTCCAGGGCTAGTTTCGCTGCAGGCAGCAGAAATCCAGTGGGCACTATCCTCAGGGATCGACGTTTAGTCCCGGATCACGGGCTCACGTTCCTCAGGCAGGTTGGCAAGGACATGCAGTATTTATCAGTCTCTTCCAGGCACTCCCTGGTTCACGCTTCTTCCTGTTGACCGACTCTTCTACGTCCAACTAACTTGCTGGTTCACCTATTTCAACCCCACCCCACACTGGACTCTTTTCTCCTACAGATACACAGAAAGAAGGGTCCTGTTTTGCATGAGGCGCTGGAGCCTCAAGGCCTATAAGACTCCTGCCTTCAAGGAGTTTACCATCTAGCAGAGAAACAGTGCAATACCGGGAAAAGACGGCAGGTTCCATGACTGCGCCTTCCAGAAGCTGACCTGGCAGCATGCCCGGGCCGTGCCCAGAGCAGTTCCTTAAGATTCTGAGCCCACACTTCCCTGCTCAGGCCTCCTGCTCACTCCTTGGCCTGTCCTGTGTTCATGCGACCCCAAAACCTGCTAATCATCCTTTAAACTCCAAGTTAAGGGAATTCCCTGGAGGTCCAGTGGTTAGGACTCCGCACTTTCACCGTTGAGGGTGCGGGTTTGTTCCTTGGTTGGGGAACTAAGATCCCACATGCTGCATGGCACAGCCAAAAAAAAAAAAGAGAAAAACCGAAAAAAAAAAAAAAATTAAACTCCAAGTAAAATACCCCAAGGTATCCCCACGAGCCTGGCACATGCTCAACAGATGTTTTTTGGACCAAGGAAGCTGAAAGACAATGAGACAGGGCACAGGAATATGTGTCCTGGTTTGGGCTCTGAGCAAGTCATTAAACTTCTCTGGGCATCAGTTTCTGATTCTATAAAGTAAGAAGACTGGGTTAGGGACCTCCCTGGTGGCGAAGTGGTTAAGAATCCGCCTGCCAACGCAGGGGACACGGGTTCGAGCCCTGGTCCGGGAAGATCCCATATGCCGCAGAGCAACTAAGCCCATGTGCCACAACTACTGAGCCTGTGCTCTAGAGCCCGTGAGCCACAACTACTGAGCCCACGTGCCACAACTACTGAAGCCCACGCGCCTAGAAGCCCGTGCTCCACAACAAGAGAAGCCACCGCAATGAGAAGCCCACGCACTGCAACAAAGAGTAGCCCCCGCTCACCACAACTAGAGAACGCCGGCGCACAGCAACGAAGACCCAATGCAGCCAAAAATAAATAAATAAATAAATTTATTAAAAAAAAAAAGAAGAAGAAGACTGGGTTGGATGTGCCCTGTAGCTCAGAAGCATGACGACCCATGGCTTAGCAGGCCCTCACCTCTCCTCACGCTTTACTGTAGATTCTTCCGGCCCCCAACCAATCAAAACATGCTCAAAACCCACACGAGAATGAGGGTTTAGGAGTCTTGATGCCTTTGAACACAGTCATGCCCGATCCTGGTCTTTCAACATCCCAGTGTCCCCACTTATCTTTAACTATTGCAACACTGGAAATTAGTAATAATCTGATTCACTTTAAGGTTCAGGGTGGGGGAAAAGAAACACCATAGAAATCGACTGATGTTATGCAGGAGGAGGTGGGTGACTCTCAAGTACACGTACTTGCCATAGACTCTAAAACCAACCACCTCCTAAACCGAAAGGGAGATCTCTGTGCTTCTCCAAACCACAAATCAGATAAGTGACTGAACTCCCCCCACCCCGCCCCCCTCACCAAAAGCCCCAGAGACTTCCAAGTACTGAACCATCAGATAAGGATGACATAGGGTTGGTTTTAGAAGCGGCTGTGGTTTGGTCCCCAGTTCGAGTACCAAAACTACAGATAAACTTGTTCTTAATCTCTCTGTGTAAAGAAAACCATTTTCTTCTTTGCAAAACCAGACCAGAGCAAGTGGAAAACGAACTCTAACAGAGTGACTGGATGAGGTCACTGGATTGTTCAGAGGGAGGCGGTGCCTTCGAGGTCAGATTCCCTAAACCTGGCTTTATGCCTTTCTTGCAGTATTTGAATTTATCTGGAGATCTTATAAATACTTCTACAATAGAAAAAAACTATTTAATTTTGTTTATAAAAATTATATATATATATATGTACTTCCCTGGTGGTCCAGTGGTTAAGAATCTGCCTTCCAATACAGGGGACGCGGGTTTGATCCCTGGTCGGGGAACTAAGGTCTCACATGCCGCGGGGCAACTAAGCCCGTGCGCCACAACTACTGAGCATCCACGCGCTCTGCGCCACAACTAGAGAGCCCGCGTGCCGCAACGAAAGATCCCACGTGCCGCAGCTAAGACCCAACGCAGCCATAAATAAATAAATAAATAAATAAATATTAAAAAAAATACACACACACACACACACACACATCACATGTGTATTTGGGAGCAGAACCATCAAAAAATCAAAGAATTGCTGGCTCTGTCCCGAGTCACAAGGCCTTCTGAGGTTTCCTTGACAGATTTTTAAACTTTCTCTTGTTATGTTACTGTTAAAAATTGACAACAGTTATACTCAATACCTCATTTTTGCTCAGGATTTGCAAACATACATGAGCAGTCAACACCAGGCCGCCTGAAGATTAGATGAGAAACCAACTGGAGGACAAATGAGTATCGTGACCCCAACACTAATGATGGGACGGCACTCAGAGTGTGGGGAGGGCCCAGTGGTCAGGGAAGGCCCCAAGCTTCTGCTGGGCCCTGCAGGACCAGTGAGCCATGCCTGGAGAAACCACAGCCCACCGCTGGGGCAACTTCCAGGCCCCCATCTCCCTTGCTCTGCCCTACGTTTTCTTTCTTTCCACAGGATGTTATCACCTTCCCACATTCTATATATTTAGTATTTATCATGCTATTGTTTCTTGTCTGTCTTCGCCAAGGAGATGGAAGTTTCACGAGGGCAGGAGTCTTTGTTTTGTTCGTTAATGTGTCCCAAGCCCCTCAAGCAGTGCTTGGCATATAATATGTACTCAATAAAACTGGGGGATGAACCAATGGATGAACAGCTGGGCCCCATTACATTCTGGAGCTGGGGAGCTGGGCGGCTCAAAGCAGAGCAGCCTCCCACCTTCCCCCACCCATTGAGGAGGGAGTGTGAAACGGTACAGCTGAGGGACTCGTCCCTTTAACCTAAATGGTTCCTAATTCGAAGACATTTAGAAATAGGCCCACTGAAGAGATTTTCTAGTTCCATGGCCCTGTTCTACAGATGAGGAAACAGAGGGGAAATAACGCGTTTGTCCAAAGTCTCCCAGCACCCAACCCCTCACCTCCCAACTCCCACTCACTGGAAGAATACATTTTTATCGCGTGGGTCAAAACACGTACAAAAACAGAAGACTGTGCCTATAAATGACATTTCGAAACAGCTAAAATGACAAACGATGCCAATCTACCTACTTAATGAGCACAGAACTGGAGCTGCCGCTTGGGATTTCCTTTAGAATGGAGTTCGGTTGAGAAACACAGACCTCGGCCCGGAGTTCACCCAGGTGTTCGGTCAAATGCCGAGCTCCGTTCAGAGGCTGACCTCAGGCACTTCCCTGAAGGTCCAGTAGTTAAGACTCCGTGCTTCCACTGAGCGGGGGACCTGGGTTCGATCCCTGGTCGGGGAACTAAGATCCCACAAGCCGTGTGGGTCGGCCAAAAAAAGAGGCTGACTTCAAAGGGGGACCTTCCAATTCTACTGACCTTTGTCCACATGGTTCCAGCAGAGTTTAGATTTGGTCCAGCCCAGTCCATGTGAGTTTTAGAAGTGAGTTTCCTCTTGTTCCTAAACCAGCTCTTAGGATTCTTTGAGTCATAACCGAGGTGCAGCGGCTGAGACGGGGACCGGCCATCTCCTGCAGGGCCTTCTGCGGTGCGGTCTTCCAACGGTGCACCTGCAGTAAAAACCCTTCAGGCTGCGAGGCCGGTGACCGTCCAGATACCCAGGTCTCACACAGAGAGCGGAAGGAGAGCATCACAAACTGGGCCCTCCGGCGATTTGCTTCCAACGTACATGTTCTCATCCTGATAAGAAATCCCCTTTTTGTTGATATGCTTCGTTCTTGTACTTTAACTGTCCAATTTACTCCTTCTGCAAATTTCTCCCATACCCACTCCGCTTAGCTACTTCACTCTGGCTAGAGAAGTCTCTTTTCAAACTTGAAGGATGATTTTACCCACCAGGGTATGTGAAGGAACCTGGAAAACAGTATTGTTTGGATTCCTTAGGCCTCCTAATGTACGGAGAAGGCAAAAATAATAAATAAGCGTAAGTGGAACTTTAAATAATTCCAAACATCTTATAATTCAGTAACTAAGTGTATTTGAATTTAAGGTCAGTTAGCAGTTAAAGCTGATTCTTTAAAAAGCAAATTCAGTAGTTAGTACTCAAAAAAAAAAATATCCATCTGTCTGGAATTACTTGTTCTTCAAAAGTTGGGCAACATAGTATACTAGAAAACACATAATGCTAGGTTCTCTATTTCTAGTTCTGCCACTAACTAGAAGAATGTATCAGTCCTAACTTCTCCGTAAAAAAAGCCAAAGGCTGGCTCTGGTTTGGTCCAGGGCTCTGTGACACCACAGGGCACAGGTGGACACAATGGCTGTGTCCAGGACAAAGGAACAGGACTTACTTGATGGCCTCAACCTGGCTGCACGTTAGAATCACCTGGGGTTTAAAAAAACTTTTTTCTTTTTTAAAGAAAGGATGCCGACCTCCACCCCTGGAGATTCTGATTTCATTCATCTGAGGTGGGACCTTGGCATAGGGTATTTTAAAAGGTCCCCAGGTGACTCAGTCAGCGGGGTAGAGAAGCACTGCCTCAAGTAACACTTTCCCGGTTGCAGCTGTGGCCTCCCAGACAGGTGTTTCTCTCACTCCCGGAGGCCCCTCAGGAATCACGGGTCATTTGCTTTAAGAGGAAGGAGATCTGAGTTAGTTTGGTCAACAAAGTCCTCTGACCCAACTGGAGATCAATGACAATGCCAGGTTCGAGGGATCTGACGGCACTATTTGTTCAGATAATGCATGAAAAAAAAATCCGGTTTCCATGACAAACATTCCCGCAGCCTGGACAAACAATGATTCCCTCATCTGAAATAGAGAGGGAAAATAATCCACTGAGGGAAGGGGTGGTTTTGAATGATAATTATAAATTAGTCTACTAACTAGGGAAATCATGTTTAATACAGAAGAGGACAACCCTGGATCAAGGTTCATTTTTTAATAGTGAAACATCATGCTGGGTAAAAAATGAAACTGACTTGGAATAATCACAGACCATTTATCTCCTGGGGTTTGGCAGTGGGAAAATTAACCTCATGACTGATATGAGGGGCCTATCAAGAGAGCACCACACACTGGGGGTCACATCCACCCAAGCAAGTATCCTGGAACCCCTCTCATTGTGTAGAAAGAAACGCTATTGATAAGATCTCACTAAAGAATACAGATTACAACTAAAGCAACATTTTCCTTATCCCCCCCAGCAAATCCACAGCCCACGTCGCCTGATGATAAAAGAGCTCCTTGTCTTATTCATCTTCAAGAGCCTCAAAGAGAAATTCAGTCAATACTTGCTGAGTGCCCACTACAGGGGGTACGACCGACGCACCGTGCTAAATGCCAGAGAGGATGCAAAGATAAGCAAAACACAGTCCCTGCCCTCTAGGACAAACCAGCAAGAGAAGTGCACCACCCCTATGCAGGGCACTTTCCTGGCCTCCTCCTCTCTCCCTCACTACCCTCTTCCGAGACCCACCTGAGCTAACTGAGGTCCCTCTATTGTGGCCCAAGGGCCAAGGCTACTCTCTCTCCTGTCATCATATACCCATTTCCTGGTGCCAGCAGTTGGTGGGAGGTGGGGCCTCTGCAAAGGTGAACAGCCCAGACCCAGCCTAATCGTTAAAGAGTTCTACCTTTTCACGATCCCTTGCCGAAGGCTGTGACTGCAGGATGGAAAAGAAACTTTGGTTAAAGGCTTCGAAGACATGAACTTTCGGTTTTACTATTCCAGAAACATTTTGGGTCAAGATCTTACTGAAAAACATGCACCTGCTTGGATATTATTAGACCTCAAGCAAAGAAAAGAGCTTAAACTGAGAACTTGGTGTAAGGGCCTCTTAACCTGCATTTCTCCCCGTGATTGCAGGATTCGGTTGATATCCCTGATGGAGATGCTCAGGGTAAAGCAGTGTTTCCATCCTAAATCTGCATCTTTCTCTGACTGAAACAAAGGGTAAGAGGCTGCGACTCTCCTGGAAGGAACAAGAGCATCGTCTGAGCATTTCCCCAAGCTTACAGGAAAGCCTACTTTCTTCACTTCTGGTCCTTCTCTAGATCCCATCTCTCACTGCAACATGGCTTGGCCACCTCCTCAGGTGTGACTGGGGTATCTGGACTTATTTCTTCTAACAGATGTACCAGGACATAAGCACTGCAGGGGCTGCTCTTCAAAGGGAAGCAGGAGGAACAGACTCAGGGTTCAGTTCTGCCACTGGCGCCTGACCACGGACAGGTCACCGGCCCCGTCTGGCCTCAGCTTCCTCATCTGTGTGCTCTGGGAACACAGCAGAGCAGTGACTGTTCAACTTGGGAGGGCAGGGCGATGCCTGAGTGAGGGTGGTACGTGCCCCAAAATACCACCCTTGAAGGTTCTAACCTGCTCGCACTGTGGTCATGCATCCCGTTCCTTACGTGGGGGTGGGGCGGGGAAAATATTAAGACTTATTGGTCTAAACCAGCAAGATCCCTTCTAGGAGTCTAACATACTCGGACGGGAAGCTAAACATTTATCCATACGTGCTACCTCTGCTCACAATACATCTGGAATTTTTTGGAAATTACCTTCAAAGAATATACTTTTGAATCCTCTAAGTGGTAGAAAGTCTCTCACTGGTTTTTAGAAACAACCAAGAATCCAAGTGTCCTCGATAAATTGTGCAATCAAGCTGGGTAATAACAGTATTGATCAAAACTTCAGTGTGGACCACGTCAAAGTTATATTCAAGCAGAGACTAGAAGGAATTGTGTAAGGATAATACGCTTAATAATAAATATTTGCTTTTTTAGGGTTTTTTTTCATTTTAAAGTTGAATTATTAAATGAAGTTTTAAAAAAAAGTTAAAAAAATAAAAAATAAAGACTAATTTGTTTGACATGAACATTGACCCTGAAGGGGTTATTACTTTGAAAGAGACAACACTCTTTTGGATGAGTAAGTCCAGGTATGCTTGTGGGAAAAACAAAACAAGACGCCAACAAATATTTCACTTTATTGTCAAGTGGTATGTTCATTTTGCTAGGAAAAACAGCTGTATGGACAAGCTATATGTTTTAAGAACTATGGCCTCCAAAAGAGACAAACAATGCATCAACTTCTGATTTACGACCAGTCTTGAGTCAAAATTTTAAATGGCCTCATAACCAACTACCAAAAGAATCTTGGGAATTCCCTGGCAGTCCAGTGGTTAGGACTCAGTGCTTTCACTGCCGTGGTCCAGGTTCAGCCCCTGGTCAGGGAACTAAGATCCTGCAACCTGCGCGGCACGGCCAAAAAAAAATAATCATCATCATCTTTTCTGCAGGAGGTGGGCTACCCTTAAAACCAAACTCACAGAATTATCCCGAGGTATTTCAGAGTGCTCCTGGGAGCCACATCTGCTGGAAAGCTGATCTGAAACCACTGCAGACCAAAGGACCCTGCAAACAAGCTATTAACAAATCAGAATAAAACATTTTCTCAATAGCTTTTAGGTACATAGGGTGTCATAAAGAAACTGTTGTGGTTATTCAGGTCTTCAAAATATAAGCAAAATAAAACCTAAACATTCCATTTTCAGACTTAAAATCCACCCTGCTAAAAGAAAACAGCTTACTTTAAAATGGCTATCATGAAACCAATTTAAGGTTAGTTCTGTGCTTTTTAAAACATCTAATATCGCTTGGGGGCTGGAGGAGGGGACTGTAAAAGAGTACATATGACAAGCAAATTCCAGTTCTAGGAATTTATCCCAAGAAAATAATTAAGCAGTTAAGATGGGCTCAAGAGTTTAGCAGTAAGGTTTATCACAATTGTTTATAGTAATGAAAATTAAAAACAGCCTCAATATCTAAATGGTTGAATGGTCAAATTACGGTATACTCTTTCACAGAAGTATCACACAGCCAGTGAGAATAATGTGGTAGAATTAAATTTACTGACACAGAAAGATCCATGTTATATTCCAGTTTGGGGAAGAAAAACATTATCTCTGCAAATATGTGCACATAAAAATGTCTAGAAGGACATATATCAAGATATGAGGGCTTCCCTGGTGGCTCAGTGGTTAAGAATCCACCCGCCAATCCAGGGGACACGGGATTGAGCCCTGGTCAGGGAAGATCCCACATGCCGCGGAGCAAATAAGCCCTTGTGCCACAACTACTGAGCCTGTGCTCTAGAGCCCGTGCTCCGCAACAAGAGAAGCCACCGCAATGAGAAGCCCACGCACCGCAATGAAGAGTAGCCCCCGCTCGCCACAACTAGAGAAAGCCCGCGCACAGCAACGAAGACCCAACGCAGCCAAGAATTAAAAAAAAAAAAAAAAAAGATATGAGTAGACTAGTCATCAGAGAAATGCAAACCAAAACTAAGGAGTTACAACTTCACCACCACTAGGATAACTATAATAAAAAAGACAGATAATATCAAGTGTTGGGCATCTTTATGTCAGAGCTAAGACTTACATGTTAGACTGTTACAAGACAATAAAACTAACTTGACTTTAAAAAAATATATATCAAGTGTTGGGGAGGATGTAGAGAAATTGGAACCCTCCTACACTGCAGGTGGGAATGTAAAATAGTGCAGCTGCTTTGGAAAACAGTTTGCTAGTTCCTCAAAAGGTTAGACAGAGGGTTACCGCATGACCCAGAAATCCCACTCTTGGGTAGATACCCAAGAAAAATGAAAATCCATGGCCATTCAAAAATCTGTACCCAAATGTTCACAGCAGCATTATTCATAACAGCCAAAAAGGGGAAACCCAAATGTCCATCAAATGAAGAACAGATGAACAAAATGTGGTATATCCACATAATGGAATATTTATTCATCAATAAAAAGGAACAAAGCACTGATACAGGCTACAACATGGATGAACCTTGAAAACATTACACTCAGTGAAAGAAGCCAGACACGGAAGACCACATGTAGCATGATTCCATTTATATGTAAGGTCCAGAACAGGCAAATCTACAGAGACAAATGTAGATCAGTGGTTACCAGGCGCTGGGAGGTTTGTGGGAAATGGGGAGTGACAGCTAATGGGTATGGAGCTTCTTTTGGGGATGACGAAAATATCATAAAATTGGTAGTGGTGGTGGCTGCACAATTCTGTGAATATATTAAAAGTCATTGAACTGTATATTTTAAATGGGTGAATTGTATGCTATGTGAATTATAGCTCAATAAAGCTGTTAAAATGTTAATAGAGGTAATGTTTGGGTAATAGAATTATAGATATGTTGTGCTTTTTTTAAAATTTAGACTATCTATGCTTTCTTTTTTCTTTATTACCACAAATATGATAATACTTTGAGAGATTTTTTTTCAAATCTTCCCATGTTATCATACAGAAAGCACCAAACACACAAAAGATTTGAAGAAAAGGAAATCCACCTTTCTTATAATAGTGGAAAAACTGGAAAGAACCCATATGACCCCAGTAGGGTGATCACCAGGCAAAGCATGGCTTATTACCACACCAACCCTGCTCAGCTATGACCCCAGTCCCTAACCTGAGGCTGGGCACAGAAGGCTCAAATGCTTTTTGAGTGGATGACGGTTTACTAAGGTGCTACCGAAAGTGACAAATACAATGGTGCACTCAGAACATTTCCAAACAGGTCACAGGAGACATTCTGTGAAAAAAAAAAAAACTGAACAAAAATACAGAACACAGGGACTTCCCTTGTGGCGCAGTGGTTAAGCATCCGCCTGCCAATTCAGGGGACACGGGTTCGAGCCCTGGTCCGGGAAGATCCCACGTGCCGCGGAGCAACTAAGCCCCCATGCGCCACAACTACTGGGCCTGTGCTCTAGACCCCGCGAGCCACAGTTACTGAGCCCGCGTGCCACAACTACTGAAGCCTGCGCACCTAGAGCCCGTGCTCCGCAACAAGAGAAGCGACCGCAATGAGAAGCCCGCGTGCAGCAACGAAGAGTAGCCCCCGCTCCCCGCAACTAGAGAAAGCCCACGTGCAGCAACAAAGACCCAACACAGACAAAAAATTTTTTAAATAAATAATTAATTAAATAAATAAAAATACAGAACACATTTTTACACTGTTCGACTTGCTGTGTCTTTGTACATGAACAAAGATCATAAGATAATCAGAAGTGATGCAGAGACTGTGTAAAAGGAACTTAAAATTTTAAAAAGTCATGTAAGCAAGGACCTTGGGATTTTTTGTTTGTTTTTGTATGGTATCTGGGGGGGGGGCGCATTTTAAGTTCTACTTTTCCCAGTCCGTATGTGGTCTGGTGCACTCACTCATTTACTCTGAGCATGTGTTGCTCTGAGGCAGCAAAGTCTGAAACCAAACATGGGGTATAGGTAAAGATAAAGATAGGGAAAAAAAAAAATCCCCAGCCCCTGGGAAATACAGCCAACCAGCATGTTTATTATTCACAGACTACGATTCACTGTCCCTATTTTTTAAGCCAGCCTCATACTCTAATCATATTGCTAGGTTACAGGCCCCGAGTTATGCGTGCATAATAAAAACAGAATCCATCAAAATGATACATTAGGCTTTTCTCCCCTATATCATCTCTTTAGGGAGAACATTTGATCATTATAAAACACACACAATATTAAGCCTAAGGATTACTGTGGATTCCCCAAACCAAAGAGGTTTCCAATGAAAATGAAATAGTTATCCAATGATTCTTCAACCTGAAGAATGGAGAGGCCATCGGAGGCATGCAAATAACTATAACCCCCAGGCCCATGCACATGGCACTGTTCTGTTCAGACATGAAGAAACCTTTACATAGCTCACTGGCTTTATATTCGGGAATATGGTCTACTGTCGAACTTTCTCAAGAATCACTCTCATACACATTTTTTCTTGTGCTCTTAGAAGCCATATGACTGCGGAGAGCCTCCTGGGCAGGCGAGTTAATGAAACAAAACAAACGCACGTGCACAACTACAGTCTAATTTCAGGGTCAGCAGTCCTGAGAACACGAGCTGCATGAAACACCCTCTTCACTCTCCTCGTGGCAGCAGTATTAATACGCGATACCTCCTATGAGGATAATTCATGCGGGTGATGACTATCAGGATAAATGATAAGCAAGGCCATTTCTAGTTAAGACTCGTGTCTCCGTGTGTTTTTGTACACACGTGATCTGCAGTTCTCCGTGAAGTTGTTTATCCCCCTCTAAAACCAAAACATCGGCTGAATAAAAGAAATTGCATATCCTCTAGCTGAAGAAAGTACCCTGCCTCACGTGCCACAGATCTCTTTGGTACTTGAGAGAAATGACACCCAAACACTGTACAATGAGGACCACAGAGCAGCAATGATGCAACACAAACCAACATTAGGCACAAGATCCAGGTCTAGGAAGGAGGCGAAAAACTCACTGACTGAATAAGCACCTTCTGGATTAACAACAGACAGCCCTGAGTGCTTAGTAACACCGATATAACTGCATTTTGGATCCGGTAGCCTGGAGTCTCAGCTTGCAGGTGAGTCAATGTCTGGCTCAGACACACACTGAAGGAAAATCACAATACTGCCTCCTCTGCACTAGTTACTTCACCAATCAAAAAGAAACAGCATCAAAAAATATTCCTTGCTCAGGCATAGTATAACACTGAAAAATGATGACTTAGAGTAAAAACACCTTTGGGGGGTGGCAAGGAGAATTTACATTATCTGTGATGTGCCAGGTCCCTTCACACCTGTTAGTGTGTTAGCTGTTCCCATTTCATAGATCAGGAAACAGAGTCTGTAAGACTCTGAGGACACAGCTACCAAGGGACCAGAAAGAACTCAGGTTTGTCTGATTTTACAGCCAGTACATTCTGCACAACATCACTGCTGCCTGGTTTAACTGCAAACTCTGCAATGCGTTTCATTTAGAATTTTGAAATAATATGTCCCACTATGTTTGGGGATCGAAATTTTTACTGGTAGGTAATTCTGGGAGTGAAATTCTGACCTTTGCCCTAAAAAGCAGTTACACTAAAACATAACCTTTTGATAAGGGTTGGACTCTTTTACCATGAACTCTGAAAAGTTTGGATTTCTAAATACAATTTGGAAATATTTACATGAACCGAAACTATAGTCCCAACTAAGGCTAAATAGTTATTTTTGGTTCTTTAGCCGAAGTTGTTCAATAACTAAAACACTAGACTCCAGTGACAGAATAGCACACGAAAAGATGTGGCAAAGAAAACAACATACAGAAGGCTCTGATGATATGAAATGATTGATTTCCATGTCATACATTTTGGTCACTCTCTTTACACTCTTATTTGTGGACAGATGCCAGGCAGCAGTTAACCAATCCAAGATGAAATGTTCAAGTTCAAAACCTGACCCCAGTTTTGAAAGTGGATTTTTAAAAAATTCAATCAGAAGGAAAACTTAACTGACACGAGTTTTACTGTGAAGTGTGTACAAATTTTCCTTTAAAAAAAACCCTGGGATTTCCCTGGTGGCACAGTGGTTAGGAATCTGCCTGCCAATGGAGGGGACACGGGTTCGAGCCCTGGTCCAGGAAAATCCCATGCCGTGGAGTAACTAAGCCCACGCGCCACAACTACTGAGCCTGCACTCTAGAGCCCACGAGCCAAAACTACTGAGCCCACGTGCCACAACTACTGAAGCCCGGGCGCCTAGAGTCCATGATCTGCAATAAAGAGAAGCCACCTCAATGAGAAGCCTGTGCACTGCAACGAGGAGTAGCCCCCACTCGCTGCAACTAGAGAGAGCCCGGGCGCAGGAGCAAAGACCCAACGCAGCCAAAAATAAATTAATAAATTAATTTAAATAAATAAATAAATAACCCTGAATTTGAAAAAGGTGGCCTCGTATTACTTCAGCTGTTTCCAAATTCTTGTTACCCCAAGAGCACGGACTATTATTTACCTAAAATGCATAACCTCCAAAGAGTTCATGCTGTGGCACTCAGGTATACACATGTCAATTCTCCACCTGGACACCTGGTACCTGATACACCATATTAAAAAGTACACAGTGTAGGTCATTAAACAGAACCTGCTCCAATGCACCATACCCACATCCTGAACAATACGTTTTGTTTCTTTTTTTTTTTTTTAAACCACTCACTAATTTAGGTTCTTCCAACCAGAAGGGGAAAAAAAGCCAAGTCTGTCCACAAAATGTCCTCCCAGCCACGGTGCCCGAATCCACAGCCTGAGTGAAGGCCTGAAAGTTAAATAAATGTAAACCAGGCTCTTCTCTCCAGAAAAAGATGAAAAGACTTTTTGGACAGCCCCACGGTGCTCTCCCGTGAGGAGACAGTCTTTCGTTTAAAGTTTCGAAGCGGCTTCACTGCTGTCCCATATGGGGTCTTGAAAAAAAGAGTACCATTCCCACCGCTTAACCTGCTTAACGATGTCTTGCTGCCTGAAAGGAAGCCCGCTGCCTCCAATGCCAAGAAACCTGCAAGGCAGGTGAGCAGAATCAAGCTCTAGGGTAAGAACGCTTACCCACTTCCAGTGGCATTCGTTTCCCAAAGTTCTCGCATTTTGAAAAGTTCAAGCGAAGATTACAAACGCAAGACATTCCCTTTCCCTTGGTTACAGGGCCCTTTCTGCCCTTCCTCCGCGGCCACCGCCAGGCCGAGTTGGCGCCCACCGGCGGGAAGGGTCCGGCAGGTGGGGCGGCCTCCCAAGGGCCCGGGGCCTTCTGGAGACCCCGAGGTGCCGCTAGGATGACACAAAGTTGCGCCGGAGAGCACACGGCCCGGGAGGCGCTGCTCGTGACAGCCGCGCTGGCCCGCGAGGCCCCTGGGTGGCGGACGCCTCGGCGGGGCCGGCGTGGCCGCCACTCCGGCCGGTCAGGAGGCCGCCACTCCCCGCCCGGCGCCGTCTCCGCCCGGGCGCACGGAGCCTGGGGCCGCCGCCGCCGCCGCGCTCCCGGCTCGGACCCCGGCCCGCCCTGCGCCGTTCCCCACCCCAACCTTCCCGGTCACTCACCCCGGGGCTGGGCAGCAGCAACGCCAGCAGCAGCAGCTGCAGTCGGGCAGGCATGGCGAGGACTCGGCCCTGGCTCCTGGCCGGTCCGGCCGGCTCCATGGGGGCGGTGCGGGCGGGCAGAGGACGGGGCGGGGGCGCCGCGACGACAGCGCGGCGGTGGCCGGGACTCGGCAGACGCAGAGCTAACTAGGCGGTGGTGGCACCCCCATTCCCGGCCCTATAAGTGCCGGGCGCCGGCGCTTCTTCCGGTCGGGGCGGGGCAGGAGGCGGGGCCGGCCTAGGGGCGGGCCGGGGATTGGGCGGGGCCCAGGCTTGGGGGCGGGCTGGGGCTGGCCTGGGCGGGGCTGTCGCTGGAGGGGCGGGGTTATAGGCGGTGCCAAAGGCGGCTTGGGCCTCCGGCTGGCCTTGACTGCCCCGGCCGCGGCGGCAGGAGAAGAGCACCAGGCTTCTGCGTCGGGCATCTAGGGACGCTGAGTGATCGAGGCAAAGAGCTTGCCTGAGGGCAAGGGGAGACCGGCAACCCCGCCACGCGGGCGCATTCCCTGCCCCAGGCGGTCCCAGTGATCCCGCTGAGAGATCCGCTGCGTCAGACTTGATCAGGAAAGGCCAGGAGACAGCCCGTGCCGAGTGTCCAGAGTCCCCGCTCCGTCTTCCCGCCGTGGTGGGATCGTCAGCGACCTCCGGAGTGAGGGTCGGCAGCTGGCAGGGGATTCCTGCAACCCGGCGCTTCTGCCCTGCGCGCGGCTATCGCCGAGTTCGCAGCCCTGGGGTCCTCCAGCTGCGCCTCAGTTAGTCCAAAGGACCCTTTCTTTGTCCTCAGGAATTCCCCTCAAATCATGTCCAACAGCCACCAGTTCCCTTTGGAATAACCACGGCCAAATAAAAAATTACAAGCAAAGAAGGAAACCATTTCAGCTGCTGGTGTCATGTGTGTTTATGTGGCATTTGTAGATGTGACCTCGTGAAGCTCACTGGAGGGAGTGGGTTTGTTGTGGGTTTGTCATACAAGGTCCGTTTGAAGGTTGTGGGCTATTAACCTGATGTAAAGAGCCCTGCTGTTTGGTCACTCTGTCCAGTGCTGCCCTCCACTTTGATGGAAGCCTCTCTCCAGGGGACATTTGTAACAAGACAGAATAAACTAAGGTTCAGAGCACAACATTTCCATATTCTAGGAGAAAAGGAAAAAAAAGATGGCAGCTTCTCTAATTTTTCTTTTTTGTTTTTTTAATTAATTTATTTTATTTTTGGCTGCCTTGGGTCTTTGTCGCTGCCTGCAGGCTTTCTCTAGTTGTGGCGAGCAGGGGCTACTCTTCGTTGCAGTGCGCGGGCTTCTCATTGCAGTGGCTTCTCTTGCTGCGGGAGCACGGACTCTAGGCGCGTGGGCTTCCGTAGTTGTGGCATGCAGGCTCAGTAGTTGTGGCTCGCAGGCTCTAGAGCACAGGCTCAGTGGTTGTGGCCCACGGGCTTAGTTGCTCCGCGGCATGTAGGATCTTCCTGGCCCAGGGCTCCAACCCGGGTGCCCTGCATTGACAGGCGGATTCTTAACCACTGCACCACCAGGGAAGCCCTCTAATTTTTCTTGACTTGCTCGTATGACAGCCTAAGATTTTTCAGGGTTTGGGGGAAAGGAGTAAGCAATGCTAGAGAAATAAAGAAGTAGGGACTGTATTCAATATCTTGTAATCACCTATAATGGAAAAGAATCTGAAAAAGAATATATATATATATGAATCACTTTCTGTACACCTGAAACTAACACAACATTGTAAAATCAACGATACTTCAATAAAAAATAATATAATTTAAAAAAAAAAGTAGTGGGGGACTGACCAGATATCTGACCTGGGTGCATGTGAATCAATCCTATCCCACTAGAGCAGACAGAAATGCTCATGGTAAACCAAAATCCCATCAACAAAGTTCCCCATTCCCAACTTCATATGCCTGAATCACAGTCAAGGGACTAAACCCTTGCTGGAGAATCCAACACACCAGTTTAAGAGCAGGACAAATCTTGGCAACTGTGAAAGCAGTAGACACATTTTGAAAAGTGTTATCTGCATGTCTAAATGCAAACGGAGAGGTTTGAGATTGGCAAGGGGTGTGCAGAAACACAAGCTCCATCACTCCTGACCAGTGTGGCCAGGTGTCCAGGGAGGAGCCCACAGAAAGTGGGAGGAGCTCTTTAATGATTATCCATCCGGCATGCAAGCTGACAACAGGATCTGTAAGACCACAGGGTTGAGTTAAAAGAGAAGCCTGATCACAAAATGCTGCTTTCACATGCCTTCTCTGGTGCTTTTTCTCCGACCGAGTGACTCTAGGAGGGGAACTTTCTGTGCTGGAACTCTGGCAGCCCTTTTACAATTCAAAATGTCACTGTGACCCTGTAAGCACAGCAGATAAAACACAGAGGGGAATGCTTACCTCAATCTGACTCATAAATCAGTTTTAAAGATCCAGTAAAGAAAAAAAAATCCGTTCCAAGGAGACTGGACCAGGTAGGTATATTTATCTTGTACTCATCTGGACCAAATCTCCAGGCCATAACTGCATTGTTATGCAGTGCATAACTGCACTGTTATAGGTTCTCAGAATTTCTTATGCACCAGTTAGGTTACTCTTATGCTTAATCATACAGGCACATGTCTTGTGCCTGTCTCCATTTGATTGGCAACTCACACTGATAAGTTCTGGTTTTATTTACGGCAGCCTTGCCCACAATCTTGTTCCATAGTCAAGTATTGTTTTAGACAGCTTTTTGCTTTTGATAAAGCAAAAGCTGGCATTGCTGATAAATACAGACAGAAATGGAAATATTTTTGCAGGGTGCCTTTGAAGTGGACCTGCCCATAGAAAAGGCCTGAAAATGACCTTTCTGGAAGTTGTTTTAAATAACATCCACTAAACAAGGCAAAGGTCATGGTTTTAGTGTAAAGATAAGCCCTCTTTTTCCACCAAGGTTAAAATATATGTTCAGCAAAGACTGGAGCAGGCAGGACCTGACTATGTCAGCAGAGGTGAGGGAGTGGTGGGAGAAAGTGAGCTAAAATCTTATTTTCACTTCTCTCTAAATCAGTGGCTCCCAAACTTGGAGAGTTTTTTAAAAAAGATTCCCAACACCTTTTTCTGCCCTCTTCCCCCTACTGATTCCGAATCTCCTGGGGTGGAGCCCTGTGGGGTGGAGACTGTGTGTTTTCCAGTTCCCGCAGGTGATAGGGGCAGCCAAGGTCCTGGAATCCGGCTCACTCAGAATGTCCAGTGTTAATCCCTGTGGCCATTAATCCCTTTTCTTTATTTTAGCAAATGTCGCCCTCTAGTGGAAGTTATGATCCAGCCTTCAAATGTTTGTGCCTGTCTCAATTCTGTTTGAAACCCTTCAAAATTTCACTTAAAAATGATTACGAGGTTGGTTTGCAGATAGCTATTTAGTGAGAGAGTAGTTCCCTTTGAAGGAGACTTGAAAGGAAAAGCTAGTAAAACCAGAAAGGGAGGTCATGGTTGAAAGCTTCAGTACCATCTCAAAGGAACAGTGTCTTTACCAGGCTAAATCCACTTTGACTATTTTGAGTGATCTCCACGCTGCCGCTGCTCCCAAACAGACTTGAACTTACAGCACATGTTGAGGGGTGGTTAAGGGATAAATAAAATGATGAAGCAAGAGTTTCTGGTAGCAAGCTAAATGTTTATCTCCTTCATGTCCTAATTTTTTAAGGGAAATTCTTTAAAAGCTGCTGTCACTGTGAGCAGTTTGGTTCTTAGGTAAATAGAACCTTGGTTCTTCCTGTTCCAGGATGACTGGATGTGAAGAGATTGTGCCACTCACTCCGGAGAACTTCTCTTTACCACAGAATCCAATCTGCTGTACACTTTTTTGCTACTGCAAAGATGATTCTTATCACAGTTAACATTGGTTGGCTGTGGGCTATTGTTTGGAAATGTGCAAACACATGTTTTATAGGACCAGCTCATGCTATCTGCATAACAGTTCTATGAGGTAGTGTTCTTAGCCCCATTTTACAGATGATACATTGGAATCTTAAAAGATTAACGGCCAGGTGGGTAACACATAGCTAGTAAGTGGCACAACATGGATTTTTTTTTTTTTTTTTGGCTGTACCGCACATCATGTGGGATCTTAGTTTCCCGACCAGGGATTGAACCTGGGTCCATGGCAGTGAAAGTGCTGAGTCCTAACCACTGGACCACCAGGGAATTCCCAGCACAACCTGGATTAGAACTCAGCTGTCAAAAAAAAAAAAAAAAAGAACTCAGCTGTCTACATAACTTCGGAGTTCATTGAGGCAACCACAGATGCTGCAGCCTGTTCCACCATCGCTGGCTGTTATCCTTGCCCCTCCCCCAGCGTAGTGACAAGGTACCATTCTGTGGCCCGCAAATGTGGTTAGGCAGGAGCCCAGACTGCCTTGTCCCTGGAATACTATTAACAAACAGAAGTTTGTTCAAATATGTGGTGATAAGGGGCATTGCCTCAAATAACATGTAAGTCTCCTGATCTCACCTGGGGGTTGATTGTGCAAAAGCACAACTCACAAAAGGCACAGACCAGCCACCTGGGAGAGAAGAGTGAGCTTTCCCCTGGGGTTTCTGCCCTGGGAGGGAGCTCAGTCTAATCCTGATTATTTGTTCACTTCCCTCTGAGCTGTTGTATTTTACACCCATTTGTGCTGAGTCTATATGCCACCATGGTGAAGTGTCCATAGTGGTACCAGTGTATCGTATATTAAGATTCTCAAAGGGCCAGCTCAGTGCCAACGTGTAAACGGCCATCCTCTCAGAGTGCCTCTTCTTCCTCACTGGTCAGTCCCTCCTAATCCCCTGGGATCCAGCTTATTTCAACAGAACTCTCTGGAAACTTCTCTCAAGCAGCTCATATTCTTCCTCCTGCAAAATCCCAGTGGGCTTGCTTTATCTTTTTTACCCTGGGCCTCTCTTCAGTTCACGTATGTTTTTGTTTGGTTGGTTTTTGGGTTTTTTTGGCCGTGCCGCCTGACTTGTGGGATCTTAGTTCCCGGACCAGGAACTGAACCCGAGGCCTCGGCAGTGAGAGTGCAGAGTCCTAACCACTGGACTGCCAGGGAATTCCCTCAGGTATGTTAACAGTTCTTTTTTCTTGAACTTTTTCTCCTTGGATAGTACCATTTTCCGGTTTTCCTCCTGTCTCTCTGCTCTTTTTCCTCCTTGTAGACTGTGTTTCTTAAGGCTCAAGATATGTACCTTACCTCTTCTCTCTCTCTCCTTTCTCTCCAAGAGAGCTCATTCACAGACATAACCAAATTTTATTTTTTTTAATTTTTTAAAAAATATTTTTGAGTATTTTTTCTTTTTTTAAAAATTTTATTTATTTTTTTTTTGGCTGTGTTGGGTCTTCGTTGCTGAGCGCCAGTTGCGGTGAGCAGGGGCTACTCTTCGTTGCGGTGAGCAGGGGCTACTCTTCGTTGTGGTGAGCAGGGGCTACTCTTCGTTGCGGTGCGTGGGCTTCTCATTGCGGTGGCTTCTCTTGTTGTGGAGCACAGGCTCTAGGCGTGCGCACTTCAGTAGTTGGGGCTCGCAGGCTCAGTATTTGTGGCGCACGGGCTTAGTTGCTCCACAGCATGTGGGATCTTCGCAGGGATCGAACCCGTGTCCCCTGCATTGCCAGGCAGATTCTTAACCACTGCGCCACCAGGGAAGTCCATAACCAAATTTTAGAGTAGAAAGAAACTTTAGCTATAATTTCGTCACCTTCATTTTTCAGATGACCTCATCTTTGACCTCGGATGGTTTCCACTAATTCATTAATTTATTCATTCATTCTTTTAACAAATACCATCAAGGGCTTCTGAGTTCAAAGGATTGGTACCATGAAGGAATATCACAGTTCGCAAGCTGGTAAAGGTGATAGGACGTGCAGAGAGAGAACCAATGTACAAGGCCAACTGTGAAAAGTGCAAGGAGGTGAGAATAAACTCAGAAACAGAACTATGGTGTTCAAGAGAGAGATGGGTCTGGTGAAAGGAAGGAGGTGGGATGGATAGAGCAGGGAGGGCTTCATGGAAGAAGTGGTATCTGGGCTAGGCCTTCTGTTAGATTTGATAGGGGAAAGGAATAGTCTAGGGGGAAAGGAGGACCAGAACAAAAGCCTGGAGAAGGGAAAGGACTGTGTGGCTTCATGGAAGCCCCAGCTGCCTCATTAGTGAGCTCGTGTGCTTACTTCGGCAGCACGTATACTAAAAACAAGTGAGCTCATGCTCGACTTCTACCCAGAGGAGCAGCAGGAAATGAGGCAGGGCAGGCAGGATGGGCCAGTGGGTGGGGGCGTTAATGTCAGGCTGGGCTTTCTTAGCAGGCAGCAGAGTGAGACGGGACTGAAGGTATGCTTTGCGGGGAGAGTTTGGGCAAAAGACAGGCATTTGAGAGACATCAGGAGCTGGTTAACAAGGGTTATTTGGGCCTTAATCTAGAGCAAGAAAAAGGAAGGGGGGACCAGGGCTGATACAAGAGACCTTACCAAAGCAGGATGGAAAATATTTGACTGGTGCAGTTCAACAAACAAGAAGATTCAGAAGAAGGAATTCAACAACAGTTATCAAGTGTTTACCATGTTCAAGGGACCGTATTACCGAACTGAACTTGGGTCCACTTGCCCGCCTCAAAGCAAAGCCAATTCACTGACACCAGGTTGTGATGAAGGAAAGCATAGTGTTTATTTGCAGCTCACCAAACAAGGAGTATGGGAGTGGCTCATGCTCAAAACTCCCTGTTATTGGCTTTCAGGGATGGGTTTTTAAAGGCAACACTTGGGGTGAGGGCTGCAGGGTGCATGACTTTCTTGATTGGTTGGTGGTGAGGTAATAGGGTGATGTTTCAGGAATCTTAATCATCAACCTTCTGGTTTCAAGCAGTTTGGAGTCTACCTGCTTTTGCTCAGCTTATAGTCACCATCCTCCACTTGGGTGGGTGGTCTAATTTCCTGCAGAACTCAAAGATATGTTTGTCAGATCATTACGTACCTCCCCTGAGGAGGAACTAGGACTCTGTTTTATTGCTGAACTGTTGTCATTACTTTTCTTGTTTAACTGATTTTCCTTTGTTTCTGCATTCCTTCACTTCCCTAATTCCCAGGTCCTGCTCAGCTTCAGCTGTTCTCACCATGGAAGGAGCAAGTGAACAGGAATTAGGGTCCGCCTTGGAAAAAGGGCAGATATGCTAGGTGGTACTGGCTCTGCCCTAGTGGGCACCTACCCTGGTGAGGCCAATCATTCTACTCTACTGTGGTAGCTAAGTTTCCAAAGATGGCCCCAAACAATACTTTCCCTCCTTATAAGCCATGCTGCTCTTTCCATCAAAAGTAAGAGCTATTTCCCTTCCCTTTGAATCTGGACTGTCCCCGTGACTGGTGTCCAGAAGTGACATTCTGAGACTTCCCAGCCCAAGTTTAAAGGGCATGGCAACTTCCATTTCCTTCCTCTTGGAATACCTGCTCTTGGATGCTCCCTCTTGGAATCTAGCTGCCATCTTGGGAGAAGCCCAAGCCACACTCAGGCCACATGGAGGAGAATGGAGTTGCTTTAATCAACAGCTCCCAGCTGCCAGCCATCTAGGTGAGTCATTTTGGATGTTTCAGCCCAATCAAGCCCCACGGTGACCACATGGAACAGAAGTCCCTCTCAGCTGAGACGGTAAGCAGAGAGGGTAGGGGGTCTCCAGAGAAAGAGAACCAGGCATGGCTTTCTTGACATAAGAGAAGCCCTTATTGGCCTAAGCTATTTTGTGATCTAAGCCTGGCCACAATGCTTGCCCTTGAACAGGTCTCAGTAATTAAAGATCTTAAGGCAAGTGAGGGAATGCAGGAACAAAGGAAACACAGTCAAGAAAAAATAGCTCAGTGATAAAACAGAGTCCTAGTTCCTCCTCAATGGATATACATAATAATCTGGTAAGGTCTTTTGAGTTGTTCTACAGGAATTTAGGCCCCCACCCAGGTGAAGGATGGCTAAGACCCCAGACTGGTCTGAACCTAAGGAATGATGTTAACTTATTCTGACCTTTGTGCCTTCAGTCAACTAAAGCTTGGACTCTGTCAAACTTTGCCCCAATTCTGTGCTGAATTCTCCTCTACTCAAGGCCCTTCATGAATATGCACACACTGCCCCAGCCTCTTCACGAATATGCATATACTTCCACTGTCTCTTCATGAATATGCATATACTGCACCAGCCTCTTCATGAATATGCATATACCCTTAGCTTAAAACTTCCCCAGTTTTGCTGCTTGGGGAGACACTGCTTTGCGAAACATCCCCGGCGTTCTCCTTACTTGCTGCAAGTAATAAATCCTTCCTTCTCCCAGCCTTTGGCTTGGTTGTGTCTTTTGGCTTGACACCTACCAAGAGGCAAACCCTGTTTTCAGTTAACAAGACTAGTTAACTCACAGATCTGTGAGAGATAATAAAATGGCTGTTGTTTTAAACCACTAAGTTATGTAGTGGTTTGTTGTGCAGTAATAGTTAACCAAAACAGCTACCCATCTGACCAACTTTACTCGACCCATGGGTAGGCTTGTATCCAACCTGGCCCCAACTAGAGCCACGAAAAGAGACTCGTTTCCTCTTTACCGGCAAGGCCGGGAGGTGTGAGGCCCAGGAGCTGCCTCCATCGTGTAAAGAAAGCCAACACAAAAGAAAAAAGTTGACAAGTAAAGAGAAGCACAGATGCAGTCAAGGAGCCCTGCACAAGCTTAAGTTCTGATTCTAGTTGGCTTGACATCAGCCTGCACAGCTCTTCTTCCCCTATTTAAACAAACCTTCCCCTTTTTATCCCAGCTAGTTTGAGTTGGGTTTCCATCACTTACAACCAATAATCCCTGATTAAAATGCTAGCTCAACATTTCTAAGAGGACTAAATCAACAATATACGTGACTACACCTGGCCCATGACCTACACTAAAGACATCATTTTACACTCACCATACTGGCAAACATATAAAAAGTGTGATGATATCAAGAGTTGGTGAGGGTGGAGGCCAATGTGGGAGTGCAGATTAGAGCCTCCACTTTGGAAAATAATTTGCTATTATCTGGAAAGTTGGAAATGTGCTTACCTAGCAATTGTGCTTCTGTGTGCATACCCCAAAGGATCTTTTGCACACACACAAGAATATTCAGAGCAGCTTTGTTTGTCATACTAAAAACTGGAAGATATTTTAAACATCTAACCTAAAGAGGAGAGATGTATAAACTGCAGTATAATTGTGTACTGGGATGCTACACAGTAGTGAAACTGGTCGCATTACTACAAGTCCTGGTTGCATTACATACAACATGAATGTCGCCAATATTAAGCAATAAAAAGAGCAAGTCCAGAAGAATATATACAGTATATTCTATTTCTATAAAGCTCAAAGTCAGGCAAAACTAAATAATATACAAATATATGAAACGAAAATCTAAAAAAAAGCAAAAACCAGACAAACTCAAAATTCAGGACAGTGGTTTTCTCTGAGAGTAAGGGAGGGAGAAGTAGTCAGAAGGGGCCAAAAGTGAGCTTCAAAGTTACTGATGATGTCATTTCTCTTAAACTAAGTGGTATCTGAATGTTCAATTTATTAATATCTCCAAATCACACATATACTTTTATGTACTCTCTGTATTCAGAGATACTTCAAAATCAAAATTTTAAATGAATTTTTAAAAATTGAAGTATAGTTGATTGATGATGTTGTGTTGGCTTCAGGTATACAGCATAATGATTTGGGATTTTTTTTGCAGATTATATTCCATTATGGGTTATTACAAGATACTGGGTATAATTCTTTGTGATAGGCAGTAAATTCTTTATTTTTTTTTAAGCACCCTTCTTTACATTCATGTATTCTTTTTTTTTTTAAATTTTGGATATAATTTTATAGCAGTAAACTCAGTAAAGACATTTTCATAGGTCAGTGAAAAAAGGTAAAATCTTTCATATATGAGGCATAAAATCACATGTTAATGTAAATTGACAGAATGTGTGGTACTGGAACAAGAATAGAGAGGACTGTGAAATAGAATAAAATTAAAAGTAGAGCCCGAATAATGTGGAACCCTAGTACATGATAAAAGTGACATCTCAAACCACTGCTTCAAAAATGGGCTTTTTAAAAAATTAATTAATTAATTAATTAAAAATTAATTAATTAATTTTTGGATGCGTTGGGTCTTCGTTGCTGCACCCGGGCTTTCTTTAGTTGAGGCGAGCGGGTGCTGCTCTTCATTGCAGTGTGCTGGCTTCTCATTGCGGTGGCTTCTCTAGTTGCAGAGCACGGGCTGTAGGCGCGCAGGCTCAGTAGTTGTGGCTCACTGGCTCTAGAGCACAGGCTCAATAGTTGTGGCGTGCAGGTTTAGTTGCTCCGCGGCATGTGGGATCTTCCCAGACCAGGGCTTGAACTCGTGTCCCCTGCATTGGCAGGCAGATTCTTAGCCACTCCAAACTCCGGAACTCCACACTCCAGAGGCCCTCCTTGCCACATGCTGCCTCTCCCCTTCCGTCATTCATTTATTTTTATTTATTTATTTATTTTATTTTTTGGTTGTGTTGGATCTTCATTGCTGCACACGGGCTCTTCTCTACTTGTGGTGAGCAGGGGCTACTCTGTTGTGGTTTACGGGCTTCTCATTGTGGTGGCTTCTCTTGTCCCCGAGCATGGGTTCTAGGTGCACGGCCTTCAGTAGTTGCAGCACGCGGGCTCAGTAGTTGTGGCACAGGGGCTTTGTTGCTCCACAGTGTGTGGGATCTTCCCGGATCAGGGATCAAACCCGTGTCCCCTGCATTGGCAGGCGGATTCTTAACCACTGCGCCACCAGGGAAGTCCCTAGGCAGTAAATTCTTGTTGCTTTTCTATTTTATGTATACTAAGTTTGTATCTGTTAATCCCATACTCCTAATTTGTCTCTCTCCCCTTTGGTAACCATAAATTTATCTTCTGTGTCTGTGAGTCTGTTTCCATTTGTATTATTTTTTAGAGTCCACATATAAGTGATATCATATAGTCTTTGTCTTTCTCTGACTTATTTCACTAAGCATAATATTCTTTAGGTCCATCCACACTGCCACAAATGGCAATATTTCATTCTTTTTTATGGCTGAGTAATATTCCACTGTGTGTGTGTGTGTGTGTGTGTGTGTGTGTGTGTGTGTGTGTGTGTGTATATATATATGAATGACACAGCTTCCTAAACCATTTGTCTGTTGATGGGCACTTGGGTTGTTTCCATGTCTTGGCTATTGTAAATTGTGCTATGAACAATGGGGTGCATGTATCTTTAAATAAATTTTTTAAAGGCAAATACTGTCACATTGGGATAAACACTATAATCCAACCATATGCCTCATACAACGGACACAGTAAGAATAAAATAACATGGAAAGGTTAGAAATAAATGGATGGGCAAACTTGTATCAGACAAACACAAACAAAAAAAAGACATGAGTAATAATGCTAATGTGAGATAAATTAGAACTCAAGGCAAAAGACATAAATAACTTAGAGAGTTATTTTATACACAGATATGTGTAATCCACAATGGAAATATTATCAGCCACAAACCATAATGAGAATAAATAGCATAGCCTCAAAATATACAAATAACAATAGAAGTAATCATGGAAAATGACAGAAGCATATTTTTTAATTTTTTGTTTAAAATTTTTATACAATAAAATTAAATCTTTTGGGTGAACAGTTCTGAGTTTTGACAAATGCATAAAGTCCTGTAACCACCCACACAATCAAGATACACAAAAAATCTATCACCCTCAAAAATGCCTTTGTGCTGCCTTTGTAGCCAAATGCTCCTCACATCCCCAATCTCTTGGGAGTTCTTTGATCTGTTCTCCATCCTTATAGTTTTGTCTTTTCTATAATGTCATATAAATGGAATTATACCATCTTTTGAGTCTGGCTCCTTTCCCACCGCATAACACCTCTGAGATTCTTCCAAGTGTGACATGTGTTGATAGTTCATTCTATTTTTGGCAATATTTTATGGCCAAGTAGCATTTAGTTGTAAGGATGTACCTCAACTGCTTACCACTTACCCACTAAAGTGCTTTTGAGTGATTGCAGTTTTAGGGGATTATGAAAATGGTTGTACTATTTTGCATTCCCACACAGTAATGAAGAAAAGTTCTTGCTGTTTTGCATCCTTGCCTGCATTTGGTATTTGAAGCATGATCTTAACACTTCACTATTAATCAATGAGAGTACATACACTCCCAATCAAGTATAAAATAGAGAGAAAGAGTACATACACTCCCAATCAAGTATAAAATACAGAGAGAGATTTGGACAACATAATTACAGCTAAGATTGAATTAATAAATTTTTTTAATTAATTAATTAATTAATTAATTAATTTTTGGCTGCGTTGGGTCTTTGTTGCTGTGCTTGGGCTTTCTTTTTTCTAGTTGCGGCAAGCAGGGGCTGCTCTTCCTTGCAGTGCGCAGGCCTCTCATTGTGGTGGCTTCTCTTGTTGCGGAGCACAGGCTCTAGGCGCACGGGCTTCATTAGTTGTGGCACGTGGGCTCAGTAGTTGTGGCTCACGGACTCTAGAGTGCAGGCTCAGTAGTTGTGGCGCACGGGCTTAGCTGCTCTGCGGCATGCGGGATCTTCCTGGACCAGGACTCGAACCCATGTCCCCTACATTGGCAGGCGGATTCTTAACCACTGCGCCACCAGGGACGCCCCAAGTTAATCAATATTTCATGTCAATATCTGTACATGATAGTGAAAACATCTCCACTTCAAGAATCTGTGGAACATTTATAAAAGTAGATCATATTCTAGGCTACAAAGAAAACTTTAATTCATTTCCCAATGTAGAAACTGTATGACAGTGTAATAAATGTTGACTTAAAAACAAATGTTTGGGACTTCCCTGGTGGTCCAGTGGTTAAGAATCCACCTTCCAATGCAGGGGACACGGGTTCGATCCCTAGTCGGGGAAGTAAGATCTCATATGCCGTGGGGCAACTGAGCCCGCGTGCGCCACGACTAGAGAGAAGCCCTCGTGCTGCAACGAAGATCCGGCGTGCCGCAACTAAGACCCAACACAGCCAAATAAATAAATAAATACTTTAAGAAAATGTTTCAGCAGCAATAGAAATAATCATTGTAGGGACTTCACTGGTGGTCCAGTGGTTAAGACTCTGTGCTCCCAATGCAGGGGGCCCGGGTTCAATCCCTGGCCAGGGAACTAGATCCCACGTGCCACAACTAAAAGACCCCACATGCTACAACTGAAAGATCCCACGTGCTGCAACTAAGACACGGCGCAGCCAAATAAATAAATAAATATTTTTTAAAAAATCGTGAAGAAAAAAAATGTTGTCTGCCACTCCAGTTCTACAAGGAAATCAAGCCATTAGTCACTGAAGTCACCCACTGAGAGTGGGCCTGTGGGGATTTCAGGATGGAGAAAAACAGGAAGCATTCTGCACTTTGGATACTGCCCCTAGATAGTTAAGATACATATCTAAGGAAAAATTTCCACACCTCCTAGATTCTTGCATCTTCTCATACGTAGAAAAGCACTAAAATCATTAACTTGAGATGTCTGTTCTTTGTGATTAGCAGTAATCTTTGATGTTTGACTACATGTTTTTTCCTCAGCAAAAAAATTCATATATAGCTTGGCTCCTCCCTTACCTCTTGAGAACACTTTCTCATAGCTCTCTGACTGTCTCCTGGGCTACAGTCCTCAGTAAGACACTGAATAAACTCAACTCACAGCTCTTACATTGTGTGTTTTGGTTTTTCTTAAAGTCAACATCATATAGATGTTACAAAACACTTGCCAAAATAACTACTGTTTTGGATCAAAGAGGAATTTTAAAATTTAACTAAAGACTATGTAGAAAATAATGAAAATAAGAGTCCTATTCAACTACAAACTCAGGCTGAAACGCTTTCATTATTACAAAAAAACAATAAACTTTCCTTATTAAGTTAGGAGGAAAAAAGGAAAAGAATTCCCAAGGAAAACATAAATGAAGTAAAGATAACCAGATATTGTGCCCGTGTGTCTTCTGTTCCCTCTCCCAGTAAATCAAACCCAGAGGGCAGGGACATATTATTGACCACTTGTGAATAATATGCCTGGCTCACAGTATGAGCTCAATACTTATAAGTACTTTCAGCTTTCCCAATGTTAGATCTTCTCTCCTTTGGGCTTCCAGAGTAGGCTGTTTATAGCTCTATTTTAGCATTTATTAAAGTATTGCAATCCATAAGTCTTCCACATCACACCAGTCCTTTAAAAACATATTTGTTTACCACTAAGAATGTGCCAGCTGACTGACATTAACTTATTTAAGCCTCGTACACTTTTTTTTTTTTCCTATTTTTCAGATATTGAGGCTCAGAAAAGTAAGTGATCAAGGTCACAGGGCGAATTCATCACAAAGTCCGGATTTGGTTGCACATCAGTCTACTTTCAAACACAAGGTCTTTCTGCCGGAACAGGTTACTTTAAATTCAGGGACAAGACTAGTTTGTCACCTCAGCTCCTAGTCTAGCTCCTGGCACAGAATATTAAACAGGTTAGGCATTACTTGCGCCCTGCCGTTTGTAACGTATCGTTTTGTGTAGTATGGAGAAACGCACTACTCACAGGCCGACGACCTACGTCGCGAAAAAAATCAGAAGAATTTAGGACATCGCGCGACTCTTAGTCTTTCCTTGACGCCCATCTTCACGGTTGGCGTGTAACCGCTCTATATTCTGGAGGACTCAGCGAGCAGGGCCAATCATTAGGCCACTTTACAGGCACGTGGCTGGAAGTTTGACTTGCTATTGGTTAATGGTGGTAAAGCCCGCCCAACCACCTCCGGTCTGCTTCTTTAAGTAGAAGCCCGGCGAGTTCCCCTTCCTTTCAGCGACTGTGAAGTGGCGAAGGTGAGGTGGAGTGTGTTCTGGGCCGGGGCAGGTCTGTCCCCTGTTTCGGGGCCTGGGAACCGGATGGAGGGTGGGCGGCTGGCGGTGATGACATCCGAATTAAAGCACGTGTTAGACTGCTGACGCGGGTGATGCGAACTGGAATCTGAGCCGGGCCGCCGAGGCGGTGGGTGGGAAACGGTCTTGCGGGTATACCACCTCCTCCTCACCCACCGCTCTCGTTCTTGCAGGTCCCAGCCGGGAGAAGGACGTCGGATCTCGTCCTCCCAGCTTGTCGACCCTTCCCCGAAGCCCCTCAATAAAATGGCTTGATCCCAGCGGTGGTGTCTCTGTTGTTTGTCGCGACGCGCTGCCTTTGAGCCCCCGCCGCGCCTGCGCGTGGCGCCGGGGGTCAGGCTGCAGCGCCAGAGCAGCACGCGCTTGCGCATAACTGGGGCCGTCTTGCCCCCGCGGCGGCGGCCCTTTTAACCGCGAGCTACATGGCGGCATTGGGCTGCCGGGGTAGGGGGCTGGGGAAGACGTCGGGGGTCCTGCAGTCTCTGCTTATTCCTGTGCCTGTCCTGTGAGTCCGAGTGTTCTCTCCGGGGAAATCAGTGAGACGGTCAGGTTCATTTAACCGCGGCGGGGAGGGCGTCTGCAGGGAGGGGAGATGAGAATCCGGCTGTGTCCTAGAACAGCTTGAGTGAAGGCCGTAGTGCACTTGACACGAACTGGCTCCCGGTCTTGAGCTGCATGGGCTGAACTCGTCTGGCTGCGGTGTATTCGCGGACTACTTAGGAAAAACCGCCATTTAGGGTCAACTGCTTATTTGGATATGCCCCAGATAGCTTGAACAGCTCACAATGACAGGGTTTTGTGCATTGCTGGTAACAACATAGGCACGTAAATAAATGCACAATCACTCCTGCATAATCCACATTCTAGGTGATGACGATCCCTCCTGGATTTAGGTGAAACGTGCATCATTTCTGAGTACAAGGCAGCACGTGTTGAAGGGCAGGTATGCACAAGTGCCATGTCTAGCCGCTTTGGTACTTAATAATGGACGGGGCCCCAAGTTAGCAGGGTTAGTAGGCAGTTGGTGTAAACTCTAGCTCAGGAGCAGGACTTTTAAAAATACGAATCGAGGATAATAGCGCCTTCCTTATATCAGGGTGTGGTCTACTTTGGATCCTCAACAGAACCGGTCCAGTGACCACCCAAGAAGCTGAAGCTGCTACTGGCAGCTGAGGGCCCAGGTTTATTCTGTACCACAGTTTATTCTGGTCCTATTATCTAAGCAGGATCAAGTAGAAATAACTTAGATGCGTATCTAGTATTTGACATGAGATATTTATTTTGTGAAACAATGCAAGCGATTGTAAATCCCCACATACTATTTGATTAAGTGCAATAGGGTACAGTCATGTGTAATCTCTTTACACAACAGTGCATCTAGTCCTTTGCCTTTAATTATTGCACAAAAATTATAAGACCAGCGAACAAGACATGCGCACTGACAGGCAAATTGGCCTACACGATGAGAAATCAGAACAGTACACTGACTGGAATGGTCCAATAATTTACGTCAAATGTTTTAATGGTGCAATTAAAGTAATCAAATAAGGGTTCAAATATGTTTTTTTCAATATATTAATTTCTTTAAAGTCCCGTTCAGGCAAGGTGCTGTTGCTGTTTAAAAAACCACTATTAGCTTTGTCCACAGATGTAAGTTGTCAAAAGTTAACCCAAGGTAAGTTTGATGTTGAATGCAGCTTTAAACAATTAAAAAATTGTATTGAGTGTACTTCTCAAAGCAAATTACACAGTTTGAGAGAGCCCCGAAACCTGTAAACTAAATGTTCTGACACAAATGCACAAAATAAAGTTGGCAACGTTAAATGTCACGTTAATTTTGAGATCTGTAGTGTTTGATGCTGAACAAACAGCAAGTGTTTGATGCTGAGCAAACATCAGCATCGTCTTGACTCAAGATGATAGAGAGCAGTCTCCGGGTTTTGGCCATCAGAAAAGGAAACTGCCCAGGAAACATCCCAAACCAATTAGGTTAACAAAGCATTTAAGATGCCTATTTAAAGCTTCCCAGAGCTCACAGCAAGTGCCAGCTGGAAGGACGGTGCCTCTGGCTTTCTGGCCCCACCCCAGTCCAGTCATTACGTTTGTTTGATATTTCCACATATGCTCACGTCTCAGGAAAACACTTGGGATTAGTCAGAAACCAGGTGATTGTACCTCCTTGGTAAAAGGTGTGGGATGGTTTGATCTCATGGCTTTGCCTAATGGTCACATAAATCCCACGGTTCCCGCCCCAGCTGATAGTGTGTTAGAGTGTATGTTCTATGGCTACTTGCTTCCAAAACGCACAATAAGAAGAGTAAGTTGCTATGCATATCTTTTTATCACCAAAGAAATAGTTCACAAAATTCCACTCCCCACCCTCCACATGTGTAACCACACTGACGTTCTCTTGGTGTGGAGGGCTGCATCACACGAACTGTAAAAGTGAGAAAACATTCCACTGCACTGGCTGCCTGAGAAAAAGCTTTGGAGGCATCGAGGAGGCAAGGGGAAGCCTTCCAGTTGTGCAGCTTCGCTCTCAATGTGCTCTTTTGCTGCCACAGAAACTGGTAGACTTAGAAAAGCCATGGTGGGAGTCACCTGTAATCTCTGGATCCACCGTGATGATCCTTCCAGTTTTCCTTTGCTGAGTCAAAGCTTTGCAGGAGGCAAGCTGGACCCCATTCACTGGACACCTCCCAGTGGGATGGGCGCCGGCAGGCAGAGGGCAGAAGCTGTGGCACGAGGAAAGGCCAGTGCTACAGCCCAGATGGCAGCCGAGAACCCCACACCTTGAGCTTCATCTCAATACTGGGAACACCAGGTCTGCACCCATCACAGCTGGTCAGCAGCCTCCAGCGGTGGGTCCTTCAGGAGGCTGGAAGTGGAGCGGGGATCCATGGCCGAGTGCATGATGGGGATATAAACGTCGTCCATGTTTGGCATGACAAAAACTTTCTGTAGAAAGAAGGAACAGGCATGTGGAAGAATGCTCTTTTCTCAGAGTTGCCCTAGTGAGTTCTGATAATAATTTTAGGCTTTAGACTAGTTTTTAAAATACATATGAAACAACTTTTCCTACACATTCCAAACTAATTCCTCTATGATATCTAGAAAGCGTTGAGGTATCACACCAGTGCACGAACACGAGAACCCAATAAGCTCTGAGGAAGAAGCAGCCTTTGATTTCATGTACATATAATAAAATTACTCATGAATTGATAAATAACATTAAGAGAATTAAGAGCGTAAGCTGCTCACAGTATTTCCAAATTACTATATCCAGAACACATATTCCAACACACATAAGCCAACTTACCCATTTAAATCCTAGCAACAAAAATGTAAGCTAATTTTTTTTTTTTTCCAAACCACAACCAGTTAAAGCTACGTATGAAAGAAATCCTACTATAGTGAACACCCAAAGGATAATGAGTGATTGACAGTAATGGTGCTTTGCCTATCTGTTTATAAACTAATTTTATGTAAGTGAATTTTGGCAATGTATTCAACTTCAGCGATGCTTTCTTCCAAAGCAAAAACAAAAACAGGTGGCCATGGGAGAATGCAAGCAGTTACCCTTCAACTTCCCAACTTGCCTCAAAAATACCATGCACCAAAGTTTGCCCCCTAAAAGAGATGACCCTTATATCCCAATACCCCTAAAAGAGATGACCCACCCAAATTCCTAATGCAGGATCTAGGGAGATAAGAAAAAGGAAACGAACTGAAGGCATGAGATTGTCTTTCCCCTTATTAGGTTCAAAGTACTTTTCCTTTTGGAGATAAGATTAAGCTTTCCATAGACTGGTTTTTAGTTATATTTAACCTATAGCTTTTAAATAATAAAAAATATATAATTTTAAAGGCAATAACTCAAAATATACTAATGCAAAAATAATACCGGTCTTCTTCAAAAGCTGAAATTTACTACAAAGTAAATTGTTAATCCGTAAAACCTTAAAAGACAACTATGCCTCAAAAACCTGATAAAAATTTGATAGAAACAGCTCATTCCAGGGCCTCAGCTACACTGCTATTTCCTTTGGTGGCAGAATGCAGAAGACAGGCTTAGAGAATGAGCTCTGGCTTAGTCAACTCCAGAAGATCTCTAGACTACCCTAGAAGATCCACAGGGGAGGGACAGGCCTGATTCATCTTTGGACTTCCAGGGTAGGTGGTAGCTACACGCGGAATGTTTGTTGCAACAAACAATTTGTTTGTTGAAAACAAACCAAGCAAGGTGGGTACCACACAAGGGCAGGAACCACCACAGCCCGGGTGCTACTAGCTGGTCAATTCCAGGCCCCACCCGGGGAAAAAGTCCAAAGATAGCCCCAGCAGATGGACGGCTTAACCCTCGCCGGGCCTACTGGTACAAGACAGTCATTTTGCTCTTTGACCCCTACCTTTTGAGTTTCCTCTAAAGACTACTTCACGGGGTTCTGTGGATGAGTTTCAGAGTTTTTAAAACTTTATGCCTATTTGATCATATGTGTACTTTCCTGAGGTCCATAGCTTTCACCAGATTTTCCAAGGAGGATCCTGACCCACATGAAGTTCAGAACCTCTGTTCTACCCAGAGCTTTTAGAGCCTCAGCATGAAACACTAGATGACACTGCAGGTGTACCTGAAACTCTTGCTCCAGTTTCTTCTCTATCCAGTCTGTCACATGAACTAAAGTCACTTCTCTCTCTCCAAGTTTTGGCCGAGCTTTCAGCTCGATATGTGGTGGCTTCCGGAAACCATACCTTTTTAAAGAAGACAAGTAATAACCACATTTAGAAGCAAAGAAAAGAAGTGGACAATACCAAGAGCAAACATTCCTCATTTACACAAGGCTTTATCACTACTTAAATGTTCTCTTCTTCCGAAAATCCCTTCTAAAAAACACTTCAGTGCAGCAAGTATGAATTGTGAACTCCCTGTGTCCCTGGACCCAGGGCCGTGATGATCTGAGAACAGTTGTGACAAACTAAGAAAGCCAGGAAATGCCACTGGAAAAGTCCATGACCTGGGCATTGTTTCTGGTTTTTGTTTTTCCTAAAATGGCAAGGATCTTTTTTGTTTCTATTTTTATGAAAGTAGGATATGTCTGTTACAAAATCCAAAATATACAAGTGTATAAAGCAGAAAATAAAAGACACTCTCTCTCTGAGTCTCATAACCAAGATAGGACCACTGAGGGAAGTGGGATCAATTTTCCCCACACTCCTAATATGCATACGTAAATAGAAACGTTCTATAACCTGCTTTTTCATTCCACACTCCACACCATAATTATGGCTTCTCGATGGAGCAGACTGGCACTCAGAATTGTTGGTAAGGTATCCAGTGAAGAGACTGCATGCTATCAAACTAAAAACTTCAACCCATCATGGACCAATGTTTTAAAAAATCCAGGCACACCTCGGAGATACCGTGGGCTCAGTTCCAGATTACCACAATAAAGCTAATCACTGCAATAAAGTGAGTCACGTGAATTTTTGGTTTCCCAGTGCATATAAAAGTTATATTTACACTATTCTGTAGTCAATTAAGTGTGCAAAACAATGTACGTATCTCAACTGAAAAACACTTTATTGCTAAAAACATGCTAACCATCATCTGACAATGCAGGGTTGCCATGAACCTCCAATTTGTAAAAAACGCAATATCGGCAAGTACAAGAAAGCAAAGCATAGTAAGATGAGGTCTGCCTGTACAATAAAAATGGCAAATTGCTATAAATGTTTCTAAACACTCTCAGTATCTACACTTATCTTTGTGGATTAATAACAAACAGTTCAGCACCCGAGCATGCCCTGGGTGGCACTAGCCTAGAGGTCTCTAATTTGAACTCCCATTGAGCAGTGGCATTTGTAACTCCTAAGTCAAAGCTTGGAAGAGGGAGAAACGTATCAACTCTTACTATTTAAAAAAAAATTGTTATTAGGCTTGGAAAAATGCACAGTAAGTTACTTATTAACTGGTTATTTTTGGATGGTAAGGTTACAGGCTTTTTTTTTTCTGTTTTCTTCATGTTCTTCCAGTGAAAACATTACTTGTTAAAAATAAAATCTAAAATGGTATTTTAAAGTTTTTACTGGGAAACACCAATATCATCATTAAATGATCAGCCAATTAAAAAATCCTTTTGTGATCATTCCTACAAGCCCTTCTGAACACTAAGGTTGTGTACCAGCATGCTGGTTTCACTCTATAACAGAACAGAGCTATCTTTTTCACACAACTGTAGCTTACGGTACAAAGAGGTCTTTTATGCAATCCCTGTATACCCTTATGCACATTTGAATGTCAATTTTTTTAAAAAAAATATTAATTAATTAATTTATTTATTTTGGCTGTGTTGGGTCTTCGTTTCTGTGTGAGGGCTTTCTCTAGTTGCGGCAAGTGGGGGCCACTCTTCATCGCGGTGCGCGGGCCTCTCACCATCGCGGCCTCTCCTGTTGAGGAGCACAGGCTCCAGACGCGCAGGCTCAGTAATTGTGGCTCACGGGCCCAGCCGCTCCGCGGCATGTGGGATCTTCCCAGACCAGGGCTCGAACCCGTGTCCCCTGCATTAGCAGGCAGATTCTCAACCACTGCGCCACCAGGGAAGCCCTGAATGTCAATTTAAAATTGAGATTTACAGATAGTGATTTTCTTCTGCTGGGCTCATGAGAAATTTATTTCAGTGATTCTCAATCCTGGCTTAGTCCCCCAACCGCTGAATCCTGGGGGCTGGGCTGGGCATAGCTTTAACAAGTCACCCAGGTGACTGTGATATGCAGGTGGAGTTAAGACCCACTGCTTCAGTCAAATGACAAGACTTTCTACCACAGTTACCAAGCACACATGCTCCTGCCTCAACATCCAGGTCTGACCTGGGGAAGTCTTCCCTAACCGCCCAGGACTCTGCTGGATGTGTGATCCCCATCTGCAAGGTGGGCATAATGATGGCCCTATCTCCGCAGGATGCTGTGAGGACTGGCCAGCTGAAGCAGTTACACCCCAGGCTGGCAGAGAATACGAGGTCTACAAAGGACAGCTGTCCTCACTGGTGGAAAGGGTTGGCTTGAGAGAGGAGGAAGACCAAGAAGAGAAACAGCCCATCCCATAAACTTCACCAATAACCTCAACTCTCCCTAACGTGTGAAGATGAGTCTCTACATGTGAATTAACCACTCACAGTAGAAGGCAGAATCAGATTTACAACTAACGTTAAGGTTCCATGAAAAACGTTTGAAAGTGCTTCTTCCCAGGAGAAAGTACTTTCCATAATGTCAAGGATCAGCAGGCTGGGATTTTTATGGTCACGCAAGAAGGGGAATCACTGGCTGGCCCCAGGGGGCCCTCTACGCACCATATTCGGTCAGTCGGGGGAGGTGGAACGTTGACCGCCAAGGTTCCTCTGCATTCTTGTACTTCGACAGTTAGCAGCAGTGGCGTATTGGAGACTTCTTCAATCTTCTTTTTAATGAACTCTGTCTCCGTTGCTTTTTGGAAATATTTTGACTTGGTAATTTTATCAACAAACCTCATAATCTTACTTGTTCGGTGACCTCCAACATACCTTTAAATGAGGGACACAGACAGGTGTTATTATAGACTTTGTTCCTTCACAAACAACTTGGTGGCTCTGTGTTCACCTGACCTTAGACCCGAGTTTCTCAACCGCAGCACCACTGACACGGTGGACTGGGCGATTCTTTGTTGTGGATGCTGCCAGATGTTTAACAGCATCCCTGGCCTCAGCCTACTGGATGTCAATAGCACATTCCCCCACAGATATGACAATAAAAAATGTCTCTGGACATGGCTAAATGTCCCGGGGAGGGGGGGACAAAATAACCCCCAGGTGAGAACTACTACTTTATTCATTTTTTAATTTAATTTAATTTATTTATTTCTGGCTGCGCTGCACGGCGTGCAGGATCTTAGTTCCCCGACCAGGGACCGAACCTGGGCCCCTGCGGTGGAAGCGCGGAGTCTTAACCACTGCACCACCAGGGAAGTCCCGAGAACTACAACTTTAGACAAGGTGCAGACATCAGATAGAGCCTGAGTCTTGACAAAGGAGAGTCAGACCAAGTTCTCACAGTGCAAGCAGGGAAGGCATCTCACCTGCTCTCCTTTATAACCTTCAAATACTGAATATAAATCCAGTGTCCTCTGAGCGAAATCTCACCATCTCTACATACCAAATAAGAAATCGGGCTGCATTAACAGGGCCACAAAACACAGTAAAACACCTGCCTTTTAGATGGTGTCACACCAACTCTGAGCAGCAACTACTTGTCAAAGGGCTTAGGAGCATCTAAAGAAAAAAGCTACATCAAGCTGATATGCTAGCAGCCCAGGAAAGCAAGCTTTCCTGTATCAGGTCATATCTACCTAAGACTGCCCTAAGAAGAGAGGATATTTGCTCTTAAAATCCTCCACAGTTCCAGAGTGTCAGGAATAGTATGTGTATGTGTGTAGGCAAAAGCAATTAAGAAGGTCAGGTGGGGAGAGTTTAAATAATGCACACAAACTTTAGTCCCAATTCCTCAAACATCTAGATTCTCTTTTCATCTTCTGTAGGATTTCAAAAGTGAATAGGTTGATATTTTCTTACAAATACTTCTGAATCACCTGGTTTCTTTATCATTTTAGTTTCTTCACTCACTTTAAATAATTAAAAGATCCTTACAGAGAGGCAGCCTAAGCACTTTGATCATTCAGCAGTCCAAGTAACAGGCAAAGGGAGCCACCAAAATGTAGTTCATGATCCAAAAGATCAGCTAAGTGATCCACGTTTTCAAAATTCACCGAAGAAATCACCTGAATGTTTCAACACTGTAGGAACTAAAAGCTCAACAGAAACAAGTGTGACCCGTCAGAAGGGAAGTAATGCTCCCTATCGGCACCAGGGGGAGCTGTTGTGTAATCTGTGCTCCTTGTGATAAACACGCCCTTCAATTCTCTGTTATTTATTCCAACGGCCCAAGAAAACCATTTTGGTCTGGACCCTCTTAATTAGGGAAAGCTATTCGGGTCTTTTGCTTTGGGGCATGAAATTTTATCCCACTGGCTTTTAGTTATTAATGCAAAAACCATTCACTCAAAGTGAAGGAGGAAGGAAGATCAGAGAGGAAAAGACCATAAAAGCTCACTCCCAACTTGCAGCCCTGACCCCTGAAGACCCCAGAAGCTGGATCCACTCACCCTTCAGCCCCTGGGAGAAGCGGTTTGTCTCCTGTGCCGGGCTCTGGTGCGTCGTCTTCGTCAGAGGAGCCAGCACTGGAGGACTCCTCGTCGCTGTCGGCCAGACAGAAGGCCCTGGGCCTGCAACTGATCAGGGCAGAGTCACCACGGCAGCTGGCCCAGCGCCAGGCTCCACCGCCACCACTGCTACCGCGTCATCACTCTCCCCCACCCAGCCCAGACAGAAGAGGCCCAATCCAAGCGTCCTCGGATTGGCCTGGTCCCCCGGGAGACCCTTCAGTGCCAAGTCCCCAGCAGGACCGCAGAGGACTTGGGCCTGACGGGCTGGATTCTGCGCATGCGTCAGAAAGACAGGTGGTGGGAGTGTGATGCAGTCCACACAAAATGCAGTGATCTCGTCAACAGTGCAGCGTAGCCAATGGGAAGGTGAGTGGAAAGAACGATGGTTGCACGGGGGAGGGGACAGCTCATGTTGGCACCATGACCACCTCACAGATGACGGGGATGTTCAGGCAAGTCCCCTGACTCTGGCTGAGTTCAACAACTATGCTTTTTGGCTTAGTTTCCTCCCGTTAGTTTTGGCTCAAGACTCCTTCCTAGTGAAATTACGTATCCTAGCCCACACCTGCCCCAGCTCCTGAAGGTCACAGAAAAAGCCAACAACCAACAAATCTCAAGGGACTCTAGGAAGCAACTGACATGAGAACCCAGGAACTTTTCAAGAAAAGTACTAATTTAAAACTGTTTTTTAGGGTTTCCCTGGTGACGCAGTGGTTAAGAATCCGCCTGCCAATGCAGGGGACACAGGTTCGAGCCCTGGTCCGGGAAGAGCCCACATGCCATGGAGCAGCTAAGCCCGTGCGACACAACTACTGAAGCCCGCGCTCTAGAGTCCTCGCGTCACAACTACTGAAGCCCGTGCGCCTAGAGCCCGTGCTCTGCAACAAGAGAAGCCACCGCAATGAGAAGCCCGCACCCCGCAAAGAAGAGTAGCCCCTGCTCACCACAACTAGAGAAAGCCCATGCACAGCAACAAAGACCCAATGCAGCCATAAATAAATAAATTTATAAAAAAACCCCACACACAACGTTTTTTAAATGAAGTAAGAAAAAACTTCACCAGAGAGCAATGTCCCTCGTTAATCTTTCCAGGGTAGAGCCTCAGTTTCCACTGGATCACTGGCAGCAGCCAGTGATCAAGGTTCCCCTGTGAGGGCCGGCCCTGGGGGTTCCTGGCCAAGCTTGGGCCCCACAGAAGGCAGCTCCCTCCCTGGATGGTGGCTTTGCTTCAGAGAGGCAGAAAGCAGGGCCCATCTCTGAGGCTCAGAGACTTAATGGGGACAGAATGAACACAATTAAGCTACCAAATGGTCACTAAGCAGAGGGTGGGCCTTGTATTTTTTTTTTTTTTTTTTTTGGTTGCATTGGGTCTTAGTTGCAGCTCACAGGCTTCTTAGTTGTGGCACGTGGGGGCCTTGTATTTTTGATAAGGACAAAAATCACCAGGACAGGGGAAGGCAGCGCAGCTTAGGTCCCATCTTCCTGCGGGCGTAACCCTTTGGGGTTTTCCTTGGGCCACCAGAAGCCCACGGGGGCAGTCATCTCCTGGCCAACAAGGGCCAAGGGCACCCAAGGGCAGAGCACACCTGCCAGTGTGGACTTGAAGGCCCAGCAGAGGCCCCAGCACTGGGAAGAGGGCACTGAAATCTCTGCCCTGAAACAGGAGCCCGGCTGTAAGAGGACCGAGCACAAATGTCCTCCCTGGCAGGACACCCGGATCCTCCTTGATCCTGGCCCTGAAACATTAGAGCCAGCGCTCTAGCCAACAGGCTTGAGTACAGTGTTAAAGGGAAACTCCCTCTGCAGACACAAAGGCCTCTTGTCCCTGGCCACGGGGACAGCACCTGACTCCTCCTCCTTCCATCAGAAGCCGGGCAAGTCCAGGAAATGCTCACGTGTGTCTGCTGGTCACAAAACCATCTCCGCACTTTCCAGGGTTAGGCAGCCCTCACAGAGCTCTTCTTTTATATAAAAAGTAAAATATGATTCCCAAGAAAGCCTACACTGGGTCTTGGGATGAAGAAAGTCAGGGAGGTAAGTCCCCAAAGATAACACAACCATCTCAGAAACCTCTCTTACTTCTCCATCAGTAAAACGACTGTGCCCCCTGGCTCAGACCTCATGCTGCCAGGTAAGGAAGGTACAGAGCACAAAAGGCTGCCTCAGTATCCTGGACCACAGTGAAACCTGCAGAACCACTGTTCCCTTCTGTCCCCACTGGTATTTGTCATCTGGCAGCCTCCAGACCTGGGGCAGAAGACGCCAAAGGCTGAGCACTGCAGGGAGCTCTCGGGTTCCTGAATTAATCCTCCACAGGACAGAGAACAGGACAAATTTTGTGGCTTGAAGTTAATCATTTAGACAATGCTCTGTCAGTTAAAACAGATCAGATGACATGAAATTCTGACTGTGACCAAATGGTACCTCTCCTCTCAGCATAGGGAGCTGTATTATGCGGCACCCAATACTTACTAATTAAAAGTGTAATTAAATATTTGGCTGATATTCAAGTTTTATAACTGAACATGCATTTTGTGATCTCAACTTTATGATGAATTTCAGAGAAAGACACCCTGCACATTCTTATATAAGATGTGCTAGAACGCAATAAGCCTACTTTTTTAAACACACCTTAGAATCTGAGATAAGTGTAATATCCTTTCAAGAGTCACCTTAAAGGGCTAATTCCAGTTTTGCTGCCTCTGCTAAAAATCTTTTTGGAAATGCGCTTGCAGTCGGATACATAAGAAAAAGTGCGTTATTTTATCACTGATACTCTCTGTCTTGAACCAAACATTTAATTTCTTAGTCTCATAATCACCATCACCTCTGAACGACGTCTGGCAATTTCTCAAAGATCCAATCCATCTAGAAAGTAGGAAGATTTGCTGTCACTCAAAATACTTAAAGGAATGTCACAGACTCCGGAGGCAACTCTAAAAAGCAGCTCCAAAAAATGCTTTAAGTCAGGGCTGCATAATTAGATTAAACAGCCCAGTGAGGACTGCTTGGAGGGGGACCATGCTCACGAGAGTGCGTTCGTTTCCTTTAACAGAAGTCGGGCCCATACATCTGCCACACACACGTGCACGTACACCCACAGAGCTAGACTGAGTCACGGCGTGGGCGACAAGCACCGGGCTCCCAGAATATCAGGGCCTCGGGGCGGGGTGGTGGACCCAGGTACACCGGGGACTAGCGGCCCAATACAGAGGTCGGGGGGGGGGGTGGGGTGGTGGTGGCCCATACAGGGACGTGCACACCAGCCCAGGCTGCCGTGGTAGAGCACGGACAGGCCAAGGGCCTTCCAGGAAATGCTCGCCCCGATGTGCATTTAAATAGCAGCCAACGGGCTTCCCTGGTGGCGCAGTGGTTGGGAGTCTGCCTGCCAATGCAGGGGACACGGGTTCGAGCCCTGGTCTGGGAGGATCCCGCATGCCGCGGAGCAACTAGGCCCGTGAGCCACAATTACTGAGCCTGCGCGTCTGGAGCCTGTGCTCCGCAACAAGAGAGGCCACGACAGTGAGAGGCCCGCGCACCGCGATGAAGAGTGGCCCCCACTTGCCGCAACTGGAGAAAGCCCTCGCACAGAAACGAAGACCCAACATAGCCATAAATAAATAAATAAATAAATAGCAGCCAACGAGCAGCACATTCCCCTTCCCGACTCGCTTGGGTCCCCTTCAGGCCAATTCCTAAAGTTCAGACTGCCCAGCTCACCACCTGAATTCCATTTTGAGTGCCTTATCACCCCAAAGTCACTGTAGCTACAATGTGTAACAAGAAGACTGTTCGGGAAATACAAAGACTCAAGGAAAAATGTCTGAAATATAAAGGGTACCCACATTTCAAAGGGAAAGGCCTTCACTAGAGTGAAGCGACACAGACTTCAATTTCTTACCACCAGCCTCAGGGTCCTCATGAACTTTCTACAGTAAGCAGGACTTCCCACAGGCTGAGCAGCACCTCCTCAGGTACTCCCCAGGGGCACAGTCATTTGCACACTTGAAGGGGGACAGACAAAAGCAGCGAGACAAAGCAGAGGCCCTGCCAGAGCGGGACGGCAGGGGACAAGCCCTTGCCCAGAAGTGAGGCCCTGGACAGGCGGCCACGGGCTGAAGGGAGGGCCTGGAGGAAAGGGCTGCTGCGGACCCACCATTCACACGTGCTGCTCTAGGAGAGGCTTCCTCAAGGAAACCAAAGATCACACGCTCAGCAACAGCCACAGGTGCAGGGACTCTGCCTGTCCTCCGGCATTCAGCCTCAGGGCGATTCCATAGCTCCTGACTGAGGAGGAGGAGTGAGGCTAGAATCACTTCTGGGGTCAGGCTCTTAGCTATAGATGGGCTTTTGAGAGGCTCTCGAAGCTCCCAGAGATTGTGAGCCAAATGGTGCATGTGTCGGCATTCTCTGGGGGAAGGATCCAGAGCTCTCAGATTCCCAAGGGGGTCCTTTATGCAAAAATGGGTTAAGGGTTCATTTATCCAGGCGTTTTCCTCCCAAGTGCTTTTAAAATTAAATGACAGCCAATTACACCTCAACATAAAATTTAACACCCTCACAGGAAGAAGCAAAACATTTTATACCAGACTCTACTGGAAAAAAAATGGTACTTTAGATATATATTATAAATTAAATATAATACCATTATATTCCTAACGCAGAGGACTTTTTTCATGCAGTCTAGAGAAGCACTGCTTACTCAGAAACGTGTCTGTCCTCCGATCAGCTGAGTTTATGAACTTGAAATTGTGCCAAGAGAGCTGCATGAATAACAGTGAACATGGAACGCCTCAGTGGCAAGGATCTCAGGGACCTGGCTGTGGTGGGGCCCCACCTGCTCCCAAGACCCCTCTTTCCAATGGAGTCCCAGCAGCCCTGGGCCAGCACAGGGCTGTTTCCAGAAAGGGCTCCCTGCACAAATGCTCCTGACCAAAGTCTGCTCTGTCCCGCTCCCGGTTAGTTAGAGCTCATTTTCAAGACTGCTTCTGCCTAAGGTGCTTGGTTTTACTGGCAGCTGGTTCTGCAACTTTGCTGTCCCAAGGCTGGCCTGATGGCGCTCAGCTGGGCATGGGGCCGGAGTCGGGGCAGCTGGGGACAGAAGCTGAGTCTGCCTAGAGGGCTAGATCAGGACCCCGGCAATACGAATCAAGGAAGTCTGTACAACTCTCCCCCCAGGAAAGCCTCTTAAATGCTCCTGATCTCAATCCTCTCAGGTCTACAAACGGTGCCTTTATGTCGGGGAACATGATGAAAGGACAAGCTTCCTCGCGGTGTCACATGGGTCAGAACGAGACTCAGCACTGATGGGGTATGAAATGCTACATGGAGGGCTGATCAATACCACTCACCGGAAAACACAATCCACAGATTGCCGAATCCAAACACATTTTAACAAAACAGTAGAAAAGTGAAAGGAAAATAGCACAGATACAGGTTAGACTGCATACAGCAGGTGAAATTCTCCAAAAATCAAAATACGAACATTTTCATTAGGTCACCTGTATAACTCAGAATCACCTTAGTGAGAGAATGTTCTCAAATGTATGATCCAACTCCCTCATCTACTGTGCTTTCACCACAAGTATGAATACAAGCATCAGGTCAGCATCATAATAAAGCAAACATCTAAGAGCCTGTGTCTTATATTTATATTTAGATGCTGAGAAGGTGGCTCCTTGTGGCATTTTCCTATCATCGTACTGCCAATTCCATGCAAAGGGGCTAAAGATGTGAGAAGCAGGCTCCAATCAGCATTTTTAGTTTGGTAGAAACAATAATATAATTTAAATATGTAGTCTGAAGCAGTCATTTTTAAGGTGTGTGGGAATGTGAAAGTTCCGGCTTATCCCTTCCAGGCATCCAAGAAAAAAAATCAGCTTCATTAACTATCTCACAAATTGGGAATATTTACTAAATTAGACAAACTCAGCAACAGATGCAGTATCTTCTACAAAGAGAGGAATTTACTAAGAAAATAGATATTGTATTATTTAGGGGAAAGGCGTCTCAAAACACTTTAGGAGCACCCTCTTGGCTACAAAATCAGTCGTCTAATTGTAAATAATTCTGACTCTGTGATTAAAGCAGGCAGCCCCCTGAAGCACCTCAGCCTGGCCCACATAGTGCTGTTTGTGGCTGCAACCTGAAGGAAGAAGCTTCTGGATGATGCTTCTCTTCACAAAGCATTTTATTGTGCAGCCTGCCCGGCTGGTCTGAGTCAGGGATGCTTTCCAGGTAATCGACACTGTATGCTCCACTGGCATCACTGAGGCCTACGCACTGAGCAGAGGCGGGGACTCACGGTCTGCAGCGGGTGAAACCAGGAAACCATTCCCTGAAATCCTCCGGGGCCAGGAAGCACTTACATGAAGCTCGTGCTCAACATTGGGGCTATACACATCAAAGCTGCTTCTCAAGGGCTAGAGGAAGAAGGTGGTTCCCCAGGGTTGGGTTAGTAAATTCATATAGCCCCTTACCCTTCTTTGCCAATCTCTCCAACCTTCAGGGCTTCAACAAGAGGCTCTTTACCTAGTTTGGTCAAATTCATTTTGGTCTCAAGAGTCATCAGAAAGGACCCGTTGTAGGACATTTCCAAATCGATCCAGAGTCCTGGAGAAATGGAGAAAAAACAGAAGGTTTTTTCCCCCCCCAGAAAAACATGACTATAAGTGACAGATTAAAATTTATATTTTAAAGTATCTAAGTAGGTATCACATTGAAAGTCTATATATATTGCCTGTACTACCAATGCATGCAAGAAGAGACTGTGAAAAGAAAAGTTTCTGGAAACAGTTCAAGCGTCTGGCAAATTGCCAGTATTTCAGCATCTGTTAAAATGGTCACAGTGAGCTCAGGGTCCTGTCCTCTGGGTTCTTCTCACTTTTGGTAAGACACACACTCCCAGCAGGAGGAGATGGTTTGCGCCAGGGCAAAGCCAGGAGGAAGTCTGCGTTGTCCCAGCTGGTTAGAGGCAGAAGAGAGGTGCAGAGACTTCACAGCAAGCTGGGCTCTTTAAAGACACAAGTGAGAACCACTGTCTTTCTTAAAATTATCTATTGTTTGGGGGTGGGGGAGGGGAGGGGCACAGAAAATGGTTCAGGTTTAGCTTGGTATGATAAGCATGGTGACAAAACCTTTTAGAAACCTCTTCTTTCTGGAAATTGTGTAGGAATGGAATCAAAAGAATTCGTGTTCAAGCCCCAGGATTATCTAGATAAAGTTGGGTAACCACTTTGTACCTTAGTTGAAAAACCTGTTCCTTAATGACGCAGATGTAGAGAATGGACTTGAGGACATGGGGAGGAGGAAGGGTAAGCTGGGACGAAGTGAGAGAGTGGCATGGACATATATACACTACCAAATGTAAAACAGATAGCTAGTGGGAAGCAGCCGCATAGCACAGGGAGATCAGCTCGGTGCTCTGCGACCACCTAGAGGGGTGGGTTAGGGAGGGTGGGAGGGAGACGAAAGAGGGAGGAGATATGGGGATATATGTATATGTATAGCTGATTCACTTGGTTATAAAGCAGAAACTAACACACCATTGTAAAGCAATTATACTCCAATAAAGATGTTAAAAAACAAACAAAAAAAACCACCTGTTCCTTAGAAAAGACACTCATGTCAATGAGAGCATATCTTAGAGGCTTTTGGCTTTGCGGAATTTCACTGGGAAGGCCCACCAGCAGAAGTGGCCACTGCCCAGAAGTCTAAAATGCAAATGGGGTCAGTCATCTCACGACCTTTTCTACCCCAGGGTCCTATGATTCAGCAGGTGGGACAGACTATGCTGTGACTTTACAGAGTCCAAGCTCCGTAACACCTCAAGGACTTCCCATCAAAACACGGTCCTCACATGCACCCCAATGTTCACTGCAGCACTATTTACAACAGCCAGGTCATGGAAGCAACCTAAACGCCCATCAACAGACGAATAGATAAAGAAGATGTGGTACATATACACAATGGAATATTACTCAGCCATAAAAAATAACAAAATTGGGTCATTTGTTGAGACGTGGATGGATCTAGAGACTGTCATAGAGTGAAGTAAGTCAGAAAGAGAAAAACAGGGCTTCCCTGGTGGCGCAGTGGTTGAGAATCTGCATGCTAATGCAGGGGACACGGGTTCGAGCCCTGGTCTGGGAAGATCCCACATGCCACGGAGCAGCTGGGCCCGTGAGCCACAACTACTGAGCCTGCGCGTCTGGAGCCTGTGCCCCGCGACGGGAGGGGCCGCGATAGTGAAAGGCCCGCGCACCGCAATGAAGAGCGGTCCCCGCACCGCGATGAAGAGCGGTCCCCGCACCGCGATGAAGAGCGGTCCCCGCACCGCGATGAAGAGCGGTCCCCGCACCGCGATGAAGAGTGGCCCCCACTTGCCTCAACTAGAGAAAGCCCTCGCATGAACCGAAGACCCAACACAGCCAAAAATAAAATAAAAATAAATAAATAAAGTAGCTATAAATTAGGGACAGAAAGTAAATTCAGATTTAAAAAAAAAAAAAAAGAGAAAAACAAATATCGTATATTAACGCATGTATGTGGAACCTAGAAAAATGGTACAGATGAACCGGATTGCAGGGCAGAAGTTGAGACACAGATGCAGAGAACAAACGTGTGGACACCAAGGGGGAAAGTGCGGGGGGGTGGGGGGGTGATGAATTGGGAGATTGGGATTGACATGTATACACTGATGTGTATAAAACTGATGACTAGTAAGAACCTGCTGTATTAAAAAAAAATAAAATAAAATTCAAAAATTAAAAAAAAAAATCCAAAACAGATCCGCTAGCTGGCTTGTGGGTACTAACAGTATATTCAACAAGTGTAACTTTTGTAAAATGCAAAAAGAATAAATCAATAATACAGTGAAAAAAAAAAAAAACATGGTCCTTCAAGTGGGTGTTTAAATGTTAATAAAGTTTTATAGATCCTCATAAGACAAATGACAATATCTAAAAGGAAGCAGGAAATTAATCTAAAACCACTGTTCACACACAACCGCATTTTCAAGCAATTACAGTAAATAACTTATCCCCTGTTTGGCCACCACCTCAGATAATAGCTTTCTTAACTTCAATAAGCACTAATGGTGTAACTCCTCACTAAAGGCAGAATAATTTCCATTTTGCTTTCACCAAATTCTTTTTATCATAATTGAAGATAATTATTTTCTGTGAATGACCTGGTTTAATTAAGTGATATGTAGATCAGTTGTGAATGTCTTCTTTGCAGCAACACACAAAACTGCTTTGTTTCTTGCTTAAACATTTAAAAATCATTAATTAGGGCTTCCCTGGTGGCGCAGTGGTTGATGGTCTGCCTGCCAATGCAGGGGGCACGGGTTCGGGACCTGGCTGGGAGGGTCCCGCGTGCCGCGGAGCGGCTGGGCCCGTGAGCCACGGCTGCTGGGCCTGCGCGTCTGGAGCCTGTGCTCCGCGGCAACGGGGGCCGCGATGGTGGGGGGCCCGCGCGCCGCGGTGAGGGGTGGCCCCCGCTCGCCGCAGCTGGGGAGGGCCCTCGCACGGAAACGAGGACCCAGCACAGCCATAAATAAATAAATAAATAAATTTATAAAAAAAAAAAAAAAAAAATCATTAATTAGCTTGCTCTTCAGAGGCAGTGTTACTGGAAATAAAGGGCACATCTGCTTTAATAAAGACATTTAGTCATTAATCACTTCCAGTAGAAAGGGAATTAGGGCAAAAAGCTTGATATTAGTAGATTTTAAAGTCAATATAAATGGAACATCAATAAAGAAGATATTTCTTCTTGTATATCTCCAGCTTTATTTAACTTGAGAATCAATAGCCTCAAACTACCTGGTAGCGGTATGTATTCAGACATAATCATTTCCTTTGAAAGTCCCAGTCAGGTTTCCAATAAATATTACTAGTATGTATTGCCTTCGAAGGTTGTCATATTAAAGGCACCAGAATTTTACTTGTTATAATAAAGTGGAAGGTTCTGTTTGTCTGTTTTTTAAATGAGGGGATATGGACACAGGTTTGGTAAACAGCTGGCCCACACCCCACTCATCGGGACATTCTACTCAGTGACGTGTGGTCCGGCCCCGCTGCTGGGAGCTGAGGCTGGGAAGAGGGAAAAGCACATGCAGCCCAGTCACGTGGACCAGGGCTTGAGTTCCCCTGGAAGTTTCTCGATGTCTGGGCACTGGCCTCCTCATCTGTACAGGGGAGGCTGCACGGCTTGTCCAGCCTGGCGCTTGGTGCATCCTGGCAGGGCTCTCCCCTTTCTCATCCATCACCAGCCACTTCCTTCTTCTTACCACTCTGGGCTACAGCCTAGCTTGCTGCTGTTGCCATAGCCGACGGGGACCAGACCAGAGGAGGACACAGGGCCAGAGGGAAGAGGCGGCACTGGGCAGCCAGAGAGCCCTGTCCAGGCTGGGGAGCAGGCAAGGCGAGGACATCTGACCAAGCTTCTGCATAGGGGATGAAGCCTGTTTTTTATATCATTGTAGATGCTCCATGAGGCCCACCCACGGGGCCTTGCTCAGCCCCCATTCTCAGTGAAGATATGAAGGAGTCAAGAATGGTTTGAGAATCTTTAAATACAGATATAAACTGCAAACATTCAAACAAGTTATCTTAATATGACGTGCTTGCATTCAGATGAGGGTAAGGTGACAATTTTAACATTAGGTGCAAAGAAAAACACGCTTCTGTGACAACGATTCAGTGGGAAAAAGCTCCCTGAAAACCTTGGAGTGCATGTAACTGGAGCCGAAACCACATGGTTACATAAAGGGTGAGTCAGGAGCTCCCACCTTGCAGGACTGAAAGACGAAATCAGCAGTTACTAGAAAGGTGGTCTTCTCACTGAGGACAAATGTAGCAACACTGTGAAGAGGGGACAGACACTGTGCTCTGAGTGGCACCCTAACCCTAACGAGCTGCATGCGCCTCACCTGAGTGAGTGCGGGAACAGAACTTTTTCTTCTGGGCTCTTGACAAAGGTTAAGACTTGCTTGTGAGGCGTTTCATTTAAAATGTTGCTTCCTGTAACCATCTGGTCTTGGTAGTGCTCAAGGACAAAAACCAGAAGTTAAGGAGCAAGGCAATTTTTTAAATCTTTAAATAGGCGTAAGGCAGCCAGTCCTGAGAGGTTCTCTGGAAAGGGCATGAATACAAAGGGTCTTGTCTTAGTCTTCTTAGGCTGCTGTAACAAAATACCACAAACTGTGTGGCTGAAACAACATTTATTTGGCACAGTTCTGGAGGTTGGAAGTCCAAGATCAAGGTGCTGGCCGATTCATTCTTGGTGAGGGCTCTGTTCCTGGCCTGCAGACAACCACCTTCCCCGTGTCCTCATGTGGCACAGCGAGCAAGCTATCTCTCTGGTCTCTCTTCTCATGAGGGCACTAATCCCACCATGACCTCATCTAAACTTAATCACCCCAAAGACCGCCTTCCCCGTGTCCTCATGTGGCACAGCAAGCAAGCTATCTCTCTGGTCTCTCTTCTCATGAGGGCACTAATCCCACCATGACCTCATCTAAACTTAATCACCCCAAAGGCCCCATCTCTAAATACCATCACATTGCAGGTTAGCGCCTCAACATATGAGTTTAGAGGGAACACAGACATGCGGTCCGTAACAATCTCCATCACATGAGGGGTCTTCACGTTGTGAGGCTGTCCAGTGGCGAAGGGTGGCACCTGATTACCAACAAGTCCCTATAAAACCGGCCCGTCACTGGCAACAAGGGAAACACAACTGACAATGAACATGACAAACTTCAGTCAGTCTTCACACAAGGACTTGAGGAGCTCGGAGGGCTGTTTTTCTGTTTCTCTTCAGCCTTGTGAGGGAAGGATCAGTTACCACCACTGCTACTCAGACTGTGGCAAAAGCTACTGCTCACTCCACCTCAAAATGTTTATTTAGGGCTTCCCTGGTGGCGCAGTGGTTGAGAATCTGCCTGCCAATGCAGGGGACACGGGTTCGATCCCTGGTCTGGGAAGATCCCACATGCCTCGGAGCAGCTGGGCCCGTGAGCCACAATTACTGAGCCTGCGCGTCTGGAGCCTGTGCTCCGCAACAAGAGAGGCCGCGATAGTGAGAGGCCCACGCACCGCGATGAAGAGTGGCCCCCGCTTGCTGCAACTAGAGAAAGCCCTCGCACAGAAACGAAGACCCAACACAGCCAAGAATAAATAAATAAATAAATAAATAATTTAAAAAAAAAAAAAAAAAAAAAAAATGTTTATTTAGTTCTTAACGCAAGCTATCAGAGCTCAAGACGCTGAAGTGAATCCCTGTCCTCTGGAAGTTTATGCCTGAAGAAGAGTAATGATGGCCTGGGCCACCTGGTGCAGAGCAGACCTCGATGCCAGCAGAGACAGTACACATGCCCTGGTACGTGTCACCAGAGACGAGTAGAACAGAGGTTCTTCCGCCTTCTCCCTGGTAGTTGATTTAATAGACCCCATGGCCTCAGAAGCAGTCCTACCATGCTCGAATAAATCTAGTACTTTCACTCAGCAGTTCACTGTCGTATTTACTATTAAAATAACTAAAAGGCCTCAGTCTCACTGGAACAGGTTTAATGGGGCAGGGGTTGCTCAGGAGGAGGTAAGAGGCCCTAAAGCCTTGCTCACAGGGCCTGGCTCATGTTACCTGCTCCTCCACTTCCCTGTACCCGTAACTGATGGCTGATTTTCACTCTGAAAGCCAACATTTGGCATCCAAAAAACAAAAGCTCTTAAAATGGAAGATTTAATAATATACAGATTTTACCAAGAACAGATGTTTGAGTTATTCAGCTCTTAGACAACCACATTAGTGACCGTTTCGTTCCTGGCAAACAGACTGGTGCCATATTGCTCACTCAGATACTGCAGAAAACTAGTATTATTCCTTGTAATTGGATGTGTCCTTTAGGACAGATGTCATTTTTGGTTTTGTCTACCTGTAACTGTTCTCGGAAACAGCTCCACCTTTCAAGGTCAACACAGTCCCAAATCAGAGTCTCTCCTCCCCACCCCACCCAAGTTCCACAAATGAGTATTTTTTTCCCCTTCCCACAAAAGGTATTTTTTCCTTGTGCAACACAGATCTGGTCAGAGAGTATATGTGCCATTCTTCTCAGTGCTGAGCCCCACAGTCTGGCCCTGTCACCGTGACCGACCTCAGGCAGCTGCTCTCTTGATGAGGGTGTAGCCAGAGGAACAGGCAGTTCACAGACTGCCCCTGGTTCCACTTTTCTGCAATACTCCGCTGGCAGAGTAGCTTCAGCCCCAGCACTGAACAAAGGCACCAGGCGCCACAGATCAAGGTCTGGAAGGCAAATGTAGATGGTGGACGTGCCAGACACAACTACAGGCATCTCTGAAGACAGACCAGCTTCCTCTTCCCGGGGGACATGGTCATCTTTCCACAGAATCCAAGCCCTTTGGTGGAAACTCGGGTTGTTAATCGGGTATCTTGAAACAGGGCAAAAATGGTGCCACACGGCACTCTGTCCACGTGGACGCTCAATGACCATCTGCAGACAAACTCCGTGTAGCAAAAGCCCTGAAGACTAAATTAATTAAACTGAACCTGAGGGGTCACGGTCCCCAGCCTTGGCTCATTCTGACACTGCTGACACCCCTGCAGGCACTGCTCTGAGGTCACTGGTCCCAGGCATGGAAGAGAAAAACCTGGCTGACAGACGAGGGTCCCCACCAAACCCCTTCAGGAAGATTTTACTGATCAAGCTTTGCAGCAGCAGCAGCAGCAACGAAAACCGATGGCTTCCTGCGTGTCACGTGTGCTCTCTGAGTGCTGACATGAAGCGTTTAATCTCCACAACCAACAGGCAAGAGGCTACTGCCGTCATCACGCTATGGATGAGGAGCCCAAGGTGTTGAGTGCCTAGTAACCTCCCCAAGGCCTCGCTGCTGGATAAGGAAGGAGCGGGGCCCAAACGCGGGTGGCCGGGCCCAGAGCTGGTGCGCACAGCAAGCCTCTGGCTCTGGCCTAGAAGCTATGGAGCGGCATGGAAAAGCGAGGCTGCTGAGTGATCTCTGGCACATCACGCCCTGTCTGGGCTTTGGCTTATGCATCTAAACACAGCAGGGTCCTGCTAGGGAACCTCTGATTGCCTTCTCAAGTCTAAACAGTCAATCTGCCCAACTCTTTAAGGGTTTGAAAAAGGAGCTATATATTTTTAATTAATTTTTATCCATAAGAAAAAAGATTAGGAGAGAATGTACCGAGAATGTACCAAATGTAGCAGAATGGTCATCCTGGCTATCTCTGAATGGTGGAACGATGGGTAATGTTTCCCTTTTCTAAATATTCCAGTTTTCCCCACAATGAGTATTTGTTGAAGGAACGAAGGAGCAAACATTACCCTAACAGAGTTAATAAAACAACTGGAAAGAGCTTGGCCTGGTGGCCCCCCGAGGACAGGCCCTGGGGACAGCAGCGTGGGGTGGGGATGAGGAGTGGTGGGGGGAGGCCTTGCTCTGTGGCCTGTAGGGAAGGAAGGACACCACCCCCCACCCCATGGTGAGGTGTGTGTGGAGCGGGCAGGGCTCAAAGACAGGAGGTGCACGGCCAGTTTCCAAGGTTCAGATCCTCTCCACCTTCTGGCCACGGTTCCAGCCCCGTGAACGGTGGTCCTTTCCCCTTATCCGCTGCACTAGAACCTGGCTGTGTGTCTGGAACCAGGAATGGCCCTTTCCCTTCCATCTGTTCTGGGAGGACCTGCCGGCCTCAAGCTGTAGGATGGGTCAACCAAACACCTCAGCCGCTCACATTCTAAACCCTCCAAGAGCAGCAGCAGTGAAGGTAGCGATAATGTCGGTAAAAATAACAATAGTTAACACTTAGAGCTTGTTTGGCACCTGATGTTTTCCGAGTGCCTTTCATGTATTAACTCATTTAAGCCACCAAGTAGGTGCCATCAGTCTCCCCACCTGAGAGAGGAGTTAGTTAGTGAGGAGGTTAAGGACTTGCCCAAGGACAAGGAGCTCAGAACCACCGCTCTGTGTTGCTTCAAGAAGAGCATCCTGGGGCTTCCCTGGTGGCGCAGTGGTTGAGAATCTGCCTGCCAATGCAGGGGACACGGGTTCGAGCCGTGGTCTGGGAGGATCCCACATGCCGCGGAGCAACTAAGCCCGTGAGCCACAGCTACTGAGCCTGCGCGTCTGGAGCCCGTGCTCCGCAACGGGAGAAGCCGCGACAGTGAGAGGTCCGCGCACCGCGATGAAGAGTGGCCCCCGCTTGCCGCAACTGGAGAAAGCCCTCGCACAGAAATGAAGACCCAACACAGCCAAAAATGAAAGAAAGAAAAGAAAGAAAGAAAAGAAAGAAGAAAGAAAGAAAGGAAAGAAAAGAAAGAAAGAAAGAAAGGGAGGGAGGGAGGGAGGAAGGAAGGAAGGAAGGAAGGAAGGAAGGAAGGAAAGAAGGAAGGAAGGAAGAAAGAAGAGCATCCTGAGGATGGAGCGATCCAGCAGCTCTGGCCTCAATATCCCTCCCAAGCCATGTGCCTTCAACAAACAAGCACAAGCTAGGAAATATTACCGAAAATAAGGGTGTGGGGTGTGTAGGGGGGATTCCCTGGGAGGCGCCCCCTCCTGAGAGTGGTCGAAGCCCCCTTCACCCTGGGGGGCAGTTCCCTGAAAGCTGAACTCTGCTTTTCAGAGTCAGTTTTAACAAGTCACTCCTGATTTTCATTCCCCCCAAAGGAAAGGTTTCTCTTAGAGCAATGGAATCCAAGATGCATTGTCCCTTCATGTTCATTTCTGCTATACCATCACATGTAGCCTTTGCAGACTTGGAAAAACCTAATTTGATCAAACTTTTAAAACCCACAGGCTTCATGTCTTTATCATTCCTTTCTTTAGTAACATTTCTTCCCTTGTTACATAAAGCAGGCAGATCTCTAAAACTTGCCCTGAAAGGAGCTAAGTAAGCCTCAAATGGATTAAAAACTGGCAAAAGCTTTGATCTATATAATAAAATGTCTTGATGCAGCTCTGGCCCCAGAGGAATGGGAAAGAGACTTGAGACTTAGGCATTTAGTGAATTTCACTCAAAGCCTTACAAAGCTGCCGTGGGAGGCTGCAGAATTCACAGCCACAGGGACACTTCTTAGATGCTGCCAAGCCCAGCTATGGCCCTGCTCCCCTCTCACTGGAAATTTCTACTAGTTCAACAAAGGACAGTTCTGAGATAAGAGACTTTTAATGCATTAGAAAATAAAGCATGCACACGTATTATTTACCTTCGTTAAGCCTGACTCTCAGGAGGCTTATGTTACCTGATCGTTCACCAGCTCGTTACAAGTCAGTTCCTAAAGAGGCAAAGAGCAAAGGGCAACCTAGAGCCCCCCAGAGCCAGCGGGAGCCAGGCAGCCCAGGAATGCCGTCGGGGCGAAGACCCTAGCTCTGCACCTGACACATGGATAATGCAGCTGTTTAAATTTCACATGTGGTTGAAAGAACTCTAGCTAGACCATTTGCAAAGCATCTTTTCTAGTTTTACTCTTAGTGAACCAGAAATTCACTAAACATAGGAGCACTCAGATTCATCAAAGTGTAGACACAATTAAGTGGTCACAGGTGATTTCAACGTGCTATTAGGTGGACTTCTGGATTTGCAAATAATTCTCTGCTATCTTTCTCTGAAATCGATGGGATGCTAAAGACCTGGAAATATGGACTAAACTGTTAGCTGAAATAATGCTAGAGAGATTTGTTAGAGCTGCTAGCTGTAGTGCTAAAAAAGAACTCTCTGTATTTACATCAAATGTATACAACACAGAACTTGATTTCACTAAATATGTTCAAGAGCCATACAGAGACAAAAGTAGATGCTATAGTCTATCCATCTTACAAAATATTTACTTCAAAACAAATATCAGTCTCTTGAAAAGTTGTAATTATTTTCTCCCTTACTTTGTTCCTGAGCCTTTTGAGGAAGAATGTAAATCCAGTTTAAGTGGAAAGAGGCTCACTTGGAGAGGGATATTCTAGAAAAAAAGTTGAATGCTTCCATGACAGGGAGATTTTTCCCTTTCTGCTCATGGACTATTCTTGCCTACCTAATTCATTCTTCTTTTCACCAGACTCCTGGGTACTAAACTTTCTGTCACGGTGTCACAAAATACACACATATCTTTACATCATAATTTTATTTAAACTCTCCACACATTTCAATCACCTTCTCACAGGCACACATACACAAGTAGGCACAAATAATGTGTCTGTAACATGTCTTAAAAACCAAATCAGAGAACTTCCCTCCAGCAGAGAGCCTTACGCTCAAAATACTGCCCAACAATATAAGTCTTCATTTTTCAAACACTTACTGAGTGCCTACTTGGAGTGGAAAGGAACAGAAAGAATAAAATATGAAGCTCAAAGAATCTGCATCCTAGAGGTTAAGGCAAGGCAAAGATGTCACTACTTATGAGGAGGGGCAGCTCCCGGTAAGAATCCAGGGCCGGGCACATGCAGACGAGAAGCCACGAGGGGTGAGTGGGCCTGAAATGCAGCCACTGCCTCTCACCCTGGCAAGGGCTGTGACCATGCGGGGCCGGGCCCCCATTAACTGGCATGTGGGCATCTTTGGGCTGGAGGAGGACCTGTAAGGATCCAGAAGACCAGAAGGGCTAGGAGCGGGAGTCCTGATCTACTCCCCACCGGTTTCAGGCTATGACCGTTAAGAACAGAAGGCACGCAACATGAAATATGGTTAAAAACGCCCCCAACTCCCTCCAAACACAAAGCCTTGGTATTCAATCTGCAGCGACGGCAACATTCTAATGCTCATATAAATGCTCCACTCCTCTCTGGAGTCAGTTAAGAGTTACCTTGGTGATCAACGTAAGGCTTGAAGGCCTGAAGGATTTTTGGCACAGCTACTCCCATGTCGAGCTCCGTCAGAGTTAGCTCATTCATGAAGTAGGGGAGCTGGAGGACAGAAGGAAACAACCAAGGAGACTCGTTAGGAAACTGGTAAATGCTAGAAGTCAACATACTCTCAGAGGGAACAATGGTCAAGGTTTTGGGGACACATTTATTCAACCAAAATTTATTGAGCGCACACCAAGTACCAGGCAGCGTACTACAGACAGAGCCGCGGACGAGAGAGGCAAGGTCCTTGCTCTCGTGGGGCTTATGATGAAGAGGCAGGAACAGACAGATAAGCAGACAAATACCCTATAACTGCAGAGCGTGACCGGTGCTATAGAGCAGATAAGGTGGGTAACGGGGCAGAGGGAGGCTGGGCCGTCTTGGATAAGGAGGTCAGCGAAGGCTTCCCTGAGGGTGGCGTGTGGCCGGAGACCAGACTGTGGAGAAGGAATGAGCCATGCTGGTCAGGTTAATAATGCCCAGAGTTGGCTGAAGGCTGGGAAAATGGACCTCTCTTAGACTACTAGTGGGGAGTTAGGAAATCACTACAACATTTTCTGTAGGCCAACTCACAACATGTATTAAAATCCTTGGGGAAAAAAAAAAAAAAATCACATCCCTTGACCCTGTGCTGGATATTTTCCCTTTGCCCCCCTGGGATCGAGTTCCTCACTACATCCCGAGAGGCTGGTCTGCGGGAACCGCATCGATGGACTCTTGCCCTCTGGCTTCTGGTCGGGCTTGGCCAGTGGGACACAGCCGTGGGCAGGGGGCGGGGAGGTACACGGAGAGGAGAACTGTCAGGCATCTGTCCCCTCCCTCTACTGAAGGCCACAGCTCCTATCGGATGGGCAGCCCCCTCCACCTAGCCACTCTGCCCGAGGCTGGGTTAACCGCTCCCCACCGCTCCAGCCCTGGGGGGCTGCACGATGCGTTTCGGTTTCTCTGCATCGGCCCCCACCTTCATAAATCCTTCCCCAGCTTGCTGCACTGAATGTGCCATCTGTTTTCCGCTGGGACCCCAACTAACACAGCTGGCAGTAGGAATTTACTCTAAATGAACTAACTTAAGAGTGCTGGTATCATGCTTAGAAATTCCTACTTCACCTCAAGAGCAGAGAATTAATTGACCTATGTTTCCTTGACCCGGATTTATGTATATGTATGTACATTAAAAAAAATCTTTAGTTCAGTCCAAATTTTAATGTAAGATGTAAACTAGGAATCCACCTTAATTTTTTTTCCCAGTGGCTAGTCAGGTGTCTTAACCTATTTTTTTTGAACAACCAAATCTTTCCCTACTGACCTGCAAAGCCACCTTTCATTATGGGATTCCCATTGCACTGGAGTCTGTACTGAGCACTGTTTCCTACTGGTAGCAAAGTGGTTTTGTTACTGTAGCTTTAAAATACATTTTTAAATCTGGCAAGTCCCTCTCTGTTCTTTTCCCCCAGAATTTTCTTATTCTCATAAGGACTGCTCCAGTTGAACATTAGAATAATTTTGTAAAATTTAGAATATAAGTAAGAGTTAAAAAAAATTGAACATACGCTGAACATTTCCCATAAAATGAGGAGCATCTAGCCAGACATGAATTTAGTGCCTATTTTGGCTGGACCTCTTCAGCTGTCTCTCTGCAGAGAAACTTAAGACACTTATAGGATTCACCAGTCAGGGAATTTCATCTCTGATTTTCTGTGGGGATGGAGGTGTTAGTTTAAAGAGGTCATGATGTCTGAGATGGACAAAATGTGACTAGAGACAGTATTCAAATGTGCCTTTTGAATTGGTGGTTGCTTTATTTGGAAAACCTTTTTCCAAAGCATTAATGTTATGTGGTGGCTGGCCTCCCAATCAGCCTACAGAATGATACTTGGCCAAAAATGTAGCCAAAATCTTGCACCCTTGCCCCAGTCCTTTTTGTCTATTATTGTCATCCTAATGCCCAGTGTTTCTGAGGCACGCCAGGTTTCTATGGGGACAGGAGTGGACACTGAGCCAGGGAAGTGCACGCAGAGAACATGGTGCCCCTCCTTGCGCCCCGTCCAGCCTCCCTCCCCACGCCATCCTGCTCCCTGGAGTCCCCGAGAGGGCAGAGGAAGGGCCTGAGGCAGGGCCTAAGATGGAAGAGGGAACTGAAGGAAGCGGGGACTGCGAAAGACTTGGCAGGGGTGGGATGGGCACTAATCACCAGTAAGCAGGATGGGGAGGGGAGGTCAGCAGGGCGTTTCCTACTTATTCACCTGAGCACCCAACTCCAAGATTCTGCAACATTTCTAACCAACCCCCTCACTCCCTCTTTGCTCAGATCTCTGATCTGAATCAAAACTCAGGACCAGGCCCTAGAGCTGCTTCCTTCCTGCCCCGTCGGCGGCGGGGGTGGGGGGAGGCAAGGAAAGGTCACTCCCCCTCCTGCTCTTTTCAACCAGAGACTCTCTTCTTTCCACCCTAAGGGCACCACAGTGAGACGGGAACCCACTGTGTGTTCTTTACCCTCCTGGGTAAAGCCAGCTGGGGACCGGGCGTTCTCCAGGGTGGTGGGGGGTGAGTTAGAAGCCGTTGCAATAAGAGCAGCATTTGCTGACATGGGCACAGAGGCCATAACTACTGAGGGCTCCAAGGTGGTGCCAGAGAAGCCGGCCAAGGCCCAGGGCGTACTTGCCGTGGAGGCAGAAACTCAGCTTATTTTAAACCCATCACCGGGCACCAGATACACACACGGGGCTGCTCTTCCACAACGTGAGTTATTTATCACGAGTGAGGGTGACAATCACTGCAGCCAGCAAAGCGCCCTCCATATGTCAGGCCCTCAAGGAGACCAGGAGACAGGGGGGATCTTTGTCACAGGGGGCAGCTCAGGCTTCTCCAGCCACTCTGGTTCTTGACTGCCCATTAACCAATACTCACTACTGTATTTAAGGAACAGCCCTTCCCAGGGATACCTGGATATCTGGTGATAGTAAGAGTTCTCTTGGCAGGGGTGATGGCAGGTTCAGAATGGGGGTAATCTCCCGCTGCCTTCCCGTTTATTCCATCACCAGGGTCCCCTCTGGTCTGCAGGGCACTTCCCGGGACAGCAGCTCAGGTCGGGGTGGAGGGTGGGAGGCGCTGAGGCTGCCAGTGGGGGGAGTACAGCCCCCGCCTCTGAACTGCCGGCGCTGCTGGATCGGGACCACTTTCTCCACCCTAACCCCCTAGCACTTCTGACCTCAACACACAGACGAGAGTTTATCTCTGTACCCTGCAGAAGCCCACAGGGTCAGCAAAGGGAGAAGATGAAAATGAAAGCCCTTCGTCAACCTCCTCTGGCTTGAGGGAGCCCACGGTTCTCAATCTGGGGTGGAGGTTGGCCCCGAGGACTCCCAGCGCCAGAGAGAAGCCCTCCGACACCCGCTCCAAGTCTGTACTGGAACGTGTGTAGCGGCGAGAGCGGAGTCCCTCTACAGCTCAGGAGTGCCCTGTTTTGTCGCCAGGACCCAGAGCCCTCCTGCTCAGGGAAGCACCCGTGACAGTCTCTGGGAAACGAGCAGCACCAGCCCCGCCCGTGCGCCTCAACCCGGGAACTCAATCAAGCCCACCGTCACTTCCCAAAAAGAGGAGGAGGCTGAGTGAGCTCCGGGGCGGCTGCTGGCCTCTCCTCTCCAAACTGCTTCCCGCTCCCCCTACGGACCTGGCTAGCGGAGCGCTCGACCCTCACTCGCCCGAAGAACATAAACGGGCTGAGCCTTGTCAACAGAGCCCTCCCAAACACCTGCCCCGAATGCTGCCTTGAAATCCGCTCTTCCAGCTGAGGAGGCCCCTCCGCTTCATCAGGGCCTGGGGAAGGGGTGACAGCGGCCGGAGTGGCAGAGAGCCTGACTGTGCCAGGAAAGGCTCTGTTCCTGACCCAAAGGCACGGCAGGAATCAAATCGAAGCTCCTCCGTGCCCACATTTTCTTCCAACATAATTTTACCGTGACTCACAGTCTCCTAACCTGGAGTCCTTGAACTCTTGGAAATCATGGGCAAAATCATGGGCAAAATGTCACAGGGCATTTTTCTGGGGAAAGGTTCCATATGTTTCTGCTTCTCAAAGGTATCTATGACCCAAAGGATCCACTGACTTAAGCTGCTGACTGTGTAAGCTCTCCGTGAAGATCTGGGTACCGAAGTGACTCTTCCTTGGTTGGGTCTTCAATGGATCAAAAACTTACTTCTAAGTAACCTAAATACGGTCTCTCAGTTGGCAAAGGTGGTACTAAATGAGTCATTTAGTGGCAATTGTGAAGAATACTTATGCAAGTTTAAACTCACTTCCAAGTGGGCCTACATCAGCACTGGGACTGTTTCTTCAGCAAAGAGAGAGCCCAAAATAAAATACCATCTGGCCAGAAGTAAAGGTCAAATGCAGACACATTTAGAGTGCAATGGTAGCTTTCCCAGCTTTGAGAGGGAGTTGGGAAAGAGGTCTTAAGTAGTCTGGCATTTTCCTCAGAGCACATGCTGTGTGGCCAAGATTGTGAGGCTGGGTGGGCTGTCCGGCCATATGATTTCAGTTCATTACTAACTTAAAGATAACACAATTCTATATAACAAACCAGCTGCAACAGCTCCCATTTTCCCAAACCAAATTCTGGATTCTCACCCAGAATGAATAACAATGAGGGCAATAGAAGGGGAAAAAATAAACAGGAACATTCACTACATCCCCAGAGGCAGTTAGTCGTATGGTCAAGGTCACAGCCCAGATGTGTTATTTGATAAGAACTTACTACTCCCATTTGTTATACGTTTAAAACCAAATGATTTTTCACTTAGGATATAATGTACAAAACTTCTAGAAATTAAGACGTGATGAATCGGAAGCCTCTTGGGTGGAAAACAATACCTTTATTTTGCTGAGTTTCATTTGGATTTTCTTAGACACCAGATCAGACCAGTACTTCTCTCCTAAGAAGTCCCAAAACATTCTTCCTAGCAAGGCATTCACCCAGGCTTCCTGTTCTTCCTCCTCAGAGGGTGGAGCCTCTGGCAACTGGTAAAAGAAAAAAAGGACCAGAATTAACTAGAAAGCAAATGGAGAGCAAGCCAGGGGCTTATTTTTATAAAGTCACCGAAGGTCCCTCCCTCTAGAGAAGGGGGACTGGCCACGTGAGTCGTATTTCTTCCCTATAAATTACAAGTCCCACGTTGTATCAGTGAATAGAAAAAGAGAAACAAAAGCCACCATCACAGATAAAAACTCCTCTTTGTCTATTTTCTTCTTCTACCAGTCTTCTTGTGAACCAGCTAATATTTCATACAATTAGCTCAGCCATATTACCCTACCCTTCCCCTCCCCCCAAATTAGCTTGGTACCAACATTCTGAGTCAATGACACATCGGATCAAACGTCTGCCTCTCTTTCTTCCAGCTAAGGCTCCCAGGACATGTAACTGTCGAGCTGGTCTCACCAGGCAGCCCCAGAGTTTCTCAATGCCCAGGACTCTCACATTCAGCCTGACTCTTGGGAGGTCATGATTCTCCTGGGAGAGGGGCAGAGAGTGCTTAGAAATACTGGTGTCTGGGTCTTGTATCCAGCGATACTGATTTAAGTGGGTGCGAGGATTTTTAGAAACTCTCTCACTGATGTAATGAACAGGTGAGGTTGAGACCCACAGCCCTGGATTAGAGAGAGGAGTTCTGTGACACTCCTACAGCTGTTCTCACCCATCTCAGCCCTGTGAAACACCCTGGGCTTCAGCTCCACTTGATATAATCCATCTGAAACATCTGTTGTGGCCAATGTGCAAGGTGGGAAAAGAGCAAACCCTGTTAGCCTCCAATTTCCAAGGCTAAGAATTAGACCATGGATTCTTGCCTGGAGACAGCCAGGGTCGGGGTGAAGCAGAAGGGAGAAGCGGCCGTGACACCCACGGACGGTGTGGTAGTGCAGGCAATGCTTGGTGGTGTCCAATGACCCCACGCCAGGCCCTATGATAAGATTCCTGCTCAGGTTCCCTCGGTTACATCTCACAGTACCCCAGAAAGACAGCACTTTTACTTCTATTTTAGGCAGGAGCAAACAGACTCGGAAGTGTTCAGCACCCTGCCCGAGGCCCTGAGTCATCAGCACAGCCTGACTCACGGCTTCCCCCGGTCCTCCACCTGCTGTGTCCGGTGGGAGGAAGGGGGTGTGACCGGCCCGGGTGTGACAGACAGACATGTCCTTGTGCCCAGGTCTCTAATTAGGTGATAGCCTTATAGAAACAATTCGCCTGGGAAAGCAAAGACTAAAAGAACTAGAAATGCAGGAATCTGTGGATTGCGCACCCTTTCTCTTCCCTCTACAGGTTTATACAAATGCATCTGCCCAGCCCTCGCGGCTGCCTGCAGCCATCACCTACACCAGACGCCTCACGGTCTCTGTGCTCCACGCGTGTGGGCTCACACCGGTGACGTCTGTCCTGCGCAGCCATGACCACGCGCCCGCACAGCTGTGTCCTAAGCCCCCGGGTGGCCTGGTGCTTGTGGATTTGACGCTTAGAGATCTGATGACCTGTGAGTGTCCTAAAGGTCTATGGCAGGGACCTATGTGTGATTTTTCTGAAGCCTGGAGTCCTTAGGGTCCGACCCAGTTGAACTGGTCACTGAGCTTGTGCAGGGCCTGGCGGACTGCCCAGGGCCCACCTGTCCTCCACTCTCATCAGGGCTTGTGCCGTCTCTCGCTTTGGGGGCCTGGGGGTTCACCTGCATTTCTCAGTCTAATGTTACTGCATATAAGCAGGGATAGCCTATGTTCTAGGAGTCCTTCAAACTAGGGTATTTTCAAAGTTCTCCCTTATAAATGTCGGCGAGTCTCATTAAAAAAAAAAAAATTAAACTGGTTTAAAAAATAATACATGTTGGTCACTGCATTTCAGAAGACATGGCTTTAGCCGCCTCGTGTGAATGGCTGTAGGGTACTCTCTCTGTGCTCTTCTGGAAAGGCTTCTTATATTAACCGAGGCATCTCTACCACCAGGTTCTGGATGGTCGAGTGGAAGCCTGTGCCCGGCGAGCACTTAGTCATGCCTCAAGCTGTACGTGGTGTTTGGAATCGCTTTTCTCTCTGCCGGAACATCTGCACCCCACCCCAAGGGGATCTGGTTTAGCTCTTCTGAGGTTACTGTCTTTGAGTCACATCAGATTATCTATGCAGACTTCTGAGTAAACACTCACCCAGGGACAATACCCTCTTCCCCCCAGGGATCCGGGCAGTGCCAAGAGGCTGCCCACGCAGGGCAGTGCACGTCTCACTCAGATTTGTAGGCTGCACAAGAGAAGAGGTTACTTTTTCCCTTCTCATGTGGGAGAGCTGACTCTTTACTAACCTTTCCTTACAACCCTAGTTATTCACAGGAAACAGGTTTAACACAAAATAGCATGAAACAAAGGCTATTTCACAACTTTTGTCCAAGCCAAAGGCATATGATGTGGAAACAAATTTCTGAAATAACTGACAAGGAGGTTGTTTTTTCTTTTCAACTGTTCCTTTTTCTAATGCAGGCTTCTCTCCACAGACTCATTGGGAACAAAGAAATATCCATGAGCGGCAGAACACTGACAATGCATCAAAGCAGCTTTATGAACAAAATCTGGATTCAACAGGCTGCTAGGAAGAACTCACTTCCAATGCAAGTCATACAAATTTAAGACCAAAAACAATAAATGTGCACACATTTCCTAATGCTGCTGTTTGGCTACAGGAAGGAATGTGAGAAGCAGATTCACTTTACCATTTCAACTAAAGATGTACATTTAGAAAGGGTACGTTTCTAAAATGGCTTCCAAAATAAAGTTTAGAGAGTTCAATGGCCCGAAGCTAAAGCAAGACTATTGTAACTGTCTGAGTAGCTCTTGGGAGATATTTTATTAAAAACCAACCTGTAAAGAGAAAATAGTACAGATTTACTTTTTGTGGTGTAACTTTTCCTATTACAAATAGCCAGGCGATCAGCCCAGCTTTTCAGGGGCAAAGACAGCTTGGTGGCTTTGCTGCTAAGGTCTGGTCGCACACCATCTGATGTCATGAGGGCTTCACAAAGGGCTGCCTGGCCCAGGAGAAGGCACAGCGGAAGACCCTCCCCGTTAGCTGTTTCCCCAATTACAAAAACAAGTATATTTACTAGAGAAAACACCCATAATCCCATTATCCAGATATACTTATTTAAAACATTTTAACTATATTTCCTTTCAGTCTGTTTTCAATGTGTGTATATATATATATATTTTTTAAGAATACATAACTTTAAAAAATAAGCATAACTAACATGGTTTTGTATCCTTTTTAAAAAACAGATTTATTGAGATATAATTCACATACCATACAATTCACCCATTTAAAAAGCATAATCAGTGGTATTGGTATATTCAGAGTGTGAAGGCATAACCACAATCAATTTTAGAATATGTTCATCACCCCCAAAGAAACCCTGTATCCACTAGTGGTCACTCCCCATTCCTCCCAGCTCCATCTCCACCAGCCCAAGGCAACTAACCACATATCTGTCGCAGTGAATCTGCCTATTCTGGACATTTCATATAAATGGAATCACACAATATGTGTTCCTTTGTGGCTGACTTCTTGCACAAAGCATAATGTTTTCAAGGTCATCCACGCTGTAGCATGTAACAGTACATCATTCCTTTTTACTATGGAATAATATTCTATTATGTGCATATACCACACTTTGTCCATTCTTCAACTGAGGGATATTTGAGTTGTTTTCCACTTCTTGCTATTGTGAATAACACTGCTATGAACAGTTGTGTCCAAGTTTTTGTGTGGACCTAGATTTTCATTCATTTCTCTTGGATATACACATAGGAGTGGAACTGCTGGATCATAGACCTCTATGTTTAACGTTCTGAGGAACCACCAACTGCTTTCCACAGTTGCTGCGTCATTTTACATTCCCACTGTACAAGGGTTCCAGTTTCTCCACATCCTCGTGAATCATTGTTATTATCTGTCTTTTTTATTCTAGCCATCCTAGTGGTTTGGATGTAGCATTGCATTATGGTTTTGATTTGCATTTCCCTGATGGCTAATGACTCTGAATATCTTTTCATACACTTACTGGCCAGTTGTATATCTTCTTTGCAGAAATATCTATCCAGATCCTTTGCCCATTTCTTAATTGGGTTATTTACCTTTTATTATTGAGTTATAGGAGTCCTTTATATATTCTGGGTAAAAAACCCTTAGACATAAGATTTGCAAACTCTGTGGGTTGTCTTTTCACGTTCTTGATAGTACTGTTTGCACACAAAAGTTTGTAATTTTGATGAAGTCCAATTTACCTATTTTTTCTTTGGTTGCATGTACTTTTGGTATCTTATCTAAGAAGTCTTTACACCTAGCCCCAATTCACAGAGATTTACTCCTATATTTTATTTGAAGAGTTTCATAGTTTTAGCTCTTGCCTTAAGGTCCATGATCTACTTTGAGTTAATTTTTGTACACGGTGTGAGGGAGGGGTCTGACCTCATTCTTTTTCATGTGGATGTCCAGTTGCTCCAGCACTATTTGTTGAAAAGACTATTCTTTCCCCCACTGAACTGTCTTGGCACTCTTGTCTGTATCCTTCCTAAAATTTATTTTTAAATTGGATATATGGCTTTATATTTTTTACTTATTGTATGATAAACACTTTGCAATTCCACTTTTAAATGTTTAAAAATCTGACTCTGAGCAGGGAAGGGGGAAGCCTTGGGAAACCATTCTGCCAATTAAGATTTCCTGGTTTCTGTTTGATTCCTATTTGCTTTGTAGAGTTCTTATCTCCTGATAACACCAAACAGGATGTAGTATCTTATGATCCAGTTTGTAGGTAACAAGATAATTAGTGGAACTAGCAATAATGAAGACAGGACTCTCCAAACCTGGGGCAGCCTACATGACCTCTAAGTATTTCTGAAAACCTTGCATTGAAAAGGAGCGTGGCAGTGTCTGATGTGATCTGAACACCAGAGCCTCACACTTGGTGAACAAGCACAGCACTGCCTCACCAATGGTCCTCCCTCCCAGACAGGCTGCTTCAGGGCATGAAGAACTAGTAGCCTCCCTGGCCTCACACCTTTGAGCAAATCCACAGGCTGCCCGTGAGGTCTCCCTTCCTGAGGTACCAACACTAGGGGTAATACTATCCCACCTTTAGACATTTCTTAAAAGAGTTTCCTCATTTTCTTAATTGCTGTTTATATCTTCTCCTCAAACCAAGCAGACTACCTCAACAAGATGATCAAGCTCCGGGTCTCCTCAGCCAGCCTCACGGTCTCCCTATTCTAGAGGTTAAGCTGCCTGAGAAGAGAGAAAATGGCGCCAAGATCACAGGGGTTTGGAGACTTCAGAGGCTGGTACAGTCTGTGTTTGTGAGATAAAGCGGAGTCACAAGGGCAAGTCAGGGCTCAGCGATCACTAACCGCTAAACATCTGGAGAACCAGGCCCTTCCTCCAAAACAGCAGTATTTTATAATTCAAATTTTGAGCTCCAAAGTGATTTCAGAATCCCCCGAACTTGTTTTTAATTATTATGGGTAAGAATAACTACCAAAAGTGTTCTAGCGTTGTTTAATACAAATCTAGTCTATATTTACTAATTATCACTGGCTGTTTTTAACATTGGTTTGGCTTCTGAGCACCCGTGGCCCTACTCACCTCCTGACCCAGTTTAGCACTGGGCCATGTGTGAGAAAGGAGGCTGAGTGTGTGGAAGGTGCCGTTAGACCTGGAGCCCTCAGGGTGAGAGATGCTTTGAACATGGCCTGTAAGAAGCAGCAGCAGGGTGGGGCAAAGGCCAGTGCTGTGTCCCAGGCTCCTTGTATAGAAGAGGAGGGGGCATGCTACCCGGGGTAAGCGTCTGGGTGGTGCCGACACTGATGAAGTGACAGTGTAACTTGAAGAGGTGTCAAAGGTTCCTTTGTGTCTCTGAGCCCTTTCAGTTCCTCTTGGACTCATGACAGCAGAGGCAATATGAACCCAAAGAAATAACCTGGCCGTCTTTGGCAGGAAGGATGAGCACTAATGACCATGTCCAAAAGGTCCACATTTGGCAAAATTGTGGGGAAACAGGCATTCTTATTACCAGTGGGAATGAACATTGGTACAACCCTTATGGAGAGGCATCTGGCAATATCTAACAAAACTACGTGTGAGTTTACATTCTGACATTCTCATAAGATATCACCTTGAAGATATACTCCCCAACAACACAAAAATACACATATACAAGGTTGTTCATTGCAGCATTGTTTGTAGTTGCAAAATATTACAAACCACCCATACGCCCATATAAAAGAATGAATATACTATGGAACATTCACACAATGGAGTCAGTCTTTGCAGTTGTTGAAAAACAAGAGGAAGGGGAGATATCTAAGAACCGATGTGGAATGATTTCTAGAATGTACTGGTAAGCAAAAAAAGCGTGCAAAAGAGTATCCATGGCATGCCACCCTTTGAGTAAGACAGGAGGGGAAATGAACCCAGAGAGGATGAGCCAGAGACTAATGAGACTGGTTCACTCCTGGGGTGGGGGTGGGGGGATGGCATGGATGAATAGAAGGAATAGGGCGGGGGAGACAGCACTTTTCTGAATATGTCTTTGTACAGTTTTGGTTTTTGGAACCATGTTAATGCTTCACAGGCACAGAAAAGAAAATTAAAGAGGAGGTGGGGGAAGATCCTCATTTGCTCAAATTACAGAATTAAAGAGAAATAAAACTAGTAAAGAACTATCTCCACTGAAAAGGAAAGCATGAAAAGTAATAAAAAGAGTATAGGAATAAATACTGTAGCAGACCTTATTTCTCAAAAATGGTGCAATGATACTTCCCATCCCAGATGCTCTTCTAAGAATTTGCTACTCCCTCAGCAAGAGGTGGAATCTATGCCCCTCTCCTTGAAGCTGGGAGGGCTTTTTGACTACTTTGACTAATGGAGCAGGAAGGAAATGACATTATTTTACTTCTGAGATTAGGTCATAAAAAGCCCACCTGGCTCTTTCTCTAGGGACGCTTGTGCTTGAAACCCAGTCACCACACTGAAGGAAGCCCAGGCCACATGGGGAAGAACCGAGGCCCGCAGCCCCCAGCCCTAGCTGAGCTCCCAGCCACCACCCAGCAACTACTTGCCAGCCATGCAAGTGCCATCTTGGAAGCAGGTCATCCAGCCCCCCCTACCTGACACTGTGTGGAGCAGAGAGAAGGTTTCACTGCTAGGCCCGGTCCAATTACAAATTTGTGAGCAAAATAAATCATTGTTATTGTTTTAAGCCACCCCATTTGGGGCTATTTGTTACACAGCAATAGATAACTAAAACATACACCTATACCTTATTCATGACTGTCTCTACTACCAGACCACTCCTGAGAGCCAGGACGTGGTCCACACATGCTTCAGGCAGGCCAAGTGGACGTGGGAGCCCAGCACTAAAGCTCACACACTTGCTTCAAAAGCCCCTCTTTCAAAGACAGTTATCTGTGTTCACACAATTCTGCCTCTCTGGTTGCCAAGCCCATGCAGGTTAGAACCATTAAATTAGGGGTAGGGGTGGGAGATGAGGATAAGCACTCAAGAAAAGGTAACTAGAAGGACACACACTAACACCAGCCAACTGACAACTGACAGAAAATGCTACAGAGTCTGTGGTCTGGGATGGTTCAGACGGGGGTGAAAGGCCTGACCTCGGTAGCCCTGCAGGACAACAGGCCTGAATTTCCATGTGTTGTATTGAGTCTTTAAATCACCAGGAAAAGATTAAATCATCCCTGCCTGCTCTGCCTAAGGGGGGCAGGAAGTGCAATGTGGTTTTTAAAGACTTTCATCAGACTTAACTTAGAAGATGAAAAGAAGGTTCTGGTGTTTAAAGGGGTTAAGTGCTAAGTACCTGGAAAAAAGGTTTGTACCAGAGACACCCCCACCCCACCCCAGCAACAGCAGCGCAAGGTTGAGGGGCCAGGCTGTGTGCCAGCAGGACCTCCCAGGCCCTCCTGGGGCTTCCACAGACCCCAGTGATTACACGATACAACAGGCACATGTGACACATACTGAGGAAGCGATGTTCTAAAACTTTTGTTTTTTTAATTTACAGAACTCTTTTTTAAAAAGCAAGCATTTATTTATTAGATCCTTTTCTTACATCACACAATTCTCCTGATTTTCCTGAGTCTAATGAGAATCCAGACAGCTGACAGCCCAGGCAGAAAGGGAATTAGGGGGAGTGGGACTCACTGGTGGTAAACAGGACATTTCCAGAGCAGTTTTCTATTACCCCGCTCTAGCTTAGAGGGAAGTCTACTGCCCACTCTAGCTGGTAACTTAGGTCAGAGGGGGAGGCGGTGGGTCAGAGGCCAGCAAAGGCATATGGTCTTTTTTGGCCCTGACAAAGTAGGCTGGGTGAAGGTTCTGGGGCCTCTTCCACACTGAAGAGGGTCAACAGAATGACTAAAGCCTGAAAGCACAAAGAGGAAGGCACCCAATGCTTCCCGTTAACAGAAATACAGTCACTATAAGAGGTCAAACACTTTAGTAACTGAACATGGAAGAAACAGGCTTCGTGCTCCACGGGCGGGAGGCTGTGCCTCAGAACCTGAGGGGGCGTAGCGGCTGGAGGCCTCAGGTCAAGCACAGTCTGAGAATGACCCGCCAAGACGGCAGTCCTGGCAGCCAAAGGGCCTCGGAGTCTCAGATCAGGTTTTGTGCACTCCATCACTTAGCAACTGTGACATTAAGCTACTTAACTTCTGCGAACTTTGGTTTTTCCATCTATAAAATGGAGAGAATACCACCTGGTTTGCAAGACTGTTCAAGGGATCAGAGTAATTCTATTACAGTGTCTAACAGAGTCTGACATATGGCAGCTTATATTAGTTATCTTCTCACAAATGACCTTGAGTCAATGTCCAGCTTGTTACATTTTGCAAATAATGCATATGGTAAAGCTTCGAAAGTCCTGGACACAGCTGAGGAGTCTGAGAATTTGAGAATACAATGGTTATTGAGGAATTAGACCTCTATTGCTAATGATTCTGTGAATTTCCCTACTGATGGCCCAGTTGCTCAGGTCAAAAGCTAGGGGTAATCTCTGACTCCTTTGGTTCTCCCCATCCCACATGGAATTCATCTGCAAATCCAGCCAGCTCCCCTCCAACAGTATCCCCAAGGCCGCCACTTCTCACCACCTGCTATGACCACCTCAGTCTCAGCCCCATGCTCTGCTGCCACGATCACCTCCCACCGCCCCTTCCTCCTACTGCCCCTTCTCCAGTCGCCATGGAGAGCCACATGACTTTTTAAACTCAAGTCAGATCAACATTAGCCCCTGCTCAAAACCCTCCCAGGGCCTCCCATGATCTGATCGGATGAGGAATTGATCTGACGAGGCCCTGCCTCTGTCCCTTGCTCACTGTCACCCACGCTGACCTCACCACAGCTCCTTGAATACTCCAACCACAGGCCTGCTTCAGGGCCTTTGTACTTTCTGGTCCCCGCACCTGGAATGCTCCTCTCACACAGATCGCCAGGGCTCACTTCCTCACTTTGGTCAGGTCTCTGCCCAAATGTCACGTCCTCAAAGAGGCTGTCCTCGACCACAGTCTAAAACAGCAGTTCTGGCCACTTTCCATCCTCCCTTATCTGTCTTTATTTTAGTGCTCATTGGCACCTGATGTTTGCTGCTTGCTGTCTCCCTGACTAGAGTCCAAGCTCCCTAAGGGCACAGCCCTCATCTGTCTGGTTCAGCACTGTGTCCCCAGTGCCTAGAACAGGGCCTGGTACAAAAGAGGCGCTCAAAGGGCTTATGTATGAGGAAATGAACCTAAGAGCAAAAAAGCTACCCCCAGGCAGCCAGCTTTACCTTCTTCCCAGCTGTGGGGCTGCTCTCCGCACTCTGCGCTGGGCTCCTTTGGGGGCTTCGGTTCTCTTGGGGGACACACCTGGCCATGTACACACTGTAGTCCAGAAGCATCTTCTGCCGTACACTGCCCGCTAGCTCCTTCTGCTTCGGCTGGGGCATGATCTCCTCCACGCTGCCTTTGCTGCTGCTGCGGCTGTGGGTCAGGTGCCCCGAGGGACTGTTGTGTCTGCTGTGTGAGGGCAAAACCCCTGGAGCAAAGAAGTGATGGCTGTTAACACAGATGAAGAAAACGAGGGCAAAGGAAATGGAACACAGAGCAAACTCCACTGGGTTCAGTTGAAAAGCAGCTAAAATGCTATAAATGACTATTTAAAAAATACATATTTATAAGGTTATTTCCCACCCTGAAAGACACCTTCCATTGTAATGATAGATAACTTTTTAGAACAGTTTTTATTTTTCTTCAAGACAATTCAGAGGAATGGGAGCCATGATACATATCTGGTAGGTACCTTTTTCTTTTTTTCTGGCGCTCTCTTGGGGTCAGATGAAGGACTGACACACCCCAAGGGGCACACAGAAAGTGGGCAGAAGGCTAACTGGAACTGCCGTAAGCTGTGGAGGGACAAACACCTTTCATTCACCTTTCATTCATTCATTCAACACATTGTTCATCGAGCACTTTCTCTGGGCCAACTCCACATTAAAAAGAATAATAAGACATACATAGTCCCTGCCCCTGAACTCGGGCACCTAGGCAAATAAATCACAATTTTCTGTAATAAGCACTGTAACTGAAGCACGACTACAGGACTTTCAGGGCAGAAAGAACAGGGTGAGTCCCTCTGCCCAAGAGCCGAGAGGTGCTTCCTCCAGCAGTGACTTTCACAGGTAGTGACCTCTGGACTGCCCCTTGAAGAAATAGTTGGCACTTTCCCGGCCTAGGTGGGGGAAGAGCATTCCAGGTAGAGGGAACAGCATATGCAAAAAGCAATGACAGGGCACAGTGTGTCTGGAGGACGGTGAGAGATTCAGTGCTGTTCCAAGCAAAGTACATGGGACAGAGGGATAGGAAATGAGCAGAGGCGCGGGGTAATCGATGCAAATGCAGTGAGTCAGGAGGCCAAGGATTCTGTGCTTCGATGGCGATCTCGGGCGTGGAGGCCACGTTGAAGGCCAGGAGCTTGAGAGCATAGGCTGCCTTCTCACTGGCCTTCTTACTATAACTAGGGTTCTCCTGCTGCTGCTTCTCTCAGAGGAGCCACAGTACATAAACATATTGATATAATCCTTAAGGAACCAGCAAAGGCAAAAAAACATACATCTGCAAATGGTTCCATCACTGGTTAAATGATTCAGTACAAAGCATTGCAGTGAGCAGCCTAGAAGGCAAATAACCCATGAATACACCTTAGGTGGCAGACAGTCATCAATTCAGGGTGGTCTTCCTCTCTTCCTACCTGGGACTCTCTCTTGATTCTCCCACAGGCCCTTTAAAAATACATAAGCATTTAGTACACATGTCATTACCTGGTTTACTTCCAGAGACACCAGGTGGCTTCTTGGTTTCCGACTTCAGCTTAGATGCCAGAATAAATCTCCTAAACCACTCCTCTTTTTCTCGGCCAGTTCTCCCAAAGAGATAGAGTATCTGATCTCGCTGGCCAGATCGTGTTCCCTCCTGAGGGTGGGGTGGCTTCTTAGGGTCCTCGCCTCCCAACTCCCTCTCAGCTGGTGGCTTTTCTTCAGAAGTCTCTTTATCAGTCTGGGCCTTAGACATAAAGTCATCTTGTCGACCAAGCTCGATACAAATGGGGTACTTTTTATTCCAGATTCGTTTTCGAGCCAAACTTTTAGGCACAAGATAAATCTACAGAGAAAGGGAAAGGATTTATACACTAAATTAAGAATTGGCTACGTTGTGCATTACTACTGTGCAGAGCACAAATGCAAACTTCATAGTATTTTTGACTAAAATGATGAACGTGAATTACCACCTGTCCATAACATGACTATAGAAACTAGAATTTTTAGAAATGACTTATTCTTCAAAATAATTCCAGAAAGTAGATATTCAAGAATTTTGCAAGAGTTACAAATATCTACGATTTTCAGGTAACAGTAGCAGAATAATTATTTAATGGATTATCATCAACTAAGTTTGGATATCAACTGAGTTTAATGACCCTGGGCCAAACCTAAGCTGGGGGGAAAAAAAAGAATTTATCAAATTAGATCTTGATGGGAAGCTCAAGTTCATCAACCACAAGTTAAGAATGAATTTGTCAAAAAACTATTTTAAGTACTTCTGCCATTTTGGAGAAACTCAAAGATCACTCACAAGATTTATAAGAAAAGAGAACCTATAGCTTTTTGGAATAACAAATAATTTACATTTCTCAAAAGCAGAAGTATACTTTTATCAAAATGTGGTTATTTTGCATAATTTTCCATAATTTTCATATTTACAGAGCTTGCATTAGTTATTAGCCTAGCACCACCACACGCGGCTTTTGTTTGACCAAAAAAATTAACTCTCAAAGTCAGAAGAGTGTATGATGCCTTTGCTTCTCAGAGTGTGGTCTGTGGACCAGCAGCATGGATATCACCTAGGAGCTCATAAAAATGCAGACTCTCAGGCCCTACTCATGGTTGCTGAATCAGATTCTGTACTTTGAAAGATGCTCAGGTGATTCATATGCACATTAACGTTTGAGAGGCACTGCTCTAAATTACACTGATACTTTAAACACGCAACCTTTTAAGGGGAAAAAATACAGTAAAGCGTACAAGATTCCAAATGCTTTTCATTCATCTAAGCTTCCAAATTAGTTGAGCTCACCTTGCTGTCGGACAGGTCGTAGATTTTCTGGCTGATGTAGGTCACCTCTGGCTTTGTTTCATTGTAGCTTGCCCTCCTGGATATATTTTTATTGGGCTTTGAAAGCCTTAAGGTCCCACCCTCAAGTCGAACAAAGACTGAATGTGTCAAAGTCGCATGGTAAGTTTCTGGATCATAGTTGTAAATCTCATTCATCCATCCCTGATGGAGAAAAACTTCCTTTAGTAAAATCAGAATAAACAGACATCTGATTAATATATGAAAATGATGACCACTCTGGTATTCAGGGCACTGAAACCAAACTTGACTACGATGCAAGTATTAACTTACTGATGACAAGAGGTTGCTGAGACAAGTCGCTTAGCCTGAAGGATAATTGGTGCTGAGGAGTGATTTGGTATGTTTTTGATAACTAAAAACCTGGATTTACGGGGAGAATGATGATGTCTATTTTCCTAAATAATTAAAGGTTCTTTTCTTTCTTTTCTTTCTTTTCTTTAAAGCTGACAAGCAAATCAGGAAACTCAAAAGTTTAGTTCATGTAAACAGAAGAAGTCTCTCCGCCTGACCTCCTCTGGGGACAAGTAATCCCACCCAGTCTGGCCTTCTTAATTAAGCAGACACAGCCTCTTCTCAGCCCATCTGCAAACAATTTTTGAAATTTCACAGACCATATTAACTCATGTTACCATACTCCCCATTTCTATCTCAGTGAAATCACATAGTAAAGCAGATGATCGAGACTTAGGCATTAAATAAATCACAGATATGATCAATGGTATGTCAAATTCAAAGATATATAGTAACTTAAATGAATAAAGTCGTGTTCCAGGTTCCCCCCCACCCATTAATATAAGTTTAAAAATCAACATATGAGTACAGAGAGCAAACACGTTGCAGGTATGAACAACACACAAAACCCTTACACACAACAAAATTGTGCTAAAGCTAGTCTCATAGCTGTAATCAGTATTCATCATTTAACACTCTGCCAGCCCCACAGTACTTTTTCAGATGATACGGGTGGCCCAGATCTCTTTAAAAGAAGTTCTCTAGGGAATTTTAATTACTATGTTCCCACTCCCTTCATTTTATGTCTTTGAAATGAGCAGAGAAGTGCTGAAGATCACTACAGTAGAGTTGGGATTGTCATTCTTTTCAAGGAATGGCCATTTCCATGGTGCGTATTTGAGTCTCACACTAAAATCTTGAATTGAGAACCTCGGCAAATGAGGGATTCTCAAAATTCTCTTTTATTCATTCATCCAAACATGCAGCGAATCTCTCTATGTGCCAAGTAGTGTCAGGAGTTGATACAAAGATTTAAAAAAGAACAGCATTTTCTCCACACCCTCTCCAGCATTTATTGTTTGTAGATTTTTTGATGATGGCCATTCTGACCGGTGTGAGGTGATACCTCATTGTAGTTTTGATTTGCATTTCTCTAATGATTACTGATGTTGAGCATGGAGGTTCCTTAAAAAACTAAAAATAGAACTACCATATGACCCAGCAATCCCACTACTGGGCATATACCCTGAGAAAACCATAATTCAAAAAGAGACACGTACCACAATGTTCACTGCAGCACTATTAACAATAGCCAGGACATGGAAGCAGCCTAAGAGTCCATCGACAGATGAATGGATAAAGATGTGGCACATATATACAATGGAATATTACTCAGCCATAAAAAGAAACGAAATTGAGTTACTTGTAGTGAGGTGGATGGGCCTAGAGTCTGTCATACAGAGTGAAGTAAGTCAGAAAGAGAAAAACAAATACCGTATGCTAACACATATATATGGAATCTAAAAAAAAAAAAAAGGTTCTGATGAACCTAGGGGCAGGACAGGAATAAAGACGCAGACGTAGAGGATGGACTTGAGGACACTGGGAGGGGGAAGGGTAAGCTGGGACGAAGTGAGAGAGTAGCATTGACATATAATACACTACCAAATGTAAAATAGATAGCTAGTGGGAAGCAGCTGCATAGAAAAGGGAGATCAGCTCGGTGCTCTGCGACCACCTAGAGGGGTAGGATAGGGAGGGTGGGAGGAAGACGCAAGAGGGAGGGGATATGTATACATATAGCTGATGCACTTTGTTATGTAGCAGAAACTAACACAACATTGTAAAGCAACTATACTCCAATAAAGATGTTTAAAAACAACAACAACAACAACATTCTTGACCCAAGGGTACTCCCAAAACAGTAAAGAACTGGTCTTCATTTCACCATCCTATGACCCCACTAGAGTAAATTAAAAAAAAGTCCTCACAAAGAATATCCTGAGAGTGTTATTGGAAATAAAAATGGACAAACATACTTCTTTATCACTGGGGGTATGTGTGGGTGTGTGAAATTTATGAGCCAATGATATGGATTTATACACCTCAGTAGATCTTTTGCATGAGCTAGGAATATCTCGCCCTCCTCCCAATGAGTCATTGCATCTATTAAAAAATGTTGGATGAGTAAGCAGTGGCCATGGGAAGAGAGTGTAATCTAGGTGTTTGTAAAGAAACAGCAATGATCAAAGCAATGAAGCAAAAAAGGGGACAAGCGATACAGAGCACAGTGAGGCCTGCAGTGGACTGAACTGTCGGAGCATCAGTTTGGGTGGGCTTCTTTTGCTAAGTATAGAACTAAGCACGATTTTTGGTTCACAGTTTTTTGCCTTTTTCTTTAGTCTGTTATTGTGGTGAAGTACATTCACTGAGTTTTGAATGTTGAACAGTTCGCATTCTTGGGAAGATTATGCATGGGTCATGATGTGCTGAAGCTGGACTATACCAGCTCATAAGAGCTGATTCTACACATCTTTTCCCAACTCCACATTCAGTGACCTTGTGTTGGTAACTTGCAACTGGCGATGGTGGGAGATTTACACCATGGAAATCAGTACAAAGAGGGCTCCCCCCACCAACCGGAGAGCCAGTTTACCAGCACAACACTATTATTATCCTTTTTATACATTGCTGAATTTGGTTTGCTAGTGCTTTGTGCATTTGTCCAAGTGCATGAGGGAAGTTGGTCTATAGTCTTTTTGCAATATCTTTTGGTATTATCTAGCCTCATAAAATGAGTTGGGAAGCGTTCCTTCTATTTTCTGGAGGAGTTTGTGTAGAATTAATATTTCTTCCTTAAAGGTTTGGTAAATTTGCCATCGAAGCCATGTGGGTCTGGAGTTTTCTTTGTAGAAAGGTTTTAGACTATGAATTCAATTTCTTTAGTTACTATTGGACTATTCAGGTTATCTATTTCTTCTTGAGCGGGCTTTTGATAGTTTATCTTATAAGGAAATTTGTCTGTTTCATCTAAGTTATCCAGCTTCTGGGTATAATGTTGTTTGTAATATTTCCCTATTATTCTTTGAATGTCTGTAGAGTCTGTAGTGATGTCCTCTCTCTCAGTCCTGATATTGGTAACGTTTCTTTTTTTCTAATATAATCATTTATTGCTATTAATTTCTCTCTACGCACTGCACCAGCTGCAATTTTTGATTTGCTGTATTTTCAATTTCATTCAGTTGAAAATATTTTCTACTTTCCCTTGTGACTATCTTTGGACCCATGGCTAATCAGAAGTGTGTTTAATTTCCAAATATTTGCGAATTTTCCAGACATCTTTGGTTATTGTTTCCTAGTTTACTTCCATTATAGTCAGAGAACTTGCTTTGTATAATTTCAGTTCTTTTCAACTTGTTAAGGTTTGTTTTATGGCCCAGAATATCGTCTATCTGGGGAATGTTACACGTACACTAAAAAAAATATGCATTCTGCTGTTGTTGGGTAGAGCTTTCTATAAATGTATTTATTTGTCTTTTTAAACACAAACATTTTTCGCTAAAGATCTCCTGACATATAATCCACAGTTCTCTTTTTATCCAATTTTGTTGCAGATAATACTTTCCTACACATAACAGGTTTACTAGGCTTAAAGTTCTGAAGGCAACTAGATTAATAGAGAACTTGAAGCAGATCTGATTTTTCTGGGCTGCTTCAGAGCCATGCTCAAGGCCAGGTTGAGTTTACATGCAGTGCTACTAAAACCAAGAAGAATCCATGGAGGAAGGGAAGGAGGGACTGGTGCTTAAGAAGTTCTAACGGTCAAGGAACAACTATGAAATTAAAATAGCAACTTTCTATCAGTGTCCTTTATAAGCCATTTGGCCATATGGTCCCCACCTGGGATTGCTCTTTTGAGTCATTTCACTCTGAATGTATACCTCCTGGCTAAAGTAGAGGCTACTTGAGGATACAGAATATGTGTGATACATTTGTGGGTCCATCACAACATTAGCTGAGATGCTCAACCTTTATTTAATGACTTTTGAATTATGATAATTATAATTTTATATGACAAACATTTCTGCAATAATATCTCCATATAAAATACTTTTCATTAGTTCCCAGCTATGTGAGATTATAGTAGACATATAAAAAAGGCAATAGAACTAACATGGTTCTGGAATTTTGGACAAAATTCCCAGCATTACAGTTATCTCCAGTCACCACCAGACTAGAAAGGCTGAAGGGAAAAAAAGATAAGCATTATACTATGAAGTTACTCTTAAATAATAAGACAGCCTCTGAGAAACAGAGTAATTTTTAGAGAATTTCCCTTTTTCGAAACTCCTGAGACTGGACAGATTAATTATTTGATTTATGAATAAGAGAAATTTAGGAATAAAATATTGTTTCTCTCCAATTGCTTTCATTTTTTCTTTCCTAAGTCAGAAAATGCAGAATTATTCAGGGAAGCACTCACTATCCAGTGGAAATACAACATGAGCCATAAATGTGCATCATGAAAATATGTAATTTTAAATTGTCTAGTAGCCACACTAAAAAAGAAAAAAGCAGGTGAAATTAATTTTAACAATGTATTTTATTTAACCCAATATATCCAAATTATCATTTCAACATGTAATAAATATTAAAAATTATTAATAAGATTTTATATTCTTTGTTTTGTACTGTCTTCAAAATCCAGTATGTATTTTACACTTAGAGCACATCTCAGTTCAAACTAGCTATACTTCACTGTTCAATGGCCAAATGTAGCTGGTGTCTACTCTACTAGACAGCCCACGCCCAATTCTTGGGTTCCAGCTTTTCAGACCTAGACACTGGGCTCAACCAGAACAGTCAAAACCCTCCTCTTTCCTCTTACTTACACTTCCATACATGCAGGTTTATGCAGTGTTAGTAGGTGCTTTACCTAATTAAATGAGAAGATAATCTAAACCTGTCTCCAGGTGAAACATTCTATTTTAGAAATTCAAAACCCCTTTAAAAAGCTAACATCAAACATTAAAAACTCAGGAATAAGAACAAAAGTAATCTAGGTAAAAGGCTAAAGTTTTTAAAACTTATAGTTCTCTAAGACCATTAAAAGACACTCAACTTGTGAACAGACTTACATAACACTTTTAGCTTATTGCTCTGGTTTTTAGTAGAAAAGAGACAAGACACAGGCACGCGTGTTGGGACACAAGCCCTACATCAGCTCGTCCGTTTACAGGCTCGCTCAGGTCAACAGCCATCACTCCGCACTAGTCTAACAAACAGCTGCTCAGTTTTTGTTCCTCATCAAATTCTTACATCTGGTTAACAAGAGCAACTGTTTCCAAGTGCTTCAGGGACTGGTTTTGAGCCACAAAGCCAGGCTCTTGACCCAGCAGCCTGAGCTACCACCTGAGCCCTCTACGGAGTTCTCAGTGGGCCACAGCCTGTGTCCGCCTGCGTGGCCACAGTTCCGAGATGAGATGGGGCTGTCCTTTGCTGACGGCTCTGACAAGGACAGGTCACCCTCCACCATGGGCCAAGCTGCAAGAACACTGGAACAGCCTGATTCCCAGGAATACAAAGGAGAGTTTCAAGTCCTCCACAGCTCAAAACCACAGGACCCTGCCTGCCCCACTAGAGGAGACAGTGGTGAGAGGCAGGGGTAGGCCTAGGAAGAGAATCCAGGAGCTGCTTTTCCTTGGGAGAGCCTGAGGGGCGGCAAACTCCCTTCTTCCAGTTGGGATTGGAGCTGGCTTGACCCTCCTCCTCCCAACCCCCATCCTTTCACAATCACCTGTGGCAGAGCTCCAAACACAAAGGCACCTGTGGGTTCTCCTTCCCTTTTATCTTCACATTTCCTCCTTCCTGCGGTACCATTTTCTTCGTGTTAAAAATCTATCAGAGGCTAAAGTCCACAGCTGCCAAAACCAAGTAAATACAACTCACAAATCAGGATTTGAACTTCACATCTATTGTGAACAATCATTTGTTAGCTTCAGTGAGTCTGGATCCTTGATCTTACTTGATTACATGAAAGGCTGCTGGTCCAAACACAGGTACTGAAACCAACCCACATCCATTAGCAGAACTGCAAAGAGTCTGACACAATTGGGTTCCAATCCTGGCTTGACCACTCACCGCCTAGTTGGGTGATGCTTAGCCTCAGACCCTTGGTTTTCTCACCTGTAAAAGCGTCCTGCACACCTTACTTCCCAGCTTCATGCCTCCCTGGTCCCCACCTCCCACTCTGCTCAAGCCATAATGACTTTCTCCACACTAACAGTACTTTATTGAGGTACAGTCTGCATATAGAAAAGGAACAAATCTTATGCATATGATTTTTAAGATACTGACACTAATATTCATTATAATAGCTGGCATTTAAGCTCACATTATGATCCTGGCCCTCACATGCACTATCTCCTTCACTTCTGCCAATTCCTTAAGGATTTGCAGGTGAGGAAAGCGGTGAGCGAGGTTAAGAGATTTGCTTAGACAAGGGTTAAAAAAAAAAAAAAAAGTGGCCTGTGGAGCGGCAAATCTGGGACTTAAACCAAGTCTGCCTGACTACGAGGTCCAGTCTCCTACCCCACTTCCACAGCACAGCCCCACCTTTAGTCTGACTAACTCCTGGTCATCCCTCAGGTCACGGCAAAGATGACGCTTCTCCTAGGAAGCTTCCCTGATTACCTAGGCTCAGTTCTCTGTTACCTTCCTCCTATCATTGTATTCATTAACTGCCTGGTTTACTTAACTACAAACTCCACAAGACAATCACAGTTGTAACAAATGTTTGTCAACTGAATACATAAATGTAGCCTAATTCAGAGGGTGGTTGTGAGGATTAAATAAAATCTGTAAAGCACAAGTACGTAGGACAGACTGGTGTGCTCATCACAGCCTGTAGGTATAGTTGTGGCTGCACAGGTGGAGAGAAGCAAAGGAATGAGCTGAGATCCTACTAAGCGCAGGGAGCTGTACGGCTTATTTGAAATAGAAGACTTGGTCCCTGTTTCCGAAGAGAAAAACCAAATTATTATTGCACCAAAGAGCACAGAACAGGGACTGCCCTGGTGGTGCAGTGGTTAAGAATCTGCCTGCCAACGCAGGGGACACGGGTTCGAGCCCTGGTCCTGGAAGATCCCACATGCTGCGGAGCAACTAAGCCCACGCGCCACAACTACTGAGTCTGCGCTTTAGAGCCCCCAAGCCACAACTACTGAGCCTGCATGCTACAACTACTGAGCCCACGCACCACAACTACTGAAGCCCGCACGCCTAGAGCCTGTGCTCTGCAACAAAGAGAAGCCACAGCAATGAGAAGCCCGCGCACCGCAATGAAGAGTAGCCCCCGCTCGCCGCAACTAGAGAAAGCCCCAACGCAGCCAAAAATAAATAAAATTAAAAAAAAAAAAAAAAAGCACAGAACAAGAAAAGAAGTAACCTCAGAAAGACAATGAAGAGTAAAAATTGTTAAAGCTTTTCAGGACAGAAACTGAATTAGCCACTTCTTATCTACAGAGGAGAGGGCAGTGTTGTGACTAGAGCCCAGGTGTCCTGACTCCCACGTAGGGTTCTTTCTGGAACATTACAAGCTTTGATAGGAAACCCGGAGAGAATCACAAGAGCTGCTACTTAACCCACATTGTCAGGCATCCAGGATGCAGACTGGCCACTGGGAGACTCAGGCCAACAGGTGGCCAGGCACGACTGCTCTCCGAGTTCCCTGTTCTGCCCCCTAATGCACCCCTACTGACCCAAATCCAGGTTGCCCGTGCAGGAAGCAATTACCCAGTGCAAACCCTGACTGCTTTTTTTTTTTTTTTTTTTTTTGTGGCCGCGCCATGCAGCATGTGGGATCTTAGTCCCCCGACCAGGGATACAACCTGCAGCCCCTGCAGTGGAAGCGCGGCGTCTTAACCACTGGAGCCCCAGGGAAGTCCCCTGACTGCCTCTGGTACTACCAATCAGCTAAATTTTACCTGGGGCTTGACCTACTCCCTGGGTTAAGCTGCACATGGAATTTCCACACCTAAGCAGCCAAATATCCAATCTTATGAGCAGTGCAGCAACTCCAAGGCCTTCATCGTGTTCCCCAAATAGTGACCAACTGTCCACTGCGCAGCTGTTCTGAAAGTCTTCACCCTGAATTCCTTACCAAGTAAGATCTTTCTCCAACTTTGCTTTGTTATGTGGGTGGGTCTAAAGAGGTACAGATACAGTTAGCAACTCATTCCATTTCAACAACTCAACTAAAGAACTCAGAGATGCTCTCAACCCACACTAGAGCATCTCAGACAAGCCCTGTTTCTTTCTGACGCTGGAACTGTCAAAACAGAGACAGTGCCCGCCTCTGGGGGACAGTGACCTCAGTCAGCTGGGCTGCAGCTGTCTGGCCCACAGACTGGCCCTGTGATCCCAGCTGTAAAAGGTCAGGGGTTTCTCTTCAATTCTCTGCTGGATTTAGAAGCCATGTCTGGTTGAAAGTACAAACCACAATCTATAAAGGGACTCGTTTAATACTTGGAAAGATTAAAAGCTACAATTAACCTTTTGCAAAATAATAAAGTCTGGAAGAACTATTACTGTGCTCACTTTCAGTTACAGTGCCAATCAGGAGGTCAAGGCCAATGCTCTCTTCGTCAGCTTGATGCTGAGCTGACCAGAGAAACGCGCCAGCCCTCTGGCCTGAGGACGCAATGGGGATTTCTCTATCTTCAGTGCGTGGGGTGCCTGGGCTGACACCCTCCTGTCACGTGGCTGTGCTGGCCTCAAGGCCCCTGCCACTCAGATCCCCTGCATCATTCCTTCACCTAGTCTATCAGGGAAGGAGCAAATCCTAAACGTAAGAACAGAGCCAGGACCCAAGGTCCCTTGCTGCTGAAAAACATCTCTGAAAAATCACACAAAAATGTGATTATTTTTCTTTTGTCCCCCAAACTAAAACATAAGCAGGGCTTTCTCTTTGCCAGGCTCAAACCCTTTTTGATGTGTTAATGGTTTAGAACCGGAGTCATCAGTCAAAACATAATATCACAGATCATGGACTTAGAGAATATGGCAGGAACAGTCTACTAAACTTTACAGAACTTTAGGTGCTAATTTGATTTTACCCATGAAAGACAGACAGACCTACAGACAGAACTCACACTATGAATGACAGCCTCAAGCAAAGAGTCAACATTCAAAATAAATGCTGCTTGAAGACAGTATCTTAAAAAAAAAAAGTCCATTAAAGGAGGGAAGCGCCAGCATCAATACTATCCACATCCTCCAACTGCCTGCTTCAAGGTCAACCCTTCACAGTAGTGTCACCAGACACACTGGAGTCAGGGCTTAAGCCATAGTCTCTGCCTGGGAAAATGGCCTTTATCCTAGTTTTTCCTATCCTTCAGGACAGCACCTTGTAAATTCAGGTATGTGCCTTGGCAGACAGTGGTAGAGGTAGGAGATAACAAGCATGTAATTAGACATAAAAATCATCATCATATCAGATGAACCAATAAAATAATCGAGGTCTGAGTTATGTGAATACACGATAAACATTAAATCACATTAACAAGTGTTGAAATTATAAAATAGATTAGCAAGCAAATAAATTAGTAGATCAGCTTTAGATCACATATCCTGTCAGTTAAATTTTTTTTGAGTACTCAAAAAAATTCTACTCAGAATGTAGACATTTACTTATAAATTATATACATGTTCTAATATAATACAGCTTTTATAAAAATTAAAAAGTAGAAATAAAGAGCAAAAAATGAAATAATTAGCCTTTTCACTAACTTTTAGTTATGGCTTTCTGACAGCTTTGTACTATCTTCAGCTGACACATCAAGGCTCAATATATATACTTAGGGCGAGGCTCACTGTTAATGATAATGGATGTAAAACCATATTTCAAATAGTCTTCTTGATAATTTCCAAGGATTTTGACCAAAGGTCAACATATGGTCATCTGTATGTTAAATATTAGCAAGGCTCGGCTTCCCTGGTGGCTCAGTGGTTGAGAATCTGCCTGCCAATGCAGGGGACACGGGTTCGAGCCCTGGTCTGGGAGGATCCCACATGCCGCGGAGCAACTAGGCCTGTGAGCCACAATTACTGAGCCTGCGCGTCTGGAGCCTGTGCTCCGCAACAAGAGAGGCCGCGATAATGAGAGGCCTGCGCACCGCGATGAAGAGTGGCCCCCACTTGCCACAACTAGAGAAAGCCCTCGCACAGAAACGAAGACCCAACACAACCATAAATAAATAAATAAATAAAAATTAAACTTTAAAAAGAATATCACCAAACATTCCAAGAAGCAACAACAACAACAACAAAATTATCAAAAAAACAGAAAATAACAAGTGTTGGCAAGGATGTGGAGAAACTGGAATCCTTGTGCACTATTGGTGGGAATGTAAAATGGTACAGCCACTGTGGAAAACAGTATGGCAGTTCCTCAAAATATCAAAACTAGAATTACCATATGATCCAGCAATTTCACTTCTGGGTACATACCCCAAAGAATTGAAAGCAGGGTCCTGAAGACCTGTTTATACACCCACGTTCATAGCAGCATTACTCACAATAGCAAAAATGTGGAAACAACCCAGTGTCCACCAACAGATGAATGGATAAGCAAAATGTAGTAAGTATAGACATACAATGGAATATTATTCAGCCTTAAAAAGGAACAAAATTCTGCAATATGCTACAACAGGTAAGAACCTTGTGGACATTACTCCAAGTGAAACAAGCCAGTCAAAAAAAGACAAATACTGTGTGAGTCCACTAATATGACATACTTAGAGTATTCAAAATAAAAAAAACCAGAAAGTAAAACGGTGGTTACCAGGAGCTAAGCAGAGCGGAAAATAGGGAGTTATTGTTTAATGGGTTTAGAGTTTCAGTTTTACAAGCTGGATGGTAGTGATGGTTGTACAACAATGTGAATGAATATTAAATATAATACCGCTGAACTGTACACTTAAAAAAGGTTAAGATGGTAAATTCTGTTATGGGTATTTTACCAAAATTTAAAAATATATATACAAAAAAGTGTGTATGTGCCTATGACTTATGACCTATACAAGCTACAGCTGTACTTCTATATTGTGTATACTGTGAAACATACAACAAACAAAAACTTTTTAAATATGCAGAAATAAACACAAATGGAATTTCTAGTAGTTTCTTTCTGCACCCTAGTGGTTTGCCTTGGGCGCCCCTCAGGAGGCCCAAATCCTGAGATCTGACACGCATGGGAAGGTGATGCCTCCTTCTCGAGCCCAGACCCCACTGTGCACAGAGCAAAGAGTACTGCCAGCAGTGGCCCACCCCTGATGTTAGTCTGCCTTCTCTTCCTCCGTCCCTCCTCTTGCATTCCAGGAGTATTTAACCCTGCTCCGAGGTCTCAAGAATATTTAATCCTAACAGACTCAGCTATAACGAATCCTCAGCAAGTAGCAAATCCCTGGCAAATTTAGAGAGAGACCGGAATGGAAACTGGATGGAAATGCTACTCTCCAGAGCCATGGAGAGCCTTGAAAAACCACATGGTGAACTGGCAAAACTTGAACTAGAATGAGGTTTACCAAACAAGTCTCTTGGGTGCCTGGAGAATGAACAGATCCCAAAGTCTTAAAAACACTGCTTGGGCAAAAACCTGTGACAATGAACTAAAAGAATAAAGTCAGATCTAAAATGAGACTGGACGCCAGCCAGCTACTGCGGAGAGGCTTACCTTCAGTATCTCAGGTTCTTTGATATCCAGAGACCTTGGGTTCCAGTGTTGTAGATTTTTATGTAATCTGTGATATTTATGAGCACTTGGTGGTGTAAAAAACCAAATCATGCAAACTGCAGTCATGAATCCAAGGCCAATGCCCAGAAAGAGTCCACTCACGTAATGGGGGAGGGGGAGGATGAGGTACGCATAGACACACACGACAAAGAAGCCCAGCGTCTTCACGGGCAATTCGGGGTGCTGCACGGCCGAGTCCGCCTCGTCACTGTCCAGAGCCGTGCCGTCGTCCGCCAGCACCTCTGGCTTGAGAGGGACTTCTGGGAGCTTCTCAACTTTACTCTCTCCCTCCATTTCCAAATCAAAGTCCTCAGTGTACAGTTCGCAAAACTCTTCATCCTCTTTGCTCACCAAGGCAGACAGAGAGCATCTCTCAAGAACCAGAGAGCCGGTCTTCAGGCCTGCCTCCTTCAGACTGCTCCCCTGAGAACCCTTCGGTTCTGCCTCCCTCGCAGGGTCCTCGGAGGACTGTGGGGGGTCCCTCCCGGGGACACCAGGGTCGCTCCCCAAGCCCTCCCCCTCGGAGTCACACTCCTCCTCCTTGATGCTGTAGTTGTTATTGCTTTCCAAGTGACCGTTCAGGCTGGACAGATTGGAGAGCTCTGAAGCACTTGAAGATAAGGCTTTGGGCCTATGGCTGCCACTTTCTTCCCCTATAATTTTACTAAAAAGCTGAAAAGGGTCATATATCACTTCGGAAAGGCGTCGCTTAGTGTCTTCGATTTTCGCCTCCATTTCGGGCACTTTAAAAAAGGAGCGTGTATCGGAAGGCGACGTCAGAGGGGAAGAGGGTGCAGTTTTGGAATCTCCACCTGTGTTTCGTGGCTGCGTGAACTGCTTGAACAGGTGTAAATTCAGCTTGGAGTCGGGTGGCTTGTGCGACACGTTATCTGACTCCTGCCTGGAGGTGTCGGTGGACAGAGACTTGACTAACGTCTTCATCAAGTGCCGGTGCCGTGGGGCGTGGGAGGATTCTTTTGGCTCCACCTCGGTCGACAGGGACTTCACGAGGCTCATGAAGGGCTTTGCGCTGGAAAGGGTGGAGGACGAGGCACTGGATGGGAGGATGGGAGACCTGGAAGGCGAGGACAGCGGGGAGGAAGAACTGGTTTTCTGCTCAGAAAGGGACGACACGCTGGGAGAGCTAGCTAAGGGCCCCGACGAAGACGAGCCCGGGGACAGAGCCAATGGCACCGTACTTAATACTTGTGCTGCGGGAGGAGGGGGCTCCAGCAGCTTTGCAGTGTTCTCGGAGACGGGCAAGATGGCCGGGGACACGGACAGTCCATCTGCCAGGATGAGCTGGGCGCCAGGGCCAGCGGGGTCATGGCCACCCTGGGGTTCAAGATAGAGGTCTTCCTTGGCTTCGAGCCCCGTTACAATGCTTTGGTCGTCCAGCCCCTCCTCCAGGTACTCCCTGAACTCCTCCTCCTCTTCCTCCTCCTCCTCCCCGGACGCCGAGAAGTGGATGGCGATAGTGTCTCGGGACACGGACCTCTGCACGTGCACTCTGGGGGCTGACGGTTTTGGCATGTCAATGGTTTTTCCGGCATGGCGACCATTCAGACTTGTCATCGCCGGCTTCACAAGGGCTCAGGCTCTGTGAAAACAGCGAGAAAACCAGAAGTCAGAAAGCGGTTTCTCCACGGGAGACGCTGTCGTGCGTGGACAGGAATGCAGGTGAAGCTCCCTTCTCAGTGGTGATTATGCTTTTACTTGGCAGATGGCCACTGTTTCTACTTGAGCAGGTTTAATGGCTTACTTTTCATCAGATAAATTCCAGTTAGGCATTCTCTTTTATGAGCAAACTACAAACCAGTGTTATAAACGCCATACAATCTGTTTTCCTTCACAACATCTAACTCATCGTTTCCTCCCTCTTAACTGGCTCATTTCTATCAGTAATTCTACATTGCAAGGCCTGAAAGACCGGCACAACAGTTGCTACCAGTATTACTTCAGAAGCCCAACAGGATAAAATGCAGCATCCTGGCGATTTTGAGGATCTTGGAATAAAAATTTCACCAGTGGTTTTCCAGCTATAAAAAGCTAATCCTGGAGGGTTACTGCTTTCATTGCAATTTTCACAGCAATCCTAACAATTCTTTTGTGTCTCCCACCAACGCTCATATATCTTGCCACTGCATATAAGGAGCAAAGTATCCAAGGGTGGTAAGGGAAATCTGTGAACTAACTGCTGTGATCTGTCAGCTTCTTTATTCCCCAAGTGGTAGGTACCCTCAGGCCAGAGTATTTAGGCAGCCATGAAGACATGGCCATTTTCTGAGGCTTCAAGATAAAGCAAACTTGTATTTTAAACTGAATCCAAGAAACAAAGGGCAGGAAAATGAAGTCTCAATGCTGCAACCCACCATCAACTGAGAACTCTGCTAAGAGCTAGGGCAAGAGACATGGAGGCTATGCTTTCTGCCCTTCAGGAGCTTAGTTGCTGGAGAGAAAACAGACACCTGAAAAGCTGGGCAGAAAAACAAAAGAAGCCAAGCGCACCCTGTGACACCCAGTGCATTACATCTCCCCCTATTCACTTACGGCCCATTTATTGGGAACAAGGCTTCATGACAGGTCCTACAAGAGGGAAATGAACACAATCTGGAAAGAAACCCTGTCAAAGGAGCTAAAACGCACTTGAGGACTGACCTTCAGGCGTTCTGAGGAAGGTGAGAGCAGCGTGGATGGTAGGACACCCGCTCGCTCTTTTAAACTGAGGGGTAGGTTGTGGCTAAATGGGTGTGATTAGAAAGAAGGGACAAAGGCATGAAGATGAGCACAGGCATGGTGTGTCCTGACACATGGGTCTATGCTCCATGTCCAGGATGGAGGGTGGGCGTTGGGGACCTGGGGGAGACCACCAGTACGACAGAAGCATCATGCGAGAGAGGAAAGAGCAGCCTTGGGACCAGGAAAGAGGGCTTCTGATACTTGCTCCTTTTCCAGCTGATTCTGTGGGACCTTGAACAAGCCAAGATCTCTATGGGCCTCAGAATCTTCATCTGATAAATGAGGCACCAAGAGTCCTTTCCAAATCTAAAACCCTACGTTTATATTTACAGGTGATAGTACACAACCCAATCTGATATACTCACACAAGTAATCTGCCATAGACAATCAACATGATGTTGCTTGCTTGTTTCTTTTTCTTTCTTTTTAAAAATACTTATTTGTTTATTTATTTATTTGGCTGTGCCGGGTCTTAGTTGCGGCACGCAGGATCTTCGTAGCAGCATGCGGGATCTTTAGTTGAAGCATGTGGGACCTAGTTCCCTGACCAGGGCTCGAACCCAGGCCCCCTGCACTGGGAGTGAAGAGTCTTAGCCACTGGACCACCAGGGAAGTCCCTTGGTTATTTCTTTAATTTGAAAAACTCCTATAGTTAAGTCTTCCACCAAATACTCATGTTCAAAATGCTAGGAACTGATACTACCAACAAGAGAAAAGGTAAACCTGTGTGTGTGTTGAGGGGATGAGGTGGCGGGAACCTGGGGTGGGTGGGCAAGAAAAACTATTCCCTAGAGACAGGAAATAACCCAGCGATGACAAGAATTACAGTTCAAGGGCCCAGTCACAACAAGGACACATCTGAAACAACACATTTTCAGTATCAACACTTGAGAGAAATTACTTTCATAAAAATTTTTCAACAGAGTTTTGCCCAAGCTCATTCATGACCCTCAGGCTCTCCTATCCCCACTGGATCCAAGAAAAGGGAATGATCTCTATCAATCAGACAAAGCAATTTAAATCCAGGAGCTGGCAGCAAGCTAGAAAGACACAGCCTCGGGTCCAGGACAATCCTTCCCTGTTATCTAAAAGCCAACAGGTTTGTTGGCTTAGTGAGAAGAAAAATACCAAGCGCAACACACATTTTTCATTTAACTGTCACCTCCTTTTATAAGGGTAATTTTAAAAGAAAATTACAGAGCTAAGTTAAAAAGTTTGGTACTTGATAATTCTCAATAGGCTGAAAAATCAGCTTTATTTAAATTGCTTTAATAACATAAAGGATGATCTGAAAGGCTCTGCTGCTCTGAGGCTGCTTCACTGGTAGTAAAAGTGACTGTGGGCACAGGTGCACATACAGAGAGCATGACTGGGGGGCTGAACAGTGTCAGTCGGTCCTCTGAGGAGCAAGGCAAGAGTGGAGAGGCTCTTTTGCAGTTGAGGGTGGGATGGCCTGGGAATCCACAGGCAAAGTCAGGCCCAGTCCAGGGTCACAGGGCCAAACAGCAGTGTGTCCAGGAGCCTGCAGTCTCAGCAGCCAGGGTCCTGGAGAACAGTGAGCTGGCACCTGCCCAGGAAGGGCCATCAGGGGCTGATCTGCCCAAACCTCCAACACATAGTCGGGCCCCCTGACTTGCCGGTTAAAGGGACCTCTGCTGATCTCTGACTAGACTGTCTTAAGGTCTTGTTGGGCTGCATCCTACAGGCCTACAGCCCTGTGCTTGCCCAGCTTCAAGACAGAAGAAAGACCCTGGAGGCAGCTACGGAGACATCAACGGTTTAACGGATGGGGAAGCTTAAACATCTGAAGCAAGGTTCTGGAGCGACACCCCACCTGGGTGGTGGACGGTGGGCAGGACACGGCAGCAGTCTTCACTCGCAGGGGGGAACGGGAGACGGCCAGTTATAGGGGGAACTTACGTCAGGTTTGCTCATTGGTTACCAGGGAAACTAGCAGTGGGGCGTGCCCCTCACCGCCCTTTTCATAAGAACAATCACTAACTGGGGCCTGGGGCAAGCATGCAGGAAGGTCAGTCATGTGAGTAGAGTGTGGGCGAAGCAGGCGCAGGTCGGGCTGGGGATGTACAGAGAGCAAGAGAACAGCCATCTTGAGTGGCCTGACCGCAGAGGTCTGTGTCAGCCAACTGGGCCTGAGCTGGGCCCCAGAGAGAGCTAGGTGCCAGGCAGCCAGCGGAGTAGGTAGTCTGGCTCACCATGGCTAATGTCTTTCACCAGGGCTCAGGCAGTGGCTTCAGAGGTTTAGAGTAACCTCCCCCAAATCCACGCTGACCAAAGTCTAGCTCCACCTCACTAGTTTTGTACTAAAACATGCCACGTGAGGCTAGAGCAGCACTACTGCTTTTTAAATATACGAAAATCTTAGGGCCCTGTTTGCTTATCCGCAAATGAGGGGGTTAGACCAGATAAACAAAGACTGCTTCTAGGACCCAAACTGCTGGATAACTGTGTGTCCTGGAACTCGGGTCCCTGGTTTGGGTTCTAGACAAACCATCAAGTGGCCACTCCTTCCTCCTCCTGGGGAGTCCTCCAAGCCTCCTCCTCTCCATCCTTCAATGGCTGGCGGCTGGGGCCAGTAAAACCGACCCTCCCACAGTCACAGCACTGCAGGACAGCCAAGGTCAAGAGGAAGAGCACCTGACTGTTGTCCAGGAACTTTACGTGGTTGGTCCAAGGACACAGCACTGAATGAGGAGGGGACGGGGAGACGGTTAGACAAGGGCTTTTGACACTCATGTCCTGATGCCTTTGCCACCACAGCAATCTGCCTCCTCAAGCATGTCATGGACACTCATTATGATTGCTTGTCCTGGCCTTGGTACCCGCCCTCCGTGCTCTGGCATGAACAGCTCTACCAGGAACTAAGAGCTCAGTTCTCAACAGCTAGCATGTGATTAGCAGGATTGGGAAATAAGAATTCGTTATCCATCTGTCAAGCTAGCATCATAAAAAAGTAGACTCCTGTCCTCTACTATCTCAATTCAATTATAACCAGTCTCAAAAAAAAAAAAAAAAGGGGACAACATTATCTCAAGCCCTCAGGAACTGAAATGTCAAAAAAGGTCATTTCTCACCCAACAGGTCTCCTTCTTCCAAAGCCACCAGCACAAGACCGTGGGTTTTAACACTGATTTTGAGTCTTGTGAGGGGAGGGCCTATAGCTCACATTGTCATATAGGATGATCTTCTGTCAGAGATATGTTTAAACAAAAGTCTGATTTGGTCATGAGCAAAGTGGTGCTAAAGATTAACCCCGTCCAGCCCCAGAATGGATGGGGGTGGCAGAGGCAACGTTGACAAACTGAAGCCAGAGGTCTGGTGTCTGGGAAAACAGTCTCCATCATCAGGTCCACCACTCTGCTGAAAACAACTAACAATGAAATCCATATTTTTTTAAAAATCTGAAAAGCACTGAAGCTTCAACAACTGAGTAAGGAACCACCAGGCCAAAAGGAAGTAAGAACTCCAGAGGGATGAGCCCTACAGAAGCCGCTCTTGCCCTCAAAACATTGGATGATTCTGGCACATTGGAACCTTCATTTTATTGATCTCCTGAGCAGAAATCAAAGCTCAGGGCTGGCTGAGGGGGAGCCATAACTGGAGACTGTTCCACAATGAGCTGGAATGCCAAAGGGCTACATCTATCTACCTGGTAGTAGATGAACCAGAAGCAAAACAGCCCTCACTTAGTTCTGAGAGCTTTGAGGATATTAAGCTAAGTGAAGTAAGCCAGTCACAAAAAAAAATGAATACTGTATGATTCCACTTATATGAGCTAGCTAAAGTAGTCAAATTCAAATAAACAGAAAGTAGGATGGCAGTTACCAGGGGCTGGGGGTAGTAGGAAATAGGGAGTTGTTTTTTAACAGAGATAGAGTTTTGTATGATGAAAAAGGTCAGTAGATCGGTTGCAGAACAATGTGAATATACTTAACACTACTGAATTGCACACTTAAAAACAGGATAGTAAATTTTATGTTATGTACACTTTACCTTAATTAAAAATAAAATTTTAAAAAAATTTCACCATTCAGAACTTTAGAATGAAATAATGTAATATTTTGAACTACTTATCATGCCGACTAAAACAATTCTATTCAAAAAGCTCACACTGTTCTTTAGTGTTTATAGCACCATGTGGTTATGTTCTAAGGCAATACTGTAAATGCAAATGTACTCATTTATGCTCCCATACTTTTGGGGGGTGTGGGAAAGCTATTTAGAGCCAAACGCTCTCCAAACCTTAGCTTTAGTCAGGTATGTTTCAAGGAAGCAGCATATCTCAAACAGTTCTGGAGATGAGTCTTGATGAAAGTCTTCACTATAACTCTCCATTAAAGTTACTATGCCTTATAAAGATGTTCATAGCTCTCATTAAGTTTGAGAAAGCCTCTAATAAGGAAGAGGAAATCAAAAAATAGCTAGAAACAAATGACAATGAAAACACAACAACCCAAAACCTATGGGATGCAGCAAAAGCAGCTCTAGGAGGGAAGTTTATAGCAATTCAATCTCACCTCAAGAAACAAGAAAAATCTCAAATAAACAATCTAACCTTACACCTAAAGCAACCAGAGAAAGAAGAACAAAGAAAACCCAAAGTCAGTAGACGGGAAAAAAATCATAAAGATCAGAGCAGAAATAAATCAAATAGAAATGAAGAAAACAGTAGCAAAGATTGATAAAATTAAAAGTTGGTTCTTTGAGAAGATAAACAAAATTGATAAACTTTTAGCCAGACTCATCAAGAAAAAAAGGGAGAGGATGCAAATCAATAAAATTAGAAATGAAAAAGGAGGAATCACAACTGACACCGCAGAAATACAAAGGATTATAAGAGATTACTACAAATAACAATATGCCAATAAAATGGACAACCACGAAGAAATGGACAAATTCTTGGAAAGGTACAATTTTCCAAGACTCAACCAGGAAGAATTAGAAAATACAAACAGACCTATCACAAGTAATGAAATTGAAACTGTAATTAAAAATCTTCCAGCAAACAAAAGTCCAAGACCAGATGGCTTCACAGGTGAATTCTATCAAACATTTAGAAAAGAGCTAACACCTATCCTTCTCAAACTCTTCCAAAAAAACTGCAGAGGGAGGAACACTCCCAAATTCATTCTACGAGGCCACCACCATCACTCTGATACCAAAACCAGACAAAGATATCACAAAAAAAGAAAATTACAGACCAACATCACTGATGAACATAGATGCAAAAATCCTCAACAAAATACTAGCAAACAGAATCCAACAACACATTAAAAACATCATACACGATGATCAAGTGGGATTTTTCTTCAATATACACAAATCAATCAATGTGATACACCATATTAACAAATTGAGGAATGAAAACCATATGATCATCTCAGTAGACGCAGAAAAAGCTTTTGACAAAACTCAACACCCATTTATGATAAAAACTCTCCAGTAAATGGGTATAGAGTGAACCTACCTCAACATAATAAAGGCCATATATGACAAACCCACAGCAAACATCACTCTCAATGGTGAAAAACTGAAAGCACTTCCACTAAGATCAGGAACAAGACACGGATGTCCACTCTCACCACTATTGTTCAACATAGTTTTGGAAGTCCTAGCCATGGCAGTCAGAGAAGAAAAAGAAACAAAAGGAATACAAATTGGAAAAGAAGAAGTAAAACTGTCACTGTTTGCAGAAAATCCTAAAGATGCCACCAGAAAACTACTAGAACTAATCAGTGAATTTGGTAAGGTTGCAGGATACAAAATTAATGCACAGAAATCTCTGGCATTTCTATACACTAACAACGAAAAATCAGAAAGAGAAATTAAGGAAACAATCAGATTTACCATCACAACAAAAAGAATAAAATATCTAGGAATTAAGGAGGCAAAACACTTGTACTTGGAAAACTATAAAACACCAATGAAAGAAATCAAAGATGACATAAACAGATGGAGAAATATACCATGTTCTTGGATTGGAAGAATCAATATTGTGAAGATGACTATACTACCCAAAGCAATCTACAGATTCAATGCAATCCCTATCAAACTACCAATGGCGTTCTTCACAGAATTAGAACAAAAAATTTTACAATTTGTATGGAAACACAAAAGACCCCGAATAGCCAAAGAAATCTTGAGAAAGAAAAATGGAGCTGGAGGAATCAGGTTCCCCAACCTCAAACTATACTACAAAGCTACAGTAATCAAGACAGTATGATACTGGCACAAAAACAGAAATATAGATCAATGGTACAGGATAGAAAGCCCAGAGATAAACCCACGCACATATGGTCACCTAATTTATGACAAAGGAGGCAAGGATATACAATGGAGAAAGACAGCCTCTTCAATAAGTTGCCTGCTGGGAAAACTGGACAGCTACACATAAAAGAATGAAATTAGAACACTTCCTAACACCATACACAAAAATAAACTCCAAATGGATTAAAGACCTAAATGTAAGACCAGACACTATAAAACTCTTAGAGGAAAACATAGGAAAAACACTCTTTGACATAAACCACAGCAAGATCTTTTTTGACCCACCTCCTAGAGTAATGAAAATAAAAACAAAAATAAACAACTGGGACCTAATTAAACTTAAAAGCTTTTGCACAGCAAAGGAAACCATAAAGACGAAAAGACAACCCTCAGAATGGGAGAAAATATTTGTAAACAAAGCAAGAGACAAAGGATTAATCTCCAAAATATACGAACAGCTCATGGAGCGCAACATCAAAAAAACAAACAACCCAATGAAAAAATAGGCAGAAGACCTAAACAGACATTTCACCAACGAAGACATACAGATGGCCAAGAGGCACATGAAAAGATGCTCAACATCACTAACTATTAGAGAAATGCAAATCAAAACTACAGTGAGGTATCACCTCACACCAGTCAGAATGGCCATCATCAATAATAATAAATGCGGGCTTCCCTGGTGGCGCAGTGGTTGAGAATCTGCCTGCTAGTGCAGGGGACACGGGTTCGAGCCCTGGTCTGGGAAGATCCCACATGCCGCGGAGCAACTGGGCCCGTGAGCCACAACTACTGAGCCTGCGCGTCTGGAGCCTGTGCTCCGCAACAAGAGAGGCCGCGATAGTGAGAGGCCCGCGCACCGCGATGAAGAGTGGCCCCCACCTGCCGCAGCTAGAGGAAGCCCTCGCACAGAAATGAAGACCCAACACAGCCAAAAAATATATATAAATAAATAAATAATAATTAAAGGTGCTAATAATTTTTTTAAAAATAATAATAATAATAAATGCTGGAGAGGGTGTGGAGAAAAGGGAACCCTCTTGCACTGTTGGTAGGAATATAAACTGATACAGCCACTATGGAGAACAGTATGGAGGTTCCTTAAAAAACTAAAAATAGAGCTACCATATAACCCAGCAATCCCACTACTGGGCATATATCCTGAGAAAACCATAATTCAAAAAGAGTCATGTACCACAATGTTCATTGCAGCACTACTTACAACAGCCAGGACATGGACTAAGTATCCATCGACAGATGAATGGATAAAGAAGATGTGGCACATATATACAATGGAATATTACTCAGCCATAAAAAGAAATGAAACTGAGTTATTTGTAGTGAGGTGGATGGACCTAGAGTCTGTCATACAGAGTGAAGTAAGTCAGAAGGAGAAAAACAAATATTGTATATTAACGCATATATGTGTAATCTAGAAAAATGGTACAGAAGAACCTATTTGCAGTGCAGGAATAGAGACACAGACATAGAGAACGGACATGTGGACACAGGAGCGGAAGGTGGGACGAACTGGGAGATTAGGCTTGAGATAAATACACTACCATGTGTAAAACAGATAGCTAGTGGGAACCTGCTGTATAGCACAGGGAGCTCAGCTTGGTGCTCTGTGATGACCTAGATGGGTGGGATGGGGGGGGGGGTCCAAGAGGGAGGGGATATATGTATACATATAGCTGATTCACTTCATTGTACAGCAGAAACTAACACAACGTTAAAGCAATGCAATTATACTGTATTAAAGTAAAGCAATTATACTCCAATTAAAAAAAATTTTTTTAAGTAAGAAAATAAATAAACAAAACTCAGTCACAGAATATTCCAATGGAAAGGGAAGCTCAGATATCGCCTAGTCCTAAGTGAATAAATCAAATAATTTGAAAGTGGAAAAAAAAAAAGAGAGAGAAAGCCTCTAATAAGGGTTTCTCTCCCCAGCATTGATGCAGGATTCTATTCTATCCAGTCTAAAAATAAGGAACAAATCAATGGCTCCCATCTAATCTGAACTCATAAAAAACAAAAGGCCTCAACAGGAAGCCAGTAGCCAACTGCCCTCCCTATCATGAACTCCACGAACCTATCAACCTCAGTGGAGTCAGGGTTAGAATACCAAACATCCATGAAATTTATTTTATTTCTAGTCACTCAAAAAGGTTATCATCATTAATTAGTCCATGAAAAACCAAACAACAATAAATCAGACTGTACAGTGAAAAATGAAGAGCTATCCATACTCGTGCTTCTCTTCATAATCGAATGAATATTTTGCCTTTTACTAAAGATTCATGTGGGGAGGGAAAAAAAATTAAGAGCTATTTCAAGACTCAATGTTGGCATTTATTAGCTCAGGTATAATAACCTCTCTGAATCTGATAGGTTTGTTTTTTGTGAGTTTTTTGGACTAATTTTCTAATAATAACTGCCCTTCCTACCTCTAGCTGTATCTGAAACAATTCAATCTCGGGGTCCTACAGAGACATAAAAAGAGAAAAGAGCTCCTTTCAGGCCACTCACTTATCAGCAACTCCTCCTCTTGGTCCTTCCACATTAGAACAAATAGTAATGTGGCCATTATCATTATCAACATTATTATTATTAATTTCTAACTCATATACTAGATTAGAGGAAGTGCTGAAGGAAGGAAAAAGAGGAGGGAAGCAAGCAACTTTGACTGAAAATTAAACGTGTCTCCAGATGTAGAAAGCACAGTAATACTGCATCTTAAGAGGCAAGCCTGGTTTGGAACATGCCTCATTTCTCAGCAGCATCCCTACTCCTTCAAAATCACTGTTAAAATTCTTCATCTTTGTAAAATTTGGCCCGTTAGATATTTGCTGTCTCTGAACAAGCTTGCACTTGGACATATGATGTATGGGCACCATCTGCTAGCATGGGCTGTGTCGGTCAATAGTCTTAATTCAAAAACATCTCTTGGCAGCGGAAAAGAGTCAAGCTGCATTGTATTGCAGAGGATGTCTTAACATCTCTTATCTGTGCAGTTTTTAACAGCATTTGGTTTTACGAAAAGTAGAGAAGAGCCTCAAGGCTCATTTTTTTCCACTTTGATGCTGCAGAGGAAACGGTGAATCTGGTCGAAAACAACCATAGTAGGAAGTTCTGATTTAGCCTAAAACTCTCAAGTGCGTCTTAATAGCCATCCCTTGATTCATCTAAAGTCAATGAAGCATATGAGAATTGCCAGCAGCCATTCTAATCTGTTAATACTCCACCTCACAAACAAAAATCAATATTGACATTGTAGATAATGAGCTAGTGCTAGGCTTAGTTTCATTTAAAAAGAGAAAAGAAAAAGAAAAGAAAGTACTCTACTACCAGCACAGGCAAGCCTCCCAAGGCACTTAGACCTTGACTGGTAGAAACTCGGAACTCCTTTCCCATGAGTTATTAGGTTCCCAGACCCCCAACTCAAAGTCTCTTCCAGCCCAGCAAAACAACACAAGGTCTATACCACTAGTACACAACAGCTTCACCCTCTGCAGCCACTGCATGGACTTTTACCTGCCATGAGGAAGGCCCACCTGGGAAGAGGGCCACACCCCTGAAGGAAAAAGGTGTTCAAAAGCATCAACATGATTAGAATTTTGCTTTATAGATTGCTATAATAATAGATGGTTCCAGTAATGAATCCAAATACAGTTCACAGTAACTCATTCAAAACCAGGTCATACCTTCAGCACAACCACACGAGGCCTATGGAGGTTTATAAAAGATAACGCCGATACCATTCACGGGGGGCCAGGGTGCGGGGTCTCAAGGAGACAACAGATGGATGTCGTATGATGACATCTATATGAAAGTTCAAAACAAAACAAAACAACCTTAAAGTAATGAAAACTCAGGATAGGTATGCCCAAATCAGATGGTGCTAATGAGTAAAGAAGTCTGGGAAATTGTTTTTTTAAGCAGAACAGTCATGTATGTGACTTAGGAGGAAGAAACGTGAACAAAATAATATGGCAGACATGAAATACCAGCGCGAGGAAAGGCACCGAGATGGGAACAAGTCAATCAAGACAGAACAAGAGTCGCTAAAGATTAGGTTAGCTACAGCTGAAGGGCTGTACTGGGGGGGCACGGGAGGAAGATTAATATTGGAGTTTAGAGGCAGGGAATCAATTGTTCAAAGACTCTGAAGGCTAAGTGTCTGGATTTATATTTAAATCTTAGGAAACAGAACCACTGTAGGTTCTTGAGAAGTTTGAAACCTGGGTGTAAAACAGTTTTGTTCAGGTGAGTGAGTACCTGGAACCTGGGAGACTGTCGTGCTGAAAATCCGGAAGGAGGATGAGCAGAGGGTAGTGGCTGGGGTCACAAAATAGCACATTTCAAAAGCTCGTGGGGTCAAAGGTTAACAAGGGGTGAATCTGAGAAAGAGTAAATGGTGTTCCTTATTCAGTTTTCATTTTTGCAACCATTGATTGATTGATTGATTGATTGATTGATGGCCATGCTGCTCGGCTTGCGGGATTTTACTTCCCTAACCAGGCACTGAACTGAAGCCCTTGCTAGTGAAAGCGTGGAGTCCTAACCACTGGACTGCCAGGGAATTCCCACAACCATTTTAAAGTTTGAGATTATTTCCAAATTAAAAACAACATCAACAACAAAGCAGTTTCCTAACCACTGTTTGGCTTTGGGTCTGTTGTCATATATTGCCCTCTCCCACCTCCCACCGGCCCTTCCAGTCAGAGCTGTCAAACTCAGTTACAGGAGGAGGAAGCCACAGTTTTACTACTCCTTGAATTTTTTAAACTTTAGTTTGAAATAATTATAGACTCTCAGGAAGTTGCATAAGAGAGGTCCTGTGTACATTTCACCAATCGCTCCTTAAATTTTAAAGTCAAACTGCCTTTTTTTTTTTTTTCATGTTTTTTTGGCCATGCCGTGAGGCATTCAGGATGTTAGCTCCCCGACTAGGGATCAAACCCAAGCCCCCTGCAGTGGAAGTGCGGAGTCTTAACCACTGGACTGCCAGGAAAGTCCCTTAAAGTCAAACTTTAAAGTCAAATTCCAAATGGTTAGGAAGTCAAGTTTTAAACACAGACCACCAATTCATCCCTGTAAGAAAAACATATTCCAATAGGCAGAGTGAAACTTCCACTTATAAGGGCTTTCTAATAGTCTTGCTTAAGGTCTTCAATGGTCAACTTTAGGAAGACATCTTCCATAGATACTTCCCAAGTACATGAACAGGCAATTCACCCAAAAGTTCAAATGGCCAATAACAAACGAAAGAGCTCAACTGACTAAATACAACAAAGAATTAGGAAACAAATCAATGAGACAATATTGGTCATCAAATTCCATCTTTAAAATATAACATGTGATGCTGTCAAGGGCATATGGAGACAAACCCTCTATTGCAGACAAACCCTCTATTATGTTGGCACATAATTAGCAAAAACTTTTCTGAAACCCATTCTGCAGTAACTATTAAGCACCTCAATAATGTTCATACCTATACACACACCAGGCAAAAAGGGCTGGGGGGCATTAATGCTAGTTTTCTCCATATAACAGGCTTATCAGTCATTTTTATTTTCTACTTTTTAGGTATTTCCAAATTCTACTAATTAGGTATTTCCAAATACTTCTGTAATCTGGGGGAAATAATTACATGTAAATGTATGTCAATTTAAAAAATAAAATAATTATCTTCAGAATATCAAATTGTACCCACACCTTACCCATGAGAAAACTAAGACGAAGAAAGATTCGTTTTTATAAAATGAGTCACACTGTATGTATGTATGTAATCTGTTTTTACACTCAAGATAACACAGTGAAGTAATCCAGCATCTGAGTATCAGCAAGGCCTTTGGCTTCAGTTCTACCAACTTGGTAGAAGTCTGACCCTCAGGCACATTATTTACCCTAACCAAGCCTCCCTTTCTCCATCTGTCAAATGGGAATGGCAAAAGACGGTTCAGAAGATTAAATAAAACAATTTAGGTAAAGCACTGAGCATGGTCCCTGGTACAGAGCAAGCATTTCCTAAATGTTAACTGTACTTTTAAGTATTTCCTCAAGCCAGTAAAGATTCTTTCACACATGACTTTAAATAGCTTTATAAAATGAATATTCTATAATGTAACCATTTCAACACAGGATACTAGGAATTTTTTGCTATTACAAACAATGCTGCAATATATTATGATGCTATACATAACTTTTGACTGCCTCTCTGATTATTTCCTTAGTAATTATTTTTAGAAGTGGAATTACAGGGTTGAATAAGCATATATAAATTTTCACTTCAATTAAAAAAACACACAATTTCAAGCTCATTGTAAAAAACTTCAAAAACAGATGTATGGAGAGGAAAAGTGAAAATTTCTCCTGCTCTGCCCAAAATCAACTGTTTAGGATGCATCCTCTGTCCTTCTGTATGCATTTATAAATCCACACAAACACGCAAAACTGTTTTTGTTTTTAGTCTTAAATGTAATCATACTATGCATATTGCTTTGCTGTTTGTTTTTCACTTATTATTTCCTGGACCCCTTCCTATGTCAATACATACAAATCTACAGGCATACACACTTTTCCTACCTAGTACAGATATACCATCACCCACTTAATCATTCTTTTATTGATAGAAATTTGAGTTTTTTCCAGTTTTCACACTAGAAAAACTGCTGCCTTGAAAAGCTTTCTATATAGATCTTGTGTACAGAGCAAGTCTTTCATAAAGTGCCCACCTTGAACCCTTGTCAAGAATGAACATTATTTTTAATTATTGTCCATCTGATGGATGGGGAAAAGGCATCTCAATGCTTTGATATCATTTCATGTTTTTTCCCCCATCTGTTTCTCTTCTATTAACTGGCCATTCATGTTTCTTGCCCAAGGGTTTTTCTTATTCACTTTATGTATCATGGATAATGAACACTCTGTCTACCGTATGTGCTGAAAATATTTTTCCCCATCTCTGACTTTTTACCATTATGGGTTTCTTTTTTTTAAACATACAAAGTTTTATATTTTTAGGTATTGAATCTCTCAATCTTTTTCTTTATAGTTGTTGGGTTTTTATTTCCTGAGGAAGCCTTCCTCATTCTATTAGCCTAAAAGCATTACTCTCTGGAATCATTTTAGAAAACACTGACAATAACATATGTAACACACATAATGTTCTCTGTCCCCTATACAAGAATCAAACTTTTAACTTTGGAAAAACTGACTTGATATGGACAATCATATTTTCTAGCTATAATAAACAGTAAAGTATTTGAACTTTTCCCCCTCCAAATCATACTAGTAAACTAGAAAACCTAGTTTACATTATCTGAATCCATTCGTATCTATTAACCATTCAGCTTCTCCATGTGCAAAAAGTATTTTGGATTAATTCTTCATAAATTGAAAAAAGTCTCTGAGAACTTAAAGAAAAAATTAGCCTTTCTTTTTCAGTGAGAAACAATACTTTTCATACATGCATTAGTAGACTTAACCTTGATATAGGGCAGTAAGATCTGATTAAATGTATACTTAATGTCAGAATTGTATTTACAGGTAAGGAATCTGAGGCCCGAAGAAGACAATTTTAAAAAAATCAAGTTTGAGAAGTCTATGTGTGTAAGTGTGTGTAGGGCAGAACAGTGGGAGTGAGAGAAAGGAAGTGACGGGGAGGAGGTGAGAGAAGGGGCATGAAGGAGTGCTTCCCAGAGGCGGTGTGTGCGCTGGCCCTTGAGATTTGACAAGCTGACTGCAGAGACCCAGGGTGGAGAGTACATTCCAAGTGAAGGACAGAGCATGAGTAAAGGGAAGGAGGCAAGAAACCCAAGGCCACGTTCAACACCTGCAAGAAGGCCTAGAGATACCAGGTTCCTGGCAGAGGTCCCAGATGGCCATCTGTCCACACTGTGGTTCCCTCTGAAGAGAACCACTTGCCCACAGGTCCCATGGGTGAGATTTCCCCCATCCCACTCTACCACCACTGAGGATTGTGACAGGGGAGGACCTGGAGAGCAGCCCCGTGATATGACCCGGCCCCAAAGTCCCACCCAAGTGTAAGATTTTGACAACTGTTCAGTTGGTAGTGGAATCAGTCACTGAAGACACAAACCGAGGGAAGCCATGAGGCAGCAGGGGCAGGAGCTCCGAGGAGGACCAAGACCCTCAAATGACAGTGACAGGGCTCACCCCCTTCACCTCTCCTAACCTTGGGTTCTTTCATTGTAAAGGGGGAGGGGGTCCTCCATTGTCTTCAAGGAATTTTCCAGAAAGCTCTAAATTCTATAATTCTGTGAGTCCTACTTAGAGTCCTACTTTTCCATTCTGCACCAGAGATATTCTTGGCAAGTGCTCAAGTCAAGCAAAGGAAACAGAGTACACTTGAACTAATGTGCCTAAAGCAATTAAGTCAAAATATTTTTCTAATAATATTGTAACAGTTCATCCCACATTAACAAACACTTCTAGACCTTCCGGACTTGTCTTGCTTAGCCCAGCTGTAGAAACATCCTTTACCTCTGGTTAAAGGTGGAGAGTGGGCTGAGTCAGCTAAGAATGAGATGCAAATTATCAGCACTTGCAGGTGCCATGGCAACAGATGACATTCGTCCATCTTCCGCCAGACTCTACAAGGGGGCTGCCTCTGCCCTGGCTGTGATAAGGACAGGCTCTCTACCCCAACGCTTCCTTCGTTCTTATTCTGCACAAACATCCCTCCAAGCACAACCTCTTGGCTTCACCCTCTAGTGGATTCACACCACACCAGCTCCACATTCCCACCGCCCTCACTTCTACAGCGCCCTGCAGAGCCCCCCAGGGACACAACTCCCTGCCCTCTCACAAAAAACCATCTGCCTCCTACTCTGCCTGGCTTTTTTTTTTTTTTTTTTTTTTTAATGGAGAGGAGATCATGGTAAGAGAAGGGCTGGCCTCGTTTTCAAGACCAAACCATCATCTGTACCACCCTCTCTAAGTCATTAGCACTGCTATCTACTGCCTGCGAGACATGTACGCGGGCCTGAGCCACTCCCACTGCCAGGGATCTTCATCCCAGCCAGGGAGGGTATGGGGGGAGAGGGTTGGGTACAGGTTGCTGCAGACCCCAGCCAGGAGGTGGCTGTAGCATGTGGACCTGGTCCATGTCCTTGCTGTTTCCAGGAAGTTCCTGAATTAGCATACTGACTTCCTAGTCAGATCCCCCACTGGTGTGATTCTAGGCCTTGTCTCTCATCTAGGCCTCCAATTTTGTCTCCCTCCTTTCTCCCTCTAAGCACATGGCCTTGCCTCTATTCACCAGGAAGGTGGTAAGAGTTGCTATCTTGCCTCCCATATCCATCTATATACACCAATCACTATTCCCATTCTTTGACTAGAAATTCTTCTACCCATTCCTCTCTATTCTCCACCCACACACAGACTCTATCCAGGTCCGAAGAGGTCTACTTCTAAACCCAATAGACCCATCTCATTCCTGTCCACCCCATCCTGACCCCACTCACTCCCTCTCATCCATCAAGGGACCTCTGCTCTTCCAACCACCAAGGCCCCAACCAAAAGAGTCTTCTGACACTCTCTTCTTGATCCTCCAAACCTCTTTAGCTCTCCAAGCCCTGTTGACTCACACCTCACACCTCAGCATTTCTTTCTGACTTTACCCCTTGCCCTCGTCTCCAGCCCACATGGCATTCTGCTGCCAGACTAGCCTTCTTTAAATACTACTCTCATCATGTCACCATTTTGCTCAAAAACCTATCATGTTCTTGTGTCTCATCTAATCTCCTTGGCCTTCAGGGCCCAATACAACCCAGCCCCTCTATCTACTCACCCTCATTTTCAGTTACGCTAAAGTGTTCCCAATATTCTGGCTGGGTGTGATGAGCTCCTGGCTCATGTGAAAACCATCCTCCTTCCCACCTCCCTGTACTGAAAATGCTTTCCCCGCTCTCCTCTGTCTTGTCAAATCCTAGCGTCCTCCATGAAGGCAGTGACGCTTGAACTGAACCCCAGGCCTTCCTTCTAGACAACTCCAGCCCCTCGGGTGACCTACAATATTTACACCACACAAATAACCAAAGGAAGTAAATCCTCAACCAGGAGTAGACTGAGTTCCCAAAGTTCATCAGTAAGTCAACTGTCTGAAATTCAAACTCCATTTATCCTGAAGGAAAATAAATGGGAAATAGGTTCCTAGGCTCACAAAACTTATGCAATCCACAATGTAACAGCTATGGTACAAGTGTACTTTTCCAACTACACAGAACCACTCTTTATAACACACTCAAAAGAAAAACACACTCTGATTTCAGATAATGTCAGGACCCTAGAATGAGGGCCACACTCCAGAAAAAGACAATTCTAGAGACTAGGAAGCCAAAGGCCCAGGGGGTAAATCCAGACACTTTTCACCCATCTGCCCCAACCAGACTTCTAGAGTCTGAACTCCAGTTTCCAATCCAGCCCATGGACGTGAGTCTGCTTTAATTCACGTGTAAAATTTTCTCATTCAACAGAAGCAAGCCCCTGGAAAAGGGCAGAGGAATTGGGTCTGCCTGCTCCCAGACACACAGGAGCCCAGGCAGCAGTCACAGGAAACACCCCTTCCCGGGACGGTTCCAGGCTGCAGAGAGACTGCTGCAATGACCTCCAAGCATTGCCACAGAGAAAGGCATCAGGGAGAACATGGGAAATTCTTTATTGTGTCCAGAGAATGGAGCAGGGCACACGGGTCTAATTTTAGCACACATAGGAATTTGGTGCCCACTCTCCCGTGGGGACTAGGCTCTAGGGTCAGGGAAAAAAGCTATCTATAGCCAAAATCACCCTTGAGAATCTCCTGAGTCTCCCACAAAGTACTGTACACGTGCTTCAGGCGACCTCATGTAGTCATTATTGTACCCATTCAAGTTTCAGAAACTTCAAGGCTGACTAAAGGACGGAACTAAAGGAAAGGCTGAACGTGGGCTGGCCTTTGACATCACTCTGCCCCTAGGAAGACTAGCAAATCCCTAATGTGGATGGGAGCTTCTCCGGGGCTCCTGCCTGCTTGCAGCATTTGCTTTATCTTGTTTTAATATTAAGCCTCTGTGACTCTAGTACACATTAACAAATGTATTTGTTGTGAGGATTAAGGTGGAAGGTGGTTAGTTTTCTGAAGTGAGCTGAGAACTGGACGGGCCCCATGGTGCACAGAAAAACCTGGTTGAGAACTCTGGCACTGAAGAGATCCAGCTTCAGATCACAGGTCCACTGCTTACCGGCGTGTGACTGTGGACAAGTCACTGCAAAAAGCCTCTTTTTTCCTCATATATAAGTAAAGTGGAGATAATAGTGCCTACACCTCACAGGGGCTGCTGGGAAAATTAAGAAAGTACATTCAGCATATGTAAGCTATTATTCTCAGCATCCACAGCAGGCATGAGCACATCTTTTGTACCCACGCAAACTTGGCCAGAGTTGACCCCACCAGCCATGTTACCAAGGATGAAACAGATAGCTTGTCTCTACCTTCTCGAATCGCTTGAACTAGACTGTCCCATTTGATCTCAGGTTTAGTTCAGGCAGCTGTGACCATTAAGAATGACAAACATAGGGGCAAAGTAGAAAAATGGGAAGGTCTATACGTTATAATACAAAATGAAAAAGCAGACTTTGGGATTATGTGCATACATCAAACACAACTACGCAAAAAGTACATACAATCAACAGGATCCCAGGAGGCTACAGAGACTAATAGTTGGTGCTTCACTGTAAATTATCTTCACTTTTAGTGCAAAGCTTTTAAAAGGATCATTTTTAAAATGAGGGCACTGAATGAGATCTGCAGTTTTACTAACCTTTTTTTCTTTCTCTTCCCCAGGCTGGCAAGAGTCTAACAAACGATGTTTAACAGTAATTGATTGATTCTGTGTACTATTTTTCCATTTCAATGCTAATCCAAATTTTAGCCAACAATCCACATTTACAAAGGGTTCATAATAACATTATGAAAACAAATCACTGCCACAGGTGTGATAATGATAAGCACAGCTAAGTAAACAAGAAACAATTAGTTGCTCTATCAAAAATATGAGGCACTCATATTCAAGGTCAATCTCATTCTAAAGGAATTAGCATGCTCAGCTTGGGGAGTGAGACCTGACACCAGCTCTAGTAACAATGTCTAGAGTTAGACCAATCCTGTCTCAGAAAGTCCTATTATGTCATCCACAGCCAATCAGAACTTGGAATCCGCACAAAACCATACAGACTTGCAATTCCCAACAAAAGCAAGGAAACTTGATGTTTTGGGTAGCTTTGGTGTCCTTATCCTGGGTTAAGGTATAATTTCTGTTAAGCCTTTTGAAACGCCGGAAACAGTCCCCTGGCTCCCGTGGGTTCCTTTGCAGATGCGGTTGGAACCATCAGGCTCAGTCAGCTCCACGCAGCAGACTGTGGTGGGACAACTGATCGGCCGCCCTAAGCGCCTGCTTAATCCTAGCTCTCAAAGGGCAGATGCACCTTGGGATTGGGCAGAGGGGAGCTGTGCCAGAAAACCCTAAGAAACATCTGCACACGGATGACTCAGCCACCCCTTCCCACCTCGGTGCTTATCATGACTGAGGAGGAGGGACTGGAAGACATATATTGATAATTTGAAAACACTGCCCTATGTATGTGCACGCACGCCCCCCACCCCCCCAATGCCTACCACAGAATTGAGACTCACGGGTCTAAATCAACTTGCAATATCAGAAATGCATTACACTTACTTAAATACACACACACACTCACACACACACACACACACACACACACACACAGAAAAAGGTGATGGATTCACCAGGAGCTCAGTTGGAGACACAGTACCAGCTATTCCCGGGCACCAGTAACTAGTTAATCCAGCCTACACAGAAGGCATCACCTGAGAGGCAAATTGCTTTGTAAGAGGCTACTGCTCTGTACCTACAGGAAAAAAAAGGCCTATCTCCATCAAAGCTAATCAATCAACGACTTCAGATATTTTAAATAAGGAATCAGAGGTGGGCCACTGCTTCCACAGGCACAGGACACAGTCGGACTGAGTCCTGCTCCTGATCTTTGATACGCCTGCCTCACTGTTTGCCCCTCGAGTTGTGGCCTCACCTCCTGCGGCTGGTCCCAACCACCCCACTCCCACCGCTCCGCCAGCCCAGCCCCTGCAGCCGGGGCCTCCAGAGCTGCCCATTCCCGAAAGTCTGTTTCATTGCTGTCTCAAGGCCCAAAACAGAACAGAAGGCAGAAATGAAAGGCAAATAGAATAAAAAAGAAACTTGGATGCACAAAGTAACAAGAGAAAAGGCTGTTTCTCGGACAATCAAGGAAAATAAGCACAAGTAGCATTTCATAACCGGAAATACGTACAACTGCACAGCATGAAACCAAACTGTCTAATCTAATTCTGGAGGCACTATAAACTTGATGGCCGTACGGGGGCTCCATTTGACGTTTCAAAGAATCAAAAATTGTAAAGTTGTGATCTTGATATTTTTCTATTCACAGGTCCAATAATTGCCTAACAGCAGTGTCCTGCCCTTTCCCAGATGATTAGTGCTGAGTTTGTTGTTGGCTTTTCTTCTTCCAGCTTATGTGGGTCCTCAGAGAGTACTCTCTGCTAAAGCAAAATGCCAAAACAGGAGCAGAACTTTCTGGCCATCCACGTGCAATTAGGATCCCATAAAAATCCCACTCAGATAACTCAGCACCTAAAAGTGCACTGCCTGGGCCAGCTGAGGCTCACTGGAAAGAGCGCCAGTTCAGGAGAAGCCTCGCTGGGTCTGGATTTTCTGATCTGTCAAATGAGGGTCATGATGGTGAAACCCCAGCCCTCAGATTGTTAGGAGAAAGAATAAATAGCATAGCACTTACAAAGCTACAGTAATCAAGACAATATGGTACTGGCACAAAAACAGAAACATAGATCAATGGAACAAGATAGAAAGCCCAGAGATAAACCCATGCACCTATGGTCAACTAATCTATGACAAAGGAGGCAAAGATATACAATGGAGAAAAGACAGTATCTTCAATAAGTGGTGCTGGGAAAACTGGACAGCTACATGTAAAAGAATGAAATTAGAATACTCCCTAACACCATACACAAAAATAAACTCAAAATGGATTAGAGACCTAAATATAAGACTGGACACTATAAAACTCTTAGAGGAAAACATAGGAAGAACACTGTTTGACATAAATCACAGCAAGATCTTTTTTGATCCACCTCCTAGAGTAATGGAAATAAAAACAAAAATAAACAAGTGGGACCTAATGAAACTTCAAAGCTTTTGCACAGCAAAGGAAACCATAAACAAGACGAAAAGACAACCCTCAGAATGGGAGAAAATATTTGCAAATGAATCAACGGACAAAGGATTAATCTCCAAAATATATAAACAGCTCATTCAGCTCAATATCAAAGAAACAAACACCCCAATCCAAAAATGGGCAGAAGACCTAAATAGACATTTCTCCAAAGAAGACATACAGACGGCCACGAAGCACATGAAAAGATGCTCAACATCACTAATTATTAGAGAAATGCAAATCAAAACTACAATGAGGTATCACCTCACTCCTGTTAGAATGGGCATCATCAGAAAATCTACAAACAACAAATGCTGGAGAGGGTGTGGAGAAAAGGGAACCCTCTTGCACTGTTGGTGGGAATGTAAATTGATACAGCCACTATCGAGAAAAATATGGAGGTTCCTTAAAAAACTAAAAATAGAATTACCATATGACCCAGCAATCCACTACTGGGCATATACCCAGAGAAAACCGTAATTCAAAAAGACACATGCACCCGAATGTTCATTGCAGCACTATTTACAATAGCCAGGTCATGGAAGCAACCTAAATGCCCATCAACAGACGAATGGATAAAGAAGTTGTGGTACATATATACAATGGAATATTACTCAGCCATAAAAAGGAACGAAATTGAGTCATTTGTTGAGACGTGGATGGATCTAGAGACTGTCATACAAAGTGAAGTAAGTCAGAAAGAGAAAAACAAATATCGTATATTAATGCATGTATGTGGAACCTAGAAAAATGGTACAGATGAGCCAGTTTGCAGGGCAGAAGTTGAGACACAGATGTAGAGAATGGACATATGGACACCAAGGGGGGAAAACTGCAGTGAGGTGGGGATGGTGGTGTGCTGAATTGGGCGATTGGGATTGACATGTATACACTGATGTGTATAAAATTGATGCCTAATAAGAACCTGCAGTATAAAAAAAACAAGCAAAACAACTAATACTAAACTTTCATTGGGTTATTTGTATGGAAATATGTTAATATAAATGTTTCAGACATTACATGACATTTCTAAAAATCTTATATTTGTATTTGTATTGAAATATGTATGGAAATATGTTAATATAAATGTTTCAGACATTACATGAAATTTCTAAAAATCTTATATGTTCTGGTATAATGTTATAAGTAATAATCCTAGTTATTACTTTAAAATGTATATCTCAGAAATAACTAATTTTCTTGTCAACTGCATTATTATGAACTTTCATCAAATCTTTAACCGTGGTCATTTTTAAGTCTTTTGTCATTTACAGACAGTTCTGGGTGTACTCTGATGATTTTGCAAATATGTTCCTATAAAAGGGTTTCATCTTCAAGAAATTCATGGAAAAGACTCTGACAAGTACAGGTTTCTGGTAACTGACTGTACTGCTGAACTGAATGAATAAGCATTTTCAGAACTCTAATGAAAAACTGATGAACTCATAAAAGTGCTAACAAAAGATCAAGATAAAAAAAAATTAATTACATGGGACTGAGTGAACTGATGAGGATGAGTATAATTTTTGTGACTTTCTGTCTGAATTTAAAAAAAAAAAAAAAATCCCACAAGGACTCAGAGGCAAAGAATATACAAATCAATTTTCACTGCAAAGTAAAGGAGCTGTTACAGTGGAGGATTACTGGACTGAATGTCAATATTATGACATAGTATGAGTGTGTTTCATGTTTGGTAATTGCAATCATTGTTGCTTTTGTTGTGGTCATCCATGTACAATGCTTGGTGTCAGTCTATTTATCTCTTGTAAAAATAAAATACAGTGTGTGTGTGTGAAAAAAAAAAAAATAGCATAGCACTTCATAAACTGTAAAGTTTGGGCACCTGACAGCATAGCAGTGTTGTTATAATTAACCACATTGCTCTCTCCCCCTGGATACAGTGGAGTAAAGTATAACAAGGTACTATCACTACTTGTTCTCAAAAGAACCTATCTGTTTGGCCGATATTCTATGTAAATAAAGATGTATCATGGTTATTCTTTTCTTGAGAAAATATACGTTTTTTTTTTTCCTCCAAAAACTTTATGACAGCCATTTAAATTTCCATGGCAAAGAACACCATTTATGTACTGAACAGTATGTGTGCCCCAGTCAACTAAAAAGCAGCAGTAGTTATTTCTGGGAGGGAGGAGGGCCAAGGGTCATGGAGATCCAGGAGATACACGGACCTGAATCAATAACAACAGTTAAATTTTACGTGGCTTTAAGTGCTGTACCAACAATATCTCATTTAAGCCTGACAACCCTCTGAGATAGGTACTACTATTATTTCCACATTTTACAGGTGAAGAAAAAGACCGAAAGTGGTTTAGGCAACTTACCAAGGTAACAAAGCTACTCACTAGCAGAGCTAGGACTCCAAGGCCATGCTCTTCACCACTGCACTACACTGCCTCGTTCAGCTATTTCCACAGACAAATCAATCTCGAGTCAACAGAAGCTTTCTACAGGTGCTCTGTGCTTCAAGAAAGAGTTCCATCCTTTCGACATTTACTGAGCACTAGCTACAGGCCAAGCCAAAGACCTTCACCCTATCTGTCCAGGGGTGCATCAATTCCAGGGTGGACCTTGTGTCTAAAGACAACTCAGGAAAGCACTGAAAAGTGCTTAAAAAAAACACCATAGTAATGCACAGAATGGGCTATAAAATACTTTATTCTATTGTTATAGGTTCCTCAAAACCTGCTTGGGATAACAATCAATTCATTAAGGACATATGCTCCATGGTGGGAAGACTTTCCTATGGTATAATAAACTACAGTTTACAGCAGAAAGCAATCCTGAAGGCCTACATCAGCCCCCAGCCCTACCTATCCTATCCCACCCCTCTAATTCATTGCTCTGTATAAGTAAATGTTCTATTACATACATGCAATAGATCATAAAACCCCCAAATACTGCATACCCATTTTTGTGTGCTATGGGAACATATTTCCACCTTTAGGGAAGTTGGTTACAATTAGCTGGGACTTCACTGAGACACTAGGAGAGGCTACAGCAGGTGAGGCGCCCTACGAGGCTCCAGCTGCAGCAAATGTTCAATCCACACCACTGAGCATCTGGTGACTTTACTGATGTCTCTGTCTTCCCTTTTATACTGGCTGTCTCAGGCAGTTGCTAACCACAGATTTTCCCAATGTAAACTACTCCACGAAATGTTCATCTTAAGTGTCTCAAGGTACTACCATACAGAAATTAACTTCAAAAATAACACCTAGTTAAAAAAAAACTCTTATTTTCCTCTCAATTTATTAGGTATATAAAGCAAGCATTTGGAGTTGATTGTAGATCTCTTAATTTCACAATTTATGTACTGTTACAGCTCTGTTTGCACAAACATTTTAATTTAAGCCAAACTTTTCTAGTTGGACACATGGAATTTAAGCCCTGAGAGCAGAGACCATGATTTAGCATTCAGCACTCGTCCTTTGTAACCTGCCTTACAATTCACAAAGCAGCACAGTACTTGAGCAGACCTCAGGGAGCTTACAGAGGTGGCAGGGAGAGACAATCAAATAATCAATGCAAGAATGAAAGAGCTATGAAGGAACAGATCACAGCCAGCAGGGAGATCTGATCAGTCTGAGCATCAGTCATGGAAGGGTCCCTAGAGCAAGTGGGATCAGGCTGACATCTCAAGGATGAGTCAGAGTTGGCTAAGGGGTGGTAGTGTGGGGCAATCCAGAGGAGAGAATGGCATGAGCATGAACCTGAGGCAGAAGCATGGCCTAATGGAGGAGCCCTAGGAAGCCCCTTGGATGTGGGTATAGTGTGCATAGCATGAGACTGCAGAGGTGGGCAGGGACCAGGTTATGCAGGGCTTTGAAGGCCACATTGAGGAACTGGCCTTTATCCCAAGAGTGGTGAGGAACAACTGAACGGTTATTGTATGTGGTCTGGAGGCGGGTATGGAGGTCATCAGATGTATATTCTGAAAAGCTCACTCTGGCTAAAGTGTGAAAGCAGACTTAAAAGAGGCAAGAAGGGGTTCAGGGAGGTCATTTAGACTCTTACAACATTTTAGGTGAGAGACAACGTTAGCCCAGACAAGAGAGGTGGCTTTGAAGATGCAAGGAGGGACTTGAGAGAGTTAGAAGATGAAATGCATGGGACGCAGTGGGTGGGAAACAGAGTGAGGAAGAAGATGCTCTTAAGGACGAGCCTTAGGCTTTGGGCTCACAAGACTTTAGGCTCACAAGAAGGATAGTGGTCAGTGGTCCCATTCACCAAGTATGGGAATAAGAGGAGGATTGGGTTTAGGAGGAATGTAGTAGGCTCAATTTGGGACATCTTAAAGTCACACACTTGTTGACCTCCAAGGGTTGATGTCAGAAAGGTGTTGAAAGTTCTGGTTCAGTAACTGATACTATTACGTATCTACCCAGATGGGAGACTAACGGTTCCTTATAAATAACCTAAAACCAGTAGAAAGAGAGCTTGGATAATGAAGTATTTTCTTAAAGTCATGAGCTTCTAACAATACTGTGCAAGCAACATATGAAACAAAACCACCTCAGAAATGTCGGCATAAGTTCCGCTTTTGGGAATATGCCTTTCAAGAGAAATTTAATTCCATTTACTATTCTACACAAAAAATTCTTCAAATTTTGGCATCCTAATTTAAACTAGGCAGCAAACAAGAGACTTCAAAATGGAGAAGGAAAAGTAACTATTCCCTAAAATGAACCATGAGGGGTCTTTGCGTTACCCAAACAGCTCATTTAGTGTGCACTAATTCACTCAAAGTTTTGAGTTAAGAGTAAGAGAAGAGAATTAACTTTTACTGAAGATTTATATCTCAGACACATCAAGACACTCTTCATTTAATCTTCATGGCCCTATGAGGCAGGAATTGTGTTCCCATTTTCCAAATGAGTAAACTGAGATGGAGAAGTTGAGAAACTTACCTAAGGCATTGTAACTAGTAAGGGCAGAAATGCCAATCAAGGGCTTCCCTGGTGGCGCAGTGGTTGAGAATCTGCCTGCTAATGCAGGGGACACGGGTTCGAGCCCTGGTCTGGGAAGATCCCACATGCCGCGGAGCAACTAGGCCCGTGAGCCACAACTACTGAGCCTGCACGTCTGGAGCCTGTGCTCCACAACAAGAGAGGCCGCGACAGTGACAGGTCCACGCACCGCGATGAAGAGTGGCCCCCGCTCGCCACAACTAGAGAAAGCCCTCACACAGAAACGAAGACCCAACACAGCCAAAAATAAATAAATTAAAAAAAAAAAAAAAAAGAAACGCCAATCAAACAAGTCTAGGCAAGTCCCTTTACCAAGGTCCAAGACCAGGAAAGGGAAGAAGCAGCTATTTCCTTGGTGTCAATCCTCTGCTGTGGAGGTCAAATGTTGGGATGTTTAGTTTGAAAAGTTATTGTTTTTTTTAAATCATCACCTGCAATTCAGTAACTATATTCTTAGCCTTAAGATAACTTTAATTTTTTTTTAAATAAATTTATTTATTTATTTTTGGCTGCGTTGGGTCTTCATTGAGCTCTGGTTGCGGCGAGCAGAGGTTACTCTTCGTTGCACTGCACGGGCTTCTCATTGCGGTGGCTTCTCTTGTTGGGGAGCACAGGCTCTAGGCGCGAGGGCTTCAGTAGTTATGGCCCACGGGCTCAGTAGTTGTGGCACACAGGCTTAGTTGCTCCACAGCATGTGGGATCTCCTCAGACCAGGGCTCGAACCCGTGTCCCCCTGCACTGGCAGGCGGATTCTTAACCACTGCGCCACCAGGGAAGCCCGATAACCTTAATTTTTAAAGAGTTGTCTTTGTCAATTCAATCCTCTCTGCTTCAGCTTCTTAAAAAGAGTTTTACTTGGTAAGACATATAAATCACACCCAAAAAGGCTTTATAAGGTTTAGTTATAACTGCTTATAAAATTCGGATCAAAATGTAAACTCAAATCTCAAAAAACCAAATGTTTGTTTTCCATCAAATGTCTACTTCATGTTTCCAGCCAAAATCCATTGAAACTATGGTGAATAAGCTACCCCTAACTTATAAAACAATTTTGCAAAAACCACTTATTCTTAAGCCAAACTCAGAACTTATCTTCCTAAAGAAATAATGCTATGAGGTAAGTTCCTTGCCAGGCCACCAGAGCTTAACAACTCAAATGGTCAACCAAGGATTCTATGTGTGCTAACAGGAAATATTACATAGTCCTTACAAATAGCAAGTAGGTACACTATATAGAAATGGGCAATATGCAAATAGAATCATGATAAATGAGGGGAAAAATAAAAACTAGTAAGTACACTGATTACACAATGTTTAAAAATGTAAATGTATGTTTGATATGCTAGAGTGGGATAGAGTTTAATTTTCTTTTATGAAGATGTAGATACACACACACATACACACACATATACACACACACATTATGTATGTATGTGTGCATATGGAAGTATAGGTATGTACGTGTATGTGTGTATGTATCTGTGTGTATAAAGCTCTTCGTCACCAAATGTTTTAAAGTCTATTAACCCTCCAGGCACCTGAGACAGCAGCTCTTCTCAACTTGGCACTGCCCGCCGACAGCCCGGCTCACAACCCCTGCCTGGCACAGACTCAGGTGGGCCACTGGCTCAGGTGCTGGGCAAAGTGACTGAGGCAACACTGAGGGCGGAGCTGGAGTTACAAAAGGAAGAAGGGAGCAAGGGGCAGGTGGCCTCAGGCAGGTGAGGCAGGCATCGGGTAGGGCGGAAAGAGCATGAGTTTCTGACTCAGAAAGACCGGGTGCAAACCCTAGCTCGGCCCCTCACCAACTGTGTGACCTCAAGCAAGTTACATGATCTTTCTGAGCTTCAGTTTTTCTTCTACAAAATGGGAAAAATAAAGTCTACCTCATCGCATCTGTGTGAGGGACAAAGGAATTCTACACTAGCTCCTGTACAGGCTTTTCCTCACATGGCTAGAACCCTTCCTTTCTTGACCAGTTTAGAGTCAGTTTCCTCATCTGCCAAGTGGCGACAGTAACAATAGGATATCTGAGGACTAAAGGAAGGCGTATGGCAATGGATCTGTCAATTGCAGCCCTATACAAACACCGGTTATCAATGTATCCTGGGACTATGGGGTAACGGGAATAACCGTAGGGTTCATTGACATGTCACGTGTGAAAAAATGTTTTGAATGGAGGCAGCAGCACTGGCGGAAATATACTGCTTCCTAAAAGATTGTTTTATAATTCTGTGATTCAATGCTTAAAAATGATATTCAGAAAAAAATAGCCTTAGGCCAACAGCTGCAATACTCCACCCTGCACCCAGGCCCCCTGTGTCTGAGACTCAGGGCCACGCTCAGGTCAGATGGCCTCTGGATGTGGTGAGCACCGCAAGGAAAGCATTCAGGTTGTTAGACCCCGTGGAGTGACCGGTGAAGGGTTGGTTCATGCATTTTACTCTTACTTTTTATTTACTTTGAAAATTTCCTAATTTTTCTTTTTTTTTAAATTTAGTATGGTCGACATACAATATTATGTTAGTTTCAGGTGTACAACAGTGACTTGACATTTAAACACATTACGAGATGATCACCATGATAAGTCCAGTAACCTGTCACCATAAAAAATTATTCCAGTATTACTGACTATATTCCTTATGTTGTATATTACATTCCCATGACTTATTTATTTTATAACTGAAGTTTGTACCACTTAATCCTCTTCACCTATTTTGCCCAACCCACAACCCTCTTCCCCTCTGGCAACCACTAGTTTGTTCTCTGTATCTGTTTCTGTTTTGTTTTGATTTTTTTAGATTCCACATAAAAGTGAGATCATACGGTATTTGTCTTTCTCTGACTTATTTCACCCAGCATAATACCCTCTAGGTACGTCTGTGTTGTTGCAAATGGCAAGATTTCATTCTCTTTTATGGCTGAGTAATATTCCATTGTATAATATAACACATCTTTATCCATTCATCTATCTACGGACACTTAGGTTGTTTCCATACCTTGGCTATTGTAATAATGCTGCAGTGAACATAGGGATGCACGTTATCTTTTTGAATTATGGTTTTTGGTTTTCTTAAGGTAAATACCCAGAAGTGAAATTGCTGTATCATATGTAGTTCTATTTGTAATTTTTTGAGGAACCTCCCATACTGTTTTCCACAGTGGCTGCACCAATTTACATTCCCAACAACAGGGCACAAGGGTTTCCTTTTCTCCACATCCTTGCCAACACTTGTTATTTGTTGTCTTTATGATGATAAGTCATTCTGACAGGTGTGAGGTGATACTTCATCGTGGTTTTGATTTGCATTTCCCTGATTAGTTTTATTGAGCATCTTTTCATGTGTCTGTTGGCCATTTGTATGTCTTCATGGGAGAAATGTCTATTTACGTCCTCTGCCCATTTTTTAATCAGATTGTTTTTTAATATTAAGTTAATTATAATTTGGATATTAACCCCTTATCAGATATATCACTCACAAATATCTTCTCCCATTCAGTAGGCTGCCTCTTCACTTTGTTGATGGTTTCCCTCACTGTGCAAAATCTATAGATTCCATGCAACCACTCTCAAAATACCAATGGCATTTTTCACTGAACTAGAACAAAAAGTCCTAAAATTTGTATGGAACCACAAAAGACCCCGAATAGCCAAAGCAATCTTGAGAAAGAAGAACAAAGCTGGAGGTATCACATTCCCTGATGTCAAACTATACTACAAAACTATAATAATCAATACAGTATGGTACTGGCACAAAAACGGACATATAGATCAATGGAACAGAATAGAAAGCTCAGAAATAAACTCACACTTATATGATCAATTAATCTACGACAGAGAAGGCAAGAGTATACAATTGGGAAAAGATAGCTTCTTCGATAAATGGCGTTGCGAAATCTGGACAACTACATGCAGAAGACTGAAACTGGGCCATTTTCTTACACCATCTACAAAAATAAGCTCAAAATGGATTAAAGACTTAAATGTAAGACCTGAAACCATAAAACACCTAGAAGAAAACATAGGCAACACACTCTTTGACATCAATCTTTTAGATCTGTCTCCCTAGGTGAGGGCAACAAAAACAAAAATAAACAAATGGGCTCATGCATTTTAAAGACCACTGGGCATGCATAACATCAGAAAGCTAGATTCAGTGGCAGAGCTTGAAGCCAACTGGAGAGCAAGCAGGGAGATGCTCAGTCTGCTTTGAACCTCGGCCAAGAGGCAACTTCATCTCTCCTCCTGTTCTTGCCACAGGAAAACTGACAGTAAGAAAAAGAGGGCACTAAACCAGATAAGGCCAGATCATTCTCTCCAAAGGTCACTGACACCGAAGTCCTGACTCTTCAAAAGGTCCTTCAAATTAATCAGTCAAAATCTCTGCAAAGAAGTCTCACTGAATTCCATGGCCTCAAAGACAACTGTTATTCCCCCAAATTTGTTGCAGTAAAAATAATGGCAGGACTCAGCTCAAACGCTTCCTCCTCAGAAAGACCTTCTTGGCCACCTTCTCCTAAAAGAACAGTCTCCCCATCCCCTTATTCTCTTTATTTTTCAGAACGTTGTGTTATATGGCTACTTACTTGTTTGCCCCACAGAATATATCTCTAGGTGGGCAGAAACATAGTTTATTCGCTGCTGTGTCCCCAGTTTTGTACAGAGTCGGCATTTAAAATATTTACTGGTTGAATGAATGAGTAAACACTGCATATAACACCTAAGTAGCCTGTTTATGTCCTTTTCAGAAAATTCCATACAGTACAGAAGATAAATCAATTATATCATTTACAATTGAGTATCTTTTTAGAAATTGGGCATCAGGTTTTAGCTCCTGAACGTAACATATTACAACACTGTTGCCATGAGCAAGTGAGATCTAACTTAAAACCCAGATCATCTCTACTCAGTAATACCCTTCCCAGGAATACAGGCCTTCCTAGCTGAGGACTGCAGGCATGGTCCCTCTCCTGTCACAGGACCACTCTGTACAATGTTGTTTCTGCTCGGAAAACGCATTTCTTTTAGGAAACTGAAATTCTAATCTGGATGCTGTGTCAAAGATAAGGATCCTTCAGGAAAAGGGGGAATACTGAGTGGTGGTGAGTTCTTAGACCTTGATGGCATAAATAAAGGCTCCTCTCCAAGTCACCATCCACCAGGGGTTCAGAAGTGGAAATCAAAGAGCTGTTGCCACCAGCAGGACTGCAGACCTGTGGCTTCAGGGCCTGCCCTTGTGTCAGAATCACCCCACTCCCAGCTTGTCTCATACGGGAGGGCTGTTGGGAAGTGCAGCAGAGGATTTGAAAGCAGGACACAAATCCAATATAGGCAGTTTTCTCAAGGTACTTTCCTAACAACATATTCTCAAATGGGAGAATTCTGAAATCATGTTATACCATAATAAATCAGGCAATGCCTCCTTTAAAACTAATCTAACAAGTGATTTACTTAACAGATTAACTTCAGGTTCTACAAACCCACTGGGTCAAAGGCTGTATCAGTCTTTTCACTCTAAGGGAAAACACATATAAATAACCAGGGAAATAAATGCAGATTTGGCTGCTTTTCCACATAACAAAACTGCCCTTAGACAAAAAGAACCTTCTCCCCAAAGCCCCTAATGGAAAATACTGGGCCCCAGCTCTGGAGGGGAGTAGGGAGCTGCACCTTCCAGAAGCACTACTCTCAGATCGTACGACTTTCTCAGAATGAGGCCTGGCTGCAGGTTCCAGCCCTGCTCAAACTTACTGTCCAACAACCCACAAGGTACATTTTCAAGCAAGAGCCTGAACCCTCCAATGAAAAACTGTGTAACAGCAGCAAACTCCCTTCTAATATTCTCTCCAAAAACTTGCATCTTATTATAAATCAAGGGTTCTTATGTCTACATGCAATATTGATCTGTGTGTACATGTGTGGTTTTCTAGAGAGACCTCAGAGTGTTCAGAGGCTCCAAAGGGGTGTATGTCAAAAGAAGTTAAAACACCACTCTTTTAAAGGGTGGCGAAACTTTTTCCTCTGGATTATTTTGGGAAACCGAAGTTTCTCAGACCCGCCTCTGGTTTCTATCAAGCTGGGAACTGTCTGGGGTCAAACACTTTTTCCCAGAAAGAATACTAGGAATCCGGAGGACCAGCTGCCACACTCCTTTTGTGGGTGCAGATCCCTCACATTCCCGGGGTACCCAACGGCAGCCTGCCGGACCTCACTGTTCATGCAGCCTCTGAGATCAAGACAGCAAGTCAGCGAGGTCTCCACTTAGGATGCTGATTCTTGAATTTGCGTTGGACTCTTGGATGTTGGCATATTTCACTGCAAGGCTGTGACACTTCATAATAACTGTTTTTTTCTCAGAAACACATTATTTTATCCAGCTTCCTAAGAAAGATCAAAATTAATGTTGAGTCTTCAATGCTTCAGGACATCACTCAAGATGCAGGGCACTTCTCCATAGAAACTTTCCTCCTGGGCAAGTTTTTTCTTCAACTGAGCGTTTCTACATCAAAAAGTAACCCTGAAGTCACTGTTCCCACTGATCTCTGGCTCCCTCAACACACTGTGTCCTAGACATTTAAAATTTTTCAACATCCTGTAAGAATTAATACTTGTACATTCCCCCTTCTATTTATAAAAATTATTTTTTATTTTTGTTTTAACAAACTTGCTATGAGCTTTTTCTAACATGGAAATTTAAGTATCATATAAATTTAAATATCCTACAGATTACATGAACTCTCCACTCCCACCAACCCTGGCTGCTGGACCTGCTGTGATCACACATTCTTTGTTCCTATAAGCCAGGGAAGAAAGTGACCTTGTTACTCTCAAATATCACTCTCATTTCAAGTCCACCCGGTTACCACTGTTCTTTCACATATATGGCAATTTTTGGTCTTTCTTCCAAGATATGGCCAAAGGTACAATAAAAGGCTGAAAATGACTATTTTCTGCTTGCTCTCCTGGACTACAATCTCCCTCTACCATTTTTTCTAAACCAAAAGGTACCATTGTATTTGGAAAATAATAAATTTTAGAAAAAGGTACCTTTACGCTCTTATTTCCAGAATGACTACATGCACAGAATGAGAAATTAGAATCTGCTGAGAAAACTGCAAAATAATTTCTAATTCTGTTTGCTATAATTTGACAATTCTATCTTAAGAGTCTAGAAAAGATACCATTGTGAGATGTCTCGAAGACATTATCCTAATTGAAATCTATATAAATGGAATACTCAGTTCCTTTTCAAGTCACATAAAAGCACATGCAGACCAGAGATCCTTCCTATTAAATCAAGGCGGGGTGGGATGCCTGTAAAGTACATGTCACCAAAGTAGTAAATATTTTAGCCTCAAAATACCTCAGCCATCTATCATGGTATATGTAAGCGCTGGTCTAGAGACCTTCACATGCTGACACACAAACGAAATACCGAACAGTGCTCCTTTTTAAAAAATCGAAGTCAGGAAAAGCAGACGTGTTCTATTCCTCTAGCTGGTTTTCACCCCCAAGTTTTTGTTTTCCACACGTTTTATTGTTTTCTTTAAATACACTAGACCTTTCACTTCTCTGTGTTCATGGAAAAGAAAAGTGGAATGGATAATCCCAAACAACTGATTTGGGAATGCACTGCATTTTTTGGTAGCTCTCCATTAACATGGGTCTGTGTCAGAGGAGGAGGGATGTAAACCGACTAGAGTCACAGGCACAATGGGGAGAAGGACAGCCAGCTGAAGGCTTAGAGACTGGCAAGAAATAATCCACCCTCGGGAAACTGAAAGCCAAGGCCATAATTTCCTCTGTATTTAAAATCCACAGTGCTGACTCTTCATTAATTTTAGATGAATTTCACAGTAGGTTTTTTGTAATTCCCAACAGCTTGCATTGCTAGCTCATGAGGTGGCTCTATCAATTAAGAGATCTGGTTTCCTGGGCAGAGCCTCCGTATCACATGCCCACCTTCACGTGAAGGTGTTGTGCTGCCAAGGGGCTCACGAATCCTCAGAAGTAGCAGAAGCCCCTCCTCCAAAACCCCGTTCAGGGCCAGATCCCTGAGCCCCCAGGACACTGTGAGAGAAATTCCGAGAGGGGAAGAAACAAACTACCAAAGGTAGAAGATGACCATCTTTGACTGTAATTTAAATTTGACAGGGTTCTGTTATAATAATGCACATCTGTCACCAGTGTTGTCTTATATATTGGCCAGCCCCTGGAAGAATGGTCTTTCTGAAAGCAACACCTTCTGTCTTTTCTGCCTCTGGCAAAATTGGAATAAGGAATATAAAACAGAATCTTACTTTCATGAGCAGAGCTCACATCATAGGATACACATGAGGTCCACAAGGAAAGAAGCGAGCCAGTGACGGTGATGCCAGATGTGGGTTCCTGACCAGTCAGAGGCTGCAAGAGCAGATCGCTGGACTTCCAGGCTGGAAACGGTGAGCTGAGACCCCAAGGCATTCCAGGGGGGGGCAGCGTCGCCCCAGGGCGGGGGGGGGGGGGCGGTGTGCGGGGGTGGGGACTGGGTCATTGATCAAAAGAAACTGACTAAGGAAACCAAGGAGAAAATATCATGGTGCAAGATACCTGGCTCAGAGGACAAGTTTATCCAGTGCTCTCCCACAGGGATATCTTAAGGATTTGAGGAGGGGCAAGAGGCCAGTAGTGAGGAAAGAGAATCTCAGGGGTCCAGGGACAGAGAGCCTGGCATGATGACTGGTGAGGAGAAGCCAAGCTTGCACGCATGGACTCCCACCAGCTAGGACCCTGCAGCCCTTGTTCTAGGTTCTCCCCCTACTGTGAATCGGTCCCTCCATTCTAAAAAGCTGGCTTCAGAGCTTTTTAGACGAGATATAAAGAAACTCTAGAGCTGGAGTTCTTCTGTAACTTAGCCTGATGAACATCAAAGACCCCACCCCACTGCCACCACTGTCACTGCCACTGCAGCCAAATGCACATACACAAATACCCACAAGATTTCGCATTCAACTTGCGGGAAGACAAAGACTTCTCCCTTCCCCTGCCCAAAGTTAAAAACCCTGACTGAAAGAACTCATTGCATTGTTTTGAGTAAGAGGGTGGTGTTTTGATCCACACCCTTTGGATGGTGGGTGTGTGGGCTGTAGGCAGTCGGGGCAGGGCAGGAGACACAGAGCAGGGTCAGGTCCTGCTCTAGGAAGACGACAGTTATCTACGGCCTCCCAAAGCTTCACCAGGATTTTTACTCCTGGAACCAAGACGTTAATGAGAAGATAGCTGGTTACTTTCTAGACACTCCACAAAATAACCAAAAAATTGAAAAACAAACAAAAATTCCAAAACATAAAAGTGCTTACCTAAGTTAAAAAAGAAAGAAAAACTGGCATGTTGACTTATAAACTATTAACCCGGGAGAAAAGAATCTAACTAACCACTTTATAATTAAGAATGTATCATGTTTAATGTTATTCAAATACCTGCTTTAAGATTCTTCAAAGGCCTTCCTCAAAGGGAATGGCAAAGTGGGTAAGGACTTCCTTTAAGAGATTCACAGAAGACTGACTCTCACTGCAAGAGTCTGACCTGCTCACTGACCGTCCCCAAGCACAGCCACTGTCTTCTGAGCAGTGTCATCTGCTGAATGCTCAAGGGATCACTGGAGAGCCAGCCCATATTAACTCACTATGGGGATAACCTCCTTGACAAGCCCTTTCTCAAGCCTCAAAGAATCTGGTTGGAAATCATCACGGTGGTTGGATGAGGGGTTCCAAAGCCAGTTTCCAGGCTTCCCGCTTGTCTGGCAGGGCCACTCAGTCCCTTAGCAACAGCATCACACCACTGAGAGAGACTGATGTAAGCCCTACAACCACAGGCAGGAAAGGAACCGACAGGGCTGAACCACGTACCTGCCCCTGCCTCATCGCTGCAAAAACAAGAAACCAAAACCTCTCATTCCCATTTTAAATACCAATTTGGTCACTTGTATAAAAGAACTCCTAAGGGAAAAATGTGGCCAAAAAATACTCCTTTCTTCCTTAGCTTGAGCACTCATCTCACTCAACACTAACCAATCAACAGTGCCCCCCTGCTCTGTGCTTACTCAGCACGGAGGTGGGTAAGAGGCCAGGGGACCCCGCTGCAGTGCGTGGGAGGAGCCCGGGACGAGCAGGACAGCATTTCCAGGAAGGGAAATGAAAGTTACCAGGTCAACTCTGACAGATAACACAAAACGTCAACAATTCTTATCAGGCCCATTAGAGCAAGGTTTCAGAAGACAGTTAAGTCTGCAATTTCTGGAAGATTTCTTCTAAGCTGCGGGTCAAAATGTATATACTTTAAACATGTATTACATTTTAATTTCTGAGATTAACACTCTGGCATTATAAATTCAAATAGCTGGGAGGACCTCTCTTGACCATCTGCCCCGGAAAACCCTGGGCCCTGTACTTGTTACCTGTGCTGTCAAAACAATTCACCACCCAATCCAGAAACTCAAATTGTGTTTTTTCCTTCCATGAGATTTTCGTACCACAGATCAGACCTCATGAAATAAAATTCACCGCAGGCCATTAAGCCTCTGCCTACACCCCTGTTGGTCACAGTCAAGCCTGAAGACAAAAGCGCGGCTGACCAAATGAGTTTGGTCTCTGGCTCGGAGCATGATCAATAGTCATTTCTATTGGGAGTTTTAGCCTTAAAAAAAAAAAAATTAATGCTCCTGTTTTACTATCAGGATCGAATATCACTCATCACCTCCCCACAGATATTAGCCTACCTTGGGAAATTAAAACAAAAGCAACTCCTTTCCCCTGGGTTTTCTACTACTCTTGACTTATTTTCCACTTCGATCTTGCCTGTGAGCTTAGCCAGAGCCGGCAGCTCCGCCTTCCCCAAGGACAGCTCCCTTCAGCCTTCCTAGCACAGGTACTGGAGTTTCTGCTCCTAACTCTGTGGGGTGGGGCTGGACCGTAGGATGGGAAACCAAGCAGGGGCCACATCAAAGTAGTCACTGCCGTGGGCTAATGTTCCAGGGGTCATTTCTAACAGGCATCTGGATATTAAGGACACAACAATGGCTCCAGTTCCAGCTCAGGTGAGAAGCATTTTTATCAAAGGAAGCAACAAAATAAGGTAGGCGATGCTCACCCCAGTGACCGCAGGGGGAAGAGCAGCCGCTGTGGAGCCCACCTCCCCGGAACCCGGCCCTCTGCCTGTTGCTGGCTGCAGCCCCAGGCCCCTCGTCCTCTGCATGGCTTTACCCCATCCTCAACGTCAACCGGCATTTCCTTATTTGTCATCGTTAGGTCCAAGCAGGACCAGCCCCCAAACACACACACACACACACACACACACACACACACACACACTTCCTTCTACCTGCTCTCAGAGGTAAAATTATCAGCAAGGTAGGGTTAGAATCTACCACATGGTCCACTTTGCATGGAATTCACCTTAACAAACATCTGCTTGGTCTACTACACCTGCCAGGGGCGGGGGGCTCCTGTTTTAAAATCTGTCTATGAAGAAAAATCATTGCCCCTCAATCTGGCAGGCAGAGTCCTAAGGTGAAATAACCTGCCCTCTGCTCCTTCCATCATAACTGAGACACTTCCCGTCAGCCTTCCATGATCAGGGCACACACACTGAATCTCTCATAGCGTTTTCTTTTGGAGCCAGGTATACCCACACTACTTTGCTCTATTCTCACCCTCCCTCCGCCAGGTCATATTTACCTGGCTGTGCTGTTAAGGTTTCCAGGGCACGGAGCCATCACCTGCACACCCTCCGACAGGGGCATTCTCAACCGGCTCTGACGCTAGCTCCCATTTGGAGCTCCTAGGCGCCACTTCAGTGTCGACACTGCTGCTAAGTCACACAGGTCTCTGAGGTCTCTGGTTCTGCAATTTTCCTGGATGCTTTTCTGTCCCCTTAATATTCAGCTTAAAGCCTTCTTAACCAGGCTTGCAAGTCTCCCAGAAAACATCACTCTGGCCTTCATGAAATACTTCCTCTCTGGTTATCAGAGGCTCTGGTCTAGGGAACCAGCCCCTTCCTTCCAAAAATAAAAACAAAAACAAAAAGACGCATTACCTAGGAAACCAGCTAGAGACATCCCATATCAGTTTTCTCTTTCAGAATCACAGGTTGTAGAAGAAATTTAACCACCGTCTCTGCCAAGTCCTTCCATTTCCTATTCAGAAATTCAGAGTTTCTGGTGAAGACCCAGCTTTCTCCTATGAGTCCCTCCCACATGACAGGAGGATCTGATGAGCACCAGCAGGATCCTCGCCTCAGCCAGAAGTCGGCTCAGGAAGAGGGCAAGTGTCCTCACCTGCTGCAGGGTCAGGTCTAAACACAGCTGCCTCCATTCTTCCCAGTAGCTGGAAGTCTCTCCCCCGACAAGGCACAACTAGAATTCCCTCCCACTGCAAACACGAACAGGGCAGAATCCTGACTCTCCAGAAAGAGAGGAAGACTACTACATCCCTGAGACTTCCCTGGTGGCGCAGTGGGTAAGAGTCCGCCTGCCAATGCAGGGGACATGGGTTCGATCCCTGGTCCGGGAAGATCCCACATGCTGAGGAGCAACTAAGCCCGTGCACCACAACTACTGAGCCTGCGCGCCACAACTACTGAGCCTGTGTGCTGCAACTACTGAGCCCACACGCTCTAGGGCCCGTGCTCCGCAACAAGAGAAGCCACCACAAGAGAAGCCCGCGCACCGCAATGAAGAGTAGCCCCTGCTCGCCACAACTAGAGAAAGCCCACGCGGAGTAGCGAAGACCCAACACTGCCAAAAATAAATAAAATTTAAAAAAAAAAGACTACTACATTGCTGACTGTGGGCTGCATATGGAAGACTCCAACCGTAAGGTCTCAAATTGGAGACCCGTGCTACTAAGGACACACACTCAGTGAGAGTGATGCCTCCTGAGGGCTGGGATAGGAAGCCAGACAGGAGGGCCACCCTTGCAACTCCATAGGCAAATGCCTTTCAAGTCTGTGACAAGGGCACAGACATACTTCTCTTGTAAGACAGTGCTAAACCCACTGGACAGCTCCAACAATAGATTCCCAAGGACTCTCCCCCGACCCCCACCCTGGCCATTTCCCTTCCCAGGTTATTCTACTCTAAAAACTATTCAATCCTTCCAATAAATCCAAGTTTTAAAGAGCATTCTTCAAGTTCCTCCTTGCTCCCAATGTGCTTGCATTCATTCATTCATTCATTCACCCAGAAAACATTTAAGAAGCTTGTGCAATGGGTCAGATACTGAGCTAGGCACTGGGTATATAAAAATGAGCAAAATCGACAAGGTCCCTGCCCTCACGGAGGAAGGGGAAAAGAAGATGTCTCCTAAAGAATATGTCACAACAACAGTGAGAAGTGCTGTAAAGGACAAGAGAGAAAAGGGGAGCGAGGTGAGGGGGCGGAGCTGTTTCCTGAAGAGGGAGCAGCAAGGTGGTTCAGTTCCTGAAAGACAGAGCTCCCTTCCAGCTGGGAATGGAAGGGTGCCTGCACTATAATAACCCAGGAGGAGAGAGGCACGGGCCCAGGCTGAAGCAGGAGGCAGGAGTGGCTGGATCAAGCAGCACTTTTCAGACCAGGTTCAGAATGTGGCTCTTATCCTGGGAGCAACTGGAAGCCTTCCTAAGGTTTTGAGCAAGGACATGGCATGATTATATTGGGAATTTTTAAGACACCACTCTGGCTGCAGAGGGGTGAAGAGATTAGAAAGGAGAGGAAGCAGCTGTGGGGAGAGGAGGGCGGCAGCTGCTGCAGTCTTCGAAGCCAAAAGATGGTAGTTTGGACTAGAGTGGTGGCAGTGAAGTTGGCGAGAAAGAGAACCATTCAAGAGACGTTTAAAAGATGAAAATAACAGCACTTGGTAACGGATGAGATAAAAGCCAGCTTGCATTTGCAGTGAAGAGAAATGTCAATTACCTCCGGGAGAAAATACTGGCTGTATATACTCTGCTGCTCACTGGTATTACACATACTTCCCTTGGCAACTATTTTTCAGAATTTCTAGACAAATTTAAAGCTCTTCTTATTTGCTCTTAAACCTATTCTTTAAAACTGTCATCCATTTTTGAAACACATTTATTGAGCATCTACTATGTGCTGGGGATAGAAAGGTGATCAAGATAGCCAGGCCCTTGGCATGTCTCCTCTGAGCCTCTAAACCCCCCTGGCAATGAATGCAACTCCCAAGGCTAAGGTCACCCTACCTCCAGAAACCTTCACATGAGTCACTCAACAGCCTCCCGTCTACCTCTCAGAGACCTTCCACAATGCAACAGCAGCACAAGCAGGGAGATTCACTCCTTATTTCATAAGATCTGAGCCCTGGGAGACATCCCGCATCAAATCTAACTTCTCCAGGTGTATGAGCTGCCAAAACCTGCTCTTACAGGAAGACAATGAACCCCAAGAAGCAGTTCTTCCTTCTACATAATCAAACTCCTTTTCTCTAAAATGTACTGAGTTTGGGACCTACATGTGAACTGTGCTGTTGCATTTGTTGCCCAAATTAGTTTGTGCTGGATTTTATCCTACCATAGAGATTGAACAGTGTACCTCCAGGGTTTACAAAACCATCAATGTGGCCACATAGAGCTATTTAACTGAAAATTAACTAAAATGAAAACTTCAGTTTCTCAGTTGCACTAGCCACCTTTCAAGTATTTGATAGTCACATGCAGCTAGTGGCCACCATATTGACGGCACAGATGTAGAGGTGTTGCTACAGGGTTCTTTGCTGTTTGATTTGAATTTCCCCTTCAAAAAAAAATACACAAAAGTTTAACATATGGAGACTTTCAACATATTAACTGTGTTCCCCTCAATTTTATAAGTGAATGCTATAATCTGAATTTAAATTAGCATGCACCACAAAAATAGTGCTTTTTAGTTAGTTTCATAGTTTGGGCTTTGTGTATATTTTATTTGCCAGGAATGTTGAAGATAACCTTGTGATTCCTTGTGAGGAAGAAAGGGACCATGATTTTACAAGCCAATGTGGCCAGAGACTGTCTTACTCTTTTTACATACACCCTACACATTGCCCAATATAGTTGATATTCTCAGTAAATACACAGATTAATTGGTAATCTAATTTTGTGCCTACTTTTCATAATCAAGTCTATAAGGGGCTTGCAAGAAATGTTCATTTCAGATTTGGAATCTCAACTACTAACACCAGTCCTGTAATGATGCAGCATGCAGGAATTTTTTCTCTCGGACCATATCTACCATGTGATTTTATATCCCAAAGATACATTTATATTGTGACAGAAAATCCACCAACAATGCTTCATATGTGAAACTATCTTGGAACGAGATTAGCAAAATGTTGGTAATTACTGAGTGACAGAAACACGAGGCTCGTTATGTTATTTTTTACTTTCGTGTATTCAAAATTTTTTTCCAGAATAATAGATCTTTTTTTAAAAAAGGGCTAATGCAATTATATACAAATTCAATCGGTTCTAACAAATATTCTGTAGGGTAATTATAAACTTTGATATGGCTGGGTTCATAGTATTTTACCAAACCTCCCAAGCCAGGTCAAGAACTAACAAAGCCGGTGACTTGTTTTATGAAATTCTCCTCCTGTGTGATCCCGAGGTGGGGTGGTTGTGAGAAAGCACCACACCGTGTCTCTTCAGGTGGGTTCTTCTTTCAGCAACTCGGAGCCGTCATGCTTGATCACCTGATAATAAGGCCACTGGCCTCTGCCTCCTCTTATCAGAAAAAAAGGCTAAAAATCCACTTCCCACAGCCCGACACTAAAGCGGACACCTGCAGACAGAGGAACAATGCTTCCGGTCCAGGTGAGCCCTGCACCCACTGCAGAGGCTCCAGCGCAAGCACTGCCCAGGCGCCGGCTGATGGTTAGCACGTTACGGGCTGTCCCACGCCGAGCCACGGCAGGATGCCTCCAGTGGACTCCAGTGGACGTGCACAGGAGCCATTTCAGTCCTACCTACCACCCTGTGGTTACTTTGCACACAGAATGATGGGAAATGTGGACCCAGAACAGAAGCTCATCCCCTCCAGGCCAAGTTCCCCACTGCCTGTGAGTCAGCAAACCCTTGTAAGAAATTCCCAAGGTGCCTCAAGCAGTGTCCGGCTCTGAGCCCCAGCCCCTCCCCTCTGCTCTGTGATGCACCTGCCTCTCCCATCTTCAGCCCCTCCTCTCAGGCCCTCCTCGCCGCCCCCTCCTTCCCTGAAGCCACACTTGCCACACGCTGCTCCCTCCCTTGAGGTGCTCTTCCCAACACTCCCAGTTGCTGGCTCCCTCCCTTTATTCTTTCTCAGGGCCTGTTCTTTTTCCTCAGAGGAAGGAGACTTCGCACTTATCACAATTTAATATATACAATGCACACGTCTGTTGACTTGTTAATTGTCTAGACTACGAAATGTGCTATGTGCCGGCAGGGAACACATCTGTTTTGCTCCCCATTGGATTTCCAATGCCAAGCACAACGCTTGGCTCCAGCAGACGCTCAGATACTTGTTTAATGAGTGATAATCACTGTTTAGTCAGTCCTTTCAGCAGAAAGACTTTTAAATTTTATATTTCAAGCCCCAAATGATAAACAGAACCATCTTGAGGAACACTGCCTAAAAGACAACATTAGGTGTAAGAAAGGACTTAAAATTGAGTAAGAGAACAGGCCAGCTTATGTCAGCTTTAAGTAACAAACGTGAAATGGAACCCTTATGAAATGCATACTGTGATTCTGAAAGGTTATTTGCGGGAGCAATCCAAGGGGTGGGTTTAAGTCTCAAATCCTAAATAAGGTGGTGACTGAAGAGGGCTCCTCTTGCCCAGTTCCATTCTCAACTGTTAGGATAAGCCAGGGAGGGGCTCAGTGGGTTAGTTCCAATCATCTTCTTGGGGTAAAGCCCTTAGAACCAATCTTCCAAGCAAACCCAACAGACAAAGGTTACCTGGTTGTTTCAAAGCCCACCCTGTTCCCCACCCCACCAGCTTCCTCACAGAAAGGTCAGATTCTTCTCTCAACAGTCCCACCTATGCTCACAGTGACCTGGCCTGTGGTTTTGTTCACCAAAGAAAAACCAAAGAGGACTTAAGTCTTCTGCAACTCCCATAGAGTTCGTCCTTAGCTTTAACAAAGTTCTCCCAATACGCAGCAGATGTTCTGAATGAGAACTCAGAATTTAAACAGGGGTCAGTACACAATAAAAGACTAGGAATGCATGACCCCAAAGCAGAGGGAAATCTCACTTTTTAAACTGGGAAAACTTCCAGGGCACATGGCTTGAGAAGATTCCAAAATGAGGCAGGGTGCATCTGAAACAACCACAGAACTCATATTGGGGAGCAACATAAGCTTGAGTTCTAGTCCCAGCTATAAGCCCTTGTCCTTGCTGTGTGATCTTGGACAAGTTACTTAACTTCTCTGAACCTCAGTTACCTCATCTTAAAATAAGATTGAGACTAGTCTCTACTACTCATAGGATGATGTGAGGTTTAAAAGTAGGAACAGTGCACACAGTAATTCTCCATAAATGATGGTTACTCATATTGTTATCAACTACCCATTCTTTTCTCTTTACAAAAGCACGAGCACAAACATCCACCTGAGGCTTCAGGAGTCATTTCCTTTCAACCATTTAATTTCTCAGATCCTTAGATTCATAAACTCACATAATCTATGACACTGTATTGGAGGGAGTTGGGGGAGGAGACTAAGAAATCAAGTCCTCATTTTGGAAGAGACCCTCAAGATCCAGAGTGGGGAAATGATGTGCCCAAGACACACATAATAACAGGATAAACCCCCAGGACTGGAAACAGGTCTCTTAATACCAACTGCAGTGCTCTCTCTACCTCACTCAGAAACCCAGGGTTTCTGTGCTTTCATGACCTCCTAGCATCCCTCTGATGAATGGTACCTCACAGACACTTCACACAATGCAATTAAGCATTACAAGGAGTTTGGCAAGAGGCAACACGGAATCTTGCATAGAACCTTGAGGTGCTTTAAAATTCACGTATAAGAGTATTCACATCAGCCTACGTTTCCAAACTTCTTATAACGATAGTTATTTTTAACTTGGGATTTAAAGTTGACAAAGAACTTAATTAACAGGCAGGACAAAGGGAGCTGTCTGTCCATGGCTGGTTAGCTCCTGAAGTTAATGCTTCACATGCAGACAAGAGTCAGCCAAAGGACAGAGCTTCACGCAAACTGAAAAACGTTCCTCCAGCCCACAGATCATGGATTACTGCTTGGGCTCCAAGTGGCAAATCTTACGAGATGCTCCCTAGCTTTTCCCCAGAGCCACCTACCAGTTAACCATACGTTCTGTCATCCGACAGGAGCAACTGTTACTGGGTGCTCACGCTGTGCCAGGCACACGAGTGACTTCATGTAATCCTCACAACTACCGATAAAGAATGTACTTCGGTGGTTCACATGACCTAGAACCCCACTATGACACCACTATTTTACGTACAAAAAAGGAAGTCGCTGCCAACTACAACTTAAGACCTCATAGATTATAAGATACTTTTCAGAAATGTTAAGATGAGACAAACTGTACTGTCTTAGCGTTGTTGAAATGTGAATATTGTCCCATTTACAGATAAAGAAACTGAGGTACACAGAGAGAGAAAATAATTGCCCAAGGTCACGGAGCTGATAAGTGGAAGGTTTGGGATACAGACCTGGTAAGTCTGGTCAACTTTTCATGGCAGTAAACTCAAATTTCCTGAGAGCCACATGAATTACCCAAAAACACACCTGGCAGAGAGGAAGGACACAATGGTGCTAACTCTTGTTCCACCAGGAGCACATTAACTGCAGCAATTCTCTGAACATCTCTGAACCTGACCTTTCATGTGTCCAAGAAGGCACTGTGCTAGCCTATAATAAACCGCCGTCCTTCTTCTGGGAAAAGCAATGTGGTACGATGGGAAAAGCACATTTGGAATCAGAAAGTCCTAGACTGAAATTCTTGTCCCAGAGAATTCCCTGGCGGTCCAGTGGTTAGGACTCTGTGCTTTCACTGCCGAGGGCCTGGGTTTAATCCCTGGTGGGGGAACTAAGATCCCACAAGCCGTGTGGTGTGGCCAAAAAAAAAAAAAATCTTGTTCCACTATCTAACCAGCTTATTGCCCTGGGCAAGTTACTGAACTGCTCTGAGCCTCTGTTTCCTCTCCTGTAAATTGAGGCTACCAGCATCTATCTCACTTAGAAGGCTGCTCACGGACGGGAAAGGATATATACATACAAATAGAGAAAGCAGCACATGGCAGAGCTGGAATTCAACACATGCTCTTTTCTACACTAGCCACCTTCTGCTTTGGGACAGAATCAAGGAACAAACAATTCCCTGTGACCTCAGCAATTCCCAAGTGGGACACTCAGGAGAGAATAAGGACCGGACAGGAGAAAGCAGACCCTGAGGGACACTCAGGCAAAGAAAATGAACTGGAAGCACCTGGAGGTCAGGGACAGTTGATGAACTTCCGAACTTCTCAATAAACTGACTGACAGCGGAAAGGGAAAAAAAGAGAGAACTGAACACTATCAAAAGACACTGGTCAACAGATATGAGGATGAAGAGATACCAAACCGGACACAGAAAACCAGTCTTGGAAGATTCAGTTTGATACCCAAAGTGATCTACAGCAGGAAGAATTTCCCCATTGTTCTGTTTTGTTCTTACTTAAGTAATATTCTGTGCATTTCTTCCCCTTCTTTCTTCAAGAGCTTCAGAAAATCCTCAGAAGAGCTTTGACTTGGAGGGAAGGTGAATCATATGGATGTAGAAACAAATTCTTGACCTGTTTTTTTCTCCATCATACCCATAATGCCTCAAAGTGTCTGGCACACAGCCAACTCTCAACAAAAATTAGTTGAGTGAATATTTTTTGACTACATGCTTTTTCACTTTGACCAAAACTGCAAAACATCCTATATATTTATTCTACCTAAAAGCCTAATAATCTTTCCTACTTCTTTTCCAGAAGCATTCTAAAACCATAATCTCTAATACACAAACGATACACTTGGCGAAAGCTATTTCTCCAGTCCTCTCACACGAAGACATTCTACCCTCTCTTCAAACCTCCAACAAGGTCCAGCCCCCTCAGCCCCACCAAACCCCTGCGCTTTCTCTTTCCCCTCCTCTGTCCAGCCCTCGGGTGCCTTGGCAGTTGTCTCAATTACCACCATCATCTGAACTGAATCAGTTTGTTAATCTCCTTCCTCTCAGGCACAGCACCTTTCCTGGAGATAAATGTGCAGGCAGTTCACCCACAGTCCTCCATACACCCCCTACCCATCCCCATCCCAGCCTTCCCTGACACTCCCAGAGAGGCCCAGTGGAAAAAAAAAAACAACATATGGCAAAAATCCCACCCTACCCCCATTACCTCAGGAGGCTGCTTGTTTTCCATAAGTTTAGACCAATCACCAACTTTTAGAAGAATCTGAAAGAATCCCGAAATGATTTAAGGGTTGGGTAAGAGCTGATAGAAATGGCACTTTTGCTCTTTCAATACCTCCTAGAAGGTAAGCTTCACTGTGTCACTGAGCTCTAAACCCACAAACCTAGACTCCTGGGAATTCCCTGGCAGTCCAGTGGTTAGGACTCTGTGCATTCACTGCCCACGGCCCCGGTTCCAACCCTGGTCTGGGAACTAAGATCTCACAAGCTGTGCATCGAAAAAGAAAAACCCACAAAAACCTAGATTTTGCAAACACTCCCTATCCCAGAGTTCAAGGATCATTTGCCCCTCCGTTTTTCCTTGTTGGTTTCCATATAAAAGTCACTCATTGTTTCCCTTCCAGCTTACATCAGGCTCCTGAAAGGACTCCTTTAAATCCTTTGATGAAAACCATCAAAACATGCGAAAGGCTGGTTCTTTTCAATTCCTGTGCAGAGCAGCCCTGGTGTCAAGACCTAGAACTTCAAACATGAATATGGCACCACCCCTGTCTTCATGGAGCCCACGCTTTTCCTCCAACTCTGAAAAAGTATGCCCTCCCTGAGAAGCGTCTATTAAGACGTAGTGACAAAGTACTTCATAGCTTTGGAGGAAGAGCGAGGGTGGAAACAGACTTTGCCCTTACATTGGCTGCCCTGTAACCATAACAACCGATGGTTTAAGTAACCATCAACCCACCTAGGGGCTAAGTTTTCCAAAAACCATGTTCAAAAGGGGAAAACTCCCCTGCACCGACTCCCGCGTCAGCCGTGCATCCTGGGCAGCGTGCGAGGCGCAGCTGAAGCCGACGGTTCAGTCCATCCCCGGTCCCACCGTTTCATTCGTGTGCTCGCCGGCAGCACAGCCTCCGCCGTCACACCCGAGCTCTGGGGCAGGGCACCTGGCATTAGGCCTCAGCCCAATGTCACTTGTTAACCTTCCAAACCCCCGGCTTTCGGGACGCCGCCGCCTCAGGTCTAAGGGACGCAAACCACCCACTACCATCCACGATTTCCAGGAGCTAGAGAAAAACAACCCGAGGCGCAGAGAGCCTCTAAAAGATCCGCGTAAAAGTAACTGCGATTCTCGACTTCCAGGCATTTCGCAACGTGAGCGCTGGGGGCGGCAGGAACCCGGGGCCCCATTCACAAAATTACAAGCTGTTTTCCCTTAGTTTGCTTGTGGACGGTTCTCCCCGGACGGGGCCGAGCCCGGAGCCCGTGGACCGCAGGCTGCGGGGACCAGCCGGAGGGCACCTCCAGCGGGGTCAAGCCCAGACTGCCCCACACCGCCCCAAAGGAAAGAAGGGTGCGCCCGGGGGCGTCGCGGGTAGGCGTCCCTGTCAACTTAACCTAGACCATGGTGACAGCGGGGCGGGGCCCTGGGTGGGCCGGACCCCCGCGCCCCGCCGCGCCAACGGCCGCCGGCCCCCGACCGTACCCCGGACCCTGAGGAGCCGGAGCCTTCTCGGCGGGCGCTCCCTACACCGCCCCACCCGGCCCCGGGAGCGCTCACCCCGGATCCACTGGCTGCCTCATTGTACTGCGCCGGCGCCCGTGCTCCACGGCCGCCGCAGCTCCCGCTACAGCTCGGGATCCGGCCACCTTCCTGCCGCCAGCCCGCCCCCGGGCCACCGGCCGCCCCGCCCCGCCGGCGGACCCGCCCCGCACCCGCGGCCGCCGCCGCCAACCAGAGGGCGGCGGGGGCGGAGCAGGCCGCGCGCCAGGCCCGGCCAATCCAGCCCTCTTCAAGTGCGCCGAGGAGCGGCCGCGGAAATGGCCGGGCGATTGGTCAGGTCTGTTAAAGGGGCCGCCGCCCATGGGGCTGTGGAGAGGGGTGGCTGCGGGGTTACCAGGGAGAGCCTGGTGTGGGAGAGGTAAGAGCTTCTCTTCTCTCCCAGCCTGGCAGCAGCGCTCTCCCCAGCACTTTGCATTTATTAATTTCCTCTTCCTGCAGCCTAGCAACAAGTGGAGACAGAACCTGCCTCTGTCAGAAGGAGAAACTGAGTCTCCTAGAACCAAGGGTCTCCCCGCTCGACAAATTAACTCAGATTTGGGTTTAGCGGGCAGTCAGGCAAATCTGTTCCCGTCCAGTCCCAGAAATTGGCTTACAAAGACACATTCTCATCCTCACCCTGGAGGATCTTTTTAAACATTTTTAATAGACATTCCGTGTGTCTGGTATGGGACTGGGGAAAGTATGCATTTTTCAACGCCCCTCCCCTGAGGCGATTCTGCTGTAGGTGGTACAAGAGCCACACTCAGGCACGTATTTCAAGTCGATCATTGTAATGAAATCCAAATTCAACTGCCAAAAATAAAGAGAAACTTTTTTTTTTTTAATTCTCAAAATCAGTAATACGGTTGGGAGACTTGCTAGTTGGGCTGGACGTCGCCTACTGAGAAACTCAGAACATTTCCCTGAGTGGGTCATGCTGAGATCTGAGTTTGAAGGGCCCTGGGCTAGGATGAAGCAACAAGCCAGTCTTGTTTTCTGACTGGTGAGACAATGCTTAAATACTTCAATGGCAAACACACCCTTCCTCGTTGCCATCACCAGGCCCAGTCATAACCCCAGGAGGGTGCCTTGCCCTTCTGGAGCTTGGTTCCAAAGACATCAAACCCTGCCCACCCTCCCAGACACATTCCTGTCCCCATCCCTGTGTCCCAGACACACATCTGACCCAGAAGTCACTGCCTCGGCTTGAAAGTCAGCCCCTTCCACCTAGACCCCTCCTATGAGGAACAAACTGACTCCAAAGAACAACCGTTTTTGTCGTTGTTGTTGTTTTGCTGTGATATCTGATAGGTGCTGTGTTTGCCAGGAGCAGCTCGACACACACATTCATCAGCCTCGTCAGGATTAAGCCTCTGGGTTGCAGATATCACTGCCTGGGATCACCATTTGCTTCACTTGGCCTTCCCAAAGGAAAAAGAATTCTTGTCTTAAATGGAGAGGGTTCCTTCCGGTCGTGGATATCTGGAAATGTGCAACAAAGGCAGTTAGCACTAGAGAAACAGCCCAAAGCTTGTCTCAGCCACCTCTTTTATTTTTTTTTTATTTTTATTTTCATTTATTTTTATTTTTTTTATTTTTTTAAATCAGTCATCAATTTTATACACATCACTTTATACATGTCAATCCCAATCGCCCAATTCAGCACACCACCATCCCCACCCCACCGCAGTTTTCCCCCCTTGGTGTCCATACGTTTGTTCTCTACATCTGTGTCTCAACTTCTGCTCTGCAACCCGGTTCATCTGTACCATTTTTCTAGGTTCCACATATATTCAGCCACCTCTTAAAACCTCCACCTGGGCTGGGGGTGGGATGGGGAGTGAAGGGGGGTGCCTGGAGCTGCACCACCGCAAGGGTCCCCGGAAGCTGGCAGTGTGCATCTCAGAGTGCCCCCCAACCCTCCTTGCCCAGGCCAAGCCCTACATAAATATTAGATTAATTAATACAGTGTCAATCTTACCTGGAGGCCAATAAGATCTAGCACGAACTCTTAGAAGACTTTCTTTCTGAAAAGTGAGGAATTTGGATGCTTTGAAAAATAAATATACAATAACATAATAATATTAACACGTCCTACCTTTAAGAGGTTACTCTGGGCGAGACACTTTGTCAAGATCTTTGCACATATTAATTCATTGAAACCTTACAAGAACCCTGTGTGGTAGGTATGGTTGTTATTTTCTCCATTTTACGGATGCAGAAGCTGCAGCTCACGGAGGATTGGTAATGTGTCCAAGATCACAAGACTAGCTCAAGAGAGAGCCAGCATTCATGACCTCCTAACTGCCTGCTCCAGTGCCTGCCAAAATGCCCTTCCTTGCTGCCAGAAACAGGATGGCTAACTTCAAAAGGCAAAAGAAGCAAATACCACTGATCTTCACCAAAAGACAGTGCAATATAGCAGCACTGCCTTGGAGTTTAAGTTCCATTGCTCTAACCTACCACCTGCTTGATCTTGAACAAGACATATCATTAAATCCCTTTGAGCCTCTGAGTGCTTGTCTATAAAATGGGATAATAACAAATTCTGCCTCCTTGGGCTGGCATGAAAACCAAATCAAATAAAGAATATCCATAAATACATATGTACTTTGAACTTACAAATGACAAGAGTGATTTTAGAGCTTGGCATCTGTGACTCAGTATAGTGACCAATGACAAAGGCCTGGGATTGTGATGCTAAATTTAGATATCAGACAAGATTCCTTACTTTGTCCCCCAAATAGCTGATCTCTAGGTACAATATGTACAAAGTGAACTAAATCTTTTCTACCTACAGAAGAGATAGAAGTCATAGAAATTCAAACCCGAGTTATTACTCTGGCATCTGCCTCCCTCCCCGCCAACCATCACCCAAGTCTTTCTATCAACCCAGGCTCCAGCTTAAGCCTACAGGTTCCAGTATACTTGAATTATTCCCAATTATGGCGTTTCAAGATAATTCTTATTTTCTCATGAAACTTAAACTGAAAAAAAAAAAAAAAAAGGCTGTACGATTTTTTACTTCAATTTTTTCTTTTTTTTGGCCGCACCACCCAGCATGTGGGATCTTAGTTCCCCAACCAGGGATCAAACTTGCCCCCACTGCGCTGGGAACATGGAGTCTTTACCACTGGACCACCAGGGAAGTCCCTACTTCAATGTTTTGACATTGCATTTCACTCTTGGCAGGAGAAATGGTTATGAAGTACACAAAAACAAAAAGTTGATCCACTTATACATCTGAAAAAAAGGGTTAGGTGTCCATTGCGCCACAAGCTGCACCTTTTTTTTTTTTTTTTCAAGCTGCACCTTTAATGAGCAATCACTGAGAGCTCAGTAAGTACCAGGTGTTGTGCTGAGTACTGGGGATGAAAATGAAGACAGTGTTTGTAAAAAAAAAAAAAAATTGCATAAAGATGGCCTTTTAGCATTAGATCTAGCAGAGAAAGACTGACAAATTGATAGACCATTATAGGCTTCCACAAAGTTAAGCACAGGAGCTATGGCACACAGAATAGGCATTTATAATTGCTGGGGAACCCCATGGTGTTTTAGGGGTGACAAGATGAAGGCTATTAAGAAGAGAAACCAGGGCTTCCCTTGTGGCGCATTGGTTAAGAATCCGCCTGCCAATGCAGGGGACACAGGTTCGAGCCCTGGTCCCGGAAGATCCCACATGCTGTGGAGCAACTAAGCCCGTGTGCCACAACTACTGAGCCTGTGCTCTAGAGCTCGTGTGCCACAACTACTGGGCCCGTGAGCCACAACTACTGAGCCCGTGTGCTACAACGACTGAAACCACGTGCCTGGAGCCTGTGCTTTGCAACAAGAGAAGCCACCGCAATGAGAAGCCCACGCACTGCAACGAAGACCCAACACAGCCAATAAGTAAATAAATAAATAAAATAAAATATATCTATTTAAAAAAAACAGAAAAGAGGAGAAACCAGAGAGGTGATTTTAAAAAAAACAAAAACAAACAAACAAAAAATAACAAGTATGTTGTCACCAAAGGAGAAGAGATTGGAGAAGGAGGGAGCAAGATATGCCTCAGAAAGGTCAAGTTGGAAGAGATCTGAACAGTGCACCTTGGGATTCGGAAATTAGAAGGTTACTGAGGCCATTGACAAAAGCAGTGTAGGTGGGGCTGGAAATGCAGAGTCTCCCTAGAGCTGGGCTGAGGAGAAGAGCTAAGAAACCAGAATGAAGAGGCCGGGCAGGAGAGGACAGGTTCGCCAGGAAGCGCACGGGGACAGGGGAGCTGCCCCTGCGGAGGAAGAGGGTTTGCTCTTCCACTTAAGCTGGTTGCAGACAAGAATGGGTGTGGGTGCAGATTCATTCATAGATGGAGGGCAGGAAGTTAAGGAAATTCCTGCTTGCTGGCTTCTATTATTTTAGCTCTAAAGTGAGAGGCGAAGTCATCTCTTGAGAGTGGGTGGGAGGTAGTAACAGGGGCTTTGAGGGAAACAGTGAAGAACTGGAAAAGCCACCGAGAGGAATGAAGGAGGGAGCTGCCAGATGGAGAGGGAGAATTCTGGGCAGCCCTGAGGGCCCCTGCATTTGAGGCATTCCCAGGATCGGAGTTGGATAGATGGTTATGTGGGGCTCGGCAGCCAGGCCCAGGTGTGGAGAATCCAGAGTCAAGAATTTACAGGGTCAGGAACAGGAGAAATACAAAACAGTGCAGGTTACTGACAACGGGGCGGGGGGCGGGGCGGGTCGAAGTGATGGATCATGTGTTCTAAGTTGGATAGAGATAGAAGGAAACCCAAGGGGGTGGGGAGCTGCATCAGAGGAAATCTGTGGGGCAGGAGAGATGGGAAGAACCAGACTTTGTGTCGATTTGGAGTGGGATGGGTTAGGCGAGGTTTTCACAGACGAGCTATTCTGAGTGATGACAAGGTCAGGTGCGGCCAGACAGTTGGAGTTTCTAAAGACACTCAACTCCTGGATTTTCCCTCCTCTGGTTCCTTATGGAGAATGATCTGAGGCTGTGTGGCCTCCAGTGCTTTCTGTTCACTCTGCACCACCACTGGGCTGACTCTCTGAGATGATGGGGCTGGGAAGAATATCCTTCTCTCTTGTTTGGTTTTCCTTCTAAAATAAAAACCTGGGAATTCCCTGGCGGTCCAGTGGTTAGGACTCCGTGCTTTCACTGCCGGGGCCTGGGTTTAATCCCTGGTCAAGGAACTAAGATCCCACAAGCCGCACAGCATGGCCAAAAAAAAAAAAAAAAAAAACCTGTTAATGAACAGAGGGACTCCCACCATCGTCATGGAGACATGAGCATTTGCGGGAAGGGATACTGGAGGGAAGTCTTCCGGGGCTTTAGAAATGCCTCACCCAGTGGGTTGATACACCTGTGAATGATTCCCGGCCATCAAGGAGCAACAAACAGCCAGCTGATGTCGATTATTTACTTTGCTAATTAGCATGTGAGACCCGAGGTTATTCAATATAAACGTCTCAAAGCTCTGTCATTCCGAGGGAGGGCCACTGGCGGAATGGTGGCTTCTAACCGATTTGGAGCAGAGCCAGAGTGAAGTTCTAGGAAGAAAGACTGACATTTCCCTCCCTTTCCCTGCTGACTCTCTGCCTTGCCTCTCAGGGCCCTCCCAGTGCTCCACGCAGAGAATGAATCCATTGTACAGCGGTCACTCCCTCACTTTCCCTCTAACCTTGACATCACCCGCCATCTTTGCTGCCTTCCAACCCCCGGGCCCTCTACTCCACTTCGGCACAGGAGATTCAATCTCTGGCTTGCCCAGAATCACCCTGGAGCACAATTTTAACTCCAGGGATAGAGGGTCAGCAGTGCAGCCAACAGGTTCTGGCCCCAGCCCTGCACCATCTCTCCTGTCCCCTTAAGTAGCAGAAGTGGGAGGGCTCAGCTGGCCATTTTTTTTTTTTTTTTGCCCACTCCGCTTGTGGAATCTCAGCTCCCCAACCAAGGATTGAACCCAGGCCACAGCAGCGAAAGCCTGGAATCCGAACCACTAGACCACCAGGGAACTCCCTCAGCTGGCCTTTTAATGACGTATACATCCACCTAAACATACGGGAAGGTTATTTGTTTGTTTTAATCTTGAAAACATGATTTACATACCCTGATATAGAGTAGCTAGACGTCAGTGGGAAATGTCCACTCCCAGTCTGGTGGTTAAACAGAATTAGAAATGGAAAGCGTGAAATTGCTCGCCTTTGCCATGTCCACGTGGTTACTGTACTCAGCACCTACGCGATTCAGAAGACAAAGATGGTCTATATTTGGGTGAGAGCTTAGGCAAAGAAAATGTTTGAATCTGTTTTGGCCAGGGTTCCCCCAAACGCAGAACTTGAGACAAAGCTCACATGTGAATACATTGCTGGGGAATGTGAGCGCAGGGAGCATACCTGAGGCTCAGGAACCAAAGCAAGGATAGAGGCAGAGGCGTTTGATAATGTGTTATTGGGGTGGCCACGTTCCAGGCTGCTCGATTTGGAGAGACTGAGAAGCCCTAAGAAAAACATCTCAGGACCCACCTTCTAGGATGGGGGAGAGAGGGGGAGACATTTACCCAATGGTTTCTGCCCCCATTGGTGAAAAGCTCTGCACAGGGGCCTGCACCCTGCTTCCAGGATGCACTGGCCTGGCACTGAGTGGGCATCAACCGAGATGCCCTGGGTGGGGTCTGAGGTACCGGCTGTGAGCCAGAGGCAAGACACTGTCAGACTGTACCTGCTGGAAGCTGGTAGGAGCAGTCACAGAACTGACCACTCCGGCAGTGGCTGAAGATCTCCAGTGGGACACAGAGGTTTCTGATACAAAGTCCATTTTCAAAAAGAGGAATGTTGCACTGTCCAAAAAAACCTGCCATCTTAAGTTAGGCTTTAGGGATGTAAGATTTCAAATGTCTTTTAATGTTGTTATAATGTTCTCTTTAGGGAAGCAGCATTAGTCTAGTGACTTTGGGGTCATTTGGACATGGGTTCAGGTTTTGCCTGTGTCATTTCTGAGCCATGTGACTTTGGATAAGATACTGAACTTCCTTGTACTCCTGTTTCCTCATCTGTAAATTGGAGATATCCACATCATATGCTGTTGTAAAGATTAAGTGTATGCATAAATGTTTAGTGTAGCATCTTTACATAATAGGTGCCCAATTAATGGAAGCTGTTGTTTTTGTTTTTGTTTTAAAGATAGTAATCATCTTTTCTTTCTTTTTTTTTTAAAATTAATTAATTTATTTATTTATTCTTGGCTGCGCTGGGTCCCCGTTTCTGCGCGAGGGCCTTCTCCAGTTGCGGCGAGCAGGGGCCATTCCTCATCGCGGTGTGCGGGCCTCTCACTATCGCGGCCTCTCTTGTTGCGGAGCACAGGCTCCAGACGCGCAGGCTCAGTAGTTGTGGCTCACGGGCCCAGCCGCTCCGTGGCATGTGGGATCCTCCCAGACCAGGGCTCGAACCCGTGTCCCCTGCATTGGCAGGCAGACTCTCAACCACTGCACCACCAGGGAAGCCCTAAGCTGTTGTTTTTTTATTCTAGGGAAAATTCCTGGCCATGGAGTGTAATGCATACAGGAAGACAATCGGGTGATATGCTTAAGCCTCAAAAATAGAAGTAAAAGAAGCTATCACATGGTTGCAGGCAACCAAAAATGTCTAATACTTTAAAACAACTGAACAGCTTTTATCTACAGTGACTACATATCTTGGAGTTTCCAGGAAAGCATCAATTTCAAATGTTCTCTCATGTTGTCCCAGTACAAAAACTCCTATTTGAGAGGCAGTCACCTTGAGCTTGGACCAGAAAACAGCATTATAGGTATATCCCATCAGGAAGGGGGAACATCAGCCCTCTAGTTTCCTTTGCTCCCCACTCTCCTGGAATGCAAGCAACACAGCTTTTTTTTTCCAAGAAGGTTCTTCTTCCCACACCTCAGCTGAGGGGCCACAGCTCTGTTTGCACAGGTGAGCTAATTAACAGCCACTGCCTTTCAGAAGAACCGGAAGCACAATGACTGCCACACAGCAGAGGAGGAACCAAAATCCACAGGTGGAGGGCTCCTTCCCCACCCGCCAACCCCCCAGCACCCCTCTCTCCCACTGTGCCTGTGTGATCCACCACAGCAGGAAATGGTTTGGGTTTTTCCATTATGAAAGTGATAGAAGCTCGGTGTAGGGTATGAAAAAAACACAGAAACCTAGGAGAAGGAAGAAAAAAAGCACCACATATTTTCTTATCACCTATTAACAATTGTCAACACTTTGTTTGTATTTCCTCCTGTTCTTTTTTAAAGCATAGTTTGTTTTACATAGCTGTTATTTTACACTAGATACAATTTTGTATCCTTTATTTAAAAGTTAACATGGTAACATAACGAGTAGCAGTACAGGATAAGGGAAAGAAGGGTTTGGCTTGGGGTCAGAAGAGTCTGAGTATTAATCTCAGCTCTGCCACTTATTCACTATATGACTTTGGGCGTATGATTGGTCTTTTCTGAGCCCCAGGTTTGTCATCTGTATAAGGAAGATGACAGACACATCCAGTCTCTGCCACTAGTTTTCTGTGTGGTCCTAGACTATAGGACCTAAACCATGGTCTAGATTGTAAGTTCTATGAGCACAAAGCCCTTCTGACTAAACCCCTAGAGCCTGGATTTGGTGGACTAAAGATGGCCACAAACTCTTCTTGGTCATTCCCGCCATCCAGAGGTAGAGTTTATTCCTCCACTTCTTGGAATCTTGGGCTGGCCTCGTATGGTAGCCAGCCTCCAAGATGGTCCCAGTGATCCTCACTTCCTGGTCGTTCATGCCCTTTCATAGTCTCCTCCCACTGTGAACCAGGGCTTGTCTGTGTGATAAAAAGAGTGTGGCAGAAGTGATGAAGTCTGACATCTGAGGATACTCAGATCCTCATCAGTATAATAAGGATACTCAAGCAGCCTGTGGAGAGGCCTGTGTACAGAAGAACTGAGTCCTCCTGCCAACAGCAAGCCCCAGTTTGCCAACCATATGACTGAGCTACCTTGGAGCTGAGCCCTCCGGTCCCAATCAAGCCTTCAGATGAGTACAGCTCTGGATGACATTTTGACTGCAATCTCATGTGATGACCCAAGCCAGAACCTCCCAGCAAAGCTTCTGCATGATTCCTGACTAATCCAGAAGCTGTGAGACAGGAATATTTATCATCATTTTAAACCACTAAGTTTTGGGATTATTTGTTAGGCAGCATAGATAACTAATACACTCTAGGACTGACTTTGACCCACAGAATGCAGCAGAAATGGGATTCCGAGACTTCTGAGCTCAGGCCTTAAGAAGACTGAGAGGACTGACAGCTTCCACTTCCTGGCTCTTGGAAATCAGTCACCTGCTTTGAGAAGACCAAGCCACTTGGAGAAGCCAGAAAGAAGAGAACGGAAAAAAAGAAGAAGAAGAAGAAGGAGGTGGGGGGAGGGGGAGGGGGAGGAGAAGGAGAAGAAAAGAACTGAGGGACACCGGATGAAAGGCCCAGCTACTCTCCAAGCACCAACTGCTATCACTGTGAATAAGCCTCTCAGAGGGTCCAGCTGAGTCTCACCCCAGATGACCACAGCCTCAGCCATCATCATACGGGGCAAAGAACCACACAGCTGAGCCCAGTCAACCCACAGAAATGGGAGAATAAAATGGCTGTTGTTCTAAGCCTCTGAGTTTTGGGGTGATGTCCTGTGTGGCAATATGTAACCAAAACACTGGCCCAGCCCCTGGCACGTAACTGGCTCTTGAGAAATGTCTGGGGAAGAAACGGACAACCCTTGTTGGGCTTCCATTGCCTCTTCTATAAAATCACAGAGGTCAGGCCGTTCCACACCTTACCCATTGCGAGTCGCTACCTCTCTATTGTGTTGTGCCTGCTCACCTGGCTGCCTGCCCCACGGCCTCACTTTACTCTCGTGGGAAGACTCCAGTGTCTGTGGCATCGCCGGCCCTCACCCCCACGCTGGCTCCTCCTTCTTTCTTTCTGTGGCACACATACCCCGGGCCCTCACGATGCTCTCCTGGTGATTTCAATCATGGGGCTGTATAACTTGCCAGGAAGAGATTAGCACAGGCCCTTCACCTTACAGGCAGCACCGGCTCAATTCAGCCAGAGGAAACTGGGAACTCTCCTATCAGATCCCTGGGGCACACTGGCAAAGAAGGGAGCAAACACACGGACATCACTTTCCATTGACCCTTCCTCAAGGCCAAGTCCTACCGTTGTCTTTGGGCTAGAAAATGATTGACCTCTTTCACGGTATCCAGGGCCCCACTAAGCCTCCTCAAATAGACACCAAGTCTCTGCTTCTGAGAACTAGCGCTCAACTTCTGGTTTACTAGGTTCCCTGGTTTGCCATAGAGGCTCCGTGATTTTATTAGCAGTGCCTACAGCTATTTGGGGTGGTAGATCTCTATCACTGCCATAAAAAAAATAAAAAATTAAAAGGGCTGGAGAAATCAAGAAGTTAGCCTGAGGTCCAAAACAAACCCTGCTTACTGGTGGAATTGGCATTGCCTCCTTCCCATTTTCCAATCACCTATCCCACCCTCCTACTCCTACCTTGACTCTCATAGCCCTCTGAGCAATCACAGTGCGACCCATTTAAATGATTATTCAGAAGAGCAATTGCCCCTTCCTGACTATAAGTCATCCCTCAATCATCGGCATCATCGTTATAATTAGTAAGGCCTCTCTCATTAAGCTGTGAAGGCATCTGTCCCGGGCTTTAGAAAGTCACCCAGTTTCTGGAGACTGAGAGGGACCATAATGTTATTCATCCATCCAGATGGAAAATACTGATTGAACATCTACTGTCTCCTGGTGCTCGGCAAGGTGCTAGAGACACAGCGGTGAACAAAACCCAGGAGCTTGCTGTCCAGTGCCGAAAGCGTTCCTCTGCTTTGTGCAAGTTATGGTGCATGTCACATCCCCAGGCCCAGCTCATGCTATAGGTTTCATACATTTCAGAGAAGAGGAGAAAACACAGGGCTCCCGCTATTCTCCAGCCTTACCCAACTGCCTGCTTGGTCTCTCGTGGATGCCTGAAAATCATCCCATGTTAAAAGTCCTCAAAAGGAGCTCTTGGTCTCTGCCCACCCCCATCATAGTCAATGGCACCATGGCCCACCCACTCACTTGCTGGAGTCAAGAACATCCAGAACAATGAGTTGGGACAGGGGGAGGGATAAACTGGGAGATTGGGATTAACATATACACACTACTACATATAAAATAGATAGCTAATAAGGACCTACTGTAGAGTACAGGGAAATCAATAATCTGTACTGACCTATATAGAAAAAGAATCTAAAAAAGAGTGGAGGGGGCTTCCCTGGTGGCGCAGTGGTTAAGAATCTCCTGCCAATGCAGGGGACATGGGTTCGAGCCCTGGTCTGGGAAGATCCCACATGCCGTGGAGCAACTAAGCCTGTGCGCCACAACTACTGAGCCTGCGCTCTAGAGCCCGTGCTCTGCAACAAGAGAAGCCACCGCAATGAGAAGCCCACGCACCACAACGAAGAGTAGTCCCCGCTCGCCGCAACTAGAGAAAGCCCGCTCGCAGTAACGAAGACCCACCACAGCCAAAAATAAAATAGATAAATTAATTATTAAAAGAGTGGATATATGTATATGTATAACTGATTCACTTTGTGAATAACACTGTGTTAGTTTCTGCATGTTATAAGTCAACTATACTCCAATAAAAATAATAATAAAAGAAAAAGAACAATAATCTGGGATTTCATCCTTTCCAGCTCACATCCAATCCATCAACATACAAACATGCTCTAGCATCTCTTTTCTGAAAAACCCCCTCCCTCTTGCCCAGACTCCCTGCTGCTGTCCTATTCTCTGCTATCCTTTACAGCACAACTTCTCAAGAGTTCTCCTCTTCCTCTCCCACCATCCTCTTTAAGCTGCTCCCCCAGCGTCTTCCACCTCCACTGCTCCCCTGAAACTGCTCTTGTCAAATCATTGATGACCTCCACTCTGCCAAGCCCAGGAGTCATTCCTCTGACCTACTTGACCCTTACTTAACCCTTTTCAAAGCATCCATTGACCACCTCCCTACTCATCCAATCCTCGTTCCCGTAGTCTGGTCTCTCATATTCCCTCCAAGCCGTGGTGGGATGGAGACAGCAAGCTTTGACAACCAGGTCACATGTTTCTTTTTTTTTTAATTAATTAATTTATTTATTTATTTATTTTTGGCTGCATTGGGTCTTTATTGTTGGGTCTTCGTTGCTGCGTCCGGGCTTTCTCTAGTTGCGGCGAGCGGGGACTACTCTTCATTGTGGTGTGTGGGCTTCTCGTTGCGGTGGCTTCTCTTGTTGCAGAGCTTGAGCTCTAGGCGCGTGGGCTTCAGTAGTTGTGGCACGCGGGCTCAGTAGTTGTGTCGTGGGCTTAGCTGCTCCACGGCATGTGGGATCTTCCCAGACCAGGGCTCGAACCCATGTCCCCTGCATTTGCAGGCAGATTCTCAACCACTGCGCCACCAGGGAAGTCCCAGTTCACATGTTTCTGATGGCCTGTTTCTTGTCCAACAGATCAGACTTCAGGCAGGACCTTGATGTGTCCGTGGGTGCCGGGAAATGTCATAGTGGGGAGCTGGCCAGGGCAGGCCGTGGGATGTCACCAATGTCTCCACAAGTCTGTTCTCTTCGTCTTTTACATGGAGCTGGAAATGGAAAACCTAACATGTTTTTTTTCTTTTTTAATTAATTTATTTATTTTTGGTTGTGTTGGGTCTTCATTGCTGTGCACAGGCTTTCTCTAGTTGCGGCGAGCGGGGGTTACTCTTCATTGCGGTGCACGGGCTTCTCATTGTGGTGGCTTCTCTTGTTGCAGAGCTTGAGCTCTAGGCGCGTGGGCTTCAGTAGTTGCGGCACGCGGGCTCAGTAGTTGTGGCGCGTGGGCTTAGTTGCTCCGCGGCATGTGGGATCTTCCTCGCCCAGGGCTTGAACCCAGGTCCCCTGCACTGGCAGGCAGATTCTTAACCACTGTGCCACGAGGGATATCCCAAACTTAATGTTGATATGGGAGAGTGATAGGATTGCTGTGTTCCCCCCCTCCCAACCCCCGTCTCAATTTCCATTACTGCTGTTACAATGTTGTTTGGGCAACAGAGGAAAGTTGAGTAACCCAAAATAAAATGCCTGATAAGAAGATTTGGCCCTCACGTGTGGATGGAGAGTTCCGGGGGGTGGTGCCAACGGTGGGCAGCAATCTGTGGATGTGACAGCCGGGGGTCTGGCTGGTATCACTCAAGGCTCCCCTGCAGCTGTGATGGTATCTCAGTGACCTTTTCAAGAGCTTGGCTATAGCATTCATGTATCTGCTATGATTCTGGTTAATGTTTATGCTGACAGAGCGCCCAGGGAACAACATGGAACCTCCTTGCCTTTTCTCCCTTTCTGGAGAACAATCCATCTTGAATCCCAACCTTTTTCATCAACATCCACCTCCTTCTTCTCAAACCTCTTCACTTTTACCAGATTCTTCCTTTTCTTTCTTTCTTTTTTTTTTTTTAATTTGGCTGCACCACACAGGCTTGCAAGATCTTAGTTCTCTGACCAGGGATCGAACCCTCACCCTCGGCAGTGAAAGCTCGAAGTCCTAACCACTGGACTGCCAGTCTGGAATTCCCCAGACTCTTCCTTCTCTAAAGATGAAATCGAGTCCTGTCACCTTGGAAACCCATTTCCTTTGGCCTTGGGTTGTAAATCAGAGTGGCCTAGATCCCTCTGGTCCTGAGTATCTCCTTTGCAACACTTATCCAAAGGGGGATTCAAGTAATTATTAGCACCTCTGCCCCTGGACGGTGAGCTCCAGGAGGGCTGGGTTGGGATCTTGTCTCTCCCTCCTTTTGCAAGACCAGGCCCATCATAGGCCCTCGGTAAACACTCGTTGCTGAAGGAGTGACGTCCAGTAAGAGACAGTGAAGGGTCCTCCCTGGACCCGTTGGACCCGGGGAAACACCTCTCAGCTCTTCTCTGCACTTGGCTCTTACAGACACGTGCTCTGTTCAGCAGAATTCAGAAAGAATTCTGCCTCCAGCCTTGTCTACCAGAAGGAAAGAAGGAAGAAAGTTCCTGCCTGCCAAGTTGGGATATTTTTAGACTAGAAGCCACCGGGATGAGCTGGAGTTCCTGTCTCGCTCCATGGTGGTGTGGCGACCTCATTTCCTTCTCTGTCTCAGAAGTTTCTAAGTGACAAGTCCCATGGCAAGAACAGAGCAGCACCAGGAAAAAAAAAAAAAAAAAAAAAAAGAGGCAGAAACCCTCTAGTCTGGATCCTTAGGATGGAGTTTCCAAAGCCTGGAGAAAAGTACAAAAATCCTTCCTATATATGGTGGCGGGCAGGGTGGTGGCTTCAACGACTACATCTAACATCCACTGAACTTAATGAAACCCTGCAGTCATGCTATTTGTTTAACGGTGTGCACTCTCTCTGCCTTAAAAGATTTTATTTCCTAAATCACGTGCAATATATAAGGATAGCCAGAAGTTCCTGTTTCTATGGCCAAGTCAGTGGGGAAAAAAGGGGAGAGGGTGTGCTAAATTTTGCTTTTTCTTAAAGACTTAAAAAAAAAGAATATCCAGGGTTTTTAATAAAATTTATATTTCTAATTACTCATATAGTAAAAGCCAAAGACATCTGACATTTACTAAACACCTACTTCATTCTTTTTTTTCTTGCCTTTTTTTTCTTTTGTCTGTGCCTTGCAGCTTGTGGGATCTTAGTTTCCCAAGCAGGGATTGAACCTGGGCCCTCAGCAGTGGAGTGCAGAGTCCTAACCACTGGACTACCAGGGAATTCCCATCTTGCTTTATTTAAAATCTAGATATAGGGGCTTCCCTGGTGGTACAGTGGTTGAGAATCTGCCTGCCAATGCAGGGGACATGGGTTTGAGCCCTGGTCTGGGAGGATCCCACATGCCGCGGAGCGACTGGGCTCGTGAGCCACAACTACTGAGCCTGCGCGTCTGGAGCCTGTGCTCCGCAACAAGAGAGGCCGCGATAGTGAGAGGCCCGCGCACCACGATGAAGAGTGGTCCCCACTCGCCACAACTGGAGAAAGCCCTCGCACAGAAACGAAGACCCAACACAGCCAAAAATAAATAATAAATAAATAAATAAATAAAATTTTTTTAAATAAATAAATAAATAAAATAAAACCTAGATATAATTGACATATAACATATTAGTTTCAGGTGTACAACATAACGATTCTGTATTTGTATATATCGCAAAACGATCACCACAATAAGTCTAGTTAACATCCATCACCACACATTATTAGAAAATTTTTTCTTCTTGTGATGAGAACTTTTAAGATCTATTCTCTCAGTAACTTTCAAATGTACAATACAGTATCATGAACTACAGTCACCGTGTTGTACATTACATCCCTGGGACTTAGGTATTTTACAACTGGAAGTTTGTGCCTTCTGACCCCTTCACCCATTTCACCCACCCCTACCTTTACCTCTGGCAACCACCAATCTGTTCTCTGTATCTCTGAGTTTGGCTTTTGTTTTTTGATTTTTTTGATTCCATATATTAAGGACTCTTGAAGACTGAAAAACCAAGACCTATGGCTGGGGCACCATGCTGTTCCCAGTCTTTCCTCAACCTCCTCGTTTGAGTTTACCTGCATGGGGACCAGCTGCCCAAAGCGAGTGCCGTGTGACAAGCCCAAACCTGGCTGCTGGGAGCATTGGCCGGGTGAGTCCTGTCTGTCCTGGAGAAAGAACACAGGAGGGTGGATAGAAGGTGCCACCCCACAGGAGGGAGAGCAGGGAGGGCAGGAGGGCGGAGCATCCATCAGTCTGAAGGAGGACTGGTGTTCCTTGGCACACCGTCTGGGAACCACTGGCCTTCCAGCTCAGGTCCCACAAGCTCCTGGGCTGGGCCCGCCTGCCTCTCCAGTTTCTCCTCTTCGCCTTGTGTCAACTTTCTGCTCCAGCCACACCTCGATGCTCACATTTCCTCAAACGAGCAAAGGTGTTCATGCCTCTGTGCCTTTGCACAAGCTGTCCCCTCCCTGAGCCTGCAATGCTGTTTCCCTCCTTCCCTCCCTCCATGTGCCTCAAGGACTGGCCGAAATGTCTCCTGTTCTGGAAGTGGTTTCCTAAGGCTTCTAACCAGAGCTAATTACTCCCTGGGTTGCACCAGCCCTAGCACTTACCTCTACTACAACACGTCTCTCCAGGTAATATTTGTCTTCCCATGGCTCTCTCCTGCGGAGGGCTGTGACCTTCTCGAAGGGCAGACTGCACTTGCTTTATTTCAGAATTAACACCATGCACAAGGCCTGGTACACAATAGGTGTTTGTCAGTTGAACTTCCTTAGCTGTCCTCTAGTCTGTTTTCTTAATATATTTTTCTGATTATAAAAGTAATTCACGCCCACTGTGAGATTTGAAAAAAGACACATGTATATATGATATATATTTAAAGAAGAAATACCCATAATCCTAGAGGGATCAGGGTGAATGAGTCTCAAATTTGCATTAGCATAAGAATGTCCTGTGTGAGCTAGTTAAAAACAGAGGCACTCAAACCACAGCTGGGCCACCCAGCTTCTGCCCCAGTGTGTGTGTGCACATGCGTGTGTGCATGCACACGCGTTTAATAAACTTCCAGTTGATTCTAAAATGCATCTCTCGGACATTCCCTGGTGGTTCAGTGGTTAGGACTACATGCTTTCACTGCCGAGAACCTGGGTTCAATCCCTGGTCGGGGAACTATGATCCCTCAAGCCGTGCGGCGTGGCCAAACAAAAAAATTAATTAATTAAAAAAAATAAAACGCATCCCTCATTAAGGGTCCTTGTTTAGGTGAATTCCAATATTTTGTACTATGAACAAGGCTGCGATGAACATCTTTGTATGTAAATCTTTGTCTATGGGTCTACTGATTGCCTTAGGAGAAATTCCTAGAAACAGAATGATTGAGCCAAAGGGCAGGAAGGTGTTTCAGGCTCTCAGAGGAGTTATTCTTCAGAAAGATTTTGCTGCTCCCTTCTCCCACCAGCAGCTTGTGAGGGTGTTGTCTCACCACGCCCCCATTATTATGGCCACTTTGGACAAGAAAGAATACAAGAATAGTTGCTATTAAATGTGAAAGAAAAATCGCCTAGCTTGGTGTTTTTTTAAGAGGGACATTTAACGAGCTTTTGAAGTATAATTACTGTTTAATCAAGCCTGGGAATGCACAGTCATTATTTTCTTTTTGTGCACACTTGGTAATTTTGCCAACGAATGCTGTGAACACCCATCACTTCATCTGTTTTCATGGGCTTATGCGGCTTGTTTTCCTAGAAGAGGTTCGATCTCTCGCTCTGTGCGTGTCTCTACCTCTGTCTCTTTCTTTTGCTGAGGCATGTAGACTTTGAGTTTAGTTTTTTCCTCCCCAGAGTCTCAGCTAATGAGCAGGTCCCCTCACCTGAGATGCTCATACCCACCGTGCGGGTAGCCGTGCCCGTGGCTAGCTGCCCACCACCTAGAATGGCGCTCGCATTTTCTCCCTATCTGCCTCCATCCAACTCTGACAAGTGAGGGCCGAGTTTCTCAGTGTCTGGACCCACCTGCACCAGAGGAAGAAGCCTGCTGGGCCAGCTCCTTCCTGCCTGAGAATGGAAAAGGCCACAGCTCCTTTGGCTATGCTCAAGGAGGGTCTCTGCCATCTACAGTGTAGTAGGCAACGAGAAGCTTCCAGGAGGAGGGAACTGCCCATGACCAAGGCCAAAGGAGGACAATAGCCATTCAAACATTAAATATCCTCTAATCTGCAGTTCTCAGGCTAGAAATCTTACTTAGAGAATGCTCCCACATGTGCATGATGCTATTTGCAAGGGCTTTCCCAGCTGTTTACAATGGAGAAAAAAAAGCCCACTAAAGGGCAACTGATTAAATAAGTGAAGAACCCTGCATATCATGGGATACCAGGCTGGTGCACCAGGCAACATTTAACAGTTAAAAATAATGAGGCAAAAAAGACAAACCTGTATAGACGGCGGGAAAATATCTACTGTTAAATGAGAATAGCAGGCAGAAGAAAAATATGTTCAGAATGATCCCGTTTCTGTGAAAGGCAACAATTTATTCAACCAACATTTAGTAAAGACCTATTATATGCCAGGCACCATGGATAAATAGGCAAAACCACACAAACCTTGTCCCCCATGGAACGTGCATAAACAGGGATTATCACTAAACAGAAAGGAGCCTGGAAGGAACTGTTCACCCTGGTTATTTCTAGGCAGGGTGCATGGGAGCAGGGAAATGGTTTTAAGAAGAGTTTTCAGGGACTTACCTGGTGGCGCAGTGCTTAAGAATCCGCCTGCCAGTGCAGGGGACAGGGGTTCGATCCCTGGTCCGGGAAGATCCCACATGCCGCGGAGCAACTAAGCCCGTGCACCACAACTGCTGAGCCTGCACTCTAGAGCCTGTGAGCCACAACTGCTGAGCCCGTGTGCCACAACTACTGAAGCCCACGTGCCTAGAGCCTGTGCTCCCCAACAAGAGAATCCACTGCAATGAGAAGCCCGTGCACCGCAACGAAGAGTAGCCCCTGCTTGCCGAAACCCCACGTGCTGCAACAAAGACCCGAAGCAGACAAAAATAAATAAATAAATAAATTTATAAAAAAAAAAAGAAGAGTTTTCATATTTCACTCTCTATCCTTCTATATTGTTTGGATTTTTTCCACAATGAATATGCACCATTTTTGTAATTTAAAATAACATGGAATGAAAGAATGAAATAGAGGGGAAATGGAGCCCATGATACAGCCAGGCCTGGAGACCCAGGCCTGAGATGATTTCCCGCCTTTGCTCCTTGGGACCCCATCACTTCAACTTTCCATCTGCTCAAAGGTTTGGTCTTTAATCTCTCTAGGGAAATCAGCCAGAGAAACAGAGATAACCACCGTGGCGGGGAAGGTTCAAGGTTACCCCAGCTGTTACCACTTGGTCCACTGGTTCCAGGTCTCCTCGAGTAGCTCCTTGCGCCTTAAAATGTATTCATAGATGATTGCGCTGCCCTCTTTTTTTTAGTTCTGAAAAATTTCAAACCTTCAGAAAAGTTACAAGAAGTAGTACGATGAACACTTGTATATTCTTCACCTCGATTCACTAGTTGTTAACATTTTGCACATTTGTTCTCTCTTTCTCTCTCTTTCTATGTATTAATTTTAATTTTTGCTGAATTGTTTGAAATTTAGGTACAGACATCATGACACTTTATTCCTTACTAAGAAAACATCCTGCGTAACCATGGTGTATTATCACACTTGGGAAACTGAACATTAACACTATCCTAGTATCTTACATACATTCCACATTCAAATGTTCCCAGTTGGCCCAGCATTGTCCTTGAATAGCTCTTTTTTTTTTTTTTTTTTTTTCAGTTTTCCACTTTATTTATTTATTTATTTGGCTGTGTTGGGTCTTCGTTTCTGTGCGAGGGCCTTCTCTAGTTGTGGCAAGCGGGGGGGCCACTCTTCATCGCGGTGCGCGGGCCTCTCACTATCGCGGCCTCTCTTGTTGCGGAGCACAGGCTCCAGACGCGCAGGCTCAGTAGCTGTGGCTCATGGGCCCAGTTGCTCCGCGGCATGTGGGATCGTCCCAGACCAGGGCTCGAACCCGTGTCTCCTGCATTGGCAGGCAGATGCTCAACCACTGCGCCACCAGGGAAGCCCCTTGAATAGCTCTTTTTCAAAGGGTCTGGGATCCAATCCAGGATCACGTGTTGCATTTAGTTGTCCAGGCGCTTTAGTATCCTTTAACCTAGAGCAGTTCCTCAGCCTGTTTTACTTTTTTCTGACATGGGGATACATGAAAAGTCCAACTAATTGTGTTAAAACTACACAATCTCTAGGAATTCCCTGACGGTCCAGTGGTTAGGACTCTGTGCTTCCACTGCCGGGGGCGCGGGTTCAATCCCTGGTCAGGGAACTAAGATCCCACAAATCTCGGGGTGCGGCCAAGAAAACCAAAAAACTACACAATCTCCGCGTGATCCTTCTCTTAGAGATGTCAATTTTCTTATGCCACCACTAGGTGGCACTCTCGGTAGCTCTTGTCCTTCAACAGCCCTTGTGAAAGGGCAATTTAAGGATTGTCTCAGTCAAAGAAGGCTCTCATTTGGTAAAGCATATGCTGTTTAAAACGCCTGTATACTGGGGAGAGGGATAAATTAGGAGTTTGGGATTAAAATATACACACTATTATATATATAATATATAACCAACAAGGACCTATTGTAGAGCACAGGGAACTGTACTCAATATCTTGTAATAACCTATAATGGAAAAGAATCTAAAAAAGTATATGTATGTGTATATATATACATATATATGTACATATATATGTATGTATGTATAACTGAATCACTTTGCTGTACACCTGAAACTAATACAACATTGTAAATCAATTATATTTCAATAAAAAATAAAATAAAATGCCTGTATATTTATAAAGGTGGTATCCTTTCAAGCGTGTCTTCCCGTATATGATTCATAATCACCCGGGGATATTGTTCATCAGGATTCTGATTCAGTAGGACTGGGGTAGGTCCTAAGATTCTGCTTTTCTAACAAGCTGAGGGTTGACTGTGATGCTGCTGGTCTGGAGAGCACACTTGGAGGAGCAGGATTAGAACAAGCATATGAAGAAACATATCTATTTACAATTAGGCAACTTTTCTTTTTCTGTCAGAACCAGCAATGAAGCTGGTCTCATCTCCTGTTAATCCCCTCTCCCCACCCAGCCCTTTGGCCTCCGTGCTTCTGTACCACAGGGCCTTTGCACTAGCTGTTCTCCCTGCCTGCACTCTCTTCCCCCAGATATCCTCTACTTGGTTAACTCCCTCTGCTCCCTTAAGTCTTTCCCCAAACCTCACTTCTTAATGAGGTTTGCCCAGACTACCCTATTGAATACTGTCCCCTGTCCCCACCCTGATTTCCTTTCCCCTTCAACCTACTCGATTCTTTCTCTATAGCCCTCACCACCTTCTCACATACCATATAATATACTTACTATATTAATTGCTTATTTATGTCTCTCCCTGCTAGAATCCAAGTTCCACGAGGGTGGGTATCTTAGTCTATTTTCTTCACCGATATACCCCAAGCACCTAGAACTGTGTCTGGCACATAGTAGGTTCACAAGAAAATATTTGTGCACCTTAATGGGACCCTCAAGATGACAGCGCCCAATCCCCTCATTTGGTTGATGAAGAAATGAGCTCCAGGTCTTTGGGCAAGATAAAGAAGTGCCCAAGGTCATGCACTCCCTATGTGTACTCCCTACAAGACTGTAGGGAGATTGTCCTGTTCGTCTAAATGAATATAATTTAAAAGCAGGACTTGTTTGTATCAGTTAAATTTTTTTCCTTTTTTTTAAAATTTGTTTTTGTTGTTTTCTATCAGTTAAATTTTAAGCTACCGTTTTAATTCTTATTATTTGTGTTAGGCCTTTTCCAAAAAGGATCTGGAGAGCTAACAAGATGATATAAAATCATATAAAATGGAACAGTTAGGAATCAAGATGGAAGCGATATCATCTAAAGGAAGAGGGAGTTGATTTTAACAGGCCCTTGACAGTAGTTAATTACCCTAATGGGGTACAGAATTTGGCTCTGAATTCTTTGGCAGCCGAGTTAAACGGGAAGCACATGGGGCTGCACAGTGTTCGTTGTCTGTGCTAAGAAAGTCTGAGCACTCAGCAGGAACGCACTTCCGGGAGGCATTGAGTATAAGCACAGGGGAACTCTGTGTGACATCCAGTGGGCCCCCAACTGGCTAATGTTCACAAAAAAAACCCCAAAGTTCTCACTGAAGAATGCGCTCCTTTTATCAGGGAAGACTAAGAGTGTAACATAAAATCACGTGATAGCTCTTATGGTTCAAGTGAGTTCTTTTCTGATGGCTCTACCAGAAAATAAGGATGAAAACCAGAGAATCTAGAAGAAAACATAGAAAACATAGATAAACATGTCTAGGAATATCTTTTACAGATATCTGCTGTCTCAGGTCTTAGATAAACATTGAACCACAGGCAATTCATGGATTAGACTTTCATATGTTCAATGGGGGAGGGGGGGTGATATTTATTGAGTTTCTACTGTAAATGGAATCCTCTTTCCTTTTTCCCCAGAGGGCACCCGCAAGGCCCAGCTAGCTCGAGGGCAGAGAGGACAGGAGGGGAAGCCACTTCTGTTTCTTTAAGTTGCATGAAGTATTTGCTAGGGTGTATTCTGTATCCAAAAAAGGCATCAGCAAATTCACCTCTCTGGCCACCAGGAAGCTGTCCTCCACCATCAAGTAGGGACAATCGCTCTCTTTTCTGCTGATGCTTTTTCAAAACACAGTTCTTTTACAAAACCTCTGAATATCCTGTGAGTGAATACTAGCCAATGTATTTTAACAAATGATATTACATTTTTTCTTATAGACCCCTTTAAAAATTATTTAAAGATTTCCCCTTTAAAATAATTCACAGTCTAATGACAGAGATAAGCACCTAAACAAACAACTACAAGAAATGTGATGAGTGTCATACTGTACGTGGATAAGAGTGGCTGGAACCTTTCCTTTTCCAGCAATGTACTTCCACTTTTGATATTTGTACATCATTGCATTATATACCGTGGATTGTTCCACTGAGATCGGATTGATCAAATGAGCATGTCTTGGTCTTTGTGCAAATACTTTTTCAAAGTTCATTGTGTATTTATATGTTCCTTGATGACTGTGAAGTAAGGATGTAGTAATTTTCCTATCAAAATGACATGTATATGTTCAACTGTCTCCAACTATGAGAGTTTAAAGACAAAAAAACTGAGGTACTGTCCTATTCATTGCTAGTGTGATATCTGTATAAAAAGTGATGAATTTCTCAAGAGGTATTTATTGGGAGAGTTTTATGTTACACAACCAATTTATAAATATTTCATTAGGAAAAAAAAAAAGATTTCCCAAGGCATTTTTTTTTCTGACTGGTGCAATTAAAAAAAAAATTTGGTGGGGGGGACTTCCCTGGTGGTCCAGTGGTTAAGAATCCGCCTTCCAATGCAGGGGATGCGGGTTTGATCCCTGGTCGGGGAACTAAGATCCCACATACCTTGGGGCAACTAAGCCTGCGCGCTCTAAAGCCCTCAAGCCACAACTAGAGAGAAGCCGGCGCCGCAACGAAAGGTCCCGCATGCCGCAACTAAGACCCGACACAGCCAAATAAATAAACATTAAAAAAAATTATTTTCCCCATGGTAAAATACACATAACATAAAATTTACCATCTTAAGCATTTTAAGTGTATAGTTCAGTGGTATTAAATACATTCAGAATGTTGTGCCATCAGTCATCACCACCATCCATCTCCATAACTCTTTTTAGCCTGCAAAACTGAAACTCTATATTTGTTAAACAGTAACCCCCAATCCTTCCCATCCAGTGCTCGGCAACCACCCTTCTACTTTCTGTCTCTATGATTTTGACTACTATAAGTACCTCATATAAGTAGGATTCTATCATATTTGCCCTTTTGTGACTGGCTTATTTCACTTGGCATAATGTCCTCAAGGACCATCCATAAGGTAGCAGGTGTCAGAATTTCCTTCCTTTTTAAGGTTGAAAAATATTCCACTGTATGGCTATTCTACCTTTTGTTATCCATTCGTCTGTCGTTGCTTCCACGTTTTAGTGATTGTGAACAATGCTGCTATGAATAAAGGTGTACAAATATCTCTTTGAATTCTGCTTTCAATTCTTTTGGGTCTCTACCCAGAGGTGAAATTGCTGGGTTGTACGGTAATTCTAATTTCAATTTTTTGAGAAACCACAATACTGTTTTCCACAGCAGCTGCACCATTTTACATTCCCACCAACAGTGCACAACAGTTCCAGTTTCTCCACGTCCTCACCAACTTTTGTTCTTTTCTGTTTTTTGAAGAGTAGTCATCCTAATGGGTGTGAAGTGGTATCTCATTGTGATTTTGATTCGAATTACCCCAATGATTAGTGATGTTGAGTACCATTTCATGTGCTTCTCGGCCATTTGTATATCCTTTTTGGAAATATCTATTCACATCCTTTGCCCATTTTAGTATTGGGTTGTCTGTTTTTTTGTTGTTGAGTTTTGGAGTTCTCTATATATTCTGGATATTAATCTCTTATCAAATACTTTAAGATATTTCTCAAGGCATTTTTTTCTGTCTGGAAAACTTTTAAATAGAAATCATATTGTGACCATGTCTTCAGCGGAGTCCCACCACCTCTGCCTCTGCCCATCAAAGATGTGTCACACACATGGAATGTTCTTTCTCCACCTGGCAGTGGTTCTGCCACACTGACAACCTTGGGCCATAAGAGGGCCCAGGGCTTGAACCTGAAATGTGTCAACTGGTGTTAGCCTCTGGGGGCTGTATTTTACTCCAATCACACCCTGGACTTATGCCTGAATGGCCTGGATTCCTCTGTTTCAACTACATGGATCAGTTGCTTCCAGCTTGAAAGAAGAGATCGGATTGGGTTTGCCGACGAGCCAGCTGTGTGCAAACCATTGTGGGGAGGGCCACCATCTTTGAGGGCGGGGTCGGCTTATAACTGGCTTGTAGTCTCTGTGTTATTTATGGGGTCCTGCTTCTTTGAGGTATCTGCTTATCTTGGCTACTTCCACGCAGCCATGGAACGTGCAGAGCCTTGCACAAACCAGGCACTCATTGTTTGTTGAATAAACTCTGATAAGCAAAGGTGATATGTTTGGAGTCACGCTGCCTTGATTTTCACTTTTTGGTTTAAATATCACATCCCCATATGCCAACACCTCCCATGAAACAAAGAGAAGCACCTGTGTTGGTTTTGGCACAGGATCTGTTCAAGGGCAGGGCTGGGCCATCCTTGTTCTCTATGCACTGTGCACGTGTATGTGTGCATATGGGTGATCACAGGCATGCGTGTGTGTTCATGCACTTGTCTACTTATGTGTGCTCGTGGACCCAGGGCTGGACAGTCACATAACCTCAAGACACCAGTTGGAACTCTGACAAATGCAGAGATGAATTTGTCAGTAAAGCAATGGGTATCAACCTGTTCAAGTATAAAGACTCTTCTCTAACATAAAAAAATTGCAAAGACTCCCACATGAACAAGAAAGACGTTACTTGTCTCTCCTGCATTTGCAGGTTGATAAAAATATGTCCCCATGCATTTGAAGACCTTTTGCAACGATTCCCAAGCTCTCCAGATCTGGGGATCCACTTCCTGAATAGACCTTTAACACTGGAAAGAGTGTCAAATGCTCACTCCTGTGAACATCTGACATGCTAGCAACTTTCCCTCTAAACAAGCATGACCAAAAACATGAGCAAAGTATCACAAGCCCCAGAGACCACATTTGTGTGGATCTCTGATGCATCCTCTGAACCTAGCACAGGATCTGCACCTTAGGTACTGAAAAAGTACTTCTTGCAAAAATATCCCATAAGATGAGGCCACAGAGTGGCTGGCTAGGCTCACTCACCAGCTACGCTCTCAAGTCCTGCACACCAGCCTCAAAGAGCACAGTGCAAAGCACTGCGTAGAAGGCCTGACTGATCAACGTCAAACTTGGTTGTGAAACAAACATCCCATTACTTTATTATCATTAAATGAAATAGAATCTGTTCCTGGGCCGCCATTTTGCCAGCCTGTTGGGAAATTTAATGTTGGCCTCAGTCGGCAAATCCCTTCTCTCCCTAGGGTTGCATAAGAATCTGGAAGGATCATGTGGTTCCTGGAAAACAGGGGAAGGGAAGAGAGTCTGGTTGTGGTCACTGCTCAAGCTCCTTGTGATTCAGGCTCCCAGGGTCCCGAGAGGACAGGTGGCTCCCCAGGCTCTGTGTCACATGAGGTGCAAGGTGATCTCGGCAGAGGCTGCAAGTCCCCAGCCTAGTGCCTGGGCTCCCTGGATGTCCGGGAGGCATTTCCCTGAGGGAGTTGCCGCTATCACAGGGGCAGCTCACTCGCCCCAGTTCTGGGGACTCCCCTTTGCCTGCTGTTCCAGCTCTGCTCCTCCCAAGTACAACCTTCCTTGGGGTAGGGGTCACACAGGGCCTCGGCTGGACCTCCTAGAGTTGTGCCTGGTGGCAGGGGCCGAAGGACCCCAGAGGGAACTAATAACAAGCTGCGCCTCAGTGACTGGCTCTGCCACAGGAGCCCACTGGAATGACCACCTGCCTGCCGTGTGTCTAACTCTTCCATGTTGTTTCTAAATAATCAAGACCTCAAAGAGCTTCTTCTGCCATCTTGTTCTTCTGAAACTGACCTGCCGGAGAAGCAACCTGGAATCCGAACTCGTCTTGGCTCAGAGATACGTACTTTTATTGAATGGCTGGTGGTGTGACAGAGCTTCTCGAGACGGTGTCAGATCCTGGCTTGAGGTTTGCCCTCGCTTTGGAAGGCACCGAAATCCACTCTTTTTCCTTTTCTAGGACCCAGTCCTGGGCTCCTTCAAAGTCCCAACAGCAGGAGGTTTCCTTGCTTGGCAAATTCTGGCCCAAACAACCCAAGCCCTGAGGAGGGGAGCGTTGGTTGTACCAGAAGCTAATGGAATAATTTCTGGCACAAAACCAGACCCTCCTGTGCCAAGAGGTTCCAGGAAAACCAGCACATCCCAGGACTGGGAGGAAGTAAGGCAGCGACTGGGGACTTTTCCTAGTGAATCCAATAAATCCTTGGAAAAATAATCCACCAACGGTCAGATATAGACAGAAAACAACTTTGCAGTCTTTTGGAGGTGTTTTGTTTTTTTCCTAAAGAGAGAGAAAAGTAGAAAAGATTCCATGCATTGGCTCTCAAAATAAATAACTGGGAATGGAAAACTCATCTATCCATATAAGAGATATATGAACTTCAGTTCTGTATTATGGCCAGTTGATTGGGGGTGAGGGAGAAGAGGAAAAGATGAATTGGAGGAGAAAAAGAAGTAGAGAGAGGAAGCAGAGAAAGGATGAGAGATGAGAGGCATGGAGAACTTGGAAGAAGGTTAGAGAAAGAAATTAAATATTTTCAGAGGCAGAGACACGAAATACAAGAGAACAGAGCATAGTGAAAGAACACCAGATTGAGAAAGCTCAAAAGATATGCTGTAGATACAAAGAACAGAGTAGTGGTTCCCAGAGGGGAAGGGGTGTGGGGGGAGGGTGAAATAGGTAAAGGGGGTCAACTGTATGGTGATGGCTGGAAACTAAATTTTTGGTTGTGGGGACTTCCCTGGTGCTGCAGTGGTTAAGAATCCGCCTGCCAATGCAGGGGACATGGGTTCGAGCCCTGGTCCGGGAAGATCCCACATGCCGCGGAGCAACTAAGCCTGTGAGCCACAACTACTGAGCCCACGTGCCACAACTACTGAGCCCGTGTGCCTAGAGCCCATGCTCTGCAACAAGAGAAGCCACTGCAATGAGAAGCCCGTGCACCTCAAGGAAGAGTAGCCCCCGTTCACTGCAACTAGAGAAAGCCCGTGCGCAGCAATGAAGACCCAATGCAGACAAAAATAAATAAGTAAATAAATAAATACATTTATAATAAATAAATAAATTTTTGGTAGTGAGCACGTTGTAGTATATACAGAAGTTGAAATATAATGTATGTGCAAGAAATATATAATACTATAAAACAATGTTACCTTAATTTTAAAAATGGTTATTTAAAGGTAAATCATTGTTGTTATACTTTTTTAAAAATATTTATTTATTTATTTTTGGTTCGTTGGGCCTTCGTCGCTGCACAGGGACTTTTGCTAGCTGTGGCGAGCAGGGGCTACTCTTCGTTGTGGTGCGTGGGCTTTTCATTGCGGTGGCTTCTCTTGCTGCGGAGCATGGGCTCTAGGCACGCGGGCTTCAGTAGTTGTGGCGCACGGGCTTAGTTGCTCCGCAGCATGTGGGATCTTCCCAGTCCAGGGCTCGAACCCGTGTCCCCTGCATTGGCAGGCGGATTCTTAACCACTGCGCCACCAGGGAAGCCCTGTCATACTTTTTTTACAGGAACGTCTTATACACATGTCAAGTAGAGCTGCGAGAACATGAGGTCATCTTGTCCAATTCCTTCTGGAGTGCATTGGTGTCCCCTCACCCCCACCAAAATTCATGTCTACCTGGAAGGTCAGAGCGTGAGCTTCTTTGGAAACAGGGTCTTTGCAGATGTAATTAGTTAAGATGAGGTTATATTGGATTAGGGTGGGCCCTACATCCAATGACTGGTCTCTTTATGAGAAGGCCACGTGAAGACACAGATACACACGTATCTGGAAGAAGCCCACGTGATGACAGAGGCAGGGGTGAGAGTGGTGCAGCGCAAGCCACGAGACACCAAGGATCGCCAGCGACCACCAGAAGCTAGAAGAAGCAAGGAAGGAATCTTCCCTTGAGACTCTGGAGGGATCCTGGCGTGGCCGACACTTTGATTTCGGACTTCTGGCCTCCAGAACTGTGGGAGGATAAATTTCTGTTGTTTTGAGTCACAGTTTGTGGTGCTCTGCTATGGCAACCCTAGGACACTAATACGCCTTCTTTTGTAAGAGAAGAGCTCCAGGATGTGTGACATATCCAAGATCACGCAGTCAACTGGTAGCCAATCACCCATTCCAACTTGCCTTTTACTTTTCCTTAAGAATTTTATTTATTCCCAGCATCTTTCATCCTCTCTAAACATGGAAATAGTTTTTCTATCGTCAAAGTTTATGTTGAAATAAAGATTCATTTCCCATTGAATTAGGAAATGCGTATGAAGGGACAATTCAGGCTTTAGAAATACTTTGGACTCTGAAGCTTTTCAAAATATTTACCGCCTATCCCTTTGGCATTCCAAAACAGTCTAATAGTTTATTACTTTTGAGAGATGACGGCTGTCTCTTTTGAACACTGAAATCACCATTTATTTCTTTATTCTGAGCAATTTTTTCAAGGCAAGCCAAGTCCCTCTTGGGACATCGGACTTAAAACTGTCCATGAAGTAGATCCTTTGATTAGAAATGGGTTGACCTCTACCTGGGTTTTCAACTGACATCAAATCATATGGAGAACACATGAGTTTTTAATTATTTCATGGTTCTTAACCCTCTTTTGGATTATGTCTCTGAGAAGTTGATAAAAGCTATGGACTCTCCCCTAGCATGTCATGTGCGCTCACAACTTTTTGCACCCACTCTCAGGGTGTTCACAGACACCATGCCCCGCCCCCACCCTCCCGTGGACCCCAGTTGTGGAGACTGTCCTGCTGGGCACCCACCTCCCTCCGGTTCGCCTTCTTCCTTGAGTCTCAGAGTGCTAAGTGAGCAAGGGCAGAATCTGACCTGTGGCAGAGGTTTTCTCTCCAACATGCTAATGACACCGGTGGAGAGTCTTAAAAACAACTGTGCTCAGGAGTTGAGTTCTGGCCAAGCAACTTTTGGGAACCTTCTTCTTAAGACTCTCAAAGATTGGGTCGGGCCAATGGGATTCCCGGCAGAAATTCCCAGGGGACAGTGCTGGCTTTTTGAAGAGGACTGATTGGGTCATAGGGCTGACAGGCAGTCTTCCTTATATTCATTGGGGACACCATCCTCTCCCTTGCCTCAGGGTCTTAGCACACGTCCCCCCATTGTTGGTCACGCTCCTTACCCCACCTTTTTGACCTGCTACCCTCTACCTGCCCTCAGATCTTTGGTTACACCCACCTTCCTCTTGGACACTCTCTCTGATCCCCCAAAGTCTGTGTTAGGAGCCCTTTCCCTATGCCCCCATTGGCTTTGAATTTTTCCATCACCACCTTTGTCCCACTGTTGTAACTGGCTCTCTACTCACCTGTATCTCTACTGGACTGTATAGGAAATCAGAGGCCATGTGATTCTTATAATCTTCCTACTCCCAAGTGTCGGGAAAACAGAGCATGGTGGATGGATGCAAGCTTGTTGAGTAAATACATGAATAAACTGGCTGGTTCAATGCAGGGCTTCTCAGCCTTGGCACTATTGGCATTTTGGACTTGATACTTCTTTGTCATAGGGGTTTGTCCTGTGCATTGTAGGATGTTTAATGGCCTCCCTGGCTTCTACCCACCACGTGCCAGTAGCATCCCCACCCAACTGTGACAAAGAAAAATGTCTCCAGACGCTGCCCCGTGACCCCGGGAGTTAAAATCGCCCTGGTAGAAAACCACTGCGTGAATGAATTAATGTTGACCTTGGGGTCACTTTGCCCATCTTGAGTCTATGTCACGGAGTGAGAGTTCAGTCAGTCAGTTTCCGCGGGTGGAGCGCTCGGTATGTGCTCATGAAATGGGTGGCTGACCTCGTGTGGCTCCTCAGAAGAGGGGAAAACTTCCACTCTGCCTTTTCTAAGTGGTCTCTTCTCTAATAAGCTATTACAACATGAGGACACAAGAGGGAGCTCTAACTAACAAGTTCCACAGCTGAGAAAACGTCCTTCCTCTCCTGGAAATGGTGACTGGACCCTCCTGTTACGTGATGAGCTCAGGCTTAGACGTTTGGTTATGGCATCAGGTTAGGACAGCGGAACCAGGATCCTGAGTTGGGAGATTTTAGCCATTAAATATAGTGAAAGAGGGACTTCCCTTGTGGCACAGTGGTTAAGAATCTGCCTGCCAATGCAGGGGACACGGGTTCGAGCCCTGGTCCGGGAAGATCCCACATGCTGCGGAGCAACTAAGCCCGTGCGCCACAACTACTGAGCCTGTGCTCTAGAGCCCGCGCACCACAACTACTGAAGCCCATGTGCCTAGAGCCCGTGCTCTGCAACAAGAGAAGCCACCGCAATGAGAAGCCCGCGCACAGCAACGAAGACCCAACGCAGCCAAAAATAAATAAATAAATAAATTTTTTAAATTTTTAAAAATTAAAAAATATATATACTGAAAGAAAGACCCCTGCGTGTGTGGCCTGCTTCTCAGACATATAGACTGAGGGGAAAAATAAAGACCCAATTATCCTCCATAAATAAGTTATAAGCAGTATGAACAGGGTCTTCCCAGCTTCCACAGAAATGCTCTGCTCTGGTGGCAGCAAGGGACTGAGGAGTTGACACGGGGGCTCGGGGTGCACCCCAAATCACCGACACAACAACTATCAGGCTTGAATGCTGTTAGCGATTATCTAATGCTTTGTCCTGTGCTGAGTCAATGGCTCTGAAAACTGGGAAATTATATAGCATCTTTGTGATACAACATTGTGTGTGTGTGTCTACAGCTGCCATCCCATTCTGAAAGGACTCTAAACCCTCCAAATGTTAAGAACCGTTAGTCTAACCTCCTCATCTTAGAGATGAAGAGACAAAGAGGCTCCTTCAGGTTTCTGCCGCCGCAGACCCAGGACACACACAGATCTCCTCTGCCTTCGGGTCCAGCGGGCGGTGCTGGCCTGTGGGGCAGGGAGGTCTGGTCTGAGGCCACGGGGGAGGGTGGACCCTGAGGCCTAGAGGGGTGGGAGGAGGCTTTGCCAGTAGGATTACCAGATAAAACATAAGATGCCTAGTTAAATTTGAATTTCAGATAAATGAATACTCTTATAGTATAAGTATGTCCCAAATGTTACATGGGACATACTTATACTCAAAAATTATTTGTTGTTTATCTGGAATTCAAATTTAACCAGGCATCCTGGTTTGGGGGGGTTGTTATTGTTCACTCAATCTGACAACAGCCTAGCAGGTTTCAGCTAGGAAGCAAACAGTGAAGCACCAGCTGATGGATATTAATAACTCAGGGTTTGAGACTCAGACTACCTGTGACTTCAGTGAAGGCCACCGAGGCCCTGGCCTGCTGATAGGACCTGCTTGGTTCTCTCTGTGGCCTTGGGTGCTCTGAGGAGTCCCCAGGCACAACAGATATTCTGTACGCGTGTGGCCTCTCAGAAGATGACATCTCACAGGTCTGTGAAGAGTAAAGATCAAATTTATTTAATACAACACCCCTCAGGGTCCCTGCGGCTGTGTCAATGAGGAGGACAAGGGAGGTGGTTCCGCTTGGGTGTGCTCACTCGTGCAATCCCACCGCAGAATGGCCGCAGCCCCTCATCCACCTACTCAGGGCACCATCAGAAACATCTGAAGACCTCGGGAGACCATTCCTTTAGCAAGGAATAAATAACAAAAAATTAGTAAGAAAAATAGGCATTTCATTCTTCTATTAAAAAAAAATATTTGCTGGAGGCAACCATCTTCCTGTCCTTCGGCCTTCAGCACGGTAGAGGAAAAGAAAGAAAGGGAATAGAAAACCAGCTCAAGAACATCTGTGCTTTGTCCAACTTCATTTTCTATTTGGTGCCTTGCACAGAATGAACCTCATCTTCAAGTTGGCATCTCAAAGGGGTCACTCCCAAGCAGCTCTGTTTTCCCATCTGTGGCAGGTGAGGTGGTAGAGGGGACAGGGTGCAGCTGTCTGGTCCATGCTGTGCACTTCCAAGGAACAAGGACTGCCCAGAACCACAGACCCCTGAAGGACCAAAGGCAAAGAGAAAAACTAGCCCCCAAGTCAGGCCATTCGCTAGGAGGGATTGACTACAAAACAGAAACCGGTTTCCGTGTATGAGGGGACTTGGAAAAGTTCTTGATCTCTGTACAAGACAAAATATTCAAGTTTCAAAATATCTCAGTGGCCAGTTTACTCTGAACCTCCTGCTGCTTCCCTCCACTCCCGAGGGTGCTCCGGCTTGGTGGGAGGCGGGCCGTGTGGGAAATTAACCAGCCCCTCTGTTGGCCCTTTATACCCAACATAAATGTAGTTAAGATGGATTTAAGAACTGGTGACTTGGCCTGAGGAATTGCCACGTTCGGTGGGAGCAGGGCAGGTTCATAAATAAGTGCACAAAACTCTTGGAATACAGGAATCATCTGCTCTTCTCAGCATGTGGGTGTCCTCCCAGGGAGGGGCGTGTGCTCTCGGAGTCCTAAGTTCCATCAAGGGAGCCTTCCGTTCTCTGCAGTGACAAGAGACAAGACATGCTATGGTCACACCCTTCAGGATTGGAGACTGGCCTGGCGGAAAGATACGAAAAACTGCACATAGCACTTCTCAAAGGAACTGCAAAGCAGCGCTGTCATCCGAGGACACCACCCGCGGGGCAGCTCCTGCCCGCACTCGTTTTTCCCTTCTCTCCACACCTGCTCTGTAGGGCCTGCAGCCTCTACTCCCCCCGCAGACACGTTGCACATCAGGCTAGCAGCCAATTTCATCAAGCACCCACTGTGAACCCAGCACTAGGTCCCATGGGTGCTACATGGGGAAGACTAGAAAAGAGGAAGACTAGGAAAGTTAAGGGACACCTGGTGTCTTGCTCCAGCTCTGCCTCTAACATGAGGTGAACCTTCCCTAGGTCTGTTTTTATATTTCAAAAATGAAAGACTGAACTCAAATGATCAAACCTAAATGTTTTTAAATTATATGATTCTGCCTTAAAAAGGAATGAAATTCTGATTCCTTTCAACATGGATAAACCCTGAAAACATTATGCTAACTGAAATAAGCTAGACACAAAAGGAACAAGTGATTCCACTTAAATGGGGTCCCCAGAAAAGCCAAGTTCATAGAGACAGGAAGTAGAATGGTGGCTGCCATTCTGGGTGGAAGGGGAAATAGGAAGTTAGGGCTTAATGGGTACAGAGTTTGGGTTTGGCATAATGAAAAGTTCTGTGGATGGATTTGGCAATTGTTGCACAACAATGAGAATGCACTTAATGCCACTGAATTGTACACTGAAAAGTTGTTTAGATGGTAAACTTCATGTTGTGTATATTTTGCCACAATAAAAGTGAAAAAAAAATTTTCTTAAATTCCAGATGCCGCCTTGCAGTGTTCTCTAACTGCTCCACAGGGTATGTGTGTCACCTACACACCCATCAGTGACTGGACCCCCGTCTGACCCAGGCACTGTTCTTTCTGCTGAGGATGCAAGAACCTGCCCCCGAGAATTTTATATCCTATCCATTATTGACAAACAATGTTAGCATGAAGTAGAAGGTGGAAGAGGTCCTAACAAACTGCAGAAGGAGTTGAGAGGTGGTGAGCGGACCCTAGCTGGGCAGCGAGGTGAGGTGGATTTTGATGAATGGATGGAGCAAGGGGGCAAGAGTGGAGCATGCTGGGAGATACTGGGCCCTGGGCGGCAGTGAGTCTGCAAGAGCAGGCAGCACCTGCCTGAGTGCCTGACTCTGGGCCCTCTGTGAGCACAGGGCCCCCTGCTGCAGGTGGATCTCAGGGGGAGGCAGGAGTAGAAGTTGTGGGGATTGGCCAAGGCCTTGGGAACGCCATGGCTGAGCTGTCCGTCTCCCTGAGGGTTGGCTGAGATGGAGTCCCTGTTTTATTCTGATCCTGCCAGGGCTGAGGAGCCTCTCGGAAGAGGATGCAGGTCTGTGGGGCCCCAGCCGGAAGGCCGAGGCTCTGCCTCCTCCTTTGCCAGGAGAGACCCAGGCAAGCAGGCCAAGAGAGCTGTGTTGGCCCCTGGGGGCTGGAGGCCCGCCAGCCCTGGCAGCTACCCTCGCTCCACTTCCTCCGCTCGGCTGGGGGTGGCGGGGTGTGTGTGTGTGTGTGTGTGTGTGTGTGTGAGACCCTGGTGTCCAGCCTTCTGCAGGCCCCAGACCAAGTCCTTCCCCAGACATCTCCGCTCCCCTCTCCAGGGGAAGTGAGTGCTCGGGGAGCTGCTGCAGGACCAGCTCCAGAGATGGGAAAGGCTGGACCACAGTCATCCAGGCCTTGGGGATTTGGAAGTTAAGGTTAACGTGCTCACATCCAAGGCTGTGCTTGCCTGTGTGTAAATCAGAGGCCAGCTGTCAGGCACCAAGTACAGCCAAGAAATTGCCCCACTTCTGGCCAGAACATGGTGTGGACACTCTCAAAGGTCATTTTGCTTCTAACACTCCTGGGATCTCCACTTCCTGCTTCTAGAATGTTCCCCCCCCAAGCACTTCCAATGAACCAGATCTGTACTAGGTGCTGGCTTAATCCTTGCAACAACTAAGTGAGAGGGTTCTATTTCCTCCAATTTACAAATGAGGAAGCTAAGGCCCCAAGAGGTTAGGAAGTCTGCCTGAAGTGACATGTCTAATAAATAGGTATAAGGGAAAAGTCAAGTTTGAATGTGGGTCTCTGCTTCCTGTCAAAGCTTGGCTTGGGTTGAATCCTGTGCTTTGGGTAAGCAACTGCTACCTTCCTCTCCGGTGACAGGGACATTTCAGGGCCAAGTGAAGTAAATTCTCCATCCATGCCTTATGCTGCCAGAGTGTTTGATGAAAAGAACTTTAAAATAGATAATCAATTAGCTTTTATATGATAGTTTGCAATCTGCAAAGTACTCTGCACACATGTTTCTCACTTAACCCTTAAGATGGTCTTTAAATAGGTAGACATTACTGCTTTTGTTGTTGCCATCACCATCTCCATTTTACAGACGGGGAAGCTTAGGCTTGGCTGGAGAGCTGGAACTCATGCCCCGGTCTCTTGATCCCAACTCCAGGGCTGTTCCCATTGCAGTCCAGCTGCCTGTTGCTTCCCGGGAGGGAAGGAGATGAGTTGTAACTAGAAATTGCCTTTTGTCAGTAAGAAGGCAAGTCCCTTCCAAGATCCTGAGACCCACGCAGGTCCAGATTCATCCCTTTAAGTACAGGGTGTTCTCTTTCACGTTATCTGTCTGCCTGGGCCACAACACGATTTATAAACAAGGCAAAAATGGCAGAGGAAAAATGAAGTCAGAATGTGCCATTGAAGCAAGTCGAACAATACTAAATTAGTATTTGGCTAAGTGGCTATCTCATTGTTAAGATATTTCCTCCAATATGTTTTCAGAAGCAACGGCCATTAAACAACTGGGAATGATCGCCAGGTTTGATTTCAGGAAGGAAATCCCCTCCCATTTCCCTGCTGAGCAATTCAATTAATTTTCTCCTGACCCTCACCAGCTGATTATTAGGGAAACTATACCTGCTTCTTTTATAAACAAGACGCATTCCCTTAAAGATTCAAAATGCCTTTCCCAACGGCTGGGAATCCCTGTGCTCCTGCCAAAAGGCCTTATTATTTTGCGGCACAGGACCAGCCATGGGTGAACTCTCAGGAGCGTTCTGGAAGCAGACCCCTGGGGCCATGGGCCGGCTTCTGGGGAAAGGGAAAGTTCTGTCTGTCCTAGAGCTCAGAGCCTTTGTCCAGAGAGACCATTTGGATTGAAGAAAAAGTAAATAAGTCAGTCCTGCAGGTCCAGCAGACCTGCCTCGGGTGGACACAGCCATGATTATTGCAGCGGGCGAACATCTCTTTATCTGAGTCCCACAAGGCCCATGGGGCAAAGTTCTCACTTTCTACTCTCGCAACGCCATGATGGCTGGGGCAGTGACATCACTTCTTGGAGGGAGTCTTGTGTTGTGGACCGGCCGCAGAGTCTGGGGACCTAGGGTTCTAGGCCTGGCTCTGCTATTAACAAGTTGGGTGACCCTGGTCAAGCTGTCCTGCCAATTCAGGACTCGGTTTTCTCATCTATAAATTGGGCCCCCTTTCCTTCCAATGCAACAGTCTCTGATTTCAGGAGTCTGGGTGGCTTAGGCTAGAAAAAGACATTCATTTCATTCCTCTTTTCCTTAAATTGATAGCCTTCCTCCATAAAAAGAATGTCAGCGGCTTCCTGTCTGTCAAAGGCATAATGAGTTCTCTGTTTTACAAGAATTCAGACTCAGGCAAAACAAAGGAAGCTGGGGGCCCATTGGAAGGGCTACCAGCAATCCTGCTGAAAGTTCTTCCCAGACCTTAAAGAAGCAGTTTGAGAGACAAACCCCTCATTTCTTAAGATGTTAGCTGCCTAGTTAGTTAACTCCTGTGCTGCTGGGTAGCTCATAAAAAGGTTGGGAGTAGGAAGATAGGGGAAAATGGGTCTTTGCAAAACTTGAACTTGGGCCTCTGCACTTCTTTTAAACATTCCCATCTGCCAAGTGGCAGCTTCCTAAATCCTCTATTTCCTACAGAATGAAACCTCATAATGAGGGGTTCGAGTCTTTCCCAAGCAAGCCCTAACTGACCTTTCCCCTATCACTTGTCACCGGCACCCTCGTTTGCTCCCACTCCGAGCTGCTGGAGGCTGCTCCATCCCTCACGCCTCTGCCCCTGCTCATCTTTCTACCTGGACGCTGCTGTAACCAGCTCATTCCTCATGGCCCATCCAAATGACCCCTCCTTGGTGAAGAGACCACTAACCAGGCAGAACAAAGCACCTCTGTTCTCTGTTTCCATGGCTTCTGGAGTAGCTGTTATCCCTTTGCTTTCTCAGCCAAGAAAACTCATCTGATTCCCTCACTGGATCAAAGACCTTGTGTGTCCCTTGCAGCAGAGGGCCTGGTGTGTGAGGGTGACTGTTGGATGCCTCTCTTCTCCAAGTACACCCCCCGAATCTGCCTCACCTCCAAGGACCTAGACTCAGAGGAAATGTGGACTTTGCTGATCTGGAGCTGCGAGCCCCAGATTCCCAACCCTGCGGGAGACTTCCAGGCTCTCCCTTCACAAGTGGGCTGAGTGGTAATGATGGAAACAGTAGGAGAGAATTTCAAAACCACAACTGGCCTAGAAAACCTGGCTAGCCTGATGACCAGGCTAGTCACAGGAGCCCAGGCTCCTGGTCTAAAACAGATGAGGCTAGTCCAGGGGTGTAATTGCTGGGGCTGCAGAACCTGGGTGAGTCTGGAAATACTTCACTGTTAGATGGACTGTTTTCAAAAAATAGTGCATACGAAATGTGTACTTACAGAATATCTGTTTTCCACGAAATCTGCAAAACAAAGGAGAACACGGAGGTGAGCAACACAAAGAGCACGAGTTAGGCTCCGCCCCCACCCCCCCACCCCACCCCGCGCGCCCAACATCTCAGGAGCCAAGCAAGTGAAGGAAAGAGGGCGGGAGGCGGCGCGGTGTGGGAGACGCCAGACCCTCAAGCTTACTGGGTGCCCAGGTTTACGGCTCCTTTGCCCACAGAGAGCTTCCCCTGGGCCCTGTAGCTCCATGTGACAAGCATATAACGTCCCGGGCAGCTAGTTTAACATTTTAAACAGTTGTTTAAAAATTAATAGCACCTGTTAGTTTAGGGAAAAAACCCTGAAAACTACAGAAAAGTAGAAAGCAGGTAAAAATTATCTCTGGTTCCACTGTTGACTTAAATGTCAACATTTAAGTTGAGCTTCTTTCCAAGTTTTGGCTATTTTAAATAATGCTGCCAATGTCCTCTTTGGGAATAAAGCAATTTCCATATTTCATACTAGCTTGTCTGTTCCCAGGAGTGGGATCAATGGAGCAGAAAGTACCAACAAGGCCAACGCCCTTGGCATATGTGGGTTCAAGTGCTGTCTGAAGGGCAGGGCCTGGGGAGCCTCATCTTAGTCATCCGGAGACCACACAGTCTTCCTGCCAGGGTGCACGCCGGCACTGGCTGGACATTCTGAAAATGTCCAGAAGAGAACAGGAGACATTGCGTCGAAGGTGAGTGACCCCCGCCTGCATTAGTTAGAGATGGTTTTCACGGCAAGAGGCAAGAGAGGGCTATGATTTGCCTCTTGGACAGGACCAGGCCCCACTAACAGCAGAGTTTCTGAATGGGGAGTGGCCTACATGTTGGGGCTGATTCCCCAAATAGCCCACTATGGACATGGCTCCGAAGACACAGAAGCCTGGGGAAGGCCCAAGAGGAGATGAGGGTTTGGGGGTTGGTTGCTATTCTTAAAGGTGGTGGAGAGTCATACCCTGTCCCCACTCCCAAATCCTCAGTCTTACTTGAGAGGCAATTCAAGGGGCCTTGGTGCCGCCCAAGCTCAAGCCCAGTCCCTTTGAATCCTGGGCTGTCTCAGGACCCACTGTCATGACGGGAGTCACAATCTTCTGTTTCTTTCTCTAATTTAAAAATATCCTGTTTCCACCAGTCCACTTCCCCCTCAAACCCTGTCTTATCACAGCTCCATTGTGCGTCTCCTCTAGAGGGAACTGGGCCAGGAGTTCCTAAGGGGCCCCCTTCTGTCCTGGCTGGGTCAGAGGTAGGCGTCAAAGGCCAAATGGATGAATCAGCCCGACCAAGAAGTTGAGCCATTGTGTAAACTTCCACACATTGAGTGAGGCTGTGGGCAGCACCCCACCCCCAGCCCAAACCTGACCTGGGAGGACCCAAAGGATCCCATGCTTCCCGTTCCTCCAAAGCCCCAAGGGCTCTGGAATCAGACACAAGAGGGCAAGAGCCTCAGGCTGTGTTTCCTAAAGCAACAGGGACACAGAATACTAAAATTCAAGTATGCTGATAATGCTGATGGAGCACCAAGTTATGCGCACTTGTTTTGTTTCTTTTTGGTACCAGAATCTGGTGGGTAGTATCCATATTTTTTTTTTTAATGGAGCAAGTTTTACTGCCTTGCACTCTGAGGTAGGAGATGCCACCCTGGGGGCAGGCTGGCAGTGCCCACTAGGCTAGTTTGCTCTGGGCCTCGCAGGATAGGTGGGGATGGGTCCTCAAGTGCTCTTCTCTCCCTCCCAGAGGGGACATGGCATAGGGCCCCTCTGTTCTTTGGTCCCGTCTCCATGACCAGCCACTCTTGGTATACTGGATTTCTGCTCCCTTAAGAAGTATCCCAGGAGTCTGAATTCCAGGCAAAGAGAAAGCAGAAGAAAGAGGCTGAGTGAGGGAGGTGGGCCCTGCCTGATCCAAAAGACATAGGTTAGTGTCTGGAGCAGGACTTGGCATCTCTCCCCAGAACCACCAGTTGTCAGGTGGGATGTGCCCAGGATACCTCCAAGGTGGGCACAGGGCATCTAGGGAGGAAAACCAGCTCTCGTCTTGGAGGAGTCACAGGAAACGAATTCCTCCAAACCAGAGTTTCTTGACACGGGCACTACTGACATCCTGGGCTGGGTAATTCTCTGTTGTGGGGCTTGTCCTGTGCGTTCTAAGGTGTTCAGCAGCAGCCCTGGCCTCCAGCCATTAGATGCAGTAGCACCCCTCCTCCCGCCCCAAATTATGACAACCAAAAATGTCTCCAGACGTCGCCAAATGTCTCTTGCATTGAGAACCTCTGCTCTAAACTGTGGAAATCTTATCCTAGACCTTAGTTCTTTCATAGGGAAGAACTTGACTGCATTGCTAATTAATTATAATAAACCGCTTTACTCTCCTGTCTTAAAAACTGGGGTAAATAGATGTCAATCAGTTATACTTTGGATGAACTGCAAACCATTTTATAAAGTACTTTCAGGATAAGCTGGAGCACTGTAAAACCATCAGTCGCCGAATCAGAGTGAAGACACAAACTTCCCCGGCTAGCCAGGAATTCCAGTTCACACAAGGCTCAAGCAGGCTGAGTGAAGCTGACGAGTACGCCACGGACAACCGTGAGCTCACTTACGGAGAGGCTCTCTACCCAGCTACAGTTTAGCTCCTTTAGCTCATGTCACTAGGAGAGCACTAGAGAACAAGGGGGAGGAAAAGAATCAAACCTTTCCTTGAATTAGCTGGCACCAGTCAGAGGAGGAAGAGGTGGGGTGGGGGGCGCTTTTGACCCCAGGTCAGCTCACAACCCAGAGCACCAAGCTATGAGCAAACCCTGGGAAGACGCCTCCTCCATCTCGACCAAGAGAACTCAGCTGAGTAACAGATTATCCTGCGTGAAGTCCAAAAGCAAGCGGGTGGGAGTAAATGGGTTCAAGTTAAGGGCTGGGAGAGAAAGGTTCCACGCTGGAACCTGGATCACTTTCCTGCAATGCTTCTTAGGATCATCCACGTGCCTGCGTACTGAGGAGCACAAAAACAGACTAATCTTCCCATTTCTGGCAAGCCGTATCATTAACCATAACTAGAGCTACTACTGCTGACAAACCCTAACCTCAGGCAAATAAGTGAAAAGGAAATAAGAACTTTAAAAAAACCCCAAGTGCTAAGCTTGCAGATCTAAATTACGAGGAAATTATCAGCATTCTCTCCATTCCCCTGAGAAAGCTGAAGCTTTAGTGAGGGGCAAAATCTCTTTCTCCACCCGTTCTGGCAGTGTCCCCGGGGCTTGCTCTGTCTTCTCCTGAGGCTGACTTCAATTTGGTCTCTTTCTGATAAAGTCTTCCGAGTTCTGAGAATCCCTCTCCTTCCCTCTCTAACAGGCAGGGAACATGTAGCAAAGAATCATCTAATGGCTGGAAAGTGAAAAACCTCAAAGACAGAGAGGTTTCCTCGCCTCAGACTGAGTTAATTGCTGGGACAGGAAGATGTTAGCTCAGCTGTATGTCAACAAAATAGAACAGCAGCACAGGGAGCTCTGCTCAATATTATGTAACAACCTAAATGGGAAAAGAATTTGAAAACGAATAGATACATGTATATGTCAAAAAAAAAAAAAAAAGCCAAAGTAACTCCAATGGGAAAATAAGCTTTAATATCAACATTTTCTAGTATACTACTATATTAGTACTTATATTTTCCTAAAAACGAATATTTCAGGTGTTGGAATAGTTAAGAGTAGAAAACATAACGCCATTTGTGCTTGAGTCACTGTAACAACATATTAATAATGAATTTAAATTTTCCAATAGGAGTTTCCCTGGTGGCGCAGTGGTTAAGAATCCGCCTGCCAACGCAGGGTACACGGGTTCGAGCCCTGGTCCGGGAAGATCCCACATGCTGCAGAGCAACTAAGCCCATGCGCCACAACTACTGAGCCTGCGTACCACAACTGCTGAGCCCACATGCCACAACTTCTGAAGCCCACACGCCTAGAGCCCATGCTCCGCAACCAGAGAAGCCACTGCAATGAGAAGCCCGCGTACCGTAACGAAGACTAGCCCCCACTCGCTGCAACTAGAGAAAGCCCGGGCACAGCAATGAAGACCCAGCACAGCCAGAAAAAATAAAATAAATTTATAAAAAATAATAAAAAAAAAGAATCTTCCCGCCAATGCAGGGGACACAGGTTCGAGCCCTGGTCCGGGAAGATCCCACATGCCGCAGAGCAACTAAGCCTGTGTGCCACAACTACCGAGCCTGCGCTCTAGAGCCCGCGAGCCGCAACTACTGAAGCCCGCACACCTAGAGCCCGTGCTCTGCAACAAGAGAAGCCACCGCAATGAAAAGCCCGTGTGCTGCAATGAGTGGCCCCTGTTCGCCCCAACTAGAGAAAGCCCGCGCGCAGCAATGAAGACCCAACGCAGCCAAAAATAAACAAATAAAATAAATAAATTTATAGAAAAAAATTTTTTTCCAATATATTTTCAACTATGAAAAAATACAGAAGAGCAGATGTGCGTGACTGTGGTCAAGACCCAGTGGGAGGTAATGAGTTGGAAGAGATGCCTCCCTCCCTCCTCATTTTACAGAACCCACCTTCCACAACAGCCCTTATCCACTCAAGGGCCACGTACATTCCTGAGGAACACTGACATGTCCACCCCTCAGCAGCTCCACTGAGGCCAAGGGAATTTACTGGGGACTTGTGAGGAAACTGACATCTGATGGGAGAGCAGTGGGGGTGGGGCCAAGTCTTATAACCTGATGAGGGCGGAGCCAAGACCAACCCCCAGGTCTCCTATTGAGGATGTTTTCCATGAGGTTTGCAGTACAGAAAACCGCCCAGGCTGGCCTCTGGCTGACACGAATGCAGCAGAAACACGGTAAAATGGCCCCTGAGATCCAGGACTTAACTCAGATTTGAAGGGCAAACGTGGAGTCAAAGGTGGGCAGAGGATTAGGATTGGCGCCAAGTGACCTGGGGAGTGACTCTTAGAAGGGACCGAGTCCCCACCCACCACAGACATGTTCCAGAGCCTGGGTCTGGAGACACCAAGGCATACACAAATGACCATCCCTTCCAAACGCCAGGACGCTGAGACTCTGAATGTTATGACTGGAAAGCAACTTAAGATCATTCATTCAACCACCTGATCTGACAGATTAAAACAGCTGAACGTAGTCAAGTTCACAGGGACACAAAGTAGAATGGTCGTCGTTGCCAGGGGCTGGGTCTGGGGAATTATCATTTAATGGGTAAGGAGTATCAGTGTGGAAAGACGAAAAAGTTCTGGTGGTGGTGATGATCGTACAACAATGTGACTGTACTTAGTGTTACTGAAATGTACACGTAAAAATGGTTAAAATGGCAAGTGTTATGTGCTGGGTTGGCCAAGAAGTTCGTTTGGGTTTTTCCATAAGATGTTACGAAAACCCGAATGAACTTTTTGGCCAACCACAGGTTTAAAAAAAGAAAAAAAGTGCTGAGCTCAGAGCCTAAAGCCAAGATTGCAAAGACCTGGTGCCTCCCATGGCCTACAAGATCCCCTGACACCCTCTCCAGGGCCCCGCCTGGGGCTACCCAGAGCCCCGCCTGGGGCTGCTCCTTGGAGGCAGGCCTGCCTGTTGCCCTTTTGCTTATCTAGAGGAGCAGTTTTCCTTTGCATCACTCAGGGGAAAAAGGGGGTCTAAGAGCCAGAACTACGCCCTGTGAGCCATTTCCCAAAATAGCCAGCCCTGAAGTGCTGCTTGTTGGAAGATGATGGGGAACTGAGAAACTAAGGTGGGGAAGAACGAAAACCTAAGAAGGAAAAGTCAGAGAAGACTCAGCCCTGCACTCAGCCTGCTCACGGACCAGCCCAGAGACCCTCACTGGGGCCTTTTTTTATTGTGGGTCACACCCTCCCCTCAACACACACACACACACACACACACACACACACACACACACACACACACACACACACACACACACACACAGTGTTTCTGGGTTATCTCTGCCGGCCAATCTGGAGCAATCCCTCCAGGATTGCCTGGGAGTAAGAAAGACTCTACCCCTTCAAACGAGAAGCACAGCAGAACTCAGAGTGGTACGGTCAGAAGGGAACTCAGAGCATCTAGAAAATGGTTCTAAAAGTGTGTCCCCAGACCAGCAGCAGCAGTATGTGGGAATTTGTTAGAAATGCAAATTCTCAGCTCACTTAGACCTACTGAATCAGAGGTGGTGCCAGTCTACCTGTATTGTAACCAACCTGGAGAACCCCTGATCCAGATTCGAGCCCATGCCCCTCATTCCACAGAGAAGGTGACCGAGGTCCCGAGAGGCTCCATGGCTCACCCAGGGTCACCCAGACCACACCAGGCTGTTACTCTTAACTTCTGAAGCAGACAGAGTTGAATCCTCTACTTAGGCTGATGAAAGTGGAAGCCGGTGGGTTTGGCGACACAGAGGGGACGTGAGGCCTGTGAAGCGCGCCACTCCGCAGCCAGGCTCCCCGCACTCCGCCCCTGCTCCGCCACCACTGGCCTGGGACCAGGACAAGCTATTTGACCTCTGCCCATTTCCCCATCTGTAGAGCAGGAATAATAATAGAGCCTCCATCAACCCTACGATGGTTTTGAGTGGCTGACAGAGGAAAAAAAAGAAAAGAGAAGAGGAATCAACCAAGGCCTGCAGCCTCCTCCCCGTGGGCAGCAGCTGAGTGGGAAACGCTCAAAAACAGGAACTCCCTTGGCTTCCAGGACACTGGCTTTTGCAGCAGCGATGTGGTTTTGGCTATAAGACCCAGGGCTCCCTCTACCTACCTGGCAGGAGCTGGCTGCCAGATGAAAGACCAGATTATAGAGAGACCCAAGCCCCAACTGACACCTGATGGCCCAGACAGCACAGTGGGAATGCCCTGGCCTGGGAGTCCGGAGCTGCCTCTAGTCTTGCCCTGGGCCAGGCACTAGGGCTCAAGTTCCTCATGCATTTTTTAGCTAAAATGGATTGAATGCTCACTGTATGGTAGGGGTGATACACTGACTGCGTGCTTGGAGTAAATGGCACCATCTCCCCTGGCGCCATCTCATCCCCTTTTCTCATTTAATCCCATCTCCATTTAACAGTTGAAGAAACTGAGTCACAGAGAGGTCAGGCCTCTTGGTCAAAGTTGCACAGTTGTCAAGTGGCAGCACCAGGACAGGGGCTCAGATATCTCCCAGCAAAACAGGGCTCTTTACCACCTCAAATCCCTGCCGGGTTGGGTTCTATGGTGCCTATGGTCTGTTCCAGCCTGAGGCCAGCGGGAGCAGTCAGGTTCCAATAGCCGGGGGACTGAGGACTCAGGCATCTAGAACCAGCCTGGGGACACTGAGAGAACCCACTTGAACAGCTACCCTAAAGCAGAGTAGAAAACCAGAATATGCCACCCCAAAACATGCCACTTTGGCATAAGGGTTATTTTGAGCTAGAGGCAAATGAGAATCAACGGATGCAGAAGGAAGCCTTCCGGGAGCTTCCCTCACCCCACTCTACCGAGTTACTCTCACTGCTTTTTTCTTGTTAATCTGTCTCTTTTCAGGCTAATTTGCAGGGTCCCTAACACAAGCCCTTTGGAATCCACACTGGGCATGGCCTTCACCAACTGTATGGGACCTCCAGGGGTGGCCTCAGTTGGCCACAGACCCCAGGCCTCCTGTAGCCGGGGTTCCCTGTGGCCTCCACACTTCACCAGCTTCCCTTCCCCAAAACCAAAGGCAGCTCAATGATCAGGAGCATGGAATCCAGCTCTGGGGTGGGCCAGTCCTGGTGTACTAACCCTAACCGTGGGGAACTGTTTTAAGCCCTCTATGCCTCAGTATCCTCATCTGAAAAATGGGATTTATTGTGGAGGATTGAAAGAGATAATGTAATATAGACCACTTAGCACAAACAGTAAGTGCTTAATAAACATGAGTTTTTGCATAACCAAAGCAACTGAAAGCAAACCATCTCAGGGACCATCCACGAGGAAAGCAAAGGGGGCATTTTTACACAATTACCCATCAGGACCAACCTTGAACCTGATCTGAGCTTCAGCTTTCTGTTACACTGGAAGAACAGAGGAAGCCTGTTTCTAAATTTGTGTTTTGCTAGCTCTGAATAGACTGAGACTGCAAAATGAGATACTGAAGCCAAAAATTCCCCAGGAAATGGTTTTCAAATATCATTCAGTCAGTGTCAAGTTCTCCATGGGGCTGAGTTTCTGCTCTACCCATGAAAATACCACTTTTAAAAAGATTAATTAAGGGGTGATTCCTAGTTCAGATAACAAGTAGGCTCTTCAGGTAAGACAGTGCTTCTCAAATATTGGTAGCATCAGAAATACATGGGACCAGGACTTCCCTGGTGGCTCAGTGGATAAGACTCTGTGCTCCCAATGCAGGGGGCCCGGGTTCGATCCCTGGTCAGGGAACGAGATCCCACATGCCTGCCGCAACTAAGAGTTCGGATGCCACAACTAAGGAGCCCGTGTGCTGCAACTAAGGAGCCCACAGGCCGCAACTAAGACCTGGCACAACCAAAATAAATAAATAAATATTTAAAAAAGAAAAGAAAAGAAAAGAAATACATGGGACCTTGTTGGAGTTCAGATTCTGGAGATTCTGACCCTGTGAGTCTGGTTTGGGCCTGAGATCGTTGCTACCTGTCTGTGGACCACCCTTGGGGTAGCCAGGCTTTATCAAAGTTTTCCAGCCTGTTTTAATAATTCCCTTTCAAAGAATCCACTTAAGTAGAGGTTTGTTGTACAAAGCAAGATGTCTGCATAGTGACTATTTTCCCCCTGGAATGTTTATGCCCTTTGGGTTGTGACTTATTTTCAGAATTTGAAAGTAGTCTTTGTGTGAAAACAGACTCAGATACAGGGAACAAACTGTTGGTGCCAGAAGGGAGGAGGACGGGGGATGGGCGAAATAGGTGTAGGGAATTAGGAGGTAGCAAACCTACAGTTGTATAAAACAATAAGTCATGGGGATATAATATATCACATAAGGTATATGGCTAATAATATTGTAATAACCTTGTATGGGGACAGATGGTTACTAGACTTATCGTGGTGATCATTTCACAATGTATGCAAACGCCAAACCACTACGTAGAACACTTGAAGCTTACATAATATTGTACATCGACTTGATTTCAATTAAAAAAAAAAGATAAAAAAATAAAAGTGGTCTTTGTGGATTTCATTTCATGAGACTGGAAGAGAATAATTACACAAAAAATGAGATTGCTGGGAGCATCCCCAGTTCCGTGTCTGTTCAGTCCCAGGGAATCTCTCCATGAGGAAGCAGTGGAGATGCGAAATGAAGTGGGGTCTGGGCTGAAATCAAAGGAAGCGGAAACAGATCCATACACCCTTCCCCAAAGTCAGCGTGCTCACAGAAAGGCCGAAGCTACTGAACGTCTTCAAAGCAAAGCACTGACTTTGCCTAAGACCTTCGGGAGCCCCAGTGCACCAGGGCCCGGCTGAGGAGCAGGTGAGGCCCCTGGCTGGCACCTGAGAACAGGCAGGGCCACGCTGCTTCTCCTGGGGTCAGGAGTGCCCGGAACGCTGCTGGGCATCTCATGAGCACGCAGGGGCGCCAGGACACGCTTTGGTCCACCTGGCCGTTAGTTGGGTGTGAAGGTATAAGGTTCTGTTTGCCTGGCATGCAGCCGGCACTCTATAAGTGTTCATCGACTAAATAAATAGGACACGTCACCTGTGGCCACTTTTTAAGGGTGGTGGGGAAGAGAGGGTTAACAACTCTGGTACAACTCTGGCACCCTTTCTGGCCGCCTTGGCTCCTTCTTTCCCCTGCCCACTCCCAAGACCCCGTGGATGAGATTGCGGGAAGTGCCCTCCCCCCAACCCCCGGCTGGGGGAGCTAGGGGGCCCTCACTCACCGGGGTTGTCAGCTTTCCGGATTTCACTGTACACCGTCTCCGTGCCCTTTGTTCCCAGACCTGGAAAGGGACCAAGCACAGGTCAACAACTGCCTCTGGGCACCAGGTCAGCTCACTGCTGAAGCAGGAAAATGTCGGAGGCTCCCAGGCAAGGCTATACCCCACTACCCACCCCACGAGTGCCCATCTCCAGGAGCCGCTGGAATCCCTGTCACTACTGAGCCCGGGCCATTTCCCGGCTTTAGAAGATCATGGTCTCTCCAGCATCACTCTCAGCCTGGAAGTTTGAGGCCAACAGGCCACTGTGGGACCCCTGGACCTAGAGGGTGCATGTAGAGGTACCCCCAGCACAGACCTGTAGCCTCCAGCTCAGTGGCCCCATCCCTCTTCCTCTGCCACTGTGTCCCTCTGTCCAGCTGCTCTGACAGCCCCTCCCAGGAGGCTGGGTTAGGGTCTCCCAATCACCCAAGGTCTGGGTTAGAGCCTGGGTATCATCTGTGACTCTAAGGATAAGCTGGGACCCACTTACAACTCTAGACAACTGGGCTGGTTGATTTCAAATGTTAACAAGCCCGGCCTCATTGCAGATTGATTGAATTGGTCCAGGGTGGGCCCTGGTGTTGGTGTTTTTAAGAGCTTCCCAGGGGGTTCTAATATGCAGACAGGGTTCAGATCCTCTGGTCTGGACCCTTTCTGAACAGCAGACAAGATGACCCACTTAGGGTGTGGATTACACCCAGAGGAGACTCAGTGGTTTGGGAGACAAAGAGCCCCCGTACAGCCATCTGTTTAAGCTGACGTACACATACAGGTTGTGTATACACACACGGACACACACTCATGGTGCGTCTACATGCACTTACACACACAGACCCTCAGGATGGAGCCCGCCACTTCCCTCTCACCTGCACAAAGGACCAGGAAGCCTTATTGTAGAAAGGTGCCTGATGCCGTGTGGCCAGCGTTCTCCCTCTATCAATTGGGAAACGGAACCCCAGACTGGGTGATGCTTCCTGCCGCCATGGTCAGTGCCACGTGGATGTCGTTTTCCTCAGTGGCAGATGGCCAGGGCACGTACACAGATTCTAACTACACCAAGATATCCTCGACTCACCAGGCTCCCCTCTCTCACGCCCTGATCCTGCACACACTCCTCCGCTGTCTGCACGGCCCTTTTGCTTTGCCCCGTTCCTCCTCATCCTCCAAGCCCCAGGACAAGCTTCGCTCCTGCACTTGGTGGCACATACCCTCACACACCTACATACTCCCTTACACACTCCCCCCTTCCCTGTGCCCTGGGCAGTTACGTGGGCTCCCACAGCACTTTGGGGACACTTGCCCACGACACACTGACACAACTTGTCCCCAGGACCGTCTCCCCTGGTGGACCCCATGCTCCTCTAGGGCAGTGCCTTGGGTCTTGTGCTCCTCCCGATCCCAGACTTTGCACAGCTACCTGGAGGCACCTATAAAGGTTTGATGGGACAGTGAAGACAACAGTCAACGTCCCTGCGGGTGTCTCTGTCTCAGACTCCCAACCTTCAGGAAGGTCTTGGCATGATCAGCCTGATCTCTGAGGTTTTAGGTCTTAGGATTAAAATCACGGTCATTCATCACACACGAGATGGTCGTGGTTCCTATGTCATGACCTAAATGGCAGGAGAAAGCTTGGGTGGCAGTTCAGATAGACAGCTGCACTGGGGCACTTGGGGTGCCAGGACCTTGCAGAAGGCATCGTAGTGACTCCCCCCAGGGCACCAAATAGCAGTTGGTACTCAGCAGAGTGGCTGAGATACCAGGCACCCCCTGCTGGGACACCTGCCTTTCTCTAAGAGGACAGCAGAGATGCCCTCACCACTCTCCACTCTCCACGGCACCAGATCTGAGGGTGTAGAGGGAAGCTCCAGCAACTCCCCTATCTACTGGGGGTTCTACCGCATCACTAAGGGACTCTTTGCTCAATGTCAGGCATGGGCAAGTCACTCGTTCAACATGGTCCTAACACCTACTGTGTGCTGGGCACTGTGGAAGAGGAAAAGGTGACCGGGGACCTGGTTCCAGCTTTCGGAAGCTCCGGGCTCTGGGGCAGATGGTACGCAAACAATGCTGTGATAAACGCTCTAGGACACTGCACACCAGGAGCAGTGGGGGCCCTGCCAGCTCATCCTCCTTCACAGTGGGAGCCGGGGGCGTTGGGGAGGGAATGGGCGGCCAAGCCTGGGGCCCTGGACACCCTTGGGAACTCCACCGCCCCCAGGCACATAATGGGTGGCCAGCAGACCTCTGGTCACCTTGGGGACGCTCTGACACCCTCTGGACCCAAGGAGCTGCACTCAACTCCCTTTCACCTCATAACTCTGTGTATCAGCCAGGGCAGCAGGATGGTTTCACTTCTTGGTTGAGTTGCCAGATCTGCAGCTGGCCCGGCAGTTTCCCCCACTGCCCTCCTGGCTCCGCCCGGCCAGGGGGACGGGGTTTGCAGCTCACTGAGAGTGCCCCTCCTCCCGCTGCTCCGAGGCAGCAGCTGCCTGCTAATGACTAAACCAGGCCAGCAGGCTGTTTGTCTCTGCTGTCAGGGATGTTTCCGGATGGGCTTTGTTTTGGCTTCTGTTTTTCTCTGTTAACAGAGAAAGAGATGGCTTCAACGTCATGGGGTTTTCCCAGCAATTAGTCTCAGAGCAAACATGCAGCAAACCGGGATTTAACGAGTTCCTTCCCACCCCTCCTCCACCTCCAAGTGACCACTTGGTCAGCTGCCAGCCACGGTTAGAGCTGGACATGGTCCCCATTCCTTCCTCCATCCCATCTGTAGAGGACGGAGGCCTTGAGGACAGGGAACTGGGTTGGCCAAGATCAGGTCAAGTTGACTCACCACTGGCCTTGAACCCACAAAGTCTTGCCCTCACCTAGTAATGCCCCACTCCCCACCCATGAGAAAACAGGGGGACAGCATCCTGGGCCAGGCTGCTCTCCCCAACTGTCCCTTAGCTGCCAAAGAGGCTGGGTCCAGAAAACAACTTGAATCCTCTAGAAACTCTCCATTTCCATCCAAGTGACTTTCATTCCAGCTCTGCCGAGGCCCCTGCCGCCCACTCAGCACCTTTGTGCAAACTGGGGAAAGGTGACCCGGCTGGTTACAACCCTGCAGGTACAGAGCTTGGCAAGGAAAGCACCCCTGCTTTGCCCGGTCCCAGGGGTTCTCTTTTCCCTTCAACCGCTCCCCACCTTCAAGCAAGAAAAAGAAAACCAGACACTGCTAACGTGGAAACATCCCCACAGGAATGGAAAACGGATGCTTTTCCAAGGACAAAACCTTGCTTCCTTCTTCCTGTTTCAGTTTCCTTCAATCCAAAGCCTTCCAGGCCTCACGTACAGCCCTCATAACTCCACCTCGCCCGGGCCCAGCCGGCAGCAGGGTAAGGGTGGGGCCTGGCCCTCTGGACAGGTATCAGAACCGTGAGGCCAGAACCCAGGGCCATCGCTCTCTGCTTGAGCACAGTGGGGCATGGAGGACAGCGGGTTTTCCCACACACATTCAGCCCTGCCCTCTTGTTGTGGTTCCCCTTTACTTCCAAGTCTGAAGCCCCCTTAGGAGGAAGTAAGCTGTTACCTGTGGGACGGCACCCACGGTGCATGGTGATGGAGGGGCTCAGGCTGGACCAGGGAAGGCCGGCGAGGAGCGCCCTAAAGTCCCATCGGCCAGAGCCCACCCACGCTTGGTTCTGAGCACCAGACTCCTGCGCTGTCCCCTCCTGGGCTCTCAAATTTAACCCAACCGAACCAGGCTCCCCGTGAGCCTGTGCCTCCCAATCGCAGGCATCACGACCATCCATGCGGTTGTTTGGTCAAGAAACATGTAGTCAGTCATTCTGTCTCCCACAACCTGGCCACGAATTTTCATCCAGTACTGCGGTCTGTCTGTAACATATATCCAGAATCTATCCACTGCCAGCACTTTGGCTCCATCCTCATCCCCTCTTGCCTGGTTTCCATTTCTGTTCCCTTTAACCCGTCCTCCACACCAGCCACAAGGATCGTTTTTAAAAGAAGGAAGTTGGAACTTGTCACTTTGCTGCTTAAAGGCTTCCAAAGGCCCCCAGTCCACTGAGACTAGAACAAAAAGAGAACCCCAGCAGCCCTGCAGTCCGTGGCCCCGGCCTGGTCCTCCCAGCTTCATCTGCCTTCACTCCCTGTCGCCCTCTCTGCAGACATTTAAGGACCAGAAAGAGTCATTTAAGGATTCTTTAAGGTCTCCTTTCAGGTCTTTAAATGAGCCAAGCTCTAGGCCACCACCCACTGTCCTGCCACCCCTCACACAGGCCTTCTGGGACCACCCAGACAGAAAAGGCATCACCTTTCAGGCCTTCCATCACACCCCACTCTTCCTGCAAGCTCTGACTCTAACCTGATACTATCTGCTCATCGGTCCCTTGTTTTCCTGACTCCCTCAGGGGCTACACCTCCACGAGAAGGGGACCACATATGTACCTTTGCTGCTTGCACTGGGGCTGGTCCATCATGGGCCCCTAATTTGCTAACCCAACAAGCAAATCACTTTACTGTGAAGTAAAGAGGAAGAGAACTTCAGGCCGGCCGTGGCCCCCACCCCTGCCCCGACCAGTCTAGACTTGGAACTGCGACGCCCTGTGTAGTGGTGCAGATCAGGCAGTACCAACTGCAGGGGCCATGCTGACCGCAGACTATGGGCATGGTGGCCCTGTTGTGCAGCACCCAGCCCCAGGGGCTACAGGGGACGGCCCTGCCTGGAAGGTTCCATGGACACATCTGCGGGCATGGTACCTGGAACTGTGCTAAGCAAGGGAAGAAGGAAGGAACCCCAAACTCCTTCCAGATCGTGGAGCAAGAGGTGACAAGAGAACGCCATCACCACGTGGCTCTGGCTGAGGCTACACAGGCACGGTCTGCAAAGCAGCCCCGGGCCTGCAAGGCTGAGTGGACGCAGCTTGGCCTCAGCCTCAGCAGGAAGGGGGATGCACAGCAACAGCCCTGACGAGCTTCCCAGCAGGGCAGGAAGGCTCGGGTGGCTGCTTCCTTTGTGTGGCAGCCTCTGGGGGAGCTAAGGAGGTTTGGGAGGATGTGCCTCTTTTTTTTTGTGGTGCCCGAAGCAGCTGAGGTTGACGTTCTAGTGCTTGCTGTGGACTGACCCACCCTGAGTCAGTCTCCCCATTGCAGGACCAGAACTAGGGGCCTTCTCCAGGCCAGTGTGCCCAAGAGAACCACACACAGAAAAACAAAGCCTGAAGCATAATGATGGTGCCACTGTTTACATGCAGAGGCAGTCTGTGCTTTCAAAAGCCTTTACCCAATTGTCCCTTTAAATAGCCAAGCCCTTTCATCCCCTTGCACATTTCATTTATACAAGCTCGGTCTGCAAGCAACTTTTTAAGGAAGGTGCTGGATTGGGGCAAGGGGGTTACCTCTGGAAGGATTCCCAAACACCCAGGAGTGAGGCTGCCTGCTAAGAGTCTCTCAACAGACCCATTTCTTAGCACTTAGTAATTGCTCAATAAAACGCAGCCATCATTAGTAGTATGATAAATAATAATTAATGAAATTTTACACCTCCAAACCTGGGTGGGTGTCACTGCTCCTGCCTTGGGCATGTCCAGCCCGTCTGTCTGCTGACCACCTCCCTTCTGAGTGATGAGGGTGACTAGATTCTTGTCCGGGGGCCACAGCACAGCCCACCCTGGCATCTATACCCAATCAGACAGTAAAACGTGGGGAATCCCTTGAGTGATGGTGTTACCTCTGTGAGGCTCAGGGGCGGTCACTTCCACTTCAGTGTACTCCACGTCCAAGGTCAGAGGCTCTGCTCGAAAGAACCACAGCAGCCTGCGGTTAGACAGAGTCTCCCTGGGGGGTCACAGACCACAGTAGAGATTTCTATTCAAGTGATCGAAGAAGTCTGTATTTTAACAGGGAAGCTGGATGCAGGCTTAACTCCATTCTAAGTGGGCGAGAAAACTCAGGCTGGGAGAGGTAGTGAGGAGGCCTGCACTCCCGGGATGTGGAAGGACCCTCTGGCTCAGGTCCCGTTGTTACCACAGTGTGAGGACTCGTAAAGCTCATTAGATACAGAAAACAGACGGCATCGGCCACAGCAGTTAACTATAGAAGCCTTCTCCATGGCCACAGGCACAGAATGCTTTCTCCAAGATGGAAAGGATCTCAGGAAATGGGGAACGGGGGTCCCCAGCCTCAAACTGCTTTGAGAGTATGAGGCATATGCATAGGAGATCAAGTTACACCCAAAATGGAACTTCCTGATTCAGAATGGGCTACTAAATAAGTCAGGAGGATCTCCCTTCTCTTGGATAGTAGAGGCACAGGTGTTTTTTAATGTAGCATTACTGCAAATCATCATGTTGTACACTTTAAACTTACACAATGTTATATGTCAAGTATATCTCAATAAAGCTGGCAAAGAAAAGTGTTAAGAGGCTGGGGTGGGAAGAAGTACGCAGGGTACTTTAAAGGTAGTGGAAATGTTCTTTTTTTTTTTTTAAAGGATGATGGGTATGCAGTTATTTATTGAATTGCTATTGTTTATATTTTATACATAACTTATAAATATTATTTTGTATCTACTAAATGTTTAATAAAAATGAAAAATACATGAGAAAAAACAAAAAAATGAAAAATACACGATAAAAAATAAAATAAAATAGCACTGATGCTTACTTTTAAGACAAGTAACAAGAGACACGAGACAGCATCTTTGGAGAAAGCAATAGCCATCTCCATTTAAAAGAGATGAGGAAATATCCACAGGTCTTAACAGCTTTTGTTCTTTTCCTAGGGGTCTTTTATATAAAAGCAAAGGTTTCTAATTTTTAAAAAGTTAGATAGATAATTACCTTTATTTTCATTTAATGGCTTCATTGCATGGTTTCCAACATCTTCATTGTAACCTAGTTGAAAAATAACAGGATGAGTGACAATGGAATTCCTAGTTTTCTACATAAATTTTAGAAAACTCGGTGCCACTAACAAAAGGAGTCAAGCCCAAATTCTTCAGTGTAGTTGGCAACCAGCAGTGTATCTGGGGTCCAAATACCCTCCTGGTGGCCCTGGGTCCCATCCAACCCACTGCCTGGTCTCTTTCTAAAACCGGTATGATGCCCACCATCGCATGGGAGGGACACGGCTATTTATGAGTTGTTCAAAATTCAGAATTGTTCACTAGAAGCAAGCTCAGAAGAAATTAAGCTTAATTCTAGAAGGGGCGAGCCAGTGACCACAAACATGAAGGATACTAGTGGACCAGTATCCTTCAGCTGGAGAATTGGATCCATGAGAACATGGTTTAAAGATATTGCAATACCTCCAGGCTGCCACCTGGGCAGGAGCAAAAATTTCTTGATCTTTTTTATCAAGTTGTTCTTTATTAAAAAGAATTCTTACAAGTGTTACAAATACTACTCCTGAAGAACACATGGTTTTCCATTCCATTCCATTATGTATTTACAAATTACTATTGTGATTACTAACATACATTTATAAACTGAAATAATCCATGCAGAGAAAATATTATAAGAATTGGAGTATTTCTTGAATTTTGGAAATTTGGGAGGAAATTCTATTTTAATATAAGTCTTTATCAGCATTTAATTTAGAATATCATATCTTTGTTCTTATGTATAAATACAAATTACCAACAGAACCCACTTTATACCACAAAGAGGTATTTTCTCTATAGCACTGGATTACTTTTTGCTAAATATTCACCAAACTTTTCTGAATGTAGTTTCTTCAATGACATATTTGCTCTTTTCTCTTTATTGGCACATTACTCTTATTACGACAAATGTTTTATTTTACTTTTTAAAAAGTTTATGATTCAATACTATAAGAATTGCTCATTTCTCAAAAGATTTCTCAGGAATGCCCTGTAAAAGGTGTATTCTAAAAAGTTTTTATTTTGTGCGACGCTGTTACAGAATTAGAAAAGAACATCAGTGTTTAATTCCCAAAACTGTCTGGGACAGAACTTTTTGTGTGATGTAATCATGGCCCCCTCTGGGAAACAGACAACACCCCTGCTAAAAGGCCTGAACGATTTTCTCACAGACCTAATGGGATTAAGAACAGCTGGGGTTGGCTCCCCACCCTACTGAGCTGACTCTCAAGCTTGTGATAAACCTCATAACCAGTTATTCCTTTATTGTACCAGTCTTTTTTTTTTTTAATGCCTCTACCAACAGTGAGGTCTTTAAATTGGTTTCCCGCTGGGGCAAGTTTGAAATGAGACTGCCTTGTGTTTGCAATAAATAATTCCACCTGAGAAGATGTTTTACCAATGCCTTCATTTGATAGCTGGTCTCTCTCTTACAAAGGAAGAATGGTTTCACTTGCACAGCGTCCAGTGTGTGAAGGGAACCCACGTGGGTGTCCACAGCATTATAATTATTCTCCACCTTTCATTCCTTGGGATATTTAGAAGGTGGTGAAATTAGAGCACAATGTTCTGCCTTTCTTCTTAAGCTTCTGTTTTGCTTGTTAGCTCACCACCCAATGCCTGATTAGATTAAGGGTCCCAGCTTGAAGCCAGAGTTTCCCTTCCAACCTCACCCCACCGCCCATAGATTCTGCTTCTCAGAGGGACAGGAGAGTGTAGAGCAAGTTGGGAAAAACTCTTAACAACTGCACAAAACCATGACGGTACCATAATGTCTGTTGGCTTCAGTGTTGGGATCTGACAACGTCTTCTCATTGTTGGAGTTCAGAAGTGGTGCTGCTGGCCTTAAATTGAAATTTAAAAAGGAAAAAGAAATAACGTTTTTTTGGCTCTAACTCCAAACCAACAAAATAATCAAGGAAAGAGCATGAGAAAACCAGGAAGAGTTTTCTGAAGTGAAGAAAGTTTTACTCTCTCACTTGGAACTAATGCTTTCTTCAGCTCTACGATTATTTGACAAAAACCTTTTTGCTGTTGAAATAAGCGTCCGGGCCAAAGGGCGTACAAACATGAGGAGTCCTTTATGAAGTGAATCCCATGTCAGGAGGGGATTCCTCATCCTGTGCTATTGTTTCTTTCAGGAACAGAACGATAGTTTCCATGCTTTGGGATTTTAGATCTCAAGAACAGTAAAAATAGTACAACCATTTTTAAGGCAACTCTATTTTGCCAAGTAAGTAAAAAATTTTTTAATTCCATCTATCATTATAATTTCATAAGGAAAAGTGTAGACAGGACATGACCTCAGAATAAAGCCATTCCTTCCCGTGAAGGACAGTTGGCAACCTTCCACTGAGACACAGACACACACACACACACACACACACACACACCCCTACACCGCTCACACCCAAGGTCCTAATTTTTCTGAGTTTGCCAAGAACCACTGAAAACTTCCTAATGACAGGAATCCCTCCAGACAAGTCTATCCACACCCACAGGACAGCCACCCCTCTTCCAAGTACACTGACCTGGACATCTCCACCGGCATCTGCTTGGCTTTGAAAGACAAAGACAAGAACCAAAGTCAGTATAAAGAGCCCACAACCATATCAGACAGGAACACTCATTTCAACCATATTTGACTTGTTTGAAGATTGAATACCCATAAAAAGATGGAACAGAAAACCAAATATATTCACACTTTTTAAAAAAGGAAAACAAACAAATAAACGAAGCAGGTCTTCTCTTGGTCTTATACCAAGAGATTTCACATCATGTTCTCTGAAATTTGACATTTCGACTGTTTTAGCCAGAAGCAACTTCCCTTCATGGAATGTGACGGAGAGGAAGACAACAGCACAGGAACCAGAGGAGCCAGATGAACGGGCAACTGTCTCTTTGCTTCAAGACCATCCCCAAAAGTAAAGGCTTAATCAATCCCCATGCTTTTAATTCCAAACTGGCCTGAGGCCAAGGCCAGAGCCTTAGGACTGTTTTCCCAGGGGGGCTGCCCCTTTCCTGCTTTAGGAAAAAACCCTCCTCATCCCATCTGTCTCCTCCCATCCCAGGCAGCAGCACCAACAGGGATAAGCAACCCGCCTTATCCCCAAAAAATTTTTGCAGACTTTACCGGTGCTGTGCCCTTCTGCTTGCACCTTGCTTAACTGACTCTGATTCCTGAGTGCCCATGAGTAATCCTGGCTTCCCTCCACACGTGGCTAACCCCAAGCACAGGGTAGAAATCATGGCACAACCAAAAGATTAACTGGGAGGCATTCAGCGTGTGTGGGTGTCTCCACTCATGCCCAACTCTACCAACTGTAGGACTCGATGTCGCCAAATCCACACGAAGGGCTGCTTCTGACCACATGTAGATGCAACTTCCCCCCAAATTCATCTTTTCTGGGGAGCCCAACTGAAAAAGCAATTGCTTTCACTTTTGCCTACCTAAATCCAGGGGCAGTAAAATCTCCACACCCGCCAAAGCCAAAATCTTTGGTTATCAAGGTGACACCCCAGGAGGAAAACAGCTGTTGTCAGGCACATGTCCTCGACCCTCACTGGAGCAGAGCACGAGCCTCCCGTGAGGCTGAAACCCCTCACATCCGTGGCGGGTTCCCTGGCAGGGCAGCCTGTCAGAATGGAATGAAAGGACTGTGCTCACCCTTGGCTTTCTTCAGAAAATAGCATCTGGCCCCAAGTATCAAGGTGGTAATGATCACTCCGATGACAACCACTGCAATAAGTCCTTTCTTCCAGGGGGCAAGATAGACTGGAAGTGTAAAAACATTTTAAATATATCAGTTTTTCCTCTGCCAGCAAGAAATAATATCAGCCCTAAGCAGCAAATAAGACTGATTTTTATATCCTTGTAACTGATGTCTTTCACTGAGCATCTACCTCTGAGGGACTCTGTGTTCATAGGAGGGGCAGAAATAGTTGTTTCTGCTATAAAACGAGTCAGTGATGGTCTGAAAGGACCATAGGACTGAAGGAGACTCTTCTTAGGGTGTCTGTTCACCCTTCCTCGTTCTCCATAAATCACCCTCTGCCTATATAGGTGGGCTCCTCTAACCATGTCTGTTCTGCATGACCCACTCCTCTTGACCACAGGTGGTCCATGGGCTCACATTTGACCCAAGCTGGTGTCTCTCCACCATGAATTTGTAATTAGGACTGTGTGAAATACTTCTAATTCCTTATAATAATCAATTCCTCTTTTATACTTGAGTGGATTGTTATTATCTGAAACCAAAGAGCCTGGCGAATGTGTTGGTCCCTTAACCCCCAGTAAAATGCATTAAACTTCCACCCATTTCCTCTTACAAGTGCTTTCTAGCCTTGCCCTTGGAGCTCACACGACATTTTGCCGTTGAGACCTCGACTCACCTCTGACTGTCAGGGTGTTGCTTTGGAGGACATTTTTGGAGAGATTGGCTCTGTTGGAGGCCGTGCAGTAATACTGTCCCTCCTGCTCCTTGCTAGCCTTCGGCTTGTGCCAAATGGCCTGGGTGTCATTCAAGGTGACTTGGTAGAAGGGTTTGCCCTCCTTTTCTCTGTAAAACTTGTATGTGATGGGACTAGATCCTTCATTCACGGAGCATCGAAGCACAATGGGCTTCCCAGACTCCACCTCCTCACTCAACAGGATAGAGAGCTTGACTTCATCCACCGGGGCTGGAAAGCAGGAAAGGGATTAGCACTGAGAAGTGGGGAAGAGGAAGAACATGACACGGCCACTGGTCAAGACCAGCTATCTGTGACTGTGACTCAGACTTGGACTTTGCCTTTTATTCAAGTCACTTGTGTTATCCCACATTCTTCACAGTTCTTCCCCCGATTAGCCCAGAAGGGCAGCAATGGACACCTCCTGCCCTCACATATTGATTAGACACAGGATGCTAGGGACACCTCCCTTCACTGACCACCTCAAGTGTTACTGACCACTTAGCTTAACTATACGATTAACTTCTGTGTTCTACTAGGGTCTGTTCTGGGTGAGTTTGTGTGTGAGACTGTGTGTAAGTGTGTGAGTGACAGTGCGTGTTTGTGTCTGCATCTGTATGTGATTTCTCTCCCCCTGCTTACAAAGATGCATGGCACTTCCAGATCTTATGAGCAAATAACCTTGACGCACTGCCTTCTTGAGCTCTTGTCCTGTTTCTCTCCTCCTTTGAATGATCTAAACCAATTGCCTTCATGTCCTCATTTCCCACTTTCTTGTTAGCCTGGAAACCTGACTTCTATCTCTCTGCTTCTGAAACTGCCCTATATCTCTGGTTTTGAAGAAACTCAAAGATGACCTGACCCCTGACGAACTCATCCCTGAGTTCCCTGCAGGTCCAATCCATGGTAGATGTTCTTCCCATCTTCCCATCCTTGGCCTCCCTACAGCTCTCGCCTGTCACCCAGCCCTTCCTTTGGAACTCAGCTTTCCCTGGGCTTCTGTGAAGCCTCACACTCTGATTCTCTTACCTCCTCGCCTGCCACTCCCTCTTTATCAATTTTTCTTCCGTTTGCCCCTTAAATGTGGACTTTCTGCAAAATTCAATCCTCAGTTTGCCGTCTCCATTCTCGTCTTTGGTGATTTCATCTACATTGTAGCTTCTATTTGCAAATTTAACACATAAACTTATGGCATTTAATGCCTAGATATATAGCTCTAGTCCAGGTTACTCCCCTGAATTCCAAGTCTTGACTTTTACCTGCACATTTCCACTGAGAAGCCCTGCCAGCCTCTCATTCCCAGCAGATCCAAGAAGAACTCATCTACCTCCTATAGACAGACCCTTTCACTCCATGTTCAACCATTAAAATTCTGACCCTAAACTGTCTTCCCAAGTATGTTCCTGCTAGTGTCAGAATGAACCGATCGGCAGACCGGCATCTGATTTATGAATCACCCTCTTGTGAGCGCAGGGCGTGGCCAGACCATGGAGCTGCTGATCCAGCGAAAGGGAGCACCAGGCCTGGGATGGGATGGTGGGGGTCAAGCACAAGGGCAGACTCCTGGAGGGTGCAGCTGACCTGACAGCCTGTCTTCTTGTGAAGCACAAGGGGGTGGTGGCAGGCCAGGCTCAGGAGCCAGACTGCCTGGCCTCAGTTCCTGACCCTACTGCCCACCAGCTGTTTATCTTAAGCCCTAGTTGCCTCATTGTAAAATAAGGATGATATTAACATGGGGCTTACATGGCTATTGTAAGTATGAATGGGAATAATTTACTAACAAACTTCACACGGGGTTGGACATGTGGTCAGAGCTCAGTAAATATTAGCCACTAATACTGACTCACTTTAAACCAAGAGTTTCACACGGGCTTCTACGTTAGCTTCTTAAGGTATTGTAAGGTCTGAAGTCTCCACTCCTGCTAACTGATAGGACCAGCAGGTTAATCTTCCCAAGAACCCATTCTCAGCATGCCCTCCTTCTCTCTTCTGGCTCTTCACTGCACACAGGACAAAGCCCCAACTCCTAAGGCTGGCAGCTGATGCCCTTTACAGTTAGGCCCAGCTACTCTACCAGTTTATATCCAATGACTCTCCATTCCCAGTCCTTCTTTCCAGGCATCTGACTTACACACAGCCTTTAGAGCTGCTCCATGGACCCTTTTGATCACCTATTTGACTAGGCTGGGGCCCATCTCTAGCCCTCTCTGCCCACCCACTGTTGAACCCTGGCTCCTGACCCAGCTATTCCCACTCAAGCTAGATATCTTTCATGCCTTAAATTCCTATCACCATCATTGTAAGGAGAGTTCGCGTGACAATTAAACATGTGTTGCCTGGTAACATTTTTTTCTATATTTGTTTGCACTGTTATTCAAATATATTAAAATGTTTCTTCACTATTTAATCAGGAGATCCTGTGTTTCTCATTATATCATTGAAAACAAAGAATATGTCTTCTTTTTTTGTATGCCCTATGGCATGAGAGGCTTAATATATATTGATGTTAATTTGAAAAGTATTGTTTCTCTTAGGCTATACATTAATAGTAGGAGGAACCAGGGAGTTCCCTGGTTGCCTAGTGGTTAGGGTTCCGGGCTTTCACTGCAGAGGGCATGGGTTCAATCCCTGGTCGGGGAACTGAGATCCCGCAAGCCGCACGGCGTGCCCCCCCCAACCCAAAAAATAGTAGGAGAAACTACTGTCCAACTCAAGATGTCCACATGGCACGTGTAGATAAGCAGTTATTAAACAAAAAGGAGGAGGACAAAGAGGAAGCCTTTTTAAGCTTTTTACAACAAGATGCAGAACATCTCAGAGATGCAAGTAATGGGCACTCCTAAGGTCTCCGGAAAGGTACAAGACAGAGGCTTGAGGAAAACTATCCATCTCAGGACAATGGTATATTGCTCTCGAGTATGAGAGTCCTAGTGACTGTTAGCCTGAAGCTCTGACTGCTGTGGGTTCCACACATAACAGAATTTGCCCCGCCGAGGGTCCATGGTAGAGAAGAGCTCTGGTCTACAATTCTCAGAGAAGACTGTCAGTTCATCTAAACACGAGCAAATGCTAAGGGAGCCCCAAAGCACAACTTTTGTGCTTCCTCAACTTGGAACACTTTATGCTTATAATTTCAGCAGTTCACTTGAAAGGTTCTGAAAAAGGATGACACTGGCCACACTGATAACCCCCAGATATTTTCCGGCTCCATTTACTTGGGCCTTGGTCTGCTTTGCCACATGTCATGTTCATGGACTTTGCACAAGTACCACCCACTTCTCTTGTCTACCCCAAAACTTTGAAAATGTGAACTAAAGCCCCAGTCCCACATGGATTCTTCTTCCCACATGACTTACCTATCACCTTGACCTGCAGAAGTTCGCTGACCAGTTTGGTGTGGGAATGGCAATTATCCGCGATGCAATGGTATTCTACATCTTTCGTTGGGTTATCTTTGAATATTGCGGGCTCATTGGAGCCCATGCTCTGACTCGCCAAAGTCTTACTTGCTTTTGAAAGCTGATAAAAAATGGGTGAGGTTCCATTTATGGATTGACAACTGACTTCTATGGTCTGTCCTTTTATCACCTCAGACCTGGAGTCATGAAAAATACTGGGCTTGGAAAGCATTTCTAGAACGACAGAGAGAGAGAGAAACAATCTGAAGCAAAACATCCAGCCCAAGGGATTCCTTCTCCAAACTCTGGGCTTGGCTTTCTCTGTCATTACTAGAATTTAAAATGCCTGCCTGCTTTATCTACATTTGGAGGACTCCTTTAAGATCTTGAGGAGGGAGAGGGAAAGAGAATAATATAAACAAAAAAGGATGACACAAATTCAGGAAGAACATTACATCCCCCTAAATATATGCTTATATTTTCACATATCTTACGTGCACATACACACACATTCACATCTTTTTTTTGTATTGAGAAAAGACACAAGAAAAATATTAAAAAATACAAGTACCCGGAACAGAATATATTTTAAAACAAATTCTCAGTGCCTCAGCCTCTCCTGATAGTAAATTTCATGCCTCAGAAACAAGAATTATACTAGGTTATTATTTAGAAATTAGCTTATTTATAAAGCTAATAAAGTGAAATGACCTCCTCCCAAGAACTACAACAACAAAAAGAATTACAGTGGAATGACCCACATTTGTCTCTTACATTATTTCCTTGTGAGGTAGATGACTGCTAAAATCCTGCTTTGGTTGAGACTAAAATCTTGTCTGGATTTAAACTGAAGGCTAAACTGAAGGATCATGACTGAATAAGAACAGTGACAGTGACAGCTTGCCTGGTGTTCCACATCCATTTAGAACCCCGCTACTCAAAGTGTGGTCCAGGGCCCAGCAGCACCAGCATCCCCAAGGCACTGGTGAGAGATGCAAAACCTGGCCCCATCCTGACCTGCGCTGTCACCCGGTTTTGCATGCACATTCAAGTCTAAGAAGCCCGGCTCTGGGTGGTCCAAGTACCTACTTCTGCCCGCTGGGAGTCCTAGCCCTTCGGGTGAGCCAGGATAGGGATCAAAAACTGGAACTTAGATCTTAAAGTTTAGTGTCGACTAAGCAGTGTTTCCTCCCTGACCCTTTGGGTGGGTGCCTGTTCAAGCAGCAGAATCTTGCCGATTCAGAGGCCACACCATCAGCATAAAGCCACAACAAAGCCATGAACGTGACTTTTGCCAACGACATTCTCCTTGATGCCTCTCTCCTGTACTCTGAGCAGAAATACCCACTTGCTGCTGTTTGGTCTCTCATTTCCACTCCTCTCTCTTTCCCCTGAGTTCTTACCCTGCCTCAGTCTGAACCGCCTTCAGAACAGAGAGGGTGGCGCCTGGCAAAAAATTCCCTTTCTCCCATTCAGTCCCAAGACCCTCAGAGCCAGCGAGGACGTACTCACCACACACAGCTATCTGGACCGCGTTGCTGCTCTTGACCACCTTGCCGATGCCCGCGACGCAGGTGTATGTCCCACTGTCCCACTCTGAGGCTATCTTAGTGAAATTTTGAGCCTGCGACACAACCGTGCCTCCCTTCTGGATGGTGAAGTTGGCTGGAGGTGCTCCTGGGATGGAGCACCACAGGTTCAGGCCTTCCCCCTGATCCAGACGTGTGGCGGAAGATTCCAGCTTTGGCTTGGAAAACAGCTCTGAAAAAAAAAACAGTGAGTGGGAATGGGGTGAGATGTTTCTGGGTACCGGCCCCAAAGTCTGTTTATGGAGAGGGCTTCGGTCCAGCTGCTTTTGACAGAACCATTTCCCAACTTCCTGCACAAAGTTTTCCTTTGCTTCTCATGTACCTGACGATCACACAATTGAAGAGCCAGAGTTCATTCTTCACCTGGGATTCCAATGGCAGGTTTGCCTCCCTCGTTAATCCAATTTATTTCACAGACATGGATTAGAAAAATTTTGCAACTTGTAATGCAGCAAGTAATGACTCAGACATTTACTCATTTATTCATCCACTCACTCATTTCATTCCCCAAGTATTTATTTCAGGCCATCTCTGTGCTTGGCATAGGAGAGACAGCAATGAAAAAGAAACAGTCCTTGACTCCAAAGTTCTTAAGTCTAGCGGGTGATTCAGATAGTGTTTGCAGTAGAGCCCATAGAGGGGACACCGAACCTAGGCTTGAAGAATCAGGAAAGAGCTCCTGGAGGAAGTTATCCAGGCAAAGATGGAAAGTATCACAGGCAGAAAGAATAGCATATGGAAGGCCTGGCAGGAGGTTCAAGCACCTGAAAGTTCAGGCAGCCTGGGACATAGTGGGAGTAGAAGAAGAAGGCTTGTAGATCTTCAAGGAACTTGGGAACCACATAAAAAAGTGTGGGTTATGTCCTCAGGGCAATGGGAACCATGGAGAGTCTGGGTCAGGGAAATGGCATTGGATGTGTGTTGTAGGAAGATCTTTGGGAGGAGAATGGATGGGGTTGGAGGGGCCCAGACTGGAAGCAGGAGGCGATGTAGTGCAAGCTTGAAGCAGAGTGATGGCATGGGGTTGGGGACAAGTGGCAGCTTGGCCACCATCCCTCCAGCACTCCCCATGGAGAAGAATGAAGATGTCACCTGAAGCCTCCAAGGTCAAACACTTTGTAAACTATAACATGCTATGCTATGCTACTGTAAGGAGTTATTAGTACCATAATGTAGGTTGGATGTCAACAGTAGTAAAGACTGAGGTTGTATTTCAAGAAGTCTTGCCATCTCCTAATTTAAGTATCCCCTGAACTATATCAATATTTTATCATTATGGTGAATGTCTTTATTTTCAGCAGCAGGGAAATTACTAATTAACTACCTAACCATTGTGGAGACTTGGATCCTTCGTGTAAGCAAATGCACACTGACTTCATGGTTATGACCCTTGATGCAGAAGGAAGAAGGAGCTTGACACTATCTTCATATTAAGAAAGAGACTGAGACTCAAAGTTTCTCTCAGGAAACCTTAAAGGTTTGAGAATGCAACTAGGAGTCAGGGACCAAATTCTACCTTTGGCTCTAAATTTATCTGCCGTAGAGGTTTGGAAGTAAAAACCAACACTGTCATTGTCTTCACTGATATTCCACAGATGGAAACGGAACTCATTTCCATCATAATCAGTCCACGGTGTCTTCCTAGTTTCCTCAACAGGGAATAAAATAAAACTGCAAGTAAGGTGATATCCCAATAATTAATTCATTAAGGCACGTTCCATCTCTCTGTCCTTCCATATAATAAACATCGACTTACCTCTTTTCAGATCACCATCAAAAGCTCTAGGTTAGGAGTGGGGAAAAGGAACCAAAGAAATTGACCTCCTTAAGTGCCTTACAATCTCATTGGACAAACACCAAAAAATGTGAAAAAAATGACTTAGGAAGAATCCCACAGCAATGACTCTACATTTAAAAACACGTAAACAGGGACTTCCCTGGTGGTGCAGTGGTTAAGAATCCGCCTGCCAGTGCAGGGGACATGGCTTCAAGCCCTGGTCCGGGAAGATCCCACATGCTGTGGAGCAACGAAGCCCGTGCGCCACAACTACTGAGCCCGTGCGCCACAACTACTGAAGCCCACGTGCCTAGAGCCCTGCTCTGCAACAAGAGAAGCCACCGCAATGAGAAGCCCACGCACCGCAACGAAGAGTAGCCCCTGCTCTCCGCAACTAGAGAAAAGCCCGCACACAGCAACGAAGACCCAATGCAGCCAAAAATAAATAATAAATAAATAAATTTATTTTAAAATAAATAAATAAATAAAAATAAAAACATGTAAAAAAAGTGTAAAAAGTATAAAACAGCTTGCTAGGGTGGGTGCACGGTGGTTTAGAATTAGGAATACGATGTTGTCAGGGAATGTCTGTTTGTAAAGGAGGTAACGTAAGCAGCTGGACCATCACGGGGGTTAACAAGGATGGGTCTTTTGTTCACTCACTGAACAAATATTTACTGAGTTCCTACAATGTGCCAGGCTCTGTGCTAAGTATCAATGTTGTCAGATGAATTAAGCCACAGACCTGGTCCTTCAAGAGCTCACCCAGGGTGGTGGAGAAGGATGCTAAATCTTTATAGCGACGGTTGACATGAAAACAGGAGAAGAGTGTGATGGGGACTGAGGTGTGACCATGGGACTCTGCCTGGGGGAGCCTAGAGGGAGATTTGCGGCTTGGTCTTTAAGGACAACAGAGGTTTTCCAGTGGCCAAGGGGAAAGGATGTTCCAGGCAGAGTGGGATGGGATGTTTGGAAGGGGGTGGAGTCAAGGTGAAGGCAGCTAAGCCCATGAATAATGATGTCGAATAGGTGCTTCTCCTACAGGTTGGCTGAAGGATGAAATGGAGCAGAGATGCTTGGGGAACCCCTGCAACCATCCTGGTGTGAGGGCCAGAGTTAGGGTGTGATTGTAGAGACAAGATGACAGGGCAGAGTTGAGAGTCCTGGCAGCACTTGGTGACAGATTGGGTCTGAAAAGGTGGACAGTGAGGGGTAAAGGAAACCCACTTTCAATCCAAAGACAAATTACTAATTCAATGGTTTTTATGTTCACAAAATTATAGTGATTCTCCAACACCACTATATAGAGCCACTTACAGTGAGGCTTGATAGCAATAGAGGAGTGGAAAACCAGATGCATAAGTGGGCCTGGAGCCATGTCCAAGGGCTTGCAGCACTTGAACGTGGGGGTGTTGCCTGCCAGCCCTGGCATGGCTCTGGTAGCTCTACGTGGAACAGGACCACAGAGCACCAGGCTGAGGGGATGGGAGGGGCAGGCCGAGTCTAACACTGTGCTTTCTTGGGCCAGGGAGACTCATCTCCTGGTTGACTTGTATACTCCGCATGACTTGGACTTCTGGATGTGGGGGATCAGCTACAACAATAGTATCTTATGGTCCAAGATGCTTTATGTTTCCCTCAAGTAGGCTGGCCTGAGGGGTCGGGGTGCTGCTCTAACTGGTGAAATGGCCCATGTGTTTGTCACGTGGTCCCTGCAGCTCCCACAGCAATACACCCATCCCTTTAATGTAGTTGTTCATTGCATTGCATTCTCATGATCTAGTTATGTCTGTGAATTCTTCAAAGGCAAAGCTTGGCCTTAGGCAGCCCCCTATCCCCCAAAAGTTGCCCAGCATGCAGAAGGTGCTCAATATATGTTGAATTGAATACTGTTCTCTAATGAGATAATTATATTTTATCAGTGAAAAATATGTGCCATCAAAACATTTGTCATTCTCAATAATAAACTAAATTGCTGGCAGGGTCCAACACATGCCAATCACGTAGTTGGGTAGTTGGCAGCCTACCTATGATACTGGGGACTGTCACTGTTACTATACACTCTATGCTTGACACAGAGGAGGCTTTCAGTAAATGAGTGAACAAATGATGAATGAATGAACACTTTCACTTGGGAACCAAGAAGTGCTGACTCTCTCTGCCTCTGAAACACTGTTATCCAATGTTCATCTGTTCATCCAACAAATAGGTATTGAATGCCTACTATGTGCCAGGCACTGTTCTAGGTGTTAAGGATATAGCACTGGATAAAACAGATAATGTTCCTGCCCTCATCAGCTTACATTTTAGTGCCTGAATACATACAATATACGAGAAGAGGCAGAGTACTTTTTTTTTTTTTTGGCCGCACGGCTTACGTGATCTTTGTTCCCCAACCAGGGATCAAACCTGGCCCCCAAGTCCTAACCACTGGACTGTCAGGGAATTCCCAAGGTAGAGTACTTTTTGAAAAGTAAAGCCAGGAAAAGGAGGAAGGAGTCCAACGGAACTTTTAGGTACATGGGTTTGGAACTCTAACAGGCCTGGGGGTGACCCTTGCTCTGCCACTTGGCAACCCTCTAATTGTTGGATGAGTGACCTAACCTCTCAGCTTCAGCTTCCACCTCCATAAAGCCAGAATCATAATTCTTACCTTATACTACAGCTGTGAGCTTGAAATGAAAATGTATGTAAACCAGGCATACAGTATTCAACAAAGAGGAATTGGGACTATTATTTTTGAGTTTAGCAATGCTTTCTCATTCCTGACCCTGTCATAGGACCTGCACATGGATACAGGGATCTAGCACAGTATTTGGCACAGAGGAAAGAAAAATGTGATGTAATAATAGAAACACCAGCTGACATTTCACTGAGTGCTTACTCTATATGCGGCCCTTTATGGCAGGGTGATGTCATTTGGTCCTTGTAAGAGTCCTAGAGGGCTGTCATTATCCCCATCTCAGAGTTGTGGCAAGGAGAAGGTCAATAACGCACCCAAGGTCACAGAGGTACTGAGTGGCCGGGTTGGGATCTGATGCCACAACCTGCACCCTCAACCACCACAGTGAACGGCTTACTTGCTCTGTACTGACTTTTCCCCACCAGCACCACGGCCCTGCCTGAGCACATTCATTCAGACCAGCAGGAGCGAAGGATCAGCTCTCACTGTCCATCCTGGATTTCAGCACAGCAGCTTCTTGGGCCCGCCATATGCCGACACCCTCCAGCAGCAGCCCTACCTGTTATGTTGACCACGATGCTGCTGACCTTGGATATGCGGCTGGCTTCCACTTTGCACGTGTAGTTGCCGTTGTGCTCCACCGTGGCCATCACTGAGTACACGGCCTCGTTGCCGTGCCTGCTGTGTGCTACAATCGCCTTGTCCTTCTGGATTATGATTTCCGGAAATGACTGGGCCAGGTGCGTCACTTGAATGGTGCACTTGATGTGGAGATCATCCCCTTCTATGATCGTTCCCTTGGGGCTGATGTGGAACTTGGGATTAGAGAAGGATTCTACAAGAAGAGGACAAGCTGGTTGGATTCAGGTTCAAACCTGGGTGAGGGGGAAAGGCACTTCCTCCTCTTTTCTGTTCTTTTTCATACCAACCACAGTTTTTCCTTATTAATTAAAAAAATTCAACCTTTCCTCTCAAAAACCTTAGTCTAGGCTGCTTTGATGCTTCCTCCCTTTTCGCTCATTCTTGCATCTTCAGCCTTCTTCTTAACTTCAGTTCTCTAACTTTCTTGAGCTTCCCAAAGGCCAAACCATCTTCCCTAGATCTCATCTACAGAACTTTGTTCAAATGACCTCAGAAATAATCACAGCAGTGAGAAACAGACTCTCCCCCTGCCCACCAAGGATTTCCTAGGTAATTATCGCACCATTTCATGGACCTCTGGCGTTGCAGCCTAGATATTCCATCGCTTTCCAAAGTGCAGCTTCGTGGAAATGCATATTTAAATAACCGTATGCCCCCCAAAAGTGATTTCTAATCTGTTCTACCTCTTTTTAAAAAATGCTGGTTGTGACAGACTAAATTGATTTCATGACTCATGCAGTTTGAAAAACACTGCTTTAATAAAATATGGGTCAGATATCAGGGTGTCAGATCTTCAGGAGATGGTGAGAGAAATAGGGCCAGGCCTTTGCTCCCACCAAAAAAACAGCAGTGCGTAAGGGAGTATGTACACAGATTACAACTATGTAAAATGCAGATAAGAACATTAAAAAATGTCAAAAGTGAATTCAGGGTATTATAATACTTTAATATTCTTTTTTTTTTTTACTGTAAAGTCATTTAAATTCACAATAAAAAGGTATAATTTAAAAAAAGTCATTTCCTGAGTAAAAGTCAAAAAGAGAGAGCATCTAACTAACTCCAGATGCACCAGAGATCTAAATGCAGAAGAAAAAAAAAATTAACGCACAGAAACAGTAAAAGAAAACATAGGTGCATTTTTTCTTTAATAATCTTGGAGTGTGGAGGACCTTTAGGTGTGAATCACAGAACTGGATACCGTAAGGAAAAAAAGATGCATAGATTTTTTTTTTTTTTTTTTGGCTGTGCCGTGCAGCTTGTAGGATCTTAATTCCCAGACAAGGGATTGAACCTGGGCCTATGGCAGTGAAAGTGCTGAGTCCTAACCACTGGACAGCCAGGGAATTCCCCAAAGATGCATAAATTTGATTAACTAAAGATTAAAAGCTTCTTCATGGAAATAAAAAATAGGACACATGACAAACTGAGTAAAATATTTGCATAGTACCTGACAAAGAGCACATTCCTTTAATTTATAAAGGGCTCAAACAAATCAACCAGAAGTGGTAAATATGGGCAAAGTGTGTATGAACAGGCAGTTTATGGGGGCGGAAATGTAACAGACCAATAAACATAAAAAGCATACTCAACCTCACGGAAGACCAAAGAAATACAAATCACAGCAATGATATATCACTGCACCTCAATCAGATTGTCAAAAATAACAAAACATTGATAATATTCTGTGTTGGTGAGGATGTGGAAAATGGAACACTTTTGATGGAAATGTGCATCCATTTGGAGGAGTACTTTGGCGATATCTTTCAATACTGAAAATGCACAAAACATTTGAATCAACAATTTGACCCATAAATAATAATAAAATACTCATGAAAGTACAGAAGTTATAAGTATAAGTATGTATAAGTTATAAGTATAAGCAAGATTGTCTTAATAGCAAAAAAGTGGAAAAATACCTAAATGCCATCAATAGAAAACGAGGCAAATATATTAGGGCACAGGATTCCGAGTTGCCACTAAAATGATAAAGATTTGTATTTCTTGATATGGACAAAAGTCCATATATGTTATGGTTGTTAAAAAGAAGTTATAAGATAGAATGTTTGACTGGTCCTATTTTTTTGTAAAAACAAAGAAAAACAAGCAAAAATTGTGTGTGTACATGATGAATGAGCAGAGCAAGTCTAGAAGACCACACAAGGGTTTTCTCTGAGTAGTGGTACTTACTATGAAGACTGTCACTTTATACTTTATATAGTACCATATTTTCTGAAAATTTAACCCACACCACGTATTATAATAAGAAACATATCATATATACAAAATACTATATATTATATATACATAATACTATATAGTAAATATATACACATAAATAAAGTATTATGCATACACAATGGGCAGAGGTGAAGTAAGGTACCAAAAGCAGAGGGTCGTTTATGATAAGCTTTAGGGCTCCTATCCCGAATACATTTGCGGCTCTCTGCAGTAGACTGTGCCTTCTCCTGATTCCTCCCTGCTTCACAACTACTTCCCTCTCAGGTCACCGGGAGCTGCTGGTTGCCTAACCTGGAGCTCTGAGCTCTCTCTGTCCTGGACACTCACACCCAGGCTCCCCTCTGCTGTTGCCTTTCTCTCCTGAGAGCATTTCTCAGGTCACCTCATTTGTTTCCTATTTGTCCAATGTCTTGGGGATGGAAGGGTGGGTAGAAGAGTGGAGTCCCTCATCAAATCTGGGAGGCAGAGGGACTTCCCTGGGGGTCCAGTGGGTGAGACTCCGCGCTCCCAATGCAGGGGGCCCGGGTCCGATCCCTGGTCAGGGAACTAGATCCCGTATGCATACCGCAACTAAAAGTCTGCATGCCGCAACTAAGAAGTCCGCATGCCGCAACTAAAAAAGATCCCGCGTGCCGCAACTAAGACCCAGCGCAGCCAAAATAAATAAATAAATAAATATTAAAAAAAAAAACAACCTGGGCGGCAAAGGCTGAGGACCTGGTCCCCCTTCCCTCTGGATCCCCTCCAGACCCTACTTCCTGGTGTCTGATCCTCACTGGCTTAAAGCCATGGTTTCCAAACTGCAGGTCATACAAGGCATTGTTTCAGGGAGTCGAGGCCAGTACTATAAAAAACTGAAAGAGAATAGAAAGAAAAATAGCAAAATGCATCATGTATTAAGGTTAAGTGTTGTTGGGAAATATATACGTATATATATTTTTTTAACTGTGTCACAGTCAAAAAGTTTGAAAAATGTAAGTGATTAAGAACAGTCTTGAGACAGCAGTCCAGCCAGAAGGCCCCAGCCCCTTTCCAATTCTGGGCTCTTTCTCCCCAGACCAAACCAGCAAACCAGAAAGAATGATAAAAAGGAGAGTAGGACTCTGACCCCTCACGGTGACCAGTTCACTCCTGATGGACCTAGAGGGCTCCACGTGGGTCCCGGAAACGATCCTAGCTTGACACTGGAACCATATAGCATGGTCTTGCTCTTCAACTGTGAATTTCAGCGTCACAAAATTCTGGTTCTGGGAAGTTTTTTCTCTTTTTTGCTTGACGCCTTTTACATTTAGTTCGAATTTTTCAATTGTGAAATGTATTGGAGCCTTTTCCTCCGGGACAGAGCAGTTGACCATCACGACCCCGCCTTCTATGACCTCCTTCTTGTCCAGCGTCACCCTGGGATCGGACACTCCTTTGGGGGAAGAGAAAGTCTGTTAGTATGTTTGCTCCAGTGGCACAAGCGTCCCTCAGCTGAGTCACTGTGGCTGACCCATCTGAGGGTTCTTCTGTTTTGTTCCCAGAACCTCAGTGCTACCTACCAGGTAATTATTGAGTGAGTATGTTTCCAGCACCGTACCAGGTACTTTGAAAAATATAAAATATGTTTAAGATGTGGTTGGTGCTTTCAATGTTTATAACTCCGTTGGGAAGGCAATCATCCCAACTGATACAGTTAAAAACAAAACAAAACAGCCTGTATTTGTGGATATTATTGTGATTGTTGTTATAATTTATTGAATGCCTACCACAAGCTAGGATTGACTTTATATCCATGACCCGATTTTCTAATTCTCATAATAAAACTCTTGGGTGGGCAGGAAAGAGAAAATTATGCCCATTTTACAGATGAAGTAGGTGATACTCAGAGAGGTTCAAGACTCATCCAAAAGCTCACAGTCGTCAAGCCCCAGAGCTGAGACTCGACTCCAGGTCTGTGTGACTCCAGAGCCAGAGGTTGGGGGGTGGGGGGAGAGGAGGGAGGCGTGGCCTCTCAGTTCAAAAAGCAAAGCTGAAAATAACCAAGCATCAGAGTGTGTCACAGAGACAGTGAGTGATGGAGCAGTCGGAAAAGGAGGAGGCCCTCTTTGCCTGGGGGGATCAGAGAAGATCCTAGAAAGGAATAGGGCCTGAGAGGAATCTTGGAGGGAGGGGGTTATTTGGACGCATGAGATGGGATGAGGGCTAAGGACAGGCATTTCAGAGCGCACACGTGCATGGGGATCTGCTCGTGCTAAGGGATAGGAGTGGCTTTTCAGGAGGGCCGTCCGGAGCCGAGGAAGGGCTGGAGGGGAAAATACAATGGGTGGTGAGCCAAGGTCAGATTAGGGGGAGCCAGGAGAGCCTGGCTGAGACTAGATGTCCCATCCAGGCCCCGTGGTCTGGGGATCATGAACTCCACCTTGGAGTCAGACAGACTTGCTTGTATCCTAAAACTGCCTCTTCCTGGATGTGCCACCTCCCCCAGTCACCTAAGACTCATGAACCTTTTTTCTTGACCCACCCAGGTCAGAGATGGAGGGCTGTCCTCTTGGGAAGGAGATCTGTACTATGTTCTCACCACTGCTGTTACTTCTGGTGGCAGCTGTTTGAAAAGGTGTTCCCCTGCCCCACACGAGCTCCTCAATGGACGGGGTCATGTCTTATTCATTGTTGGGTCCTCAGCCTGGCTCAGAGTGGGCACTCGATACATGGGTGATGAATGAATGAATTGCCTTTTGTCTACTTCAAAAACCTATCATAATAATCAAGAGTTGGACAGGCCAACTGTGGAGTCAGATAGATCTTGGTTCTCACTCTGGCTCTGCCTTCTATGGGACCAGTCTACCCAACCTCTCCGAGCACCAGCATCCACACCTGTACGTGGGAGGAACCAGGCTTATCTGCCAGTGCAACTGCAGGAGGAAAACGCAACACGTGTAAAGCACTTAGAATCGTTTACCTCATGAGGGCTTGATAAGTGGTATTTCTTATTACTGGAGGTAACAATAGTATGAATGACTATTCTGATCACAGAAGTGAGCTCAAAAGTGCAGAAATGACAGTTATGTCAGCAGCTGTCAAGGAGGCACAGGGCTGAATTCACAAACTGTATCCATTAAATCATCCAAGTTTGTCAGCGCATTTCTTTTCAACGTACATTTCCCAAACTCTTGGCCTGCCAATCTTTCCTCATCACTAATGTGAATACCTGGACCTGTTGGCTCCTCCCCTATCCGCGGTGGAGATGGAGGAGGGCTGGTCTGCATCCCTGTGGCTGTTGCCCCTGGTGACACAAAGGGATGTCTGGCCAGCTGTGCCCCAACAGACCAGAAGACACCCAGGGAGGAACTGGCCTGGGGGGTGATGCAGTCACGTTCTCCCGTGTGAGCCTCAAAGCCTGACGGGAAGGTAGCCAGAGGTTGTATACTTTTGAAAGGAAAACGCCCCCAAACACTTGCCCACTGGTTCTTCCTGCTTCTTGTTTGATGAAAGGGTTATTTCTTTCTAAGGATGGTCAGGGCAAGCACCTCGCACACGACGGGCCATTCATTCATCCAACACTCAATCACTAAGAAGGCTTCATCTGCTACCCATTTAATCCTCAAAACAAAACAACCTGGACTTCCTTGGTGGCTCAGTGGTTAAGAATCCGCCTGCCAAGGCAGGGGACATGGGTTCGAGTCCTGGTCCCAGAAGATCCCACATGCTGCGGAGCAACTAAGCCCGTGCGCCACAACTACTGAGCCTGCGCTTTAGAGCCCGTGAGCCACAACTACTGAGCCCACGTGCCACAACTACTGAGCCCATGAGCCACAACTACTGAAGCCCGTGTGCCTAGAGCCCATGCTCCGCAATAAGAGAAGCCACCGCACAGCAACGAAGAGTAGCCCCCGCTCGCCGCAACTTGAGAAAGCCTGCGCGCAGCAACGAAGACTCAACGCAGCCAAAAATAAATAAATAAATAAATAAATTTATAAAAAAACCAAAACAACCTTCAAGGGTACACACAGATTCCCAGTGATCTCTATTTTAGAGACAGGACATGAAGACCTGTCTTTAGGAGGTCGGAGAATTTGACCGAGGGGCACTCTGCTGGGTTGGCAACCTCTTTCTCAGCCTCTGCGCTTTCACTCTTACGCTACATCCCTTTTCTCTGTCCTTTGCCCCACTTCACCATCAAGCAAATTCCCACACCATCTTCTATATCTGGACCCAGTGTCCCCTCTTCCAGGAAGCCGTCCCTAACTTCACTAGGCAGAACTGTTTCCTCCCACCGCTGTGCTCCCAAGGCGCTCAGATCATATGACTGTTGGACTGCAATGATTTGTTTACATGTCCCTCTTCCCCACAGGACTGTAAGTGCGTCCACAGCTAGGACCTGTCTGATGTATTTTCATGTCTGGCACCTATTTTTTTTCCTGACTTGCAGCCTTGGGACATGTTTCTTGAAGGAGTAAATCAATGAATGAATGGACGGATGGAACTCTATGACCCAAATTTCCCACAATGATATTTCTCTTGTTTTTCCATCTCTATTTCTACTTGCTGTTTTCAACTGTTTAATTTATTCCACAGTCATTTATTGAGTGCCTACTATGAGCCAGATTTTTGTTTGTTTGTTTGAGATACAAAAATAGACCAAACACCACCTCTTAGCTCAGGATCTCATAATCCAGAAGAGCAGACAGATATGTGAGAAAGTTGCAATGATCGAGTGAAATAGTAATTGCCGCTTACTGGAAACTCATTATGTGCTGGAAATTGCACTAAGCTCTTTACCAACAGGATATCTTTTAATCCTCTCAATAACTTCCTGAGCTCGGTAGTATTATTATCTCTATTTTACTGATGAGAATTTTAAAGTGTAGAGAGGTTAAGGGACTTGTCCAGATTGGAATCTAGGCAGAGTGACTGCAGAATCCAGAGTCAACACTCAGCCCCATGACCTTGATATAAATACCATTGAACGCAGAGAAAGCATAAGAGCTGTAAGGACCGGGACCATGGGGGAGATCAGTTTTGTTTGGGAAAGTGTCAGAGAAGAGATCATTGAGTTGAGTGTTGAAGGAGAAATAGTTCACGAGGAGATGAGATGAACAGGGTATTCCAGGGAGAGAAAATAGCATGTGCAAAGGCATGGAGGTGAGGAAAAGCTTGGTGTACTGGGAGCATGTCTAATGCCTGCATTTCCAGGTTAGGAAAATGTCAGGCAGATGAGTGAGAAGGATGATGGACGGGCAGGTAGGTCCGGTGTTACAACTCATTGAATCACCATTCTGGCTCCTGCATGGGTTCACGCTTCACCTGCCTGAGCTGTGTTCCACTCCAGGCACTCACCTCTCACCAACACCGTGTACTCCACAGTCGTTTTCTCCTTGTTGTTCAGGATCACGGTGCATTTATAGGTCCCTGCGTCATAGACCCGGGCTTGGGGAATAAAATAACTCTCTGTGTTCTCCATGGAGGAGACGTTGTGAAACAGCACGTCATCCTTATAGAACAGCACCTGGTGTTGAGGCTTGACACTAGACGTGGTGCTGACATCCACGACGCACTGCAGGGTCAGGTTCTCCCCATTTTGCACCTCCTGCTTCGGCAGGAACTGCATGTGGATGCTGTTGATGGTGAAAGCTAAAGGCCAAGGGAAGGAGAGCAGACACACCAGTTATCTCAGAAACAACGTCACCACATCAGATTGGTATCATCACATCCATGCAGTATAGTGTCCAGGGGTCCCAGGTGAGTAGTGACTGTGTGTGGCGGGTCAAGCACGAGGCAGCTGATACTAAGCTGCTCATATTCCCACCATGACAAGGTGGCAGCCTTTGGAGTGTGACAAATAAAACATGTCCCTAAGATGTATGCAGCCTGTGAGCTGCCACATGGTGGCCCCTGGAGGGAGCATAGGATTCAAGCAGACAAACGTTCAAGTCCTGGCTCATCACTTACTGTGTGACCTTGGGTGATTAACCTCTCTGAGCTCAACTTTCTCATCTATAAAATGGGGTTATAATACCTACATAGTAAGTTGCTGTAAGACTTACAGAAAAGGAGCAGGAAATCACCTAGTGATTTCCTGGGTATACCAGTGCCTGGTACACGGTAATTGCTTGATAAATGATGGCTACCACCATTCCGAAATCACATGGTCACATCCAGAAACCGCTTCCCCAACCCCACCCCACCCACCCACCCCCCGCCTGCCCAAATTAGCACAGTCTCAACTGGTGTTTTCTAGCTGATGAAGTCAGAAGCCTCACCAGATGGGTGAGAACTTGAAACCACTTTTTCTCATGCACCTTGCTTCCCGTTTTGCTTTGGCTGCTAAGAAGTATAAGCCCCAAATTTTACCTCTAGCAACCTTTGGGATGCGGTTTTCTGTGCTAAAAGAGTCACAGTTTTATTTGACTGCCATATTTTCCTCTCATTCTGATTTCCTTATTTATTTTATCCTATTGAACAATAATACATAATTTTTATAAGTGGTCCCAAATCATTTTACAAACCAAAAAAGGTATAGCAAGGTAGCTGGCCAGAGATACTGGCAAAAAATCATCTTTCTTTCTCTCTCTTTTAATAACAGTCAAACTGTTCTTGAACACCTTAGAATTTAACTTGTCTATAACATGTCTCAGGTTTTAAGCTGAATACAACAGTCCATCCTTGTGCCTTTTTTTCTGAGCAATTAATTTAACAAAAAATGGCATCTGATTAGTCATGAGATGAAACAAGATGACTGTTTAAATTTATTTCTTACAGCAGGAATCTTTAGAATTCCCTTTTCTGTCTTTCTGTATTCCTTATTAGCTCCTGGTCTGAGGAGCTTGCTGGGTGAGCTATCGGAACAAAAGTTTCTTTGAACCATGTTTAGTTTCCCATAGATTAATACGTTCCCTTCCCAGGTAGGGACAGGCAACTCTCCCTACTCCTTCAGTACCTCCTTCTTCATTTTAAGCCATGCTGTTTAGTACAGTGATTCTATCAGGAGATGGTAAAGAGCAGAAGATGAGTGCAGAGTTAGACTTCCTGGGCCAAATCCCATCTCTGCTCACAAACTGTGTGGCTTTTAGTAAGTTACTGAGCTTCTCTGAGCCTCAGTTTGTTTATCCATAGAATGGACATAAAAACAGTAAGTGTAAATGAGAACCTGAATTTAAGTTCTTGGAGCAGTTCCTGGTACAGATGAATTGCTTGCAAAATGTTAGCTAGATTCTGTCAGTCACAGGTATAATACCAACACTTGAGTCTTGAGGTCTCTAAAGCTCTTTCTTGAAATCATATTTCTAGTCAATTTTTTCAGAAAAAAAAAAAACAACAATTTTTTAATTTCCCAGGTGAATTACAGCAACTTCTCCAGACTCCCGGTGTTAGTCATCGCACTGTGTTGGGCTACTTTAGTGTCATCAACCTGAATGAAATGCATACCCATGGCTGGTACACCCCAGACTGGGACACAGAACTGGGTACAGGAAGAAAGCAAGTCAGGCACACCCGGTCCAAACCCCTGATCCCACAGTCATTAGCTGGGTGTCACTGGGAGTTACTTAACCTCTCCAGGCTACCACCTCTCCTCCTATAAAGTAGGAACACTAATACTTGCCTTCCCTGGTATTTTAGTCTTGAACAATGACGGAACCAAGGTGGCTGAGAGCACTGAAGGGGCAGGTTTGTATTGCCCGATGCGTGGCCCCTGATTGACACCTCCTTCCTGCTTCCTCAGCACCATTCATTCAGCAGACATTGAAGGGGGCGTCTCTGTGCCAGGCACTGCACCCAGTACTGGGGATTCAGAGAAGGGTAAGACTGGCACAGTTTCTGCCCACCTAGAGCTCACAGTCTGCATTTCACAGTTCTTCCCTACTCCAGGCCTTCCAGCCTCAGAGCCAGCCCTGCCTGGGTCTCCTACCGACCATCCCTAGGGAGCTCTACCACTGTTTAACAATTTTAAAGCAAACTTGGCTAAAGCATCGGGTAGCGGTTTTTTAGAGAGGATGATGTGCACTAACACAAGACGCTTCCGCCTACCTTGCTTTTCTAAGCAAATCTAATATACATCTGCTTAATAAATTAACGCAGCTGATTCACTGGTAGGAACCACACACTTCCATGGCCAGCAGGAGCAGACAAGGAAGAAGAAAGGAAGGCAGGACATGGGATTTCCCTGATGGTCCAGTGGTTAGGACTCCGCACTCCCACTGCAGGGGGTACGGGTTCGATCCCTGGTCGGGGAACTAAGATCCCACATGCTGCGCGGCGCGGCCAAAAGAATTAAAAAAAAAAAAAAAAGAAGGCAGGACAGGAGAAGGAAAAGCATTTTTTAAAATTATTCAAGATATAGGGCTTCCTTGGCGGCTCAGTGGTTAAGAATCCTCCTGCCAATGCAGGGGACACGGGTTCGAGCCCTGGTCCGGGAAGATCCCACATGCCACAGAGCAACTAAGCCCATGCGCCACAACTACTGAGCCTGCGCCCTAGAGCCCGCAAGCCTAGAGCCCGTGCTCCACAACAAGAGAAGCCACTGCAATGAGAAGCCCGCACGCCACAACCAAGGGTAGCCCTCGCCGCAACTAGAGAAAGCCCGCACGCAGCAACGAAGACCCAACGCAGCCAAAAATAAATAAATAAATAAATATAAATTTATTTTTAAAAAAGCAGATTCCCCAGCGTCAGACAAGCCCTCAGATAACTGTAACCCTGACCAACATTTTATCTGCAATCTCCTGACAAACCCTGAGTCAGAACCATCCAACTAGGCCATTCCCAGATTCCTGACCCTCAGAAACTGTGAGATAATAAATTGTTATCTTAAGCCACTAAGTTTTGGGATAATTTGTTAAGGAGCAATAGATAACAAACACACCATCCAACCTTCAAAAATCTCTACCTGATTGATGTAGAGAACAAACGTATGGACACCAAGGGGGGAAAGTGGCGGGGGGCTGGTGATGGTGGTGGTGGGATGAATTGGGAGATTGGGATTGACATGTATACACTAATATGTATAAAATGGATAACTAATAAGAACCTACTGTATAAAAAAAAAATTCAAAAATTCAAAAAGAAAATCTCTACCTGATTATTAAGATAATATGGAAAATATTATCCTCTTTGTGAATAAACTTTCCAGGAACAGCCAGTAGAGAGACCTGTGTGTAGGTCTCACTATTTACACGATAGAGTGATTGCTACAACCGGGGCCTCCCGGAGGTTCACAGATGGGTGTCAGGGGGCCCATGAACCACCTCTGATTATATGCAAGTATGCGTTTCTCTGGAGAAAGGACCCAAAACGTTCAGAACTGTAATGGAAGGACGGGGTTGTAGAATAGCCTAAAGAGGCCAGATCTTTTCAACCTGGAGAGACGAGGGGCTGATGGAGACGACCCAAGTAACAAAGTCACCACAGCACAGATAAGGCACCTAGGGACCACAGCCCCAAATCCCCAAATCCTAAAACAAAGGGTTTTAGGATCCCCTCTGCCTCAGGCTACCGGTCAGCGGATGCTGATGCTCCAGGGAAGATGAGGCATCCTGACTCAGCCACTCGGCCCTCAGCCTGGAAATGACTCAGAAAGAAAGGGGGGAGCGGGTAGAGGAGGAGGGGCCCCCCACCATCGTCAGGAAAATCCAGGGAGCCATGAAGCAGGGAGGCCCTGATGAACTGCGGTGCTCAGCATGGAGCGTGCTGGCCCAGCTCATCTGACTCTCAAGCACCTCCAAGTTCAGTTCGAGTCCCTTTCAGTGAGACATTTCTTGAGCACCTGTGTCAGGTGCTGGGATTACAAGGTGAATAAGAAAGCATCCCTGCTGTCCTAGACTGTGCAGGCTGGTGGGGACCCAGATAGCTGGAGTACAATCATGTAAGCACCAGGAGGAAGGGTTGCCCAGGAGGGGCCAAGGGAAGCCTGAAGGAAGTGACCCCTGAACTGAGCCTTGGACCAGGACAGGAAAGGGTGGTGGGGTGCTCGGGGCAGGAGAACAGCAAGTACCAGGGCACAGAGGCATGAGAAATCAATGCATTCTGGGCGCCGGTGGTTACAGGAGCCAGAGTGTGAGGCTGGAGGGTCCAGGGGGCCAGGTAGGAGGGGGGCAGAACAGAGAGCCTTGCCCACTGTGCTGACAAGCTGGGCCCTGTCCTGAGGGTCTTGCGGGGGAGGCAGTAACAGGATGACACTGGAGCTTTAGAAAGATCACTGTGGGCTGGAGGAGAGACTGGAGGCCTGTAACAACCTGGACGATGGTTCAGGTGAAAGCTGATGCAGCCTCTGCTCAGGCAGATGCAGTGGTGCTGAGGGGAAGGGGTGGACTTGAGAAATATTTAGTGTATGCAAAAAGGCTTGTTTTTTGGGGCGAAGAAAATGTTCTGGAACTAGACAGAGGTGATGTTTGCCCAACATTATGAACGTACTAAATGTCATTAATAATAACATTTGTAATATGTATTTTACTTGTTTGATTGGCTATGGGGATTGAGGCAGAGAGTGGAAGATAAGGTTCCTGGATTAGGTACCCAGGGGGATATGGATGCAGTGGACCGACGGAGACAAAGCCAGAGAAAGATAAGGGCGGAGACAAAGTCGCGGTGCTGCAGCTGCTTTGAGGGGCCCGGGGGACCACCAGGAGGAGATGTCAACCACTGGCCCCGTGGGAAGCTTGATGGTCGGGGGAGTGGCCAGAGCTGGAGTGGACTTGAGGGTGGGCATGTGGAGGTGTACAGAGTGGGGGGTTGAGCTTCAGAGAGGATGAGACCCTGGGAAAGTCCAAGTCTCCCGGGGAAAAAAAGGAGGGTTTGTCAGAAAGGTGGGAGAACACCAGGGAAGAAGGTCTACGAGGCCAAAGAAAGAGGCTCTGTGCTAACACCGGGGTCCCGAAGGCTAAGGGCTGGACATGTTCATGGCATCTATGAGAGGGTTCTAGTGACAGGGAGGCGTGGGGGCCAAGGCCAGACCTGCTAGGTAGGGGCGCCTGAGAGGTGAGGAAGCGGAGACGGTGATTAGAAACCGGGCTTCGGAGAAGTCTGACTGAGGAAGGGAGTGGATAGATAGTGGGGCACAAGATAAAAGGGGGATGGGGGGTGGGGGGGGCAGGGGGATTGTCTGTGATTTTTCTTTTTCCTAAAAAACCAAGAGCTACCAATCATGTTTGCAGACTGAAAGGAAAGAATAGATACTAAAAGTGGGGTGGAGGCTGACTAAAGACAGCGTGAGATCCTGGGGGAGGAGGGTGATGCCAGAGATGGGCGCGGAGCCCAGGTGGACAGGCTGGCCGTGCCCCACCACGGGACAGACACGGCCTCTGAGGCCAGGAGGGAAGTCAGGAGGACGGGTGGGGAGGAAGATAAGCCTGAAGCCGGGGCAGGGCGGGAAGTGGAGGGAGTTCCCTCCAGACAGCACTGTGTTCTAGGTGAAGAGGGAGCTGAGGTCATCTCCTGAGACTGGCCGGCTGGGCTTGGGCGGGGGCCCGAAGTAAAAGGAGAGGAAGGGCCAGGGCGGACCAAGCACCTCAACCGTGGAGTAGGCCACGTGGAGCAGGCTGGCAGGTCATGCACGTGCAACGTGGTCCTGGGTGGCCTGAAGAATGGGAGACCTGGGTCCCAGCCCCCACTCTGCCAGCACCCAGTGGTGACCTTGCACAGGCACCTTGTGTAAAACAGGGCAGAAGCCTGAGGAGGGAGTAGGAGAGCCTCCCGGCTCTGGGTCCTGCAGCTCTGAGGTCTCCCCCGAAGGTACAAGACCTTTCTCTAGGAAACCTGGGCAGGGAGCGATTTACTTCCCCCTGAGGTGGGGATGAAGACGGGAGATTGGAGCAAGAGAAGCAGAAGCCCAGAGGCACACGTGTTGGCGGGGTGTGGTCTGGGCTAGAGCAAGGGCACGAGGGCTGGAGTGGACAGACAGGGAGGTGCAGGAGCCGTGGTGGTGGGTGAGCTAGGACCATAGTAAACCATTATTTACTGATCACTGCCTGCTGGGCTGGCACGTCACCTCTTCTTATCTAATCTCATCTCATACTGATGCATCACCCTCATTTTACAGATTGGGAAAAAGGCTCAGAAAGACAGAGTAACAGTGGCTTTAAAGATTTGAGTCAGGCCTATGGCTCCAGGCTCCGGACAATCGGGTTTTGGGAAGGGGAGGTTCTGGTGCTGATGTCCTGCTATCCGGCTCTTTTTGGACAAGTCGGTTGTTTCTCTGAGGTGCAGAGATATCATCAGTCAATTAGGTTGATTATGAAGATAATGGACATCCTGCCTCCATGGGTTGCCATGGGGATCAAACACCCATAGAAGCACATGGACACACGCACAGGAGACCCGCCAGACCGGCTTTGCTAAGTAGCCAGCACGAGCCCTCTCCGTGCAGAGCTACTGCTCCAAGCCTTGGCTCAACAAACCAGCGTCACCCACACACGTCATCTCCAAATAGCTGTACAACTGTCTGCAACCCAGTCACCCCGATTCTGCGTGGAATGAAGTGACCTCTGACAAGGGGATCCTGTTCTGAGGGCTCTCCCTCTATTCAGCCCCCAGACCCAGCCCAGTCCCCTCCTTCACACGGTCCAGATGAAGCAAAACAAAACCTGCTTATCTATTTGTGTGTGTGTGTGTGCATGTGTATGTGTGTGTGTGTGCTGCCCTGCCGTGCAGCACGCGGGATCTTAGTTCCCCGACCAGGCATCGAACCTGTGCCCGCTACAGGGGAAGCACGGAGTCCTAACCACTGGACCACCAGGCAATTCTCCAAACCTGCTCATCTTAATGATTCAAAATTAGCTCTAAAGTGGATGACAGACCAGATTTCAAAGACAGGCAGAAGCCCCACTTCCCATGCCCAAGCACAAAATATTGCAGATATCATCGTAGCCTCATGGGTAGATGGGAAATGATATCTAATCTGTTTTAGATCATTTAGGAGAAAAAAAATTCACAACAACAATTTAAACTATGTTCTGACTTCAGGACTTCCCTGGTGGTCCAATGGTTAAGAATCCGCTTTCCAGGGCAAGGGACACGGGTTTGATCCCTGGTTGGGGAACTAAGATCCTCAACTAAGCCCGCGTGCCACAACTAGAGAGAAGCCCCGGCACCGCAAGGAAAGATCCTGCATGCCGCAACTAAGACCCGACGCAGCCAAAAATAAATGAATAAATAAAATATTTTTTAAAAATAACTAAATAAACTATGCTCTGACTTCATGAATTTAACAAACTGATTATATCTAATTTGTGAATAAACAATCAGGGATAGGGTAGAATATGAAAAAAAGAAATTTATGGTAGAACAACAAAAAACAAATTATGGAATCACTTTCTTATCACCCCCCCCCCCAATCCTAACAAACAGCATTCACCAGGATCTAGAAATGTATGCTACTTCTAGAACACGCTGATTAAAACTTGGCTTAGAATAAGTGTTTTGTTCCAAAACCTTCTTAAAATGCAGAAAGGAATCAACTTTAGCTGACAATTCGAATATGTTTCTGAATTGTTATAAACATTAAACCCGAGCAATTTGACGTGAGTTTTAAGAGTCACAGGTAGGAATTTTACAACTTACAGTTTTCTTGACCCTCAAGGCTTGAACCTGGAAAAGACAGGAGAAATATGTTGATTTCACGAGCTTCACTTCTCATGGAGTTTAAGTGACGTGGGAAGAGAGTGCAAACTCACAGAGCAGAAATGTCAGCAGGCCGCAGAGCCACATCGTGCCCCCCTGGGTCCACCCCAGCGGCATCCTGAGAGGGAGCGGAGGCTTCGGGCAGTTAGTGCTGCTTTTGCGCCATGCCCCGGAGGCAGAAGACACTTCCCACGCGACGGAGGTGAGAAACCTGCCCCGTGAAAAGCAGAGACCCCTGTGGGAGCTTCTCCAGGCGCCGCGGACAGACCGGCCGTGGCGCTGGTCAGGTAATGGCGGCCATGCTGGAAACCAGGAACAATGCCTGGGCGGCCTCATATCTCCTCAGGAAATGACTGGCCTTCCTGAGGGGCCACCGGGCGCAGCTGCTTTGTTTAGTTTGTTTAGAGGGAGGAAAAAAAGGCACAAGTGACATTTGCCTCAGCGCTCCTGGCCCTCCTTGCGTCTGGCCTGGATTTGGGGGCCCCTTCTCGCGGCAGCCTGAGAGGGTTCCTCCCTCTCTCCGACCTCCCCGCAAAGGGCTTCTCTCCCTGGACACTCACCAAATCTCTGTTTTTCCTCTGGCCCCTCCAAGGGGGCTCTTTCCACACAGCCTAAATCTGGACCTCCTGCCTTTCCTGACAAAGGCATGGAGAGGACTGACTTTTTCAGAAAATTGCAGGTTTGTCAGGGAGACCCTGTAATGGCTCCCCCCCCACTGCCCTCCGGAGAAAGTCAGTTTCCAATCCTGCACGATCCAGCCCTTGCTTACCTCTCCAGCCTGGTCTCTCACCTCTTCCCTCCTTGCCCCTACATTCTGGTTGCTAGAATTTATAGTTCCCAGAACACATCACATGTCTGTGACTTTGCCAATGCTCTTCCCCTGCCTGGAGTACGCTTTCCCCTCTCCTTTTCTGGCGAATTCCTACCCATTCATCATAACTCAGTTTAGGCATCAATCCTCTAGCATTGTCGCCTGTCTTCCCCACACTGAGCTGCCCTTCCTCTGGGCCCCTCACCTCCCTAGTCTTCCTTTGTCAGACACTTTCTACCATGTGCCATAATGGCTGCTCCTCCCCCAAGTGGACTGCTGGCTCCGTGATGGCGGGACAGTGCCTGGTACCTAGCAGATGACCAAAAACATTAGCAAAATGGATGACTGACTGAAAGAGGACAAGTTAACTGTATTGTCTGAATTAGATGATCACTGCCTTGGGGTCACGGTGCTGCTTTTTGAAATGTTACCCTTGAATACCGTCACATGGTAAAGCTAAGTCATATTAGAACTGGGACCAGAGAAACCAAAGACTTCTCTGCCTCAGGGCAAGTACCTAGAAGTGGTGGCTTCCAGCTAGAGAACAATTCCTCTCTGTGATCTACGGTTCAATGGAAGTTTTGATAAGAGCTGTTAGAGAGCAATGCATGCATAAAGGAATTTTTTTCTATTGTGTTTTTTTAGTTTTGTTGTTCTGTATTTTCCATTCCCCACTGTAAACTATCTCCTTTGGCAACCTACTGGAAATTACCCCCACCAGCTACCAAATTTTGTTTTGGCAGGGAAAAAAAGGAAATGCCATGAGTAATAAAATAGATGTTGGTTTCAAAGGTAACTTTTACAAACTGTAGAGTAAGCAACTTTTGCTTCTCAAAGTGACATTCAAGCCATAGTGATAAATGTCCCACCGCATGGCCCTAAGTTCCAAAGTAAACTTCTAAAAATTAGCTATTGTTTCGTCCACAATGCTAGTACTTTTAGAACACCAGGAGAAAATAAAGCTTTATTTCAAAAATGTGTTAATGTTTCAAAAGAAAAGTGGAAAAATTATATCCCACAACTTACACTGTGCACCAGAATAAATTCCAAATGGACCAACCATCTGAAGGTACAAATGAAACATAAAAGTTCTAGAAGAAAACATAAAAGAATTCCTCATGATCTTGGGCAAAGGCTGGTTTAACTATGACTTAAAATCCAGAAGTCATAATATGAAAGACTGATAAATTATACTCCATGAATAAATGTTCTGCTTTGCCCCACCCCCAAAAAAAGTTCAGTCAAGAGAAAAACTATAAACTGGAAAAAATATTTGCAACTCACATCACAGACAAAGAGCTAATCTCTCTGATCTGTAAAAAGCTCTCAGAAATCAAGAAGAAAAAGATCAACAATACAAAAGGAAAATGGACAAAGGAAATGAACACATAGATAACATAAGAAAAGTTACCTGAAATTTAATTTTAATTTTTTTTGGCCATACTGTGCAGCTTGTGGGACCTTAGTTCCTTGGCCAGGGATTGAACCTGCGCCCTCGGCAGTGACCGCTCAGAGTCCTAACCACTGGACCACCAGGGAATTCTCAGAAAAGGTATCTGAAATTTAGAAATAGGCAAAAATGATTACAGTGTATTCTTTCAATACAGTACTGGGCATTGACCAGCAGGCTCCCCTAGGTATTACCTGACTCTCTAAGGGTACATAAATCTTTGTTTGAATTGCTACTTACTATTGACTATTGTCAGTAAAGGTAAACATTCACTTAACGTAAAGTTGATAGCAATGCAAAAGATTCTTGTTATCTGTAGTGGGTGGTGGAAACTGGGCAACTAGGAATTTTTCATAGTAAACCGTTCTGTACTTTTTAGTTCTTAAGTTATGTGACTTTTTATCTCTTTTATTTTTGTATTACCTTTTAAATTTTTAAGAAATTGAAAAATTTAACAGCTTTATAGAGGTATAATTGACATACAATAACTGCACCTATTTAAAATTTACAATTTGGGAATTCCCTGGCGGTGTAGTGGTTAGAACTCTGCACTTTCACGGCCGAGGACAGGGTTCAATCCCTGGTTGGGGAACTAAGATCCCGCAGGCCGCTGGGTGTGGCCTAAATAAATAAATAAATAAAAGTTACAATTAGAAAAGTTTTGACATGTGTGTACCCCATGACATGAACACCACAATTAAGAAAGTGAATATATACATCACCCCCAAAAGTTTCCTTGTGCCCCGTTGAAACAGGAGGGAAGCGGGCAGGGTACAACCTTTAAAAGAATGACATAGCCTGAGGACACAACATAAACTGATTAGAACCAAATAGGTCCAAGACAGCAGACAAGTTGACTTCCACTAGACCTTGAGCCTCAGTATACCTCACTGTAACACATCAGCAAGCTAAATGACACACCCACAGGCGCCATGACAGCTCCAAGGCTGACCATAAGGGTCAAAAAGTGGGTGGTAGCCCAATTCCTGGAAATCCCCACTCCTTCCCCAAAATAGCTGGAATACTTCTCCCACTTATTAGCCTATGAAATTACCCACCCCTATAAAAACTGACAAACCCCATACCCTGGTGCCTTTCTCACCTTTTGTGTTTCTCTCTGAATAAATCCACTTCTTACTTATCATTTTGTCTCTTGCTGAATTCTTTCTGCAATGAGACATCAAGAACCTGAGCTTCATTAAGTCCTGAGACCAGGTGTGTAATCTCAGTTAACAGACCATGGGTTCAAGTCCCAATCTGAGTTACATGGTTTCACCTTTGCAGTCCTTTCTTCCCTGAATCTCTCTCCCCACACCCACCACCCCCTATACAAACACTGATCTGCTTTCTGTCACTATGGGTTAGTTTGCATTTCTAGAATTCTATTTAAATGGACTCATACGGTATGCACTTTTTGTTGGTTTTTCTGGCCTATCTTCTTTCAATCAGCATAATAAGTACTTCATCCTTTTTATTGCTGAGTAACATTTCATTGCATGAAAATACGGGTTTGCTTATTCACCTATTAATGGACGTTTGGGTTATTTCCAATTTTGAACTAATACAGATAGAGCTGCTATGAACAAGCCTTTGTCTGGACACATACTTTCATTTCTCTTGCATAAATACCTAGGAGTGGAATGCATGGGCTATAAGGTAGGTATATGTTTAGCATTTTAAGAATCTACCAAACTGTTTACCAAACTGATTACACCATTTTACATTCCCACCAGCAATGTATGAAAGTTCTAGTTGCTCCACATCCTCATCAACACACTTGGCAGGTCAATCTTCTCAATTTTAGTCATTCTAGTGGGGAGCATAGTGCTTTCTTTTTTTTTTTTTTTTTTTTTTTCAATTTTTTTAATTTTTATTTTTACTTATTTTTTTAATTTTTTGGCTGAGTTGGGTCTTCGTTGCTGCACGTGGGCTTTCTCTAGTTGCAGTGAGTGAGGGCTACTCTTCGTTGCGGTGCGCGGGCTTCTCATTGCGGTGGCTTCTCTTGCTGCAGAGCACGGGCTCTAGGCGCGCGGGCTCAGTAGTGGTGGCGCGCAGGCTTAGTTGCTCCGCGGCATGTGGGATCTTCCCGGACCAGGGCTCGAACCCGTGTCCCCTTCATTGGCAGGTGGATTCTTAACCACTGCGCCACCAGGGAAGCCCAGTGCTTTCTTATTATGGTTTTAATTTGCATTTACCTAATGACTAATGACATTGAGCATATTTTTATGTGCTTATTTGCCATTTAATGGGTCTATTAAAATCTTTTGCTCAATTATTAGCTAGGTTGCTTGTTTTCTTAGTGTTGTGCTTTTAGAATTCTTTATATATTCTGAATATAAGTCCTTTATCAATTACGTAATTTGCAAATATTTCTCCTAGTTTGTGGCATGTCTTTTTATCTCCTTAATGGTGTCTTTTGATAAGCAGAAGCTTTAAATTTTACAGAATCAAATCCAATTTATCAATTTATCCTTTTATGCATCATTCTTTCGGTGTCACATCTAAAAAATCTTTGCCTACCAAAGCCTCAGAAACTTTCCCCAATGTTTTGACATTTCAATCTATTAACTACTTTTTTAATTTTAAAAAATTTTTATTTATTTATTTAATCTATTTATTTTTGGCTGTGTTGGGTCTTCGTTGCGGCACATGGGCTTTCTCTAGTTGTGGCGAGTGGGGGCTACTCTTCATTGAGGTGCACGGGCTTCTCATTGCAGTGGCTTCTCGTTGTGGAGCACGGGCTCTAGGCACGTGGGCTTCAGTAGTTGTGGCACACGGGTTCAGTAGTTGTGGTTTGCAGGCTCTAGAGCACAGGCTCAGTAGTTGTGGCGCACGGGCTTAGTTGTTCCATGGCATGTGGGAATCTTCCCCCACCAGGGCTCAAACCCATGTCCCCTGCATTGGCAGGCGGATTCTTAACCACTGAGCCACCAGGGAAGCCCCAATGTTTTATAGTGTTCAGTATATTTTTCATTATAAACCTTTGTGTCCTTTTCAGTTTTTAAATCATGTGAATGTGTCAGGGTGTTGGAAATCACTTAAAATGGCTGCTGTATCCACCCCAGCCCAGCCCAGCCAGTACCGCAGGGTGACCTGTGCTGAGGCCCCAGAGTCACGTCAACATGGGGCTGGTCCTTCACAGAACTTGTGGATCCTCATGGGAGAGCCTCCCTTGCCATTCTCCTCAGGTTTGTCTGCCTGTCTGTCTCTCTCTCTGTCTGTCTGTCTCTCACTCTCTTTCCAGGGGAACCACTCCTTCTAGCTCTCATGGAAATCTCTTCCTTCTCTCTTATGACTTGGCTGTGAGATAAGAACTGAAGCATATATTCGCCATCATTTATTTTATTCCTTGAAAAGATCATCATGCTCCTTATTCTTTATTTGTAAAGTAAGAATGTCTTATGAAAAGTTAAAAAAGTATAAAAGGATTTTTTTTCCTATTTCACCTTTTTAAAAATAGGAAATCAAGTGGCTTTTTATATGTGTGTGGCCCCCACATATCTTCCCCTTCCTTCCTCTGGTTCTTAGTGGATTCCTTGATTGGGGGAAAAAAAAAAAAAGAAAAAAAGGTTCCGCGTAACTATTAACTATTTTAGCTTCTTGGTAACTAAGCAAGGAACTGACTCCTACATTGCCAGGGATGAAGACCCCAGGAGTGCCCACCAGGCAGAACAAGCTTACCCAGGGCCCTATTTCTACCACAGTACTGCTCTCTTCTCCCTCTTCTCAGCCGAAGGGAAGGAGGACAGAGTGGTTTCTACATGCGGTGCTTCTGCCTTCAAAAACCAGGGATGTCACCTTTCATTGAACACATGACATATCTGAGCTTCAGCATCCCGGCTTTTTGGTGGAGAGTGTTACATTCTGTTTTTAATATGGTTATGGAACTAACTCTGGCATGATCCATATTACGCCTTTGCTCCTCATGATATATAGATATACTGTTCTCTTATATCCCACCATTCTCCCCCTTTTATAAAAGGCAACATAAATAAATATACTTGCATTAGAAAAAACAACACAAAACAGGAATGTCACAAATCTAGATCACAGCAATCCATTAACCACCTGAAAAAGCTGCCTGGTGGAATAAACCTCAGGAAGTGGTTTTTCTGAGAAGCTGGGGTGGGTGGGGGAGGAAGGGCGAGGGAGGCAGGCGGCAATCATGGCAGAGGGCTACAGGCACCGGGCAGAACTGACCTCCCATCTACTTCATGACTACACTGATAGGAAACAAGATATCGGCCATTTCCCCCAGCCGTGACCTGTGAGCAGCCCGGGATGGGAGGTCTGATTAATTAACCTTGGCAAGTTTACGAGTGGGACTAATCCCCCACTGCCAGATTCAGAAGTCACCTAACGGGAGAATGTACTAACACACAGATCAGAAGCCTGGGTTTCCAGTCCCTTCTCTGCAGCTTAACGGTGTCAGTGTTTTGAGGTTCACTTTCCACACCTATAAAATGGGAATAATATGCCCACTCTACCCATTTCACAGGCTTGTCATGAAGAGAAAATGACAGCTAGTATTTGAAAGCACATTTAACCAGCGGGGCACAATAAGAACAGGACGTGGTAACAATAAAAACAAGAGTAGTAATAACAATAGTTGTAGGTCTGCTTTGGGCCCCAGGTTGCCCCATCTGAATTGCTGGTCTGGCAAATCAGCTGTTTTAATGAGCTCAAGGGGAGGGACTCAGAGACCCTAATTCAATGCCCACCCAGGTGTTGTCCTCATAGCCCCAGTCTGGCCCCTTGCAAAGGTGGGCAGCTGGGCAAAAGGGAAGCAGGTTGGGACATTGTGGAGGGGTCAGTGCTGTTCCATCCCCAGCTGGAGGACCCCCTCCATTCCACTGACAGGACACAGGGTTATATCATGATTCATGGCTGTGGGCATTTTTTTGAGCCCCTTCGTCCATTAAAAAAAAAAATTATTTGGGGGGAATTCCCTGGCGGTCCAGTGGTTAGGACTCTACACTTTCAATGCCGTGGGTGTGGGTTCAATCCCTGGTCAGGGAATCAAGATCCTGAAAAAAAAAATTATTTATTTTGGCCATGGCACGGCCAAAAAAAAAATTATTTTTTACAACTGCCTTGGTATAAACAAGAATATATTAAACATATATATATTTATATTTATATATATATATTTACGTTTCCTTGACCTAAAATTTCCTTTTAATTCTTTTGATTAAAACAATTTTTTTTTCCATGGGCCCCTAAAAGTATTGTTGTAGGCCCTGGCACTGTGCCTCCTGAGCCTAATGGCTAAGTTGGCCCGGACAGCAGATCAACTGCACAACGGCCCAAAGGACCAAGGGGTCTGCTCTCTTCTGCCCTGAGTAGCCCAGGCACTGGCCTGGGAAGAGGGGCAAGAGCTTCACCATGGGACTTCCCTGGTGGCACAGTGGTTAAGAACCCGCCTACCAATGCAGGGGACATGAGTTCGAGCCCTGGTCTGGGAAGATCCCACATGCCCGTCTGCCTGCCAATGGAGCAACTAAGCCCATGAGCCACAACTACTGAGCCCGCAGGCTGCAACTACTGAAGCCCGTACGCCTAGAGCCCATGCTCCACAACAAGAAAAGCCACCGCATTGAGAAGCCTGCGCACTGCAACGAAGAGTAGCCCCCACTCGCCACGACTAGAGAAAGTCCGCAAGCAGCAACGAAGAGCCAGTGCAGCCAAAAATAAATAATTAATTAAAAAAAAAATACTCGATAGGTATTTGTGCTTTCTGTTCTCAGAAACATAAGCAACAAAAGAAAAAATAGATAAATTGGACTTCACTGAAGTTAAAAACTTTTGTGTTGCAAAGGACACTATCAAGAAACTGAAAGGCAATCCACAGAATGGGAGGAAATATTTGGAAATCATATATCTGATAAGGATCCAGAATATTTAAAGAACTCTTATGACTCAGTAACAAAAAAAGACAACCATTTGTTAAAATGGGCAAAGGACTTGAATAAACATTTCTCCAAAGAAGATATACAAAGGCCAATAAGCACATGAAGAGATGCATAACATTATTAGTCATTAGGGAATTGCAAATCAAAACCATAATGAAATATCACTTCACACCTACTAGGATAGCTAAAATTGAAAAGACAGACAATAATAAATGTTGACGAGGATGCAGAAAAGCTAGAACCTTCTTCACACAACTGGTAGGATTATAAAATGATGCAGCCACTTTGGAAAATAGTCTGGCAGTTCCTCAAAAGTTTAAAAAATATAGTTATAATATGACCCAGCAGTGATTCCACTCTTAGGTATTTATCCAAAAGAAATGAAAATGTGTCTACACAAACACAAATGTTTATAGCAGCATTATGAATAATATCCAAAAAGTAGAAACAACTCAAACGTCCACCAACTGATAAACAAAATGTGGTATATTCATACAATAGATTGTTATTTGGCAACAGAAAGAATGAAGTCCTGATACATGCTTACAATATGGATGAAGCTTGAAAACGTCATGCTAAGCGAAAGAAGCCAAACATGAAAGGCCAAATATTATATGATTCTATTTATATGAAATGTTCAGAATAGCGAAATCCATAGAGACAGAAAGTAGATTAGTAGATTCAGGCTTACAACATATAGACTTATTTTTTCACAGTTCTGTAGGGCAGAATTACAAAATCAGTATCACTGGACTGAAATCAAGGTGCCAGCAGAGCCACAGACCCTCCAGGGGCTCTAGGAGATCACTTGTTCTTGTCTTCTCCAGCTTCTGGCAGCTGCAGGCATTCCTTGGCTTGTGGCTGTATCACTCTAACATTAGGCCACCATCTTCTGTTCTGTCTTCTCATTGTCTTCTCCTCTGTGTGTCAAATCTCCCTGTGCCTTTCTCTTTTATTTTTATTTTTTTGGGGGGGCCGCGCCATGAGGCTTGTGGGATCTTAGTTCCTTGACCAGGGATTGAACCTGGGCCCTCGGCAGTGAAAGCACAGAGTCCTAACCACTGGACCGCCAGGGACTTCCCTGCCTTTCTCTTTTAAGGACACTTGTGATTGCATTTAGGGCCCACTCAGATGTCCTGTATGGTCTCCCCATCTCATCCCTAACTTAATCACATCTCTAAAGACCCTTTTTCCATATAATGTAAAGAGTTACAGGTTCTAGGGATTAGGACCTGATATCTTTGGGGGCCACTCTCAGCCCTTTACAGAGGGTATCATGATCCCTGTTACAGTTGGAGAAGCAGGGCCAGAAGGTGAAGTATCAACCAGTTCTCAGAGTCATGTCTGCCTGCCAATGCCTGTCTGGCTGCTCCAGGGCCTCCAGTAACTGACCTTGTATAGCACCTTCATGAGCAGAAGACTCAGATCCAGCTCCTGACCTGACACACACACGAGTCATGAGACCAGGACCCATTTCCCAGGCATGTGACCTGGGCAGTTGCACAGGGCCCTGAGCTCAGAAAGGTCCATATTTGGTTTAATACCTTGTGGAGGCATCTTGAAATTCTTAATAATATTTTAAAAGGGGCCCTGCGTTTTCATTTTGCAATGGATCCATACATTATGTAATGGGTCCTGCATGTGACTTTGAATGAGAAAAGGAACAGATGAGATGAGGTGGGTGGAAATGTTCCTGCACATGGCCTCCCATCAGCCCTGGAAAGTACCAGACGCCCTGCCGCTGCCCCATCAACCTGCATCCAGGCTCCTCTTCTGCTGGGAAAGCTCTCCCTGACCCCCTATCCCCATCTAGGTAACTCTTCCCCTCCAGGCCCAGCTCAAAGGAGACTCCTGGACCAGAGCAGGCCTCTGGTTGCATGTTCTCAAAGCTCCCCATATGCTCCTTCATAGCTCCTATCACTGTTGGTAACCCCATATTTATCTACATGATCCCCAAGAAGCATCTCCCCTGGAATGGGTCTGTTGGGCATACCCCAGTGCCCATCCAGTCAACACAATGTCTGATATAGTGGGCCCTGTATAAATTTCTGCTAAATGAGTGAATGAGCTGGAAGCACAGCCGGATGTAAACAGTCATCATGTGTGGTGGCCATGCACAGGCCGTGGCGTCAAATTAGCTCCAGATGGCTGGCCTTAGTGCTGAGCTAGGCCCCTTAGGGCCAGATAGGGCCAGTGTTGGTCCCTAGCACCGGGAGGCAAGATTCAGCCCTGAAGGGAGGGCAGGCCGGAGACCAGCGCAGACGACTAGGGCTTGAGGAGCCCACAGGAGTGAAGAAGGAAGTGTGTGTGGTGGTTTGGGAGGCCTGATCCCCCAAGGGGCCTGAGTGGGCAGTAGCCTCAGCCCACACATATGTTCTCCCCTTAGGTGAGAGATGGTTTGGACTGGAAGTGGGTCAGGCCAGGCCTCCCAAGAGGCCCCTGGTAATCACTTCTGACAGGCTTGGGTGAGCTCAGGGTAGGGCCACCAGAGACAGGAAATAATAATGAAACCGTGCAACTCAGATTGGGAATTGAACCCATGCGGCCAGGACTTGAACCTGGCCAAAACCCACAGTCTTCCAGCTGAGATCACACCTGGTTTCAGGACTTAATGAAGCTCAGGTTCTTATGTCTCATCACAGAAAGAATTCAGTGAGAGACAAAGTGATAGGTAAGAAGTGGATTTATTTAGAGAGAAGCACACTCCACAGACAGAGTGTGGGCCACCTCAGAAGGCGAGAGCGACACCAGAGTATGGGGTTGTCAGTTTTTATAGGGGTGGGTAATTTCATAGGCTAATGAGTGGGAGGAGTATTCCAGCTATTTGGGGAAGGGGTGGGGATTTCCAGTAACTGGGTCACAGCCCACTTTTTGATCCTGACGGCAGTCTTGGAACTGTCATGGTCCCTGTGGGTGTGTCATTTAGCTTGCTGCTGTGTTACAATGAGTGAGGCTCAAGGTCTAGTGGAAGTCGACTTGTCCGCCATCTTGGAGGCATTTGGTTCGAATCAGTTTATGTCATGTCCTCGGGCTATGTCATTCTTTCAAGGGTTGTGCCCTGCCCCCTTCCCTCCTGTTTCAATAATACCTGATATCCAGTTACATTTTCACAGAAGCAACAAGTCATTTTCTGGTATGTCTCACATCTTACATGGGACATACCAAAAAAATTATTTGTTGTTTATCAGAAACTCAAATGTAACTGGGCATCCTGTATTTTAACTGACAACCCTTATTCAGGACTCCTTCTGGGAAGTAGCCTGTGCCAGGAATGCTTCAGCTAAACTGGAGTCATGTGTAGAAAAGCCAGAACTTTCAGGGGCTGAAGCCATCCCTTTCCTGATTTTTGCTTTTTCAGGTTATCCAAGGGACACGAGGAGAAACAAGGCACTAAGCCGGGCTGCAGATGGGAGGGAGTGTCAGGAACCTTCTGCTCCAGGCCAGGCCCCATAGGGATGAAACAGTGAGGATGCCCTGGCAGCGGGGATGGCGTCTCTCAATCCTTGCAGGAAGCAGGCTAAGCACCAGGTCTGGCCCTGCCCTCCAGGGGTTTGGAGGGGAGGCTGCCCTATCAACTGACCATTCAACAGTCAATCTGGCTGCTGAGAGAAGCTCCTCCTGGGAGATAAGCACCTCCTGGGAGTGAGAGGTGGCCTGCCCTGGGTGTTGTTCTTTAGTTTACTTCATCAGTTTAAGGTGGGTAATGATATCTACCACCAGGGCAGTGCCTTTATCCATCTTTTTGACAATTGATTCTATCCTCTGACTTCTCCCTCCCAGTTTTGTGTCATCCACAGATTTTATCAGAAGGTCACCAGAGTCCTAATCCAATTCATTAATAAAAATATTCAATAGGAGAAGAATGAAGATAGAGCCCTGTGGCACTCTACCAGAGACTTGCCCCAGGCTGATCTTAATCAAAATTCTTTTGATATAAACGTTCTGCAAGCTGTAAATTCCCTTATTCTACTACCATTTACTCCAGCCTTCTCCATGAGGATATGAGGATTCCTCATGAGGATGTCTAAGATGTCTTGATAAATTCCAAAAGTAATGATACATCCATTAGATGGTGGCTGCTCTTGATACTACCTTAGCAGCAGTAATGATAATAATAATAATAATAAACAATGGAGTATTTTTTGTCCTTATCCTCCCCTTTCTGTCCCTTCCATCCAAGACCGAAGTAAACTTTGCTAAAATAAGAGGAAATCCAAATTGATTTATCCTAAGTTCATGGAGAAATTACCCTGCCAGGAACAACTCTTGGAGGAGGACGTGGGAAATGGTCATGGTTTATCTGAGATCAGCAAAATGAATTTTAGACACAAAAAGTGACTTAGGTTTAAAGAACAGGCAGTTTCAGCTTATCATCAGGTTTTGATTCAGAAGTTTGTTTTTAAGTTGGCTGTTGAGCAAATGTGAAATGTACTCAAAAACAATCTGACAAACACTGATTAGGTTCTCTGGAAGCTCCCGGAAGCCCTCTTCAAAACCATTTGTCTGCAATGAGTTGAAACTACACTGTGAGCAGCCTGAGCCCCTTGTCTTTTCTTTTCTTTCTTTTTTTTTTTAAAAATAAATTATTTTTTTTTTTGGCTGCTTTGGGTCTTTGTTGCTGCACATGGGCTTTCTCTAGTTGCGGCGAGTGGGGGCTACTCTTTGTTGTGGCGCGTGGGCTTCTCATTTCGGTGGTTTCTCTTGTTGCGGAGCACGGGCTCTAGGGCACGCAGGCTTCAGTAGTTGTGGCTCATGGGCTCTAGAGTGCAGGCTCAGTAGTTGTGGCGCACGGGCTTAGTTGCTCCGCATGTGAAGCATGTGGGATCTTCCCGGACCAGCGCTCAAACCTGTGTCCCCTGCATTGGCAGGTGGATTCTTTTTTTTTTTTAATTAGGTAGATTCTTAACCACTCTGCCACCAGGGAAGTCCACCTCTCTATGACTTGCCCACTTCTGCACATAGACTCTAGGAATTTAAGAAAGAAAATTGCTTTAAAGTATTTAAAACATTACCTACTGGCGTGATTCTCAGTCCAGTGTGTGTGTGTAGCTTTGTCCGTGCCCAACTGGCTTTCATGAGGTCAGCAGAAGTGCGTGTCCATTTCTTAATGTGATCATCTATTCGTCATCTCGGTTTTAACAGGAAATCTGGCTGGGGCAGCCACAGAGGAAGCAGAGGCCAGGGCTTGTGAGGGCCCTCTCTTCTCGGTTCTCAGTGGATCTCTCCATCCCCTGCTTTGAAACAAAACAATGGTTCCTGCTGAAGAGGCTTCACCTCCCCAGCCTTTTGGGCTAAGCAGGTTGGTGTTATTCCTGAGCTGGACGTCCAGGTGATGAAGTTGTGGGGGGCAGACTTGTCCCCTTCTCATATCTAGCCTGAACCCCAGGAAATGTACTGAGTTTTAAAGAAGGGGGTGGGGGTGGGGATAGGGACTCCTAAAACCATAGATCACAGGGGCCTTGATATCCATCCTCTACAAAACTCTAGCAGATTACTTATTAGGTATGTAAAAACTCTATGCTATGTCTAAGCATGCCCTAAAATCTTTTCCTAGTGAGTTATGGCTCTCATTGTGTACGGAACTTCAATAAAGTCTTCATCAAAAAAAAAAATACACACACACACACACACACGCATATATATATACAGAAGGGGGCCCAGACCTCTGTGGTTGGAATTCAGGGAAGGGTGGAGAATGGCGAGTCTAGGTCAGACCTGACAGGGCTGCCAGTGAGGGTCACACCCAGGAAGAGTTAGGCCATGTATTAAGGGCTAGATGAGGCCTGGGTCATGAAGGAAGGGGGACGGGAGGAAGGGTGCTCAGTGAAGGGACTAAAATGGGATCCTAGCACCCAAAAGTCAGTACAGAGCAGAGCAGAACTCTTACAGGTGTTGGCAGGGGGCACTTGTAGCTACCAGGCAGGAAGTAGAAATGACCAGAAACCAGCAAAGATCTTCCAAAAGTAAGTCAGACAAGTTAACCTGGTTTTTTTTGTTGTCAGAGTTACTAGATTGTTGAATGAGTAAAAAACTGCAGGTACAGGGCTTCTGATTTCAGCAAGACGTCTGACCAGGTGTGTCCTGGGGTCCTCATGGAGAAGTGTGTGGCATCTGTCATTTGTGGGACAATTAGATCCAAAGAGTTTTATTCAAGGTCAATTCAAAAGACATCTGTAGGGTCTTCCCTCGTGGTCTGGTGGGTAAGACTCTGCTCCCAATGTAGGGGTCCTGGGTTCAATCCCTAGTCAGGGAACTAGATCCCACATGCATGCCGCAGCTAAGAGTTCGCACGCTGCAACTAAGAAGCCCACATGCCGCAACTAAAAAAAAAAAAAAAGATCCTGCATGTCGCAACGAAGATCCCGCGTGCTGCAACTAAGACCCAGCACAGCCAAATAAATAAATAAATAAATAAATATTTTAAAAATATTAAAAAACAAACAAACAAACAAAAAACCCAAAAACAAAAGACATCTGTAGTGGAATGCCATTTGGTTGTCTTCTTCCCTCTCCTGGCTCACAGGAGGGATGGAAAGTGTGCTGACTCAATCCCTGAATGACACAACACTGGGAGGGATAGATAGGTAAGAGGCCAAAGGATAGGATTAGTAGTCAAAAGGATGTCACTAGGAGGGTGCAATGGACCAAATGATGACACACAATAGAAAGTTAAAGTTCCTGATCTTAGTTCCTCAAAGCTGACCTTGCAAATACAGGATGACAGATGACAGACATGTTGCTTAACAGGAGGATGCGTGGGGAAAGACTGATGAGTTTGAAAGGGGCATGGCTATCGTCCCCATTGGCAGCATTAATGAAAGAGTTCAGAAGTGGGGAGAAGACTGCCCCACTGTATTTTGTCACACATGCTCAGTTCAGGGGGTGACACCCAAAAGCGTATGGAGGGGTGATGAAAATACCAAGGCAAGGGGCCTTCGAACCACATCATAAGAGGAACATTTGAAGGGAGAGGAAATGTTAAGACTAAGAAGGAAGATTTGGGAGAGTATCTGAAAATTATCTTTAAATAATTGCATTGCTTTTATTTATTTTTAATATTTATTTATTTATTTTATAGTAGGTCCTTATAACCTACTATAAGGTTAAAATAGATAACCTTAGAGTAGGTTATCTATTTTAAATATAGCAGTGTGTACATGTCAATCCCAACCTCCCAATCTATCCCTCCCCCTCACTTTCCCCCACCCCTGGTAACCATAAGTTCATTCTCTAAGTCCGTGAGTCTGTTTCTGTTTTGTAAATAAGTTCATTTGTATCATTTTTTTTAAGATTCTGCATATGAGTCATATCATATGATATTTGTCTTTCTCTGACTTCATTTAGTATGATAATCTCCAGTTTCATCCATGTTGCTGCAAATGGCATTATTTCATTCTTTTTAATGGCTGAGTAATATTCCACTGAGATATGTACCGCATCTTCTTTATCCATTCATCTGTCAGTGGACATTTAGGTTGCTTCCGTCTCCTGGCTATTGTAAATAGCACTGCAGTGAACACTGGGGTGCATGTATCTTTTTGAACCATGTTTTTCTCTGGATATGTGCCCAGGAGTGGGATTGCTGGATCCTATGGTAGTTCTATTTTTAGCTTCTTAAGGAACCTCCATACTGTTCTCCGTAGTGGTTGTACCAATTTACATTCCCACCAACAGTGCAGGAGGGTTCCCTTTTCTCCACACCTTCTCTAGCAGTTACTGTTTGTAGATTTTTTGATGGTGGCCATTCTGACCGGAGTGAGGTGATACCTCATTGTAGTTTTGATTTGCATTTCTCAATTGCACTGTTTTTATGTGAAAAAGGAATGGGACTTTTTTTTTTTAACCTTTGGGTAGAACCTATAGGGAGGTCTATTTTAGTTAGATCTTTGTAACACAGTGGATGAGGGAAAGTTTTGTGAAGGTTTTTAGACAGTTGAGAGAGGGGGAGATGTTTCCAGAGGGTTGCGGAGTCTCCTCTGGGCCGAACCCCGGCAGCCACGGAGGCCACTCCTGCTCTGTCCAGTGGAAGACTGGCTACTGCACATCTCTTCATCTTACTGATAAAGCTTCTAGGAGGCAAATATTTGTCAAAGCCAATGCCATGGGGCTTCCCTGGTGGCACAGTGGTTAAGAATCCGCCTGCCAGTGCAGGGGACACAGGTTCAAGCCCTGGTCCAGGAAGATCCCACATGCCACGGGGCAACTAAGCCTGTGTGCCACAACTACTGAGCCTGCGCTCTAGAGCCCGCGAGCCACAACTACTGAAGCCCGTGTGCCTAGAGCCTGTGCTCCGCAACAAGAGAAGCAACTGCAATGAGAAGCCCTCGCACCGCAACGAAGAGTAGCCCCTGCTCGCCGCAACTAGAGAAAGCCTGCACACAGCAATGAAGACCCAATGCAGCCAATAAATAAATAAATAAATAAAATCTATATAAAAAAAAAAAAGCCAATGCCATGAGTCTGAGCAGTGTTCCTGCTGATTGCTGGGGTTGAAGACAAAGGAAATGGAAACAAGACAGTTGTCCTCATTACGAAGGTCATTAAGTGGCCTCTGTGGCTTGTGGGCTGGGCTGGGATCACCATTCCAACTCGATGCTAAGAAGAGCCATGAAGTTGCTCATGGAGCTCGTGCATCACCCGTCAGACGGCGTGAAAAGGCATCTGTGTCCCTGTTTTGGAAACCTGAGTGGATCTGTCTGAGCAACTGAACAAGAACCGAGAAAGCAAGAAGGAAAGCAAAACACAGCCCAAGTGCTCAGTCTTCATTTCGGGGGGATGGGGTGCCAGCTGGGGGTGGCAGAATGACCAGAGTCCCCGGTGAAACACAGAGAATTCTAAACAGCTACCTCAGGAAGAAAGGGGCCCATCTGGGAGCAAGGGCCACAGTGGGAGGCTGACTGGCTGATTCGGGAGGGGTGGTGGGGACTTGACTTTGAGGGAGAAACGGTACAGAAGACTTGCAGCGAGTTTTTCTCTGGGCAATGAGATAATTCTCCCTCACAACCCCCTTGAAACAACCTTCAGTGAAGGGTTTTGAAGCATTGTTTTCAAGAGATTTGGAGAGGGGTTTCTCCTAAAATTTACTGAGGACTTACGACTTCTCATGGATGGTCTCATTTAATCCTGTGGATTAGATGCTAGAACTATCCTCATTGTACAGGAGAGAAAAGAGAATCTCGGAGAGGTTAGTACAATTGCTCACAATCTCACAGCTGATTTAAGTCCGTTGTAACGCTGGCTGCCTGACTCCAGGCCTGAGCCCTGAATTCTTTGCACGGTGCCTCTGGAAGAAAAACATTTCAGGGCTTCTTGAAATGCCCCACAACAGGAAAATCTTTGGCTTAGAACAAAGACTGAAGGGGTCAAACTCTAAAAACGTTGAAACACACTGAATATGAAATATTTATTCACCCAGGTTATTTTAGGATGTAATCCTTCAATTTGTTCTATACAACTGTCTTAATGTTTCCTGTTTCTTTACAGCTTCATTACCTGATTAAACAAAATTAAAATAGATACATCCAAATAAAAAAGGCAGCCAAGTTGGAGTGGGAGAATATGCACAGGAAACGGTACTTCTGGACAGACATGAGATTCATGTGATTTAGGACCAAGCCAGGAGCCTGTATAAACATTTCTAACTCTTGAGAATGTGAGAACACATGTGGGTCTCAAATGGATCCCTCACAGACCTCAAGGATCTTCTTTTTTAAAAAATTTATTTAGTTATTTGGTTGCGCTGGGTCTCAGTTATGGCTCTCGGGCTCCTTAGTTGCAGCATGCGAACTCTTAGTTGCAGCACGCATGTGGGATCTAGTTCCCTGACCAGGGACTGAACCCGGGCCCCCCGCATTGGGAGTGCAGAGTCAACCACTGTGCCACCAGGGAAGTCACTCAAGGATCTTCTTTAATTAGAGCTGTCTAAAAAATGGAACAGTTGCCCAGAGAAATTTTAAAAGTATGTTCACACAAAAAATCTGTACGTGAATATTCACAGCAGCTTTGTCATTTCAGCTTTCCTGAAAAATTGGAATCAGTCCAGATGTCCTTCAATGAATGGTTAAATAAACGGTGGTACATGTACACCATGGAATATTCCTCAGCAATGAAAAGGAGCAAACTATTGATACATGCAGCAACTTGGATGAATCCCCAGGGCAATAGGCTGAGCGAACAAACCCAATCCCCCAAATGTGATCCTATTTACATAACATTTTTGAAATAACAAAAGTTTAGAAATGAAGGACAGATTAGCAGTTTCCAGAGGTTGGGGATGGGGACAGGGAAGGAAGTGGGCGTGGCTATAAAAGGGATGGGATCCTTGTGTCTTGGGAACTGTGTGCTGACTGTGGTGAGGGATACATAACTCTACAGAGGTGATAAAGCTGTTTAGAACTTTACACACACAGAGACACAAGTGAGTACCAGTAAAACTGGGGAGATTAAATACGATGGGTGGGTTGTATCAATGTCAATGTACTGTGACATTATAATGTAACACTAAAATGTTACTACTGCGGAAACCTGGGTAACATACAAGGGCTTTCTCTATTATTTATTACAAATGCATGCCAATCTACTATTATCTCAATAAAAATTGTTATTTAGGGACTTCCCTGGTGGTCCAGTGGTTAAGGCTCTGTGCTTCCACTGCAGGGGGAACAGGTTTGACCCCTGGTCGGGGGAACTAAGATCCTGCATGCCATGTGGTATGGCCAAAAAAAAAAAAAAAAATTGGACTGGTTCCCTGTTCCTGGAGGATGCAAGCGCTGGTCAGATGCTCCCTGACTCAGGTGTTGTTGGGGGGATTACTGGAGGGCAGCCCCTCCACTTCTCCTGAGGTCTTATGGGGAGTGAGACCTTCAGGGCAGTGAGGAGGAAGCTGAACATTGCACAAAAGTCCTCCATTTCTGCTGGTCCCAGGAGTGCGCACAGAGAATCAGAGAGAACTAGAATGTCCTCCTCACAGAGGCTCATTCTCTTGTACCAAGAGGAAGCTGAGCATTGCACAAAAGTCCTCCATTTCTGCTGGTCCCAGGAGTGCGCACAGAGAATCAGAGAGAACTAGAATGTCCTCCTCACAGAGGCTCATTCTCTTGTACCAAGAGGAAGCTGAGCATTGCACAAAAGTCCTCCATTTCTGCTGGTCCCAGGAGTGCGCACAGAGAATCAGAGAGAACTAGAATGTCCTCCTCACAGAGGCTCATTCTCTTGTACCAAGAGGAAGAGGTGAGCCGAGCTGCTCTGAAGGTATTTTTCAGGGCTACCTCTGTCACCTTTTCCCTAAAGGCCAGGGCTCCCCTTGGGGTCCAGGGGTTCAGGACGCTCTGCTGACAAAAATAAAACATGAATTTTCACACTGCTGCTTAGAATCTGAATCTGGTAGAACCTTGGAAATCCTCTCCCAAATAAAAGAACCTTCTAGATGCAAAGAGAATAGGAATATTTTGAGACCTAAGAAAGATCTGGATGTTCGAGGAGGTAAAGGGGTTTGTGAACATTATCCTAGAGATGCACTGAAATGCACCAGCTCCTCCTAAATGAAGTGTTTCCCTCCCAGATAATTTCAAGACCAGTTTCATGTAGATGGTTATTCTTATTTATTTACTTACTTACTTACTTACTTTGGCTGCGCTGGGTCTTAGTTGCAGCATGCAGGATCTAGTTCCCTGACCAGGGATTGAAGCAGGGTCCCCTGCACTGGGAGCGTGGAGTCTTACCCACTGGACCACCAGGGAAGTCCCTAGACAGTTATTCTTGATGGCCCTCTTGAACAGTGAAATGGATAAATGTGAGGTGCCCTTAGTCCCCTCCTCCTCTCATAGGACGAGGTTGGGAGAGATATTCCTTAGGTCAACTTACAGAGAAGGTCCCTGAGGTTGGCCATGACCTGCCCGTGCAGCCAAAGTGGATCTGGTGCTGTCTCAGGACTTCCTGGCCAGGAAGCTTCCTTCATTGTCTCTGGGATCCCTGCTCACCACATGCTCTGTGTCCTTGTACCCAGGACCTAGCCCAGTACATGTGATGTTAGGCCTAGGGTGCTCCAGCCAAGGCACCAGCCTTTTTTTGGGCCGTGCCCACGGCAGCATGCGGGATCTTAGTTCCCTGACCAGGGATTGAACCCGTGCCCCCTGCAGTGAAGCGCGGAGTCTTAACCACTGGACAGCCAGGTAAGACCCCCAGGCACCAGCCTTTAAGGAATGGCCTGAGTGCTGGACCAATCGCAGCAGAGCCAGCTCTCAACCAGGCCTCCAGCTGACAGCACCTGAAACCTCATGTGAATGTGCAAGTGACTGATGATGACACAGGTATGCAGTCTCCTCTGAATACCCCTCTCCCCTGCATCTGCATCTCCCTTCCCCTGTATCCACATCTGCCCTCCATCTGCAAGTCTTACCCTCCAAGAACAGATTTCTCTTGGGGTCTCCACAAGTGGGTGGGCACAGGCCTGCCTGTAGTCACATCTGCCCTGCCCTCAAAGAAGGTTCTGCCCACACAAAGGCACTTTGAGTTTACTGCAACCTAACACAATACAGACTACCTGCGTCTGCCTGTAAATCCATTTTTAAAATGCAGCTAGGAAAGCTGAAGGAAGGGGAAAAGCAGGGCCCCAGTTCAGCCCTGGAGGCTGCATTGTTCTCACACTGGCATTGTTTTCAGGCCCCCACCGATTACCCAGAAGGCCCCCAGGACCCCTGGGGAATCAAATGAGATTGTTTTTCCCAAGATTGAGCTCTTCAGGTGTGAGCTGCAGTTCTTGGACAACGGTGGTGACTGTGGCATTTCTGCAACAGGAAAGAGGAAGGAACTTCTGATCTGTGCAGCAAGGGCACCAACAATGTGCGCCCCCAGCCAGCCGGCAGCAAAGAGGAAAAGAGCTCCGTTTCCATAGTGATAAATCACCGGGAAGCCAGAGAGGGAGAGTCAGCAAGAGGATTTTTCCTTTCCTCTGGCTCCCTGCAAAAAAATCCCAGCTCCAGAGTCAGTTAGATGCCTGGCGCCTCTCCAGGCTGAGCCTCCAGAACCACAGGTAGAGGAAGAAAGAGGAGGTCCCTGCTAGCTGGACATCAACACTGAAAACCCTCTGCTGCTGAGAGTGGAAGGGAAGGGCTTTAGGCTCCTCTTAAAGGGGTGCATCGGGCACAGGTGCCTGGGCGACCTGGCGGGCCCAGCACTACATCACACCTGTGTGGCCACAGGCCGACTATAAAACACCTCCATGTATGTCACCCACATTATTCCATTTCATTATCTTACATTAAGCTCTACAGGATTCTGGGTTCTGGTATGTGAGCCACACACATATGGGTATTATTAGCCTTTTCACAACAGAAAAACAGGCCTGGTGAGGGAGAGAGATGGGCCGGAGACAGCTCACCAATTTAAGGTACTTGCTGCAAGTTGCTCCCGAAGGTCTTCAGGGCTCTCACCTGAGACTCTTTCCCTTGCTGAAATTAGACTTTTTTATTTCTCCCAAGGAAAATTCCAATTTTGGGGGAAATGCTCTGAAATATTTGTCCCAAGCCTCACTGGTTACTCTTCATCGTGCCTCGTTCTCTTGCCTCTTACCTTTGCATATGCCATTCCCTCTGCTTGGAATGCTGTTCCCCGGTTCTTTGGCCAGCTAACCCCTCAGGGGAGATGCCTGGGAAGGCTTCCCTGTGGTTCAAACACCTCGCTTTCTGGGCTCGCACAGAATTTACCACGTCATTATGTGAGGCAGCACAGAGTAGTAGTAAGAAAAGGCTCTTCTAGGGCCAGATGAGCTGTGTGACCTTGGGGGACTTAACCTCTCTGAGCCTCCACTTCCTCACAGGCAGGATAGGGAGAATGACAGTATCTGCCTTGGAGCACTTGTGAGGATTAGATGTTAACACACACGGAGCACTTAGAAAATGCTGGCACACAGCTAGTGCTCAGTAAACACAGGCTGCTAAAGGATTACCTGTCTTAAAGCAGGGGCCATCTTTCGTGCTGACTCTCAGTTGGAGATGCCTTAGCCCTCAGTGGGTGTTCAGCAGTGTGTGTCAGATGAACTCTGAATTCACGGAAGGCTGTTTTCAGCTGCACACACCAGGCACAGTGTAAGGCTCCTTGACACGTAATATTTCATTTAGTTAAGTCATGCCCCCATAGCAATATTTGGGATATTTAGTTTAGACTGGGCCCAGGTAGCCAAGGACCAGCATTCAACCAGTGTAGCATGCAGTGTCCTTGAATGGCCCCTCGGATCGCCTGAACTTATAGGATGTTCAGTTAAATTTGAATTTCAAATAAGCAACAAATAATCTTTTTAGTATAAGTGTATCCCAAATAATGCATGGGGGCATACTTACACTAAAAAAATGTTTGTTGTCTACCTGAAATTCAAATTTAACTGGGCATCCTCCTGCCCTGCCCTGGCTGGGCCTGGAAAGGCCTCCCTCTCAGGGCCAGGCGGCTCTCAGCCTTCACCACAGGCGGGTTACCCAAGTGGTCTGTAAACACGGAGAGATTAAAATAATCCACATAACTGCACCCCAGAGGCCTGCTTTCTGGGTCTCACAGAAGTTACCACAGCATACTGTGAGGTGTGTGGCAAAAGACAAACCAAAGCCCATATGGGGTGGCCAGTCTTCTCTGTGGTTTCACATTCAGGAAGAATGAAACCAAACTCTTCATGCAAATACGTAAAGAGTTTAAACTAAATTGTGTAACAGCTGAAGCCTCTCTCTGAAGCTATTAGGCAGTTTTTTAATCACCCTGGAGCCCTCTTCCAAGCCCTGGACGAAATAGAAACAACAAAGCTTTTTGCAGCAAAACAAAACAGCAACAAAAGCAAACAAACAAAAAACCAAACAACCCCCCACCCCCACCCCAGTCTTCCTCAAATCTATAAAATCAAAATGCAAACCAGTAGTTGCCTGGGACTTGGGGAGGGATTAGGGATTGACGGCAAATGGACAAGAGGGAACTTCCGGGTGATGGAAATGTTCTAGAACCAGATTGTGGTGATGGTTGCACAACTCTATATATTTACGAAGAGTTCTGAAATTTAGCAAATAAAAATATAGGCTGTTCAGTTAAATTTGAATTTCAAAAAATCAACAAATAATCTTTTTAGTATAAGTGTATCCCAAATATTGCTCTGGGGGCATACTTACACTAAAAAAATGTTTGTTGTCTACCTGAAATTCACATTTAACTGGGCATCCTAGCAGTTAGGATCGCCAGATCCTAACTAAAAGTCTTTGAAGTATACAGTTACAATGCATGAATTTTATGGCATGTAAATTATGCTTAGCTACTAAATTTAACACAGTGCCTAGAATAATGTTGGCACTTAAAGAAAAGTACACTTTTTCCTTCTGGACACCCTCTCCATTCCCTCCCCACTCTCACCCCTGGCAAACACACACACACACACACACACACAAAACCCCAAAAAACCCACCAGCCCAGGAACCCATAGAAATCACCAGTATAGGAAATCTAAACAGTCACTACAGCTTTGTTTTCCTGGGGCTTGGGGCCTGAAAGAGGGCAAGACCTCAGGGCGAGAAACACTGTAGGGCAAACCAGGGAGTTTGCAGTTTGGAGCAAGCCTCCACTTGCTGGGAGCTCCAAACACTAAAGTCATTCCTTGCTAATTGCTACTCAGCAATTCAACTCTCATCAGCTGGGTGGGCACTGAATGCCCTGCACAGGCTGGGTGGGTGAGGTGGGGGGCAATGAGTACGACACATCCCTGCTCTTAAGGAGGTCACCGTCTAAAGAACGTAAGCCTAGTATGCACCTACCTGCCAACACACACACACAACACACACTAATACCATTAAAAGCAAAGAGAACAATTCCTCTTCTCTCCCTCTTACGGGAGAGAATTTTTTTCACCTCCTCCAATAAAATTAACTTTCCTATATCTATGGGATTTGTCTACAGAATTGCATTTTGCGATCCGGTAAGAGCCTGTTCCCTTTTTAGAACTGGCACATTTGTACCCATCTCTAGTACAGATGAAGCCACCTGCTGGTAGGTCTGGCTGTAAGCAATCCTGGTACCAAATTCTGACCAACTGTCAAAATTACCATAATTTGTTCTTCAGATTCACCCCATCTGAGATCTGCAAACTGACTCTTTTCTGAATTAAGAGGACTCATCAACATTCCACTCTGTGTTCTTTACTTCTGTGGTACCGTTTCAGTGCCGAGGATTTCACGAAAACTGGCCCCCAAAAGTGGATGCTTCCGTAACGGTTTGTAAACCTGTAAAACTAAAAATCCCCTTACTTAGCTCACCAACAATATGAACAAGGTGATTTGGGGCATTTCAAGCAGGGAAGAGAAGCACTTGTGAGCATCGTAACTGTCAACCCAGAGGTAAACCCAAGCCAACAGTGCTCAACTTGTCAGTTCTGGGGTAAGCGATGGGTAGGTCAGTGAAAGAGAATCCAAGTGGCTGTCTGAAGATACGGCGGCACATGCTGAATAAAATGCTGATGATAGTAACTGGTGTTTGTTGTAGTGCAACATGTGATTTACATGCACTGTGGCTCAGTCCCATGAGTTCGGTACAGCTACAGTCACTTGCCCACAGTGCCAGCCTGGTCAGGGGCCGGCCCCAGGGCCCTTGCTTCTACCACCCAGTTCCAAGTTCCTCCAGCTTTTGGCTGGAATTATATCAACCCAGAAAGGCTGTCCCTTTGTCTATTAAGAACTTCAATTGATCAAATACATACATACATAAATACAAAACAGAAAAACCTTTAACTACTTAGTAAATGCTATTACTATATGGGTAATATCTTCCCAGTAATGAGATTTAGGAAAGAGAAGTAATGGAGGAGTTGTCGTTGGAGAAAAGGTAGGAATCCCAGCCTGCTCAGGAATATGGAAAATTCCACAGTAGCAGACAACACTTTGCACTTCTGGTAATCAGAGTATCAGTGGTGAACTTTTACAGGACTGAGAGAAAATAACTTGTCCCCAAGTGCCCGTTTTACATGCATTTGACAGTATTTTTCATCTAATAATTAAATTCCTTTAGTAAGTACCTCATTTCATTTACCCCCATTGGCTTGAACTAATAGCGTATTACTGAAGGGGGCTTTAACTTTTTTCTTTTTCAAGTGACTTAAAAGAAAAGCAAACAACAACAATAATAAGTCTTTACGGACAGAAACAGTTAATGGGTGTGCCCAGTCCTTCCATGGCCCATTTGAAATTACAGAAATTTTACAATGGCACCATCTAATGGAATATCAGGTTAGACACACAAAAAAATCATTTTTTTTACCTTTAAATTTGTACCAACCACTTCTAACACTTCTTTATCAGCTTTGGACACCCTCATTGCTTATTTCACCCTTGGTTATTATTTCTAGTAGAAACACAGCATTGATGTAAAAATATTGTATAAAATATATAGCATAAAAATGCTATATAAAAGGTATTTAAAATAAAACTTCCTCATTCCTCTCTCCAGACAGAGTGCTCTATGCATATACAAATAAGTGAATGAATGAATGAATGAGCAAACATATAAACATGTTTAGGACTTCCCTGGTGGCGCAGTGGTTAAGAATCCGCCTGCCAATGTAGGGGACACAGGTTCAAGCCCTGGTCCGGGAAGATCCCACATGCCGTGGAGCAACTAAGCCCGTGCGCCACAACTACTGAGCCTGTGCTCTAGAGCCCGCGAGCCACAACTACTGAGCCCGTGCGCCACAACTACTGAAGTCCGTGCACCTAGAGCCCGTGCTCCACAACAAGAGAAGCCACTGCAATGAGAAGCCAGCGCACCACAAGGAATAGTAGCCCCCGCTTGCTGCAACTAGAGAAAGCCCGCGCACAGCAACGAAGACCCAATGCAGCCCCCAAAAATAAATAAATAAATAAATATTTTTAAAAAAAACATGTTTAGATATATATTATAAATAGATGGGATATCTTATATATTTTCTGCAACGTGTTTTTTTTTTAACCTTTTGCGCATCATGCCTATATTTTCATTTAAATACAGAGAGAACTACCTCGTTTTTTAAAAAAATGGCTCCAAAATATCTTGTATGGGATTTCTTTACAGGGTAATAAAAATGTTCTAAAATTAGATTGTGGCTATGGTTGCACCTCTTCGTGAATATACTAAAAACCACTGAACTCTATACTTTAAATTTTATGGTATGTGAATTACATCACACAAAAAAGCTGTTTCACAAAAGAACAGAATGTCAAAAACATCCTACAATTTAAACAACCTGTTCCCAATTGATAGGCATTTAGGTGTTTGCAATTTTTCATGATTACAGGAAAAACCGCATGGATGCCCCTGGGCGCCTACCTTTTGCACAGCTGCAACTCTAGAGGGAAGATTCTAGGCCTACACATCACAGCTCTGGATGCGAAGGCAGGAATTCTGATGTTAGCTGGTGTTGTAAAAGCCACTGCAAATTTCTTCCAAGAATATAAGGGGTCAAACACACGCTAAAGTGAATTTTCTGTTGAGGGTGTGCCTCTGATCCCCTCAGTGATCATGTAGGGGAGGAGGGCGACGTGTTTAGTCTTCTAACGACAATCTGCCATAGCTCGGTGTGGCTAGGCATCTTGGTTAATATTCCAGATCTGCCTCTACGCTGGAGACCTAGCTCTGTTCCTGAACGGTTTTTCCATCTGTGAAACAGAACAACTCATAGGGTTATTATGAAGATGGAGTGAGTTGGCCCATCTGATGGGCTGACCCCTGGCCAGGAGATGTTCAGCAAGTGCTAGATCCTTCCCGTTGGTCCTTGAAACACTCTAGATGAGAGCACAGCAAGCTCCAAGAGGTAGAAAAGACCCTGGTGAATCCATTCATACGGTGTTGTTCCTGAGTGGCGACCCCCACAATTGGGAGGTCACCAGCCCAGTCCAGGAATGGACACCAAAGCTCACTATTCACAGCTGTGGGCAGGTAGAGCAAGTCCCAAGAAGAATCAGGACAAGGAGGGTGAGGCTGGCAACTGGCCTGTGAACTGACTGGATCTTCCCAGAATCCTCAGCACCCCCTTTCCCTGAGAGGGGGTAGGGGGTCACTTGACATCCCTCCAGAGCCCAGGGATGGAGACCCCTCCTCAGCAGCAGCCCAGCCATCTTGATGCAGGAGAACCGGAGAACAAGAGGAAATTATCAGAGTCCCTGCCAGCCCTAACCCCTACGACGAATCACAAAGCTGCCTTCTTATAAGGATACCAGCATGACTTCATCTTAACTAATTACGTCTGTAAAGACCTCATTTTCAAATAAGCTCACATTCTAAGGTTCTGGGTGGGAATGAAGTCTAGGCGTCACTATTCAACCAAGTACAGAATCTGTGGGAACAAATCAGAAATGAAATGAATAGTGAACTGCAGCCCAGAACATCTTCTGCTCAAATCAGAACAGCCCAGAATGTCTTTTTACACTGTACAAGAAGCAGTACAAAATAAAGCAAATGATTTCTATTTCTGGAATGAAAACCAATTTAATTATTCTAACAAAAAATATGAACAGGACTCAGAAGTTGTGCTGTGGGGGCTTCCCTGGTGGCGCAGTGGTTAAGAATGCGCCTGCGAATGCAGGGCACACGGGTTCGAGCCCTGGTCCAGGAAGATCCCACATGCCGTGGAGCAACTAAGCCCGTGCGCCACAACTACTGAGGCTGCGTGCCACAGCTACTGAAGCCCGCGTGCCTAGAGCCCGTGCTCCACAGCAAGAGAAGCCACCACAGTGAGAAGCCCGCGCACCGCAACGAAGAGTAGCCCCTGCTCGCCGCAACTAGAGAAAGCCCGCGTGCAGCAACGAAGACCCAACGCAGCCAACAATAAATAAATAAAATAAATTTAAAAAAAAATTGTGCTGTGAACAAATGGGGCTCAGAAGTTATGATGTAAAAAATTGAAAATACTAAATATATTTCATCAGAATGGTAATCTTGTTCTGGCAAAGCTCATTGCTCTGATAAATTCTACAAACCCAGTGAGCAAAATAATGAAAAGAATACCTTAAATCTGTTTCACGTAGGTATTTGAAATAATAAAAATTCTGGAAATGTAAAAAATCAAAATTATATCTATAAAGCAAGTGAGAATATTCAGAAACTTCTATCAGAATTTTTAACACAATTTAGTGTACAGTTTTAAACAGTTAAGTATTTTTAGACATGAAATTAATGAATTTCAAAAAAGAATGAAAAAGCATGGGTGTATCACTGTGACCTAAATTAATGGTCCTGCTTGTTGTAAAATGTAACTATTGAAATAAGAAAACAAATTTTGAAACTATTTCCCTAACATGTATTTTTAAATTAAAATGTAAAATTCAAGCCTTCAAAAATAGTTACTTGTTTTTGTTCATCTCTTAAAGGGGAAGGAACATATGAAATACTATATCCAAATGTTACTGTCCGTGCTTGAGAAACATGGTTTCCATGATGTTTCATGAAAACCTTACCGGGTTTTGTACAGAGCAGGAATACTAGAGCAGGGTAGAAAGGAAGTCTGGGAAATCTGGAGTTTCAGCCAAGATTTTAGAAACTGTTTCTAGACAAGCGCTGTTGGGCAGGCCCCATTCCCCTCCTCTGGACTGGGTAGAGTGGCTCATCCTCTCTGGAGGACAGCTTGTCCAGAGATGCCTGAGTGGTTCTAGGCACATTTCCCCCCAGGCCCATGATCATGACTGAACAATGGAGGGGAGGTATAAAAACCCAGCTCCCTTGCCACAAGATGGACCAAACCCCATGGCACAACTCACACCCCACATCACCCCATGGGAGCAGACAGTGCGTCAAGTTCAGCTGAACCCTCATCTTTGCTTAGTTGCTTCCCGTGTCCTGTTCTACATGCCAGTGCCCTTCCCTTCTCCTTCAGTCACTCCCTCGGTAAATCACATGCTCTAGAATTCCATCTCAGGCTCTGTTGCTCAGGAACCCGTCCTCAGACAGGTGGTGTCAAACCCTCTATAGTCACCTCTGAGTGATGTAATTAAAGATGTGAATCACGTCAATCTTAAAGTATTTTCCTGACAAACTTAAAAATTTTTTTTTTAATTACTCAAAAAAGCTTCTTTTTTGGTAATTTTATTTTTGGCTGCTTTGGGTCTTCGTTGCTGTGCGCAGGCTTTCTCTAGTTGCGGCCAGCGGGGACCACTCTTCGTTGCGGTGCGCGGGCTTCTCATTGCGGTGGCTTCTCTTGTTGTGGAGCATGAGGTTCTAGGCGCGTGGGCTCAGTAGTTGTGGCACGTGGGCTCAGTAGTTGTGGCTCACGGGCTCTAAAGCGCAGGCTCAGTAGTTGTGGCGCACGGGCTTAGTTGCTCCGCAGCATGTGGGATCTTCCCGGACCAGGGATCGAACCCATGTCCCCTGCATTGGCAGGTGGATTCTTAACCACTGAGCCACCAGGGAAGTCCCAAAGCTTCATTTTTAAAATTTAGCTTTCTGACTCCATGCTTGTGCTTTCAACACTTTCACAATGATTTTCTGCTCCTCAATGAGGAAAGCGTGCTTGATCCTGTCATGGACACATTTAGCGCACATGGAACCACCATAGGCCTGGCTGACATGTTTTTTTGTTTTAGACAACCTCATAAGAACTTTAGGTCTCACGGCACTAACTCCTCGAAGTCGGCCTGGGCACATGCCACATGCGAATTTTGGTGCTTTCCCAACCTTCTTGGTATAAAGGTAAACAATTCTGTTACCAGGGGTTCGGGAAAGCCTGGTTTTGTTAGAGGCTGTATCATGGAACAGCCTATGACGGCATGTCAAATGCTGGACCATCCTGAATGCCTCTAGATACCATCCCTGGAAGAGGAAGAAGCCTGACAAACTTTTAATTTACCTTCTTTCATCAAATAACCATCAGAGAGAATTAAGTAATATATCTCAAGACTTGGGAACTGAGACAATGAAAACTGGAAGGCCATTGGACCTTATGGAGAACTTGCGGTGCTACAGCTGCACAGTTTGGAAACTATGAAGTCTTGACTGTTCATTTGAACGGAAATGGTAAAATCTTTGGAAAAGGAAACATTTTAGGGAGTTTTATGCTTAATTAGGGATATTCTAGCAGAAATTTTAATACTTTTATTTATTTATATTTTTAAATTGAAGTACAATTGGCTTGTAATATTATATTCTATAAGTGAGACCATATGGTATTTGTCTTTCTCTGTCTGACTTATTTCACTTAGCATAATACCCTCTAGGTCCATCCAGTTTGTCGCAAACAGCAAGATTTCATTCTTTTTTATGGCCGAGTAATATTTCATTGTGTATATACATCACATCTTCTTTACCCATTCATCTGTCTATGGACAGGTTAGGTTGCTTCTGTAGCTTGGTTGTTGTAATAATGCTGCAATGAATATAAGGGTGCCTGTATCTTTTTGAATTATTGTTTTGTTTTCTTCGGAAAAATACCCAGAAGTGGAATTGCTGAATTGAATGACAGTTCTATTTTTAGTTTTTTGAGGACCCTCCATACTGTTTCCCATAGTGGCTGCAGCAATTTACATTCCCACTAACAGCACATGAGGGTTCCCTTTTCTCCACATCCTTGCCAACACTTGTTATTTGTTGTCCTTTTGATGATGGCCATTCTGACAGGTGTGAGGAGATATCTTATTGTGGTTTTGATTTGCATTTCCCTGGTGATCAGTGATGTAGAACATCTTTTCGTGTGGAATTTTTTTTATTATAAATCTATAGTTTTATTATCATGTGGAGATTTTAATATTTCAGATTTACAAAGTTAATTTGATAAATGAAAGAGAAGTGGAAGATGCTATAACAATGAAGAAATATGGCATGACTTCTTGTAACAAAACAAAATAAAGTATCAATTCCAAGAGAAAATATAATACTTTAAAATAAATTATTATATAAAAATACATTTGTTATTTGAGGGCAAAAGTGAAAATAAATGAATTCTAAAGTCATTTAAATTTATAGAATCCTGACACTACTAAATGGTATTTGTAAAGTTCTGTGAAGGATAAATGAAATTAAACCAATGGATTAAATGATTTTTTGTGATTTAGAAATATAAGATAACAGAAATTTTGGATATAGAAAAATTTCAAACAACATTATAAGGGATGGAATATTTAAAAATTTTATCATTGTTTTTGTTCATCAGGAGTTGAGGATTTAACACCAGGAACAACTGGTGCGAAGAGAAATTCTCAATTTATCGAGATTACACATTATCCAATGGCCACCAGTTTCAAGGAATTCACTGGAAAAATTCAAGGCAGTTCCCCATGTCCAATCATCCTGGAACGTGAGCCCTGTTTCAAAAGACCATACCAACTATTTCTAAACATCAACAAAATTTTGGAAATTATGAGAATAATTTTATTAAAGATTTGCTCAAAAATTTATATCACTTGTTGAGTAGTTTTATAACATAACTTAGTTTATTTAGAGATAAACTAGGGGTAGTGGAATATATTTTTAAATATCTGATCCATGCATTGACTTATATATTACTCTGCTGGTTGTGACATATTTAATAATACCTCTGCACACTTCATAGAGGTTTCATAAGGATTAAATGAGATTATCAGTGTAAAGCTCTTAGACAACAGAAAGCCTAACTTTACTGTTTGTTTGACTATGTTTATTGTCATCAAGCTTATCAATATGGTGAATTATTGTGGGCCATAACAATGTGGATTTGCCATGGTTTGGGCCCTAAGGAATGTGCCAGGTCCATGGATGAACTTTTTCTTTCTCCACTTGAGACTTCATAGCTGATTTGTCGTGTAACCTTTGACAGACTACGATCCTTTTCCGGGGCCTTGCTAAGGTAGTCCTAGCAACGTTTACTAACAGCTCTAAGTAGCACTTCTGGTTTCCTTTGCTGTCTTTGTATCCAAGCTGTGGTCTGCAGGCTTCCTGCCCCAGCTGAAAGTTCCACACACAGAAATGCCCCAGACATGTCAGCTTTTCTAAAGACGCCCCATCTTCTGGGCATGACAGTTCTCGGGAACCCAGCTCCACCCTCTGCTCAGGCCAGGATGGATGAGATACTCCTGGGAAATGTCAAAAACGAAACCTCTGATTCCCTCTAGCAGAAATTCTGGCGTTAAGGGTCATCCCACCCGAGGTTAAACTTGTGGGGTTCTTTAGTGAAAGAAATTGCCACCAATATCACCGTATGAAGTCACCGTCAAGCACTGAGTGCCATCTTTGTTAGAAGAGTGGGTGCCTGAGAAGTAACTTTTACTGTCAGAAGGAAATAAAGGCCTTTTATGAACTGAAGGCTAAATAAGATGATTTGCTTCCAGACAGTGGCAGCCAGACAGGGAGGAAGTGGGGGTGACGGCAGCAGGTCCTGGCTCTGCTCAGACCCCCAGTGGTGGCCAGGTGTGAGGTTGGGAATGACTGACCACCACGGGCTGGACCTGGGGAGCCCGAGAAAGGAGCACTGGGAGTGAGTTAATACTGGAGGTTGGATGATCTGAAAGAACCTGCACCTCTGTGTCCCCCACAGAGAGGACACCTGTCCACAGGAATGCAAGAGACCTACAGGGCCAACCCTCAGTGGCAACAAGAACCAGTAACCCAGGATTCCCTGGTGGTCCAGTGGTTAGGACTCCTCACTTTCACTGCGGAGGCCTGGGTTCAATCCCTGGTCGGGGGAACAAAGATCCCACAAGCCGCGCAGAGTGGTCAAAACATTTAAAAATAATAATTGAAAAAAAAAAAAAAGAACCAGTAACCCAAGTGGCCCAGCCTGATCACAGCTCCCACCACTCGGGAACCCCTCACCCCTCCCCACTCTCCACTTCAGGCTGGCGACCGCAAAATACGCGTCCACTTCTGCATCCATTTCGCAGAGTCAGGAGGATTCTGGATCGGGTAGAAGTGAATCACTAGCCACTTCAGGGTTGTAATTTAGAGACTCTGAGACCACTTGGGCCCTTGTGAAAATTCAGAGTCCCTGATTTCATCCCCAGTAAGCCTGGAGTGGGGCCCAGAAGCCAGCATTTAACACAATCAGGCATTTCTGCTGCCATGTTTCTCTGTGTCTCTCTACACAGTCAATATTGCTTCCCAAGACTAAACCAAACTTCCACTAAACTCCTTTGGACACAGGTCATATCTAGAAAGAGACGATTGGGTGGGTTTGCATAAAGACAATACTTTTTCTTTTTCCCACTGTCCAGCTTCCCTGCCAGCCTGAATTAAAGGCAACCTGTCACATCTCTCTCTGCCTACAAGAGCTCACAGAGGAGCACAGGGTCACATCAACCAGTCATCTTATGTCAGGCTTGTCCATGCAACTCTCATTTCTCTAATTTGGTTAAAAAGGAGGAAGTTCTCTATGTGACTCACCAACCATGGGGGCCACCAAGCCTCCTATGCCCTCCTCCCCGATTTCATTTAGGAGAACGTGGGGGCCATTTGAACAGACTGTTCTTTGGGGGCATTTTTCCTGCTGTCAAGTATAAGGCTCACTTACCATTTTGAAGCTTGAATCTCCAAACCAAAACAACATGTGGAAAAAGAGTTTTCTCATGTTCCTTTTCTCTCTTTCAGTTCAAAAGGCTGCACTGGATTGTGAAAGAATGAGAAAAACAAATGGTAAGTTTCATTTACTTCTCTCTTGTACTAAAGCTGTTTTCACCGAAACGGTGAGACTGTCAGCTTTAAATCATGTGCATTCATGAACAGGTTTTTCGGTGCTTTCTGATGAACAACCAAAGGGGAGAGTCGTTTCCATGACCTACTGTTTAAAATGAAGTGATTTTAGCAAGGGAGTTGGAGAATCTTTCCTGAGACTCAGAGACAAAATATTGAGATTTTTTTTTTTTTTTTACAATGAAATGGTTCCTTCTTTCTCTGTTGTTGTTTTTTAATTAGAAAAATCAACGCATAATTGTTGTAAAATAAGTCAAGCAACACTAAAAATATATCCTGGGAGGCAGTTTATCACCGAAGAGCTAGGCTGTTGTGGTCCTAACCCTGGTTCTACCGTTTTCCAGCTGGCAGCCTGCGCGCACAAGGAAACCACTTAAAGCTTAATTTCTATCCTCTGTGAAGTGGGGAAAATAAAAGCACTTCCCTGGGAGGGTTGTTGTGAGGACTGAGACAAGTCATGTCCCTCAGCACAGAGCCGAGTGTATGAGGAACCATCAATAAATGCTAGCTCAGGTCGTTGTTGTTACTATACTATAAAATGTGAAAGTTCTGTTATATCCCCTCAATCCCTCTCCCCTCTCCACTTCCAGAAGCAACCACTATTAACAGTCCTTTTTGTTTCAATATCATAGTAAACAAACTCTTCTGTGACCTGTCCTTTTTAAAATTAACAATATATCCCAGACATCTTTCTAAGAGGAAGATGTAGATTTAGTTCCTTTCTTTTCAACAGCTGCATGGCAATTCATAATAGGACTCAGCCATAATTCATTTTTTAAAAATAATTTTTAATATCTTTTAAAGTAATTAATTAATTAGGTTGCACCGGGTCTTAGTTGCAGTTTGTGGGTTCCTCAGTTGTGGCATGCGAACTCTTAGTTGCGGCATGCATGTGATCTAGTTCCCTGAGCAGGGATCGAACCTGGGCCCCCTGCACTGGGAGTGCGGAGTCTTAGCCACTGCGCCACCAGGGAAGTCCCACGGCCATAATTCATTGAACCATCATCCCCTTACTGGTTGTTCCATTTTTTTTTTCTTCGTAATAGAAACAATACTGCAGTAAACATCATTGTACACAACATGCTTTGTGGACACATGAGTGTGTGAGAGCTCATGTAGGATAAAATCCTAGAAGTGAAATGGCTGGGTCCAAGGGCATGTCCATTTGAATTGGTACAGATACTGCTAAGTTGCCCTCCCCACACGCTGAACTGGTGCATGGTCACCAACACTGACCACGCACATGCGTAAGTGTGAATTTCCCACCCTCTCAAACAGTGGATACAATCAGTTTTTTAATCTGTGTCACTGTGATGAGTACAAAATAATATCTCCATGTTGTTTTTTAAAAAATTAATTAATTAATTTATTTTTGGCTGTGTTGGGTCTTCGTTGCTGTGTGCGAGCTTTCTCTAGTTGCGGTGAGCGGGGGCTACTCTTCCTTGAGGTGTGTGGGCTTCTCATTGTCGTGGCTTCTCGTTGTGGAGCACGGGCTCTAGGCGTGTGGGTTTCAGTAGTTGTGGCACGTGGGTTCAGTAGTTGCGGCTTGCGGGCTCTAGAGTGCAGGCTCAGTAGTTGTGGTGCACGGGCTTAGTTGCTCCACAGCATGTGGGATATTCCCGGGCCAAGGCTTGAACCCGTGTCCCTTGCACTGGCAGGCAGATTCTTAACCACTGTGCTACCAGGGAAGCCCTCCATGTTGTTTTAATTCGTGGTTGCCTCATCACTCATAAACTTGAGATTCTTTTTCATGTTTGTTGACTGTGAAAGCTCTAGTACATCCATATAAAGGACATTTAGGGATGGCTATCTGGTTGGAAAGAAAGGCAAGGTCTCATCTTGAAGCTGAGCTTACATAAGGCTGAGAAAATATTAATTGTCCTGATCAAGGAGAAGGAGGGAGGTTTTGGCATTTTTGAGGGGTCTAAACCCCTCCTCCACCCAAGCCATCCCTCAGCCCCAGCACTATTTCTTCTTTTGGGAATTACCTATTCAGATTATTTGCCCATTTATTTGATTGTCTTTTTCTTATTAATTTGCTGTCGGTTTATGTATATAAAAAGAATACTATGCTTTCATTTATGTTTTAAGTATCTTCTTCTAGCCTTTTACTTCTCTTAATTTTGCCATAAAGGAGTTTAAAGTTTTAGGATAGTTATTTTTTTCAGTCTTTTCTTTATGGCTCCTATTTCGTGTGTCTTACTTGGAAGACTTTTTCCAAGCAGGTGATATAAAAACATTTCCCTATATTCCTCTTTGTTTTTTTGTTTTTTTGTTTTTTTACTCACAAGTGAGTAAAAGTCACTTCTTAGCAGGTCCAGGGTTCTCAGGATGTCTTGGGAACATTAAGAAGAGAGGCATTCACCTAAATTCATGGGTACTGAAGGTACAGTCTGGTGACAAGTTGCTGACTTGGCTTCTTAGCCTCAAGAGGCTATTAAAAGTCTAATCTGGAATTCCTTATAAAAGTTCCAGCAAAGCAGCCTTAAAAGATCTACATGTTCAATCTACTCTTGCTGCACTGATATCAATAATCAGGCCAAGTTTAATGAGACCAGACTGATTTTGCAAACAAATTAATCTTCAATTATCTCTATTAAGAACAGCGTGATTGTAGGGGGAGAACTCTGTTTCAGTAAAAGTACAGCACACCCTGTGGGGTGTCGAACGGCCACGTCTCCTTGTCAGCAGTTAACGTTTCCAATTTCTCTCCTACCCTTCTGACTTGGAATCACGAAAAATGAAAACTTCCCTACAAGCTGAAGCTTGACGACTTAGTATAAACTTCAGAGAAATCACACAGATTACATGTGGACAACCTCGGTGATGCCGGGGTGGGGGCTGCTCAGAGTTCACCTGACGCCACGGCCACATTCCAATTGTGGCCCAGACAGAGCAGCAGAACTGCCACCACCTGCCCTTGCCCCTCCCCCAACCAGGGAGGCACGGAGACCACCCTCCTGGAAGTACCCCCAGCTGACCACCCTCTGGACTCAGACCAGGCTGGACAGTTGGCTTTTTCTTTGTTTCTACAGAAGTACCTCCCATTAAACGCTGATGGTTTTGCCCGTACAAAGGCCTCACTTTGGCGGGACACCACCCCCAACACCGCCTCCTAAAATAAGACACAGCTGCTTAACAAAACTGACCTATTCTCAGGGCTGAGAAATTGGTTCAGTGAGGCATGGAGCAGTTCACAGCTGTGACTCTTCCTGGTGGGGGGTGTTGGGGGGAATGGAAGGCGGTGGGACACACCCTGAAAGATGCACTCTGGCCACGATCACCTCCAGCCAACAACCCTCACGAAGCAGCAGGGCAAGAGGGCACCTGCCCTCCCCTTTCTCTCTGCAACCAGGGAATCACCCCACATGGATGATCTTATCCTCAGGATGGGAAGTCCAGCCCGAGAGAATTCTGCACAAGCAGACCTTATTAAAGCATTTTTTCTCCTCCTTCAGCCTCCCACGGACTCTAGTTACCTTTCCACATTGCCGCTTCGTCCGAACCAGCACAAAAAGCATTCAGGTTTTGCCTCTTCTCTGGGTCTTCATTTCCTTACAAGGGCTCCGGCGTCACCCCAAACTTACATTAAACAATGTGTATGCTTTTTAATGTGAACTTACATTAAATGTGTATGCTTTTCTCCTGTTAAAAAAAATAAATAAAATTAAAATTAATTAATCAATTAATTTATTTTGGGCAGAGCTGGGTCTTTATTGCTGCGCGCGGGCTTTCTCTAGTTGCGGCAAGCGGGGGCTACTCTTCGTTGCGGTGCGCGGGCTTCTCATTGCAGAGGTTTCTACTGTTGTGGAGCACAGGCTCTAGGCGCGCAGGCTCACGGGCTCTAGAGCGCAGGCTAAGTAGTTGTGGCGCACGGCCTTAGTTGCTCCGCGGCATGTGGGATCTTCCCGGACCAGGGCTCGAACCCGTGTCCCCTGCATTCGCAGGCGGATTCTTAACCACTGTGCCACCAGGGAAGTCCCTTATATTCCTCTTAATTCTTTTACAATCTTTTATTTTTTTAACATCAGATTTTCTGATGAGGGTTATTTCTTCCCTTGGCATTTTTAAATAATAAAATTCAAACACACAAGCAATCAGAGACTACTGGGATTGTGGCAAAAAGATCCAGAAGGCAGTTTGGAGATGCTCCCTATAGCCAAAAGAAAAAAGAGACAATAAGAATAAAATAATTGTAATGGGTTGTGGGTTGAGACACATCAAATACATTTAAATCTATGAGTTCATAATGATTCTTAAGCAAAAAATAATAACAATAAAGGGAAATATCTCACTGTTACAAGATGCTAGGAAACCAACTCATTATTTTCAAAATTGGTCAGTAACAGAAGAGAACCAAGCATTTATCCTCCCTTTTCTTTTTTCTTCTTTTTGGCCGTGGGATGTGGGAGCTTAGTTCCCTGACCAGGGATCGAACCCATACCCCCTGCATTGGAAGCACAGAGTCTTAACCACTGGACCACCAGGGTCCCCTATCCTCCCTTTTCTATGCAAACTGTACCCCAGTGTAACCAAAGAGTTGACAAGGGTGTTTCTCTTCAGATAATTACGGATGATAAATGAAGAAGGAAAAACAGAATTGGTATATCACCATTTTGCAACCTCTAATGAAATAATGCTTTCTGGGTAATTATTGTCAAAGTCTGCTAACAAACAAAAAGAGAGATAGCCAGACATTCTGTGTCTCCTAATGGAAGTACACCCTACCCCCTATGCTGCATTCTTGCTAAATAAAAGCTAATCTGATTTTCATTAAGCCTCTGACAGGAGACAGAAGAATATGGAAAGGACAGCATGGGAATGTAATTAATGAAATCCAGACCATGGAAAACACTTCAGAGCAAACAACTTGCTATCTTCAACAAATAAAGGGCTTCCCTGGTGGTGCAGTGGTTAAGAATCTGCCTGCCAATGCAGGGGACAGGGGTTCGAGCCCTGGTCCGGGAAGATCCCACATGCCACGGAGCAGCTAGGCCCGTGCACAACTACTGAGCCTGCGCTCTAGAGCCCGTGAGCCACAACTACTGAGCCCACGCACAACTACTGAAGCCCGTGCGCCTAGAGCCCATGCTCCACAACAAGAGAAGCCACCACAATGAGAAGCCCGTGCACCACAACGAAGAGTAGCCCTGCTCGCCGCAACTAGAGAAAGCCCGCACGCAGCAACAAAGATCCAATGCAGCCAAAAATAAAATAAAATAAATAAGTTTATTTTAAAAAAACAAAAACAAAGTGCAGGGGGAAAGAAAAGAGAAAGGTCTACAGATGAAAATAGTCATAAGAAACATAGCAACTAACTACAATAGACCATTATGGATCCTAAAAGAAAAATCAGACAATTGGGGGAATTAGAACACTAACTAGATATCTGATGATATTTTTAAAATATTGTTAATTTTTAGGTGTGATAATGGTATTGTTATTTTTACCAAAGTCCTTATCTTTTAGAGATACAAACTATTAATGTCCTCCAGCCAAAGATCACCAGGGACACACGTGTAGTTGGACCAAGTTGAGTTTAAGAGAAAATGCATACCATGGAGTAAGCAAGAGGGCATCTTACGGTAAGATTTGCGTTAGGTAACTTGGAGGAAGATTCAAGGCAGCAGGCTTTACTATGAATTGGATTCTTTTAGGAAGTGGAAATAATGATATGGTTGGGAATCTTAATAATTCTCATCTAAAAGATAAGAAGAGGGGCTTCCCTGGTGGTGCAGTGGTTGAGAATCTGCCTGCCAATGCAGGGGACACGGGTTCGAGCCCTGGTCTGGGAAGATCCCACATGCCGCGGAGCAACTGGGCCCGTGAGCCACAACTACTGAGCCTGAGAGTCTGGAGCCTCTGCTCCGCAACAAGAGAGGCCGCGATAGTGAGAGGCCCGCGCACCGCGATGAAGAGTGGCCCCCACTCGCCGCAACTGGAGAAAGCCCTCGCACAGAAACGAAGACCCAACACAGCCAAAAATAAAAATAATAAATAAATAATAAATTAAAAAATTAAAAAAAAAAAAAAAAAAAAGAAGAGCAGTGCAAGGCAAAAGCTCTGACTGATAAAGAAGCAGCAGTCAATCATATTGTTAAGTTTAGAGGGATACTTGGCCATTTTTGTGTTTTGGACCATGTTCGTGTCTTCATCTGTGTTCAGACATGATTATGGAGTCATCTTGTCTTTGTCTTGCTCTAATATGGTCACAGAGTGGCCTTGTCTGGTACTGGTGACCAGTCAGTTCCTAGCCAGCACAGAAGAGCTTGGTAAGGCTACCCGTCTCTCACTGGGACAGGCCTCTGTAGGCACTGAGGCTTCCTCACACACTGTCCAGCTTGGCTGTGCAGGCAAGAAATGTCCCCTACCTTTGGAAAGTTCACCAGGAACTGAGGGTCTCCACCACCTTGACCCATGAAATGTGGGTAGACAACCACTGAGTTATTATTGATGGATGTTAACAAGGACTTTCTCTTGTGTTATTTTGCTTTCCAGAATTCCCTTCTCCAAATGTGAACTCACAAACGGATGCAGTCATGAGGGGTCAGAATGTATCTCTATCTTGTTTCAACCAGTACAAATCACTGCGGATCACCTATTTTTTGTTTCGGGGTGAGAAATGCTTGAGCATCCAGAATGGACCCATGACTTTTAACCTAACAATCTCAGAAGCCTGTGACTTGGGCCCCTACAAATGCAAAGCCCAAGTTTCTAACTGTTCAAAATACAGTCGTGAGTTCAACTTCACATTTGTCGGTAAGTAGAGTGCTTGTTACTCGGAGGCCCTGTGATTTGGAGGGATTCTTTCCTGTTCTAGGATGGGCTCTCTGTTCTGCTTGTTAACACTCCCTCAAGAGCCTGGCAAGTATGTCACTGAGATCTTTTTTCTTAATAATTCCATTTCACTTTCTCTCCAAATACTTTTGGCTGTTTCAGATAATATGCTGATGGCCCAAGACAAAAAGTCTTACATCAACAATTTGAAAAGTTGTTGAGATCTTTTCTAGATGCTTTACTCTAGGATTCTCACTGTGTAGGTAAAAAAAAGACTTTTTCTCTTAAGATTCAAATAAGAAGTCTTAGAATTAATGTTGGACCCTGTGGCAAGGGTCTCCAGAGCCCCAGGCTTTTCCCACCTTCTTCCCTTTGCAATGGCCATCAGCCTCCACTCTTCCTGCCCAACCACATTTTTTTGGCCACGACACGCAGCTTGCAGGATCTCAGTTCCCCGACCGGGGATTGAACCTGGGCCACGGCAGTGAAAGCCCGGGATCCTAACCACTAGGCCACCAGGGAACTCCCCAGACACATTTTATTACTTTTATATTTTTCTCTCCCATCTTCCCACCCCAAGCCTTTCACAACCTAGCATTAATGGCCTCATCCATGAAGGTGACCTTGATAGTGGACTCCTGGGAGAGGGAGAGAGTGTTTCCAGGTAATACATGTACCTGGAGTCTTCCAAACAGAGGAGCCCTGACTTACTGATTGAATCTTTGAGTGATTCTCTGGGTCTGTGCTCTCCAGTATGGTAGCCACTAGCCACACATTTTATTTAAGTTTAAATTCAAGTTAATTAAAATTACCTGAAATTAAAAAATTCATTTCCTCAGTCTCACTAGTCACATTACAAGTGCTCAAGAGCCACAGATGTGGGGTGGCTGCTGTATTAGACAGCACAGACACAGAACATTTCCATCATCACAGAAAGTTCCATTGGATGCCTCTGCTCTAGGTCAACGGTTCTTTGTAGGTTATAACCATTTTAACAATCTAATGATAGTGGTGGATACTTTCCCTGAGACATGTTACGGATGCAAATTTCTGCGTAAGACTTGAAGGGATGCCGTGGGCTCTGGATTAGAGCCAACCATCTTAGGACAAATTTGAACACAAACTCAATGGAAGCCATAACTGTAAATGAAATGTAAAAAGAAGAAGACCATGCAAACGTGGTCTGGGATGTAGTGGATAATGTGAGGGCAGTACCCTGGCTGATAATATTCTCTGGTGGTCAGATTCCTGCTGGACTGGGCAGCCTGGTTTTGCAGAAAGAGCAACAGAATAGGCATCAGGGAACCTGTGTACCACTAGCTTCCTCTGCAAGGCTGAAGCCTGAAATCAATTGATTTAAAAAACCCCAAGTCTTCATTTCCTGAGCTTCCATCCCACAGATATGTATACAATCTTCCCACATCCTGCCTTCAGAGCAAATGCACAAGTTTCTTGCAATGTGTTACAGTAATTACACCACCCTGTAGAACTTTTTAAATAGATTATAAAAACCTGTATCATCTTCATTTAGGTCAGATTAATAAATACCAACTGAATGCCGACCCCATGTAAGTAATTATGTTGGATGCTGCCAGGGTTTCGATGATGCCTAAGACATGATCTTGTCCCCAACCCAGTAAGGGATGTGAGCCGTGAACACAAATTCATGAATCACTGATTCACTCATCAAATATTTAATGATATCCCCGATGTGCCGAGCCCTGGATATATATTAGTTCTTGCCTTGGTGGAGCTTACAGTCTATTTGGGGAGGCATAAAACCCAAGTACCCCAACAAATAAATTCATAATCACAAACTGTGTGGATTTTTATAAAGAAAAAGAAACTGGCACAGTGATGGAGAAAGGTCAGGGATGGGGGAGTGACCTCCTTAGATAGGGTAGTTAGGGAAGGCCTTTCTACAGGGATGGCATTTAAGAAGAGCCCTGAAGGATGAGAAGGGGTTAGCTATGTGAAGAGACAGGGAAAAAAGGCTCTAGTCAAGGGACAATAACCTGTGCCGGGGGCTCCAACTTAGCAAAGAACTTGGCTGTTGGGAAGGACCTAATAGGACACTGGTATGGCTGGAGGTCTGATGAGGGGAGTGTGACCCCAGGTGAGACTGGAAAGGGAGGGGGAGCCAAGTCAGGCCTATTTATCACCTTCAATGTTAATTCATCCTGGGTGGGGCAGGGCAAGGGTAGAGGTTGGGGATCAGTTGGGAGGCTTTTGCCGTCATCCAGGAGACAAACAATGGTGGAGATGGAGAGAAGTGGATGGATTCAAAATATATTTTGGAGAAATAAACAACAGGACTTGCTGATTGATTAGATCTGGAATCACAGGTAGTAAAGGTGAGGAAGGAATCAAGAATGACTTCCAGGACTTCCCTGGTGGTGCCATGGTTAAGAATCCGCCTGCCAATGCAGGGGCCATGGGTTCGATCCCTGGTCCGGGAAGATCCCACATGCCACGGAGCAACTAAGCCCGTGCGCCACAACTACTGAGCCTGCGCTCTAGAGCCCGCGAGCCACAACTACTGAGCCCGTGAGCCACAACTCCTGAGCCCACATGCCACAACTACTAAGCCCGCATGCCTAGAGCCCATGCTCCACAACAAGAGAAGCCACCGCAATGAGAAGCCCGCGCACCGCAACGAAGAGTAGCCCCCACTCACCGCAACTAGAGAAAGCCCGTGCTCAGCAACAAAGACCCAACACAGCCAAAAATTAAAAAATTAAAAAAAAAAAAGAATGACTTCCAGATGTCAAGTGTGATCAGCTGACGAGGAGTGGTGTCATCCACGGAGATGGGCAAAAATGGAAGTCGTTGTTGAATGGGTATAAAGTTTTGGTTATGCAAGATGAGTGCGTTCTAGAGACCCTGCTGTACAACACTGTGACTATAGTTAACAGTGCTGTTCTGTGCACTTAAACATTTGTTAAGAAGGTAGATCTCATGTTAACTGTTCTTAGCACAATGAAAACAAATGAATGATTGAATGAATAAAAACATTTTAAAAAAGAACAGGATTTTAACATATGTTTATCTACCTACCAATTGATTCATTAACTAGCAGATTAACTAGAGTTCAGTTTCAAACAGGTTATGTTTGAGGTGACCAGGAGACATCCAAGTGGATCATGTAATAAGAGGTAGAAAAGTATTAAGAGGATGGGACCAAGTGCTACAGGAGGCAGAGGAGGAGGGAGAAGTTCTGCCTGGAGGACTAAGGAAATGTTTTCTGGGGAAGGTGGCAACTGAATGAGCCTTAAAGGACCCCTTGATTGATTGATTGATTTTCGGCTGCACTGGGTCTTTGTTGCAGCGTGCAGGCTTCTCATTGCTGTGGCTTCTCTTGTTGTAGAGCACAGGCTCTAGGCATGTGGGCTTCAGTAGTTGCAGCACGCTGGCCCTAGAGCGCACAGGCTTCAGTAGTTGTGGCGTGCGGGCTTCAGTAGTTGTGGCACGCAGGGTCAGTAGTCGTGGCTTGTGGGCTGTAGAGCACAGGCTCAGTAGTTGTGGCGCACGGGCTTAGTTGCTCCACGGCATGTGGGATCTTCCTGGACCAGGGCTCGAACCCTTGTCCCCTGCATTGGCAGGCGGATTCTTAACCAATGCGCCACCAGGGAAGTCCCATTAAAGGACTCCTTTAATTTAAAAAATATGACTAATTTATTGAAGAGTCACCACTCCCTTCCCTTGATCACTGTGATGCTGTGATACACTTTACCAGTCCATTTACAAACTCTCAGGGAAGTGTACTTCTAGTTTGAATCATCTTATCTCAGACAGAAGTCCATGCTCTCTGCTTCATGAATGTTTCAATTCCTCCTTCCTGAAAATTACAGGAGGTAGATTTCAGTTCCATAGGATAAACATCCTATTGATGCTATTCCCAAACAAAGTTGCTCTTTGAGGCCACCATCACTGGGTGCCATTCTGTCAAGGATGCTGCCACAGGGATTCCTGCTCAGGGGAGGGACGGAGCAAGAAGACTCTAAATTATTTTCTTTGATTTGACTTAAACAATGAAACATATTTCATTGTTTCTGTGCCAAATTGTTAAATTGGCACAATGTTATTAAAAACAAAGGCACATGCTTGGGAGTTGGCCCTGGCTCTGCCATTTACTAGCTCTGTGGCCCCTGAATCACAGCTGCCTCAACTGTGCAATGGGCATGATGCTGTCCACCTTGTAGTACTGTTGTGAAGTGAAACAAGATAATGTGGGTAGTGACCCCAACACATGATGGATACACAACAATTATCTTTCTTTCCCTATAATACTGTTTTATTAATGAATTATATAATAAATTATATAGCTGGATTCTCCCACTATCCAGATATATAATTTATTATATAGGGTATGATCTTACAGAGCCTACCAGACCCACTCATTTCTGGTCAAGAATTTCCCTTGACTCTATTTATCAGGGTTACTTCCTTCTTTCGGGAGGAAGTGAAAGATAATTGTACAGCTGAATTCTATAAATGACAATACAGTTAGAAAAGATGATATTTTTAGATTTCTTTGATTTAAAAAAACCCACTGCAATCTTACAAGGATTGGGAATAAAAGCACCTCTCAACTACATACTTGGAGCTGGATCTTTGACAAAATTATACTATCTGCCACAAACAAATTGTGAATGCTGATGAAAGGCAAGTTTGCGCTCTGATTCCTCAAAGCAGAGAGACGTCCTCCACCCTCTGGCTTTCTCGGAACCTGGTTCATGCCACGAGGCATGGGGTTAACCACATATCCACTGATCTTTCCTGATGGAGCTTCTTGTGAGCAACTTGACTTCTCAAGAGGGGTGTCATTCATCTTTGGGTTAACAGCTGGGAATAGAGTAGGGCTCCCATCCATGTTTGTGGACTGAGTGAGTGAACCCAATCTGCTTATCTGTTTAACGTGCACTTTTATTTTTCTAGATCCAGTGACTGCACCAGTGCTGAACATCAGTGTTGTTCAAACAAAAACAGACAGATACATAATGCTACGCTGCATCTCATTCAACGGCTCTCTGCCCATCAATTATACTTTCTTTGAAAAAAACATGGCCATATCACCAGCTATCTCCAAGAATGTAAGGGAGCCTGCTGAATTTAACTTAACCAAGAATAACACTGGAGAAGGGAAAGAGTATAGGTGTAAAGCTAAAAACAGATTGCCTGACCATGCAAAATACAGTCAACTCATCACCATACCCTCAACAGGTAAAGGCGACCTGAACTCTTTCAAGAGGATCTGGATTTACTTCCAGAAACCAGCTACTCCTCTGCCCGCCCATTTCCCACTTTGCCCACCTGCTTCCAAATGCTTTTCCTTCTGTAGGGTCCACACGTTCTGATGGGGTTGCTTTCTGCCATAAAGGAACCAAAGAAAAACCTGGAAACTGGGGCAGGAAGGGACCTTGTATCCATAGTAAGACTTCCTAACTTGACCCTGCTTCCTGTCTTGACTTTTCACTGCTCAGGTTCTAAGCAGTCGCATTAGAATTTGCATCTTTCTTGAAGCTGCTGGGTCTCTTGATTTTCTTTTGCTTTTTTAAAATCATTTTTAAAATTCACTTCCAACACCTGTACCCACCTGCTTGGCTGTTTAATGCTTGGTGAATCTAGACTTCCAGTGCCACCCTTTCCTTGAGGCAAGAATGGCTCCTGTCCCAACCTTGTGTTTTGGAAGGCACTGCTCTGGTGCTTCTTAGCCATGTGCCTTCCCATAAGCTTCCCATAAACCATGGGGATTTGTCCGCCTGGACCCTATATCCCCACTTTTCTATACCTTACTCTAGGTTCCTAGACCTGAATTCCCTACCCAATCAGATCAGAACCCACTTTCCAGGGCCTGCACAAGTCTCCTTCCCAGCTCATCCTCCCAAGGGTGGACCATGGTAAGGATGTGAACATTCCTGGACCCACACCAAGGGAGCTGTTTGTGGGGAGTGAGGGGATGGCATTTGGCCATGCAGGCTGGGGGTGTCCACGTGCATGTCAGGCTCCTTAGGGTGCAGGTCAGAGCCTGGGTGGAAAGGGGGCCAGGCTAGGGCTGGGGCTGGCTCTCCCCGTACTGTCATGTTCCAGTGCAGAACTCTGAGGAGTCTGAGAATTTTAGATTTAAATCTGGCCTTATGAAGGGACATTGGTTGAGGTTGGAGGACAGAACAAAAATTAGGTTAGCAAAGGTAGCAGGCACAATTGGGCATTGAACACCTCATGTGGCCTCATCCTCAGAAGATCAGAGCCCACACCTGGGTGTTCAGTAAGTTCTAACAAGTGAGGCAACCTGTTGGAGTCAGGCTCCAGAGTCAGGCTTTTGCCTACAAATCCAGCCTTCAATTCACTAGCTGTGTGACTTTAGGAAAGTCACTTAACCTCTCTGAGTCTTACTCTACTTAATTGTAAAATGGGAGTAATACCAATGAGAAAAATAAGGTAATGAATGTAAAGTGCTTAACACGATGACTGCATGTAATTAACACTCAATAAGTGGTAGGTATTTGGGTGACATAAATCATGCAGACATGACTAAAGCCTTTGCCCAATAAATGGCCAGGCTGTTCTCAGGCTTATGACCCTAACAACGTAGCCAACGTCTGTCTGTTAAATGCTGTGCTGCTTTTTCTTCCTTGTATATGACCCCTTGTGGAAGATGGACTTGGTATGAACCTTAAGAACTTCACTAACAAGTTAACTCTCAAGTTGCAGGGCAGGGACTCAGGGTGCCGGGTACATTGGTTAACCTGGGAGACAGTCGTGATCACCCTTTTCAGAACATTTCACAATTCAATATCATTGGAAAAGAAGGCTGTGCAGTGACCAGTGAATGCTGTCTTCTTCCAGGAGGAGAGAGCTGTCCTTCCTGCCTGCAGCTACTGCTTCTGGGGTTTCTGCTTCTGGTGCTAATAGTAATAATCCTAATTCTGGCATTTTGGATGCTACCAAAGTACAAAGCAAGTAAGTTCCTTAGGAGCTTTGCCATTGTTTTCCCTGGGTTTTGGATACAGACAGCAGGGTGAGGGCAAGGAGGAAGGGAAAGGGGAATCAGAAATGGGATGTGAAGAAAATGAGAAGAGAAGGAAAAGATGCAAAAGGAGAAGGTAATGAAGGACTTCCTGAACGGTTCACATGTAGCACAGTTCTCTTTTCTCTAGTAAAGACTTCCCTATTTAGACTGCTTGTGGGTGTGTGACCTGTGCAGTCACACAGGGCCCCGTGCTAAGGAGACAGTTTAATGCTCCGTTGTCACTGTCTTGAAAATTGTAATACATTAAAAATTTTTTTAATATTATTTTTAAATTGTGGTAAAATATGCATAACAATAAAATTTACCCTGTTGGCCATTGTTAAGTATACACTCAGTGGCATTAAGTACATTCACAGTCCTGTGCAACCAACACCAGCCATCCACTTTTTCATCTTGCAAAACTGAAACTCTGTACCCATTAAACAGTAACTCCCCATTCACTTCTCTCTCCTCCCAGCCCCTGGCAAACACCATTCTACTTTCTGTCTATGAATTTGACTACTTTAGAAATCGCATATAAATGGAATCATACAGTATTTGTCCTTTTGTAACTGGCTTATTTCATTTAGCACAATGTCCTCAAGGTTCATCCCTGTTGTATACGTGTCAGAATTTCCTTCATTTCAGGACTTCCCTGGAGGTTCAGGGGTTAAAACTCCAGGCTTCCACTGCAGGGAGCACGGGTTTGATCTGTGGTCAGGGAACTAAGATCCCACAAGCCATGCGGTGCGGCCAAAAAAATTTTTTTTCCTTCATTTTAAAAGCTAATAATATTCCATTTTATATATATATATATATATATACACACATATACATATATACACATATATATACACACACACGCACATATGTGTACATACACACACACACACACACACAAACACTTTGTTTATCCGTTCACCCATCAATGAACTCTTGTATCGCTTCCACCTTTTGGCTATTGTGAGTAGTGCTGCTTTGAACGTGGGTGTACAAATCTCAATAATTTTTAAACAAGAGGCCCCACATTTTCATTTTGCACAAAGCCTGCAAATGATGTAGTGGGTTCAGACTGCCAGAGCTTTGCTTTGTAGTTGTCAGTGTCCTCACTGGGTCTGCCACTCGGAGGAAGCTCAGTACATGAAGACAAAAAAGAGCCTCATTCTCTCTGCCCCACCTTAAGCACTGCATTAAACCCCATTTACTACTTTTCATAATTCACGTCTTATGACCTCTAGTTAAGATTTCAAAGTGGCCTTTTCATTTGGCACACGACTACGGAGGAATATTGAGATTTACACAAAAGACAGTTTGTGTCTCAGGACCGACACCTGCCAGTGAGCTTCGGGGCATGGGCTCCTTCACCTGCCTGAGCCTCAGCGTTCTGACCTGTAAAATGGGGCCATGGGAGATACTGTCAGACCTGGGGAGAGAACTAAGTGATACATGTTAGGCTCTTGGCCTTCTTCCATCTCTAAAGTCCTAATGCACGGAAATCCAGGACTCAGTTGACAGGAAACTTGAAAACAGATGTCAAAATGTATACATCTCATACATTAAAAAATTTTTGTTTTTTGTAATGTAAAGCATTTTTAAGATTGAAGTATAATTAACCTACAACACTATGTTAGTTTCAGGTGCACAACAGAGTGCTTCGAATTTCTATACATTACAAAATGACCACCATGATAAGTCTCGTTACAAAGCTATTACAATATTATTGACTATATTTCCCATGCTGTACATTTCATCCCTGTGACTCATTTATTTTGTATATATTTATTTATTTTGGTTGCACTGGGTCTTAGTTGCAGCAGGCGGACTCCTTAGTTGTGGTACCTGGGCTCCTTAGTTGCGGCACATGGGCTCCTTAGTTGTGGCATGCAAACTCGTAGTTGTGGCATGCATGTGGGATCTAGTTCCCTGACCAGGGATCAAACCCGGGCCCCCTGAATTGGGAGCACAGAGTCTTAACCACTGCACCACCAGGGAAGTCCCTGACATTTATTTTGTAACTTGAAGTTTGTACTTCTTAATCTCTCTCACTTGTTTCATTCACCCCCCCACCTCTGTGGCAACCACCTGTTTGTTCTCTGTATCTATGTGTCTGTTTTTTGTTATGTTTGTTCACTTGTTTTGTTTTCCAGATTCCACAAATAAGTGAAATCATACGGTATTGTCTTTCTCTGACTCATTTCACTTAGCATAATACCCTCTAGGCGCGTCTATGTTGTCACAAGTGGCAAGATTTCATTCTTCATTATGGCTGAGTAATATTCCATTGTGTGTGTGTGAGTGTGTGCATGTGTGTGTACCACATACCACATCTTCTTTATCCATTCATCTATCAACAGACACTTAGATTGCTTCCATAGCTTGGCTGTTTGTTGTAAATAATGCTGTAATGAATACAGGAGTGCATATATCTTTTAAAATTAGTGTTTTGTTTTCTTCAGAAAAATATCCAGAAGTGGAATTGCTGGATCATATTTTTAATTTTTTGAGAAACCTCCATACTGTTTTCCATATTGGCTGCAGCAATTTACATTCCCACCAACAGTGCATGAGGGTTTCCTTTACTCCACATCCTTGCCAACACTTGTTAGTTATCTTTTTGATGGTAGCCATTCTGACCGGTGTGAGGTGATATCTCATTGTGGTTTTCATTTGCATTTCCCTGATGATTTAGTGATGTTGAGCATCTTTTCATGTGCCTGTTGGCCATCTGTATGTCCTCTTTGGAAAATGTCTATACAGTTCCACTGCCTGTTTTTACTTTTTATTTTTTTTAATGGGGTAATTTTTTTAAAAATATTTATTTATTTATTTGTTTGTTTTTGGCCACAGCAGGTCTTAGTTGCGGCATGCAGGATCTTTTAGTTGCAGCATGCGGACTCTTAGTTGTGGCATGCGAACTCTTAGTTGCGGCATGCACGCAGGATCTAGTTCCCCATCAGGGATCGAACCCAGGCCCCCTGCATTGGGAGCACAGTCTTACCCACTGGGCCACCAGGGAAGTCCCTGCCTGTTTTTAAATTGGGTTTGGTTTTCTGATGTTGAGTTGTATGAGTTCTTTGTACATTTTGGATATTAACCCCTTATCAGATATATCATTTGCAAATATCTTCTCCCATTCAGTAGGCTGCCTTTCTGTTTTGTTGATAATCTCCTTCACTGTGCAAGTCTGATGTAGTCCCATTTGTTTATTTTTGCTTTTGCTTCCCTTGCCTGAGGAGACAGAGCCAAAAAAAATATTGCTAAGAGCAATGTCAAAGAGCATACTACCTATGTTTTCTTCTGGGTGTTTTATGGTTTCAGATCTTACATTTAGGTCTTTAATCCATTTTGAGTTTATTTTTGTAGATGGTGTGAGAAAGTAGGCCAGTTGATTCTTTTGCATGTGGCTGTCCAGTTTTCCCGATGCCATTTACTGTGTTGTTGTTCCCAATTGTATATTCTTACCTCCTTTGTTGTAAATTAATTGACCATATAAGCATGGGTTCATTTCTGGGCACTCTAGTCTGTTTCATTGATCTATGTGTCTGTTTTTTGTTTTTTTTTTTAAAGTATTTTTTAAAATATTTTATTTATTTATTTATTTATTTATGGCTGTGTTGGGTCTTCGTTTCTGTGTGAGGGCTTTCTCCAGTTGCGGCAAGCGGGGGCCACTCTTCATCGCGGTGCGCGGGCCTATCACTATCGCGGCCTCTCTTGTTGCGGAGCACAGGCTCCAGACGCGCAGGCTCAGTAGTTGTGGCTCACGGGCTTAGTTGCTCCGTGGCATGTGGGATCTCCCCAGACCAGGGCTCGAACCCGTGTCCCCTGCATTGGCAGGCAGATTCTCAACCACTGCGCCACGAGGGAAGCCCTATGTGTCTGTTTTTTGTGCCAGTCCCATACTGCTTTGATTATTGTACCTCTGTAGTACAGTTTGAAATTAGAGAGCATGATACCTCCAGCTTTGTTCTTTCTCAGGGTTGTTTTGGCTATTTGAGGTCTTTTGTGTTTCCATGCAAATGTTAGAATTATTTGTCCTAATTCTGTGAAAAATCCCATTGCTAGTTTGACAGGGATTGCACTGAACCTGTAGATTGCCTTGGGGAGTACAGTCATTTACAATATTAATTCTTCCAATCTGTGAGCATGGTATATCTTTCCATTTGTTTGTGTTGTCTTCAATTTCTTTCATCAGTGTCTTATAGTTTTCCAAGTACAGGTCTTTTACCTCCTTGGTTAGATTTATTCCTAGGTATTTTATTCTTTTTGGTGCAATTACAAATAGGATTGTTTTCTTAATTTCTCTTTCAGATAGTTCATTTTTGGTGTATAGAAATGCAACTGATTTCTGTATATTAATTTTGTATCCTGAAACTTTACTGAATTCATTTATTCGTTCTAATAGTTCTAATTCTTTGGTGGCATCTTTAGGATTTTCTATATATAGTATCATGTCATCTGCAAACAGTGAGTTTTACTTTTTTCTTTCCAATTTGGATTCCTTTTTTTCTTCTTCTTGTCTGATTGCTATGGCTAGGACTACCAATACTATTTTCAATAAAAGTGGCAAGAGTGAGCATCCTTGTCTTGTTCCTGATCTTAGAGGAAATGCTTTCAGCTTTTCATTACTGAGTATAATGTTAGCCGTGGGCTTGTTATATATGGTCTTTATTATGTTGAGGTATGTTCCCTCTATACCTACTTTGTTGACAGTTTTTACCATAAATTGATGTTGAATTTTGTCAAAACCTTTTTGTGCATCTATTGAGATGATCATATAATTGTTATGCAATTTGTTAATGTGGTGTATCACGTTGATTTGCGGATATTGAAACATCCTTGTATCTCTGGGATAAATCTCACTTGATCATGGTGTATGATCCTTTAAATATATTGTTGAATTTGGTTTGCTAATATTTTGTTGAGAATTTTTGCATCTATGTTCATCAGTTATATTGGCCTGTAATTTTCTTTTTCTCTGGTGTCTTTGTCTGGTTTTGATATCAGGGTGATACTGGCCTCATAGAATGAGTTTGAAAGTGTTCCTTCCTCTTCAACATTTTGTAGAATTCACCTGTGAAGCCATCTGGTCTGGGACTTTTGTTTGTTGGGAGTTTTTTGATTACTGATTCAATTTCATATTGAATGGTAATTGGTCTCTTCATATTTTTTATTTCTTCCTGATTGAGTCTTAGGAGATTGTACATTTTAGGAATTTATCCATTTCTTCTAGGCTTTCTACTTTATTGGTGTATAACTGTTTGTAGTAATCTCTTATAGCCCTTTGTATTTCTGTGGTGTCAGTTTTAACTTCTTTCATTTCTGATTTTATTTATTTGAGCTCTCTATTTTCTTGATGAACCTAGCTAAAGGTGTATCAATTTTGTTTGGCTTTTCATAGAACCAGTTCTTAGTTTCATCAATCTTTTCTATTGTTTTCTTTTAGTCTCTATTTCACTTATTCCTGCTCTGATCTTTATTATTTCTTTCCTTCTACTAACTTTTCTTCTTTTTCTATTTCCTTTAGGTGTAAAGTTAGGTTGTTTATTTATGATTTTTCTTGTTTCCTGAGCTAGGATTGTATTGCAATAAACTTCTCTCTTAGAACTGCTTTTGCTGGGTCCCTTAGATTTTGGATGGTTGTGCTTCCATTTTCATTTGTCTCCAGGTATATTTTTTATTTCCTCATTAATTCAGTGACTCATTGGTTGTTTAGTAGCATATTGTTTATCCTCCATGTGTTTGTGTTTTTTGCAGTTTTTTTCTTGTAGGTGATTTCTAGTCTCATACTGTTGTGATCAGAAAGGATGCTTGATATGATTTCAATCCTCTTAAATTTATTGCATCTCATACTTTTAAAAAACATGTCTCCTCTTCCTACAAAAAGCGTAGAGTCTTACAAAAGTGGAATTAATATTCTTGAGTACTGGCCAGGACTAAATGGAACTCAGCTGGGTAATTTACTATCTCTTGCAGATATTACAAAGCTTTTTACAGCCTATTCTTTTCAGCGAAGGAAAGAAAAGGTGTCTCTGGCCATCTCAAGCATAATCTGATAGGCAAAGGATGTTATTTGCAGAGCCAAGAAAATAAATCAGCAGGGTTCCTGCCTTAGAGAAGCAGATGCTATGGACTCCTTGCTGAGTCTATGGTTTTCCTTTAATAGACAACAGTTTAGGCCACTGGAGCAGGTCATTCTTTCAGAACTCTGGGGAATTCCTCTCCTGTGGCTGAAGTAGTTTAATTTAATGATTCTGCACCAATTTATATAGGAAAAGCTATGAAAGATAATGCACCCAGAGTCTATGGAAATACACCCATGGAAGATGGAACATATGCAAATATCTGTAAAAATCAAGCAGGTAAGAGAACTTTGTTGGCGATTTTGGTTGGTTTGGGGTTTTTGTCTTTAAAAAATTTTTAAGGTCGTACAGACACATGTGTAAAAAATTGCAGAAGCAGAGTATAGTGTCTCCCTCCCATCCCGACACCCTATCCCACTTTCCAGGGGCAATAACCAGTTTTTAAAATCCTTCCACAGATATTTTATGTGTATGTTAGCATCTAAATAAATGGTAGCAATGGTAGCATGTCATAGATATGTCATTCTACACCTTGATTTTTTCACTTAACGACGTATCTTGGAGATTTTTTTCTATCAGTTCAGAATGATCTACACTGTGTTCCAATCTCTTTGATGATCACCTCTTAAAGCTGGCATCATTTGCTGCTTTATAGTAAATAGACCCAGGACCTTGGCCAACAATGAGAACAATCCCAGCCAACATTGACTGAGGGCCAGCCATGTGCCAGGCACAGCGCTAAGCAATTTACCCGCCCTGTCTGGTACAAACACCACTAACTCCCAATTTATATCATTCCCATTGTACAGATGAGAAATTTGTGCCAGGCTTAGAACCAAGGCAATGTGTTTCCAAAGCCCAAGATGGTAAGTACTCTCTGCAAAGTCCAGAGGTGACATGACATTGTGAGGGTAGCTGGCAAGCCACTGCCCTCAAGTGATCAGAGATTAGGATTATAGGCCCAATAACTCTGTTTCTTGTCTTTTACCCAGGGACTGAATACTCTCAGGAGATACATTATGCCACCCCCATGTTCCAGGAGGTGGCACCGAGAGATCAGGGTGAGCCACAGTTTGGGATGAGGGATGTTATCGAAATGGGACAGTAGTCTCTGTGAGGTCACCATACTCCCAGGCTTTAGGAACCCAAGGATGGGATGAATGGGGGCAACATGCATACCCTAGGAAACCAATAGCAATCAGTACCACGGCTCCTAACAAATTTCATCAGGAGATGGGTAGATGGGGAGGAGAGAAGGATGTGGTGGGGAGAATATCATATAAAAAATCCAGAGAGAAGGATGCAGGTGCACTTCTAAAAAATTTTCAAGAATAAATCATTTAATATAGTCCAGGAAAAAAAAAAGTTAATACTTGGTTCTGTCAGGCCACCCAGCTATTAAAATAGAATTTTTTAAGAGCTTCTATGGATATATATTCTAAGTTTACTGAATTATTTTCTCTTTTATATTATAGAAACCTGTAATGATTGTAAAACTGGATATGTCTATTCTGAACTCATCTTCTGAGATTTAAAGATAGAAACTACATCTCAGGGTAAGATGCTTTTTATAAAGCTGATTTACATAAAGAAAAAGCAAACTTGACTGACACTTAAAAAGGTTTCACCTGGTTACCTAAAGTGACTCACTGTTTTTCATGTTTAAACACTATTCCTTTGGCCCTTTCAGGTACATCCAATCCTGTCATCAGACAACAGGTTTGTCAGATAGGATCCTGACTAGTGACAGTTTTTAAATGCTTTTGCTATTTTTAGGCATGGATCATTTCCCCCATGACCACACCACTTAATAAAGAATAATTGTTCAACCACCGTGCTCTTCATAAGTGCATCCTGGAAGCATTACAACGATCATCTACCCATCCCCATGCCCATTAAAGGTTCAGAAGCAGACACACAAAGCAAAAGCCATGTCTAAATTCTAAAACAAAAACTGGTGACCTTGGAAAGGTGTCTGAAGAAAATGGTACCTGAAGTCACCATTGGAGGAAGGCAAGATTACTCAACAAGTACACATTTATTATCCATTGCCATTAAAATTTGCTCTCAGCTTTTGGAAGCCTGCAAAATTATTTATATTGATTTCCATGGACTTTCTCAGTCATCAAGATTTAGGTCATGTCAAAGGCATGCCTTTATGTGCTGCATTTCCCATCAGCTCTCTGTCAAGAGAACAGCGCAGAGTTGACTTGGGGGAGAAGAGAGAAGTAGATTAGTTTCCCAGGACTGCTGTAACAAATTACCACAAACTGGTGGCTTAAAACAATAGAAATGTATTTTCTTACAGTTCCAGAGGTCAGAAATCCAAAGTCAAGGTGTCAGCAGGGCTGCGCTCCCTCCAAAAGCTCTGGGGGAGAAGTCTCACTTGCTGCTTCCAGTTTCTGGTGGCTCCTGGTGTTTCTTGGCTTGTGGCAGCACCTCTCCAATCTCTGCCTCATCTTCACGTGGCCTTCTCTCCCTCTGCCTTTCTCTTTTAAAGACACTGGTCAGCAGATTTAGGTCAATCCAGGTTGACCTCATCTTGAGATCCTTAACTTATTAATTACATCTGCAAAGACCCTTTTTCCAAATAAGGTGATATTCACGGGTTCCAGGAGTTAGGACTTATCTTTTTGGGGAGCCACCATTCAGCCCACTTCAGGGGACAAAATTATTTCTGGTTTGAATCTCTTATCCTAGGAGTTATAAGTCAAGTCCAATAAAGCCAAGAGGCATTTCTTGGGTTCCAGACAAACAAAATAACTTGACCAAAATTCTTCTGCTCTGTTCTTTTTCTCTGTTCCCAACAATGGACCTCTGACTAGAAAAATCATAGCTATTAGCTATTAGACACTAAATCTGTGGAACACCTACAAGGCCAGTATTATTAACTTGCTTTTACAGGTAAGGAAATTTAGGCTTAAATGGGGTAATTTCACAGGGTCATCCCTAGCTTGGTAAGTGGTTGAACTGGGACTTAAATCCCAGCAAAGAACAGCAGCAGCACTGGCTGTGGGAATGCATCTTCAGGGTGGGAAGGGATACTGTGCACACAGGTCCAGATGAATTTGAGGATTTTGTTGCCTAAAGCAGCATTCATGAACATAATTTCCCCCCTTTCTCTGTTGATATTGTTATTTGGAAGAAATCGGTATATCACAGAGGCTAAGAGTGTGGGGGCTGTGGAGTCAGACTGAGCTGAATCCAGGTTCAGTCCTGTGCTAATTGTGTGACTCTGGGTAAGTTACATAAACTCTCTGGGCTTCAGTTTCCTCATTTGAGAGGGTGGGGGAGAGGAGGGGGAGAGAGAGAAATAATCCCTACATCATGGAGCTGCTGTGAGAATTAACTCAGGTAATGGATGTAAAAGGTTTGGAACAGGGCTGGGCACAAAGTAAGAACTAAAAAAATGACTAGCTATTCATAGTATGATCATGCTTAGCTTGAGTCATACTAATTGGCTGCTCCCCTTAGAAATCATTAAGTCTTTGAGGTTATAAACTTAGTGACTTGGCCACCGTTAGCTTCTTCGTATCTTAATCATGAAGCAGAGCCTTAGGCAAGGACTTGGTGCAGGTTGTTTATATGAGGGCCCAGGGAGAGTGAAATAGAGAAGGAAAGGGGTGGGGAGGGGCTAGCAAATTAATAAGCATACCAGTAACTGGATTTGATCCTATTAAGACCTTATTTTTTAATGTATGTATGTATGTATGTATGTATGCAGGCTGCACTGGGTCTTAGTTGCTTCTTCGTTGTGGCATGCATGCAGGATCTAGTTCCCCAACCAGGGATCGAGCCCAGGCCCCCTGCATTGGGAGTGTGGAGTCTTACCCACTGGACCACCAGGGAAGTCCCCTATTAAGACCTTCTGAGGTCTCAAAGTCCAGAATGCCCCTGGGTTTCACAGCATGCCCTGAATTGACAGCCTCTCATTTTCTCTTGCAAAGCTTCTAAAGCAGTTAGTAGAAGCCAACCAACTCCACAATCCATATAATTACTATTGCCTCATGCCTTTCAAATGCTAGAACTATTGCATAACCTAGTGCTTCATTATCTACCTCTGCTCCCTTCCCCGCTGCAGGGGAAAGTCTTAGTAATTGTGAAGCTATGGCATGTAAGGATTATCACCACTCCCCTTACCACTGGCAACAGAGTCCTTATTGCCATTCATCCTGGGAGGAATTCCGTTTCCCAGGGCTGCTTTCTAGGGCCTTCTGATAGTCTTATCCTGAGCTAGCCTGGAAAGCAGAGCCTGAGAAAAGGCCTTGTGTGGAACAGAAGGGACACTAGGGAACAGGCGTGAGGGACTGGAGGAAAAGCCAGAATGAGGTATAAGGTTGAGCTGGGCATTGCTGTGGGCAACTGGCGCTTGACCCCACTGGAACCGTCTGCGGAGTGAAAAAATGTCTCTCAGAATTGTCCACTTGAGGACTGACAGTGAGAAGCATTTTACCCATCAGCTTCCATCCCCCACTAAGGGCTGCCCCAGGAGGTGATGCATCTCCCACTTCTAGGCTGTGCATGTGGGCATTCCAAGTGCACTTCCATTGGCGTCTCACCCAGGGCACTGGAAAGCCCCAGGGCAGAAAAGGAGTGATATGTATTGTATAGTTAAAGCAAGAAAGCTGTCAGCACAAAGTGGGTGAGGCCTCAGATGCAGCTGGAATCAGAGGTGAAGCCCAGAGGATGTGACTGGTGGTTGCTCTGCCATCTCTCAACATTTCCTTTGTAACAACTATAATAACGACAATAATAATAACTGCCATGGGCAGTTAAGTGTCAAGTGTACTTATCCTCACAACTCCCTCCTCACCCAACTCTTTCTGTGGCTTCCGCCCGTACCTACCCAATGAGCAGATGTTGAGCCCCACCCCCATGGCTTTTGCATGAATTGTTTAAGAGGGGAAGAAGAAGAAAAGGAAGAGGAAGAGGATCTATTGAATTTTCATTTCAATAGTTAAATTTTTTCATGTCTAGAAGTTTCCCTTTGGTTCTTTTTCTTTTTTAAAATTTATTTATTTATATATTTATTTTTGGCTGCTTTGGGTCTTTGTTGCTGGGCACGGGCTTTCTCTAGTTGTGGTGAGTGGGGGCTACTCTTTGTTGTGGTGCGTGGGCTTCTCATTGCAGTGGCTTCTCTTGTTGCAGAGCACGGGCTCTAGGCCCCCGGGCTTCAGTAGTTGTGGTACTTGGGCTCAGTAGTTGTGGCTCGCAGGCTCTAGAGCACAGGCTCAGTAGTTGTGGTGCACGGGCTTAGTTGCTCCGCGGCATGTAGGATCTTCCTGGACCAGGGCTCGAACCCGTGTCCCCTGCATTGGCAGGCGGATTCTTAACCACTGCGCCACCAGGGAAGTCCTGCCATGTCCTTTATGGTTAGTGTTTTTTTTGTGGATGTGTGCCCAGATGAATATTTTTTCAACTTGAGGTCATACAAGCATTACCGTATACTACTATCTACTAAAGGCTTTTTTAGTTTACTTTCATTATTTCAGTTTATATCCGCCTGGAATTGTTTCTGTGATGTGAAATTAGCATCATACTTGTTTCCACTCCCCCGCATGGATATACTCTGTTGTTCCAGCACTGTCTACTGAAAAGACTGTCCTTTCCCCACTAAACTGCACTGTCACCTTTGTCACAAATCAAATGCCCATATACATGTGGGTTTCTTTCTGGGCTCTGGATTCTGTTTCATTGCTCTACTTATCTCTCCTATGTCAATGTCATACTCAGCTTTCAAATGCATCTTGATAACTGGAAGAACAATTTTCCCACCTTGTTCTTTTTAAGAATGTCTTAGCTATTCTTGACCTTTTGCATCTGTGTATAAATTTTAGACTCAGCTTACTATTTTCTTAAAGAAAAAATGAACATAATAGGGATTTTGATTGATACTGCATTGAATTTGTAGATTTGGGGAGAATTAACATTTTTACAGTATTGAGTTTTCCAAACTACAAATATCTCACCATTTGTTTATGTCTTCTTCAATTCTCTCAATAGCATTTTATCATTTTCTGCATAAACAGCTTGCACATCTTTTGTTAGATTTAGTCCTAAGTACTTGATATTCTGATGCTATGGTAAATTGGTTTTATTTGGTTGTTGTTTGTTTTTGTTTTTTTGGGTGAAGTAGAAAAGAATAGCTTTATTGCTTTGCCAGGCAAAGGGGGCCACAGCAGGCTCATGCCCTCAAAACTGTGTGTCCCAACCTGGAGGGGGAAGTGAGGAGTTTTACAGTAATGGTTCAAAGAGAAGGGCGTGATCAGCTGGTGGACATTCTTCTGATTGGTTGATGGGGAGGCAGGTGGGAGTTAGCATCATCAGCCTTCTGGTTCAACCGGTCTGGGGTCTATGTGCTTGTGGGCAGCATAGAGTTAACTTCTCCCACCTGGTGGGGGTTTCAGTACGATTTTAGATGCTATCCGTTCCAAGGTAGTCTCCCAACCCGGTGTTAGTGCCCAAAAAGTTCTCGCAAAGAAATGGCACAGAAGACATCCCAGCGGTGCTGACGATGAGCGGGAGTTGGACTAGCTATAAGTTGGGAATAAAGGGTCAGCACCTGGTTTCAGGACTTAATGAAGCTCAGGTTCTTGATGTCTCATCGCAGAAAGAATTCAGTGAGAGACAAAGTGACAGGTAAGAAGTGGACTTATTTATAGAGAAACACACTCCACAGACAGAGTGTGGGCCATCTCAGAAGGCAAGAAAGGCCGGTAAATTGTATTTTTATTTCATGTTGTGGACATACAGAAACACAATCGCTTTTCTTGGTTGACTTTATATCCAGCAACCTTGCTAAATTCTCTTTTTGATTTTAATAATTTATCTGTAGGTTTTTCTTACAATCTGGAGATCAGAAAACTACTGCTGCTACTGTTAACCGCTGGTGCCTCTGCCACAACTGCCTCACCCAGAAACTGGAGCCCAATGGAGTGTGGAGTTATGCCACTGGAGACATTTGCTTTTCAGTGGAAACCATCACCTCCCTTCTACTTTCCAGGTCCCATGTACATGCATCTAATTGGTAGAAGATATTCACAGCCATGCCCTGGCAGCAAAGGAACTGTAATTTTTCAGGTTTCAGACCCCACCAAACAGAAGAAGGGTTATGATGTGGCTTAAGAGAGCCAATCAAAATAGCTACCACACTAGCCAAAATATTAATCAAGACTGAGGGGGAAATAAAGACATTTTAAGACAAAGACTGAGAAGGAGGTTTCCCAATCACATTCACACTGAAAGAAATACACAGTGTACTTGATGAAGAAGGAAACTGAATACAGAGGAAGGGTGTAGGATTCAAGAAGCATATGAGTAAATGTAAGTGTGTGTGTGTGTGTGTGTGTGTGTGTGTGTGTGTGTGTGTGTGTGTGTGTCAGGGAGAGGCACAGAGAGAGAGAGATCTATGAGGTCTGAAAACATAAAGTTACCATGATTTTGAAAGTGTGGTATGGGTATATGGCTGGAGAAGTAGAAAAATGTAAATGTAACAGGACAGGAAGTCCAGATATAGATCTAAATACATATGGGAGTTTAGTATATGAAAAATATGGCATTTTAAGTCAATGGGGAAAAGATGCAATATTCAATACACTTTAAAAACCTGAGAACCATATTTAATAAGTTAGAACTCCATTCTTTGCAACAAAATTAATTCAGCTAGCTCAAATATTAAAATACCTAAAAATGAAGCCACAGACGTGCTAGAAGAAAACAGGAGGAATTTTATAATAATCTTTAAGAGGGAAAGGCTTTTCTAGGTATGACTCACAATCCAGAAGACATAAATGATTGTTAAATTTAGTTAGATGAAACATTTAAAAATTACATTTAAAAATCTTAAACTAAGTCAAAAGAATGGGGGGCGTATTTTGAATCCATGTCTCTGATAAAGTATGAAGTTCTACAATATATAATGAGCTCTCACAAATAAAGAAAAAAGCCAAAAATCCAATAGGAAACCAGGAAAAGGCAGTATCTGCAAGGTGACACCAGGGCAGCACAAAAACCTTGCTGGGATGAAGAGCTGCAAATAGGTGTGCTCTGACCAGCTGCCCTCAAGCATTTGTCCCTTCTGCCCCTTCCGCTCCCAGACCTGGGGGATTACAACCTAAGGAGACTGCCTTCTCTCAGTGCTGCTTCTCCTGAAGGATGTAAAGGGGAGACTTAACCAGAGGAATGATCAACAGTGGTTCAGTGATGTCTGAAGCTCCTTCTTTCTCCTTTACTGCCCTGGAGGGACATGGGCTAGTGCCTTGTCTTTGACCTTTATTACACACAACCAGAGACAGTAACTGAGATTTCGGGTAGTACATAAACTTATAGGTTAGGACAATTAGACACCTAAGGATTACAATGACCTCCAAGCACATCTCCTTGGCCCCTCAGACATAATGTGGGGGAAGGCACAGCTGGAGAAGGGCCAGAGCAGGACCCTCTAAAGGGCAGGGGCTCCTCTTGCCAGATCCAGGAAGGGCATTGTTACCTCTCTTGTCCTGGCCACCATCACCTGGGCATTGTCAGAGCTCCTAACAGGTCTCCCTGCTTCCTTTCTACTCCTCTAACATTCCACTCTCCACAGTCATCTTTTCAAAATAACAGTATGTCCCTTCTCTGCTCAAACTGTGCCCCCTCCTGCCCTAGTGGCTTCCAGAGTCCTTACTGTGGCCCCCATGGCTCTAAGCAACATGGGCCCTGACCACCTCTCTGACCTCCCCTTCTCCCTTTCTCCCCTCTGTTCTGGCCTGCTTTATGTTCCTTGCTCACTCCACACCATTTTCCTCCTAAGGGCCTTAGCACTTGCTACTCCCTTCTGCCCAGAATGTGCTGCCCCAGATGTTCACACAGCTGGCTCCTTCACATCATTCAGTCTCAGTTGGAAGGCCAGTCCTCAGAGGCTCCCCTGATCACCTATGTAAAGCACACTACCCTAGGCATGATCTAGCACGCCATCCTGTCCTATTTTACACTATCGCTACCCAAAATTACCTGAAATTGCCCATGCACCTACTTGCTTAATGTCTGTTCCCACCTGCCCACCCCTAGAAGGGCCTTGTCTGTTTTGTTCACCACTACATCCCCAGCACCTAGAGTTCCTGGTACTTGGGTGCTCAAAAAGCCTTTGTGAATAAACAAAATGAACAGATATATAACACATATAATGACAGGCCAGTCTTTAGGAGAAGCACAACTACCCCTGGCATTTAAATCTGAGAAATTTCTCCCATGCTTCCTCGCAGGAAGACGTGGTGTACATAGCAAACAAATGCCCTCAAGAACATTCTTATGGCTAAATGAAGAATGAGTTTCATAGAACTATTTCTAATAACATCTTTCAGTACATATTGGTGTGATGTAATACCTAAGAAGAGTATTTGATAAAAAAAAATTTATTAAATGCAATTGGGCTGCAGGGAAGTTTTGTCAAAACAATACCATCCAGGTATACAGCTCTCTGATAAAATTTAACAGTGGTTACTACAGGGGTGAACATCAGAAACCACCTGTATTTTAAAATATACTTACGAGGGCCCCACTGTGAAGAGAAATAGTAGGTCTGTCTGGGATAGGGCTCAAATATATTTATTTTTAAAAGCTCCACAGGAGATTCTGATGTGTAACTCCAGTCGGACACCTCTGATCTGGATAATCCTCCATAAATATTACTTACCTCAACTGCAGTATAGACATTCCATGTTGCCAGTTAGTGCAGTCAGCTGATCTGAGACCAGGAATACAATCTTCCTGTGAAGGCTGAGGCCCCTAAGAAGACAAAGTACCTAAATAAAGGTACCTGTGGGCAGGACTGAGATTTTCTTCAGAAAAATAATTTTTAAAAACATTTTAGTCTCACAGTTATATTAAAACTAAATATTGGACCCCCAAACTACAAAAATGAAATTTAAACTTTTAAGTAGACATATGGTGGGAATACTGGCGTTGCAGTTCTGAGAGTTCTGTGGTTAAGGTGAGATAAAGCAAATGAGCAGTTGTGTGTCATGGCATTCTAATTTTATCACCCTTCAGTATTCCTGAGAATTGGGATTCTTGATGTGGGAGGAGATACAGATGTGTGATAGAAGAGGTTAAAGTAAAAACCCTTAAGTCCTAAAGGGGCATGAGGGGACTTTTGGGGGGTGATGGAAATGTTCTATATTATCATTGTGGTAGTGGTTACACATTTGTCAGAACTCATAATCTGTACATTTAAAATAGGTAAATTTACTGTATGTAAATCATATCTCAATAAAGCTAATCCACACACACACACACACACACACACACACACACACACACACACCAGTACTGAATCTGAATTGCAATTATTGGTGAGTTCGTGATGGCACCCAGAGTATAGTCTCCAAACAATGACTTTTTAAAAAGAAAAATAAAGCCATAATATCATTATCACACCCAAGGAAATTCTCAATAATTCCTATTATCATCTACTGTTAATTTTTTCAGGCGGGAGAATGGTTAACTTAACAAAAGATCCGGAACTAAAATATTTACAAATGAACTGATAGCTGCGATCTGCTTCGAAATAACATAGAAGGGTGATGTGGGGTGGATGAGGCAAGACTGGTCACGGGTTGATGGTTGTTGGTGCTGGGTGATAGGCACATGGGGTTAATTATACTATTCTGTGTATGTTTGAAATTCTCCCCAAGAGCAAAAAATAATAACCAAAAAATAAAGACCTACTAAGTAAAGTCAACTCAGACAAGCCAGCCAAGCTTTTAAGACATTTTACACAAAGTATCAGAATTTTTGTCAGGCTGGTAATGACAACATAGTTAACACAAACATAATCAGCACACAAAAGTCTAAAGATTTCTTATACACATATCTGTTAGACATGAAATATACTAATATTAGATTATGCCATTTAACATTTATTTTAGCTTGCTCTGCAACAGTCAATAAATATTCTCATTTTAAAAATTTTAGTTTTAGGTTAATCTTTGATATTTGACAGTGTATATAAAGACCCTTCTTTCCTGATAACAAAACCCATTTCAGAGAAGACAGTACTGCCCCAAGGGATAAATTGTGTTTGACCCAAATTAATCATGATATTCTCATTCCCTTGGACAATGACTGGCCTAGCAATGACCATGTGATTCAGTTCTCATAAATACAAGAAAATGTAAATAAGTCTTCTGACTGGGATGTTTGGGAAAGCTTTTACTTTCCTAATTAAAAACAGAAGAGCCTTGGCTGGCTAGCTCTTATCTCTTTGACTTTCTTCCTAACTCGAATGTGGCTGAGAAGGCTAGAAATACATCCGCCATCTTGTGACCAAGAAGAAATAAGTATAAACATAAAAGCCAATATACTAAAGATGGTGGAAAGACAGCAAGAGCCTTGCTCCCTAACTACTATAGAGGAAACAATTACACCAGCTCTGGACAGTCTACCCCCTCGATTTCTTGTTATGAAAGAAACAAACTCCAATTTGCTTAAGCCAGTATAGCAGTACTTTTGTTTCTTATAGCCGAACATATTCCTGATACCATGAAATACATCAAGAAATATAAGTAATAAAAACTGAATCAAAAAAAGCACCAAAAAAATCCACTTCTGAGTGCAAAGAGGCTAAACAAAAAATACTAATAATAATCTCAGTTAAATAAGACAACCAAATTAGGAAAGGAGAATATTTATTACACAAATATTAGAATCTATACATTCTTAGCTGATGATATATATTTAGTTAAAAAGTCTTTTACTTTGGATATATGCATCATTTCCTTCATTGTGGTGTCTCTACTTCTCAGATGTATTAATCCGTTCTCCAAAGTAGCTTCAGTAATCAACACTGTGAAGAGGATACTCATTTCATCATATCTAAGAAAAAAAGGTAGTTAACCAAAACACATGAGCACAAATATAGATTATAAATTCACCACATTACCAGCTTTAATTACTCAGGAGTCAATGCCACCTTCAAGAGTCACAAAACTCAGGGACTTCCCTGGTAGTCCAGTGGCTAAGGCTCCAAGCTCCCAATGCAGGGGGCCCGGGTTCGACCCCTGGTCAGGGAGCTAGATCCCACATGCTGCAACTAAGGTTCCCGCATACCACAACTAAAGTTCTATAAAAAAATAAAGGAAGAAAGAAAGGAAAAAAAGAGTCACAAAACTCAAAGACAGGGCTTGAGAACTGAACCCAAAAATACTTTTTTCAAGTTTCTGAATCATTTTCAAAGTAAAATTTTCAGAAAGTTTCTGACTTATTGTAATAGCTGAGAAGTCATAAAAGAAAAGAAAATATAAGAAATAAACACTGGTACCTCAACACACCATTTGGTGTGATCTGGATGAACCTCAGAATAACCTCAGCCTTTTGGTATTTGGATACAATCCAAGAAAATAATTTTAGACGAAACTCTCTTTAATACTACTATAATATTAAGATCTAGTGTACAACAAATTACACCAAAAACCATGCTAAATATATACCTTAGTACACTAACTTAGTTTCTAGTTTGGCAATAACTGAATATGTTCCACACTGGCCTTCTTTCTGTTTACCCAGTCATACTATCTCATTGTTTCTTTTCTTTTAGGACTCCACCAGAAATTATCTTATTTATCTATTTGTCTGATGTCTATTCTTTCCCACTAGAATATAAGTGTCATTAAGAACAGGAAACTTTTCTGTGTTGTTTACTGCTGTATCAAAGTACAAAAAATATAGTGGGTGCTTAATAAATATCTGGAGAAAAGTATCCTGGGACAAAGGAAAAAAACTATCCTGGGACATAAAGCCTTTACCATGTAAAGAACAACTGTAACTTGATATTGTCCACATGACTCAAAGGATAAGATTTTAGAAACTGAGAACACTGGAAAGTTCAAGTACCACCCCTTCATTTTATATATGATAAAGCCATCAGTTGCTTTATCTATAGAAACTTATTTTTCTTCTGACATCATCTGAAAAGTATATTTTAACAAGTTACTACAGAACTGAGGAGCGAAACACTAAGCTTCACAACTTTTCACCTAAAAGATATGTATTCAACACAAAAAGCTAAAAAAATAACAAAATAAACCCAAAGTAGGGGAAAATGAATTATTTTATTAAAAAACAGAAGTTAATGAAAATAGCAGGGGGTAAGACTAGAGACAGGAGATCAATTAGGAGATTATTTCAATAATCCAGTCAAGAGATACTGGTGATCTTTTTTTTTAAATTATTTTTTTTTAAATTTTTTCCCTTAAATTTTATTAATTAATTAATTAATTAATTTATTTATGGTTGTGTTGGGTCTTCGTTTCTGTGCGAGGGCTTTCTCTAGTTGCGGCAAGCGGGGGTCACTCTTCATCGCGGTGCGCGGTCCTTCTCACTATCGCAGCCTCTCCCATTGCGGAGCACAGGCAGGCTCAGCAACTGTGGCTCACAGGCCTAGTCGCTCCGCGGCATGTAGGATCCTCCCAGACCAGGGCTCGAACCCGTGTCCCCTGCATTGGCAGGCAGACTCTTAACCACTGCGCCACCAGGGAAGCCCGATACTGGTGATCTTAATGGGGAGATGTGGGTGTGAGATACATTTGGGAGGAAGACGAGACTTAGTGATGGACTGGACTCTGACAGTAAGGAAGAGGGAGGAGTGAAGGACAATATCCAGGTTTCAGTCTTGAGCAATCAGGTAGACAGAGGTGCAGATCACCAAGAAAACTAGTTCTCTGTTCTCTGGAATAGAACTACCTTCCACTCAGCCTGAGAATGAACAACGCCAGCAAGGAAGAGGCACTCCACTCATGTTCCCTCAGTCCTGATTCAACAAATGTGTCTAATATAAATAATTCCATCCCTGATAAACTGATAAACTCAGGTATACATACTTCATGGTGTTAAGTCTTGAAGTTTCACATAGTATGTGCTTATATATACCTGATGAGTATTGTTTCCTGCTGTACCAATTAACTAAGGGTATGTGGTTCTGTAAACAGGAAAGTTAGGAATAATTTTGAATTATAGTATATATAGATATTTAGAAGAAATCTGTTACTCATAAAGAAACATTGTATAATCAAAAACTGAATAAATACATTTTTTAAGCAACAAAAAACACAATTCTTACTTTGAATAAAGTTGTTCCAATGAGGATGGCACAGTTTCCAAATAACCAGGCCACACAGATATTCCATTTTCTAATAATTCATTAAATAGCCCTTGACAAACCTGGGGAAAAATACAAAAACTCTGAATATGAAAGAAAGAAAAGTAGCTAGTTATTACCCTATTTTTATGAAACCACCAATCTTTTACGCTCTTTAAAATGGGCATAAATCCCTTTAATTACATGATAATATTGTTGATAATTTTATATATTGTATACTTATAAATTGTATACTTCTTCTGAAGAACTTAAACACTTCAAAGCTGAATACTAAATGCAAGTCTGAAATTTTTATACCAAATATAAGAATTTTTATTATTATCATCATTCATAACACAAATAAACAAAAGCAAAACAGATTCTATCAGAAAAAAACAGTCCAAAGGGCTATGTTAACTCTAAACTTATCTGAGACTTGAGAACTGAGCCTAAGGGTTATAATACGATGTCAGGAAGAGAAGGAAGAGCCATTAAAGGAAACTAAGGAGAAGGAGCCAGAAAAGTATGAAGAAAACCCAGAGAGTGGTGTTCCTGAAGCCAACTAAAGAAAATGTTTCAAGAAGAAAAGAATGATTGATTAGTTTCAGTGCGATGCTAGAGACAAAAGCCTGACTGGAAATACAGAAGTAATGATGAGTAAATGACATAGTACACTTTACTGTTTTCTTAAAAATGGTGAAGCAAGAAAAAGAAAAATTTTAAACTCCCTTAACAATCTAGAACTAAAATTCTAAAGCAGGATTTCTCTCACTGGCACTGCTGATATAGGATGTTTAGCAGCATCCCTGGTCTCCATTAGATGTCCGGGGCACCCTTCCCCACCTTCTGACAACCAAAAATGTCCCCCAAAATGCCCCCAGATATTACCAAATGTCCCCATGGGGAGGGAGACGGGGAGGATGGTGGGATGGGGTAGGGGTGTGTGCCTGAGCTAGAGCACTGTTTCTCAAACTTAAGCACCAGAATCACCTGGAGGGCTTGCAAAACACAGATGGCTCAGCCTCGCCCCCAGAGTTTCTGATTCAGCAGGTCTGGCAAGAATTTGCATTTCTAACAAGCTCCCAGGGAAAGACCACAGCGAAGTAAATGCGTGTTAAGGTACAGGATATTTTGGGGATAGATGAGAATATAGATATTAATAAATCTAAGAAATTATCAGGGAAAAATAAATATGAGTTTTAGTAAGTTTAGTTTTGGTTGCCAGCAGAAAAGGAGAGAAAAAGTTCTAAGCATGATAAAGCGCAGGTGAAAACATGGGGAAATAACCCACAAAACCTTTTTCATAGCCCAGAAAGTTACATACATAAGGATTCTCTTTGTCATACTGCTGAGGGGAAAAGTGTTAAAAACAGAATAAGATGCTACTCTTGATAAAGCACCCAAGGCACAAAATATTACTAATATTCTTACAAACAAAAACAAAACAAAACAAAAGGCCTGCAATGGTAATGATGAAAATCTAGGAAGCAGAGTTCTTCTTCGTCCTTCAAGCAAAAAAAAAACCCCTAGGAACTTGGTACCTACCAGGGTGTTGTGGAGCCTCCTGCAATCCTGGGGGAAATGAGGAAATTAAGCCATTCTCTTCCCTTTCCCTGAGCTCATTATCCCCACCTTCCCAGACCCCTGCACAGGAGCCTGGGAAAGCCAGGTCAATCTTTCTAGTATCCTCACTCAGGTCCTGGATGGGTCTGAGTTACCCAAACAGAAATGACTGCTGAAGGGTTCCTGGTTTTTCTTAACAGTATTTAATTTGACCAGATAGATTAGAAAAATAAAATAAGATTACAGATCTGGAACTTGTGCTTATACCAACAAGTATCAAAAGTGTTAAGTTATAAAGGGAAGAGCGTAAGAAATAATTCACTAGACGTCTGTACAAATATTTTGATTACCAAAATTATGCATACTCATTTAAAAAAAATGCAACTATGACTGGGCATGACATTAACAGCAAAACCCAGTGAACTGTATTCAGCTTCTTTAATATAATATACTTCAAATTATCTGTAATTAACTGTAGTATTTATTATTAAATTAAAATTCATTAATGAATGATTTAATTAAAAATTTAAAAATTCATTTAAAAATGATTTTTTCATTTAGTTAAAATTTCACTATTTAATTAAAATAATGTTCACAGTTCATTATTCAATTAGAATTTTTTAAAAAATGAATCAAAATAAAACTTTAGATGGCAAACTACTCATTTACTTGGAATAACGGTTATAATTGAAATCATGACATTAAAACTTATTTAACCCACCTGTCTTAGTTCCACTGTTGGGCCTCTTCCCACATCCAAAGCAACCTTAATAGGGGCTAAACAAGGGTGAAGTTTAAGCACCTAAAACAATTTAAAGAGAAGGGGTAAAAAGGACAAGCACTAACAAACATGAAGCTGTTTAAGCAGTTAAAATTTTGTGTGAAAATGGAAGCTAGCTGAGGTCATAAAAAATATCACACAATGATGTTATCAACCATCTTTATTCAGCTGCTCATAGACTTCTCCATTCAGGCATTCTACAGAAATAAGTTCACTTGATACTCTCCCATTTCCTGACAAATCCATTTTCTCTCAGTTGAAATGCCCCTTTCTGGCATCACTGTCTTCCTTACCCGGCCTGAGCCATGTGGCTTATCACTTGGACTTTCTCCTGCCAAAACCCATCACTCTATGCATTCATTCAGCCATTCAACAAACATGTGAATGACTACTTGGTATGAGAAACAATCCTAGGTGGTGGGGACAAAAGTCCCTGTCCCTCATAATGCGCAGAAGCAGATAACAAAATAGATAAGTAAGTAATATATTTGAAGGTGGTTAAGTGTTGAAAAAAAAAAAGAAGATAGGAAGTGCTGGCAAGGGGCGGGCTGGTGGAGAGTTGCTATTTTAAATAAGGTGGTAAGAGGGAATTCCCTGGCGGTCCAGCGGTTAGGACTCCACACTTCCACTGCAGGGGGCGAGGTCTCTGGTGAGGGAACTGAGATCCCACATGCCGCACGGTGCGGCCAAAGATGGTAAGAGAAAGTCTCCTCTCTGAGGTGACATTTGAGCAGACTTGAAAGGGGATTGAGGGACAAGACGTGGACTTGGAGGAAGAGCACTCAGACAAAGGGGAGAACTAATGACCAGGCTCTTGAGCTGGGAGCACACTGGGCATGTTCTAGAAACAACAATGAGGTCTGTGCTGCTGGAGCAGACTGAGTAAGGTGGAGAGGAGTTGAAGGTCAAAAGGGATAATGCTTTGTAAAACATGTTAGGGGCTTTGGCTTTTCCTCTGAGTGAGATGAGGAGCTTACTGGAGTGTTTAGAGCAGACGAACAAAGTAACGCGTACCTTTTAAAAGGGCCACTCAGTGCAGGAAGGTGGGGATGATGGTGGCTTAGATCAGACTGCGAGCAGGGGAGGTGCTAAGAAACGGTCAGATTCAGGATATATTTTGAAGATAGAATCAAAGAGGTTTTGCTGATCGTTTGGATGTGCAGTATGTAAGAGAACGAAAGAAAGGATCCCCCTTGTTTGTTTGCTACACACACCCTATAAATCCCAAACAATTCTATAAATGGCCACATCAGGCTAAACGAGCACTGCATAATAAATCACTAACTAGGCAGAGTGGTGCTACAAACTCATGGTGTCTAATCTCATTTGAGCACTCAACATGTGAAAACTTTTGATTTGGGGAAGCTCCCTTTCCCATTCAAGGGAAATATGACTATTCTAAACTCTTGCCACTTAAACCCCTACTCCTCCACATTTTAAGCTAATAATCTTGCTTCCTAATTCCCCAAGAAAATAGAGGATATGAGTAAAACTTCCTTCAAGGGCTAACCAGCTCCAGTAGCCTATTTATATCTATACCATCGGTTTTTCCACCCTGCTGTTTCAAAAAATAACTCCCTTTTCAAGACAAAACCCCCCACTTGTGTTCTTGATTCTGTCTTGGTCCTTCCTATTTCTTCCAAAATCTTGCTCCATTAGGTACTTCATTTCTCTCCTATAGCTTCAACCCCTCCTCTCTCTTGATTTTGAGCCCATAAAAATGCTCAAACTGCACATCCTAAAATAAGCCTTTCCGTTGACCCAGACCCATGTCTAGCTCCTGTGATCCAGTGATCAGCCACTTGGGGTCAGACCAGAAGCAGAGGTCAATACCACAAGTCTTGCTGGCCTGTTTTACTTACTCCTACTTAACACTCAGCTTCTGATACAAGCAGAAGCCATAAGTGAAAAGGCTCAGGGGCTAAGAATCAGAGACAGCTGTCCAGCTGCCAAAGATCAAACAGAAACGCCTTTGGGATTACCCAAGAGGGATTCCTTCTTCTATTCTGTGAGAACCTGCTTATTATTCCTGTGGCCAGATTCTAAAAAAACATGAAAAATAAATTACTTGCACTAAAAAAATTATTATTCAGAGTTTATATTAGAAACCAAGTACACTAACATAAAAAAAGGGGGGAAAATTTATATTTTAAATTTCCCAAGTCTATCTCTGAAATATCAAAGCACCTTTCTATGAAGATCTTTCCTTCTTGTAAAGGAGTTCTCTGTTAGCTGGAAAGAATCGTAGAGATATGCCAGCATGCCTCGGTCTAGATCTCCATTTATGGATAAAACAGAAGGAACCACATTTTTCCGTCCATCTCTGCCCTTCACAGAAAAGTAGAACAAAAAGAAAGCATCATTTAGCAGAACTACCTCTTAAAATTACATTTTGCACTTACAGAATCAGAATACAAATTGATCAGTAAATCTAGATAGACTGATGAAATTTAAAAAATTACCATTTGGCAACCCTCACAGTAATAATTGATTTGGGCAAGAATCATCAATGGATGTTGCAACCAGTAGGTCAGAATCTAGTGAGAAACAGGTTATTTACATAGTCAAAGTATCTGCCCACAAAAGACTTATTAATTACTCATCAATTAATAACTACAAAATACTTATCAACTTTACACTGGAGAAACCTGGAAGCATCATCTTAACCAAGCGATAAAAGTTAACATCACCAGTAACAAACCGATATGATGCACTCAGAAGAGGGTAGCACCATTTCTGTGGCATTCTTAGCAAAAATACATAAATCATGAGGAAACATGAAAGAAACTCAAACCAAGGGACATTCTACAAAGTAACCGGTCTGTACTCTTCAAAAATGTCAAGGTCATGAAAGACAAGGAAAAAATAAAAGGAATTATTTGAAGGAGACTAAGGACACATGACAACTACATGAAATACAGGATCCTAGATTGGATCCTGGACCTATAAAGGGCAGATTAGAATAATTGGTTACATCTGAAGGGTTCTGTGGATTTGAGAATAATAGCAGATTACTGTTACTTTCCTGATCATAATGATTGCATTGTGGTTATACAGGTGAGTCCCTGTACTTGAGAAATGCATACTGAAGTATTAAGACGTCATGGGGCACCATGTCTACAGCTTATTCTCAAATGGTTCAGAAATGATCACAATTCGAGAATCTGGGTAAAGGATACATAGGAGCACAAAGTAAAACATACGTGTAATTGAGCTACATTTTCAGGATACATGTGTAAAAGTTCATGATCTCCTAGATTCCACAGGGTTTCTATTGGCTCCTTTCCCCACGGAAAATTGTAGTAAAGTTTGTTTCCTTTTTGGCCCGCTTCATCCTGACAATCACTGCTGCTGAAGTTAGATGGACTCACAGCAAACTGGAAAAGAAAGTTTGTCTTATTAACTTATTAAAATAAACATTAAAAAGTAAAGTTGCCCGCAGCAACTGAATGAAACTGGTCAAGTCCCAAATAAAAAATTGTTAAGTTTAATTAAATATGAGTGAATATACTGTTACAAATAGTGTTTTTTAATCTGAAAGAATTACACAGAAAAACTGTTGATGCTACCTAGCATTTCTGTGGTCAATCAATAAGAGGGGAAGGAACCATGAACGTGGGATAAAGAAGAAAGTATCACATACTCACCATTCTCATCCTTCCTTATTTGTGATCATTCCATTTAGTTTAGATGGGTGTTTGGAGATTTTGAGAGTTAGAGAAATAAGACAATGGCATGACAAAAATGCTTACTTCAACTCTTTTCTCTTAGGCTTACACTGAAACTTGACTGTAAATTACAGGACCATTTGACTAATATGGAGAGTTCATGGAGGCTGGAAGCAAAACTAACACAGTATTGTGAAGCAATTATACTCCAATAAAGATCTTTAAAAAAAAAAAAAGCTAAAGCTGTAAGAGTGGGCAAGGGTCAAACTCTACACCAGTCAGGAATGCCAGGTGAGGGATTTGAACTTTACCTAGAATGTAAAGTCTTACCAACAAAAGTTTCTGAGCAAGACATCAACAGACGTCTTTACTAAAGTAACTTTGTTTTATGGAACAATGAAAATCTTTACAAAGAGTTTTTTATATGTAGTTGTTAATTTATTATAGCTGTCTCTTATAAATATAACATAGCTACATCAAAATAAATTTCATTTATTGTAGAGAAGTATTACCTCTGACACACTAAGACAATTTACCTAATCATTTTTAAATTAAGGGTAATTATTGTAGTACCTTTCTCCACCACAGGAGTCGATGACGTAACCAGAAATCAAGCCACTGGCTCGCAGTTCTTGCTGAAGTAAACCATACCAGTGAAGCTTCAGTCTTTTCACCAATTCTTTGGATATCAGAAATATCAGATAATCATTTATTTGCAAATCATATAATCTATCCCAAAGTGAAAGTGACTGTTTAAATACAAGGCCAAGTTATTTCCATTTTTTGTGTACCTTTTAACACCATCAGGTGTCTGCTTAGTATCAGAAACAGGATGAAAACACACTCCAATCTGAGCAAGGCCAAAAGGTAGCCTCTTGTTTATCAGATCCAGGTAATTAACATAGTGCTGCAAGGCACCTGCCAAAAGATAAATCAATCACTATATAAATCTATTTTATAAGCCCAAATCATTTTGGTCAATTTATAGACAAATTGATAATATAATGGTAACACAGCAGTAAGTACAGTAGCATGGAGCTACTAAGGCAGATCTTAATTGATTATCACTTAATTTTAGGTAGTTTCCCCAACTTTTTAGTATGAAGATTTTCAAATCTACAAGAAAGTTGAAAGAACAGTACAATAAACATCTGTAAACCCTTAACCTAGATTCACCAATTGTCAACATTTTGCCACATTTATTTTCTATTTCTTGTTCACCCAAAAACATTTTAGCATGTACCTCCTAAAATTAAAAACAGTCACTGTATACCACTATTACACCATTAAATTAATCATAGTATCATAATTTCATCTAACTTATGGTCAATATTCTATTTTCTCCAATTGTCACCCCAAAAGCCATTTACTGCTGCTCTTTCTCCCTAATTAAGGTTAACTCATTGCATTTTATTAGGTCTCTTAAATCACTCTGAATCTAGAATATTTCCCCTGACTTCTCCCTCTCTAACTTTGCTTTTAATGATATCAATTTTTCATTTGAGAACAGGCCAGTCATAGATTACCTCACATTAGATTTGTCTGAATTTTTCCTTATGATTTAATTTGGGTTAATCATTTTTAGCAGGAATAAATACTACATAGTTGATGTATATGTCCTATTACATCCTAACAGGAATAACACAGTATCAAATAATCCCACTTTTAATGAAACCAGATTTGATTACCTAGTAAAGGTAGTGAATATCCATTCCCCAACATTATCCTGCTCCCCAACAATCTTCCACCCAATATTTTATTTTACTTATTTATTTATTTTTTAACGAAGGGGCAATCGTTTTCTTTTCATTAATTAATTAATTAATTAATTTTTGGCTGCATTGGGTCTTCGTTGCTGCACACGGGCTTTCTCTAGTTGTGGCGAGCGGGGGCTGCTCTTGTTGCGGTGCGTGGGCTTTTCATTGCAGTGGCTTCTCTTGTTGCAGAGCACAGGCTCTAGGCGCGCGGGCTTCAGTAGCTGTGGCTTGTGGGCTTAGCTGCTCTGTGGCATGTGGGATCTTCCCGGACCAGGGCTTGAACCCGTGTCCCCAGCATTGGCAGGCGGATTCTTAACCACTGCACCACCTGGGAAGTCCCACACCCGATATTTTAGAATCCGTTGATGAACCCTTGCTTGAATTAATTATTATACCGAGGATTACAAAATCATAAAAAGGTGATTTTTCTATCCTATCTTTCCTTCTACATTTATTGCATAGCTCCTATAAAAACAAACTCTTTTCAACTCCTCTTTCTACCAGCAGCCTCAATTACTTAATTTTTTGTTTAACACTGTGGATTCGATTTTTAATTTTATTTAATGTGTTCTGATCCCGTTACCATCAATATTTATTTTAATGTTCAATTTGTCCCAAACTTAGCCAGTGGGAGTCTCCTTCAAGCCAGCATCTACGTCCTTTTAACATAAACCCACTAGTCTTCTACTAATTCTTTGCTTTCTAGCACCATAAACTGTGCCAAAGTCACTTTGTACTGTCCCTGCCCCATACCTGGAATGAGCCATTTCTCCAAGCACTGGTTCCTTTAGAAACCAAACTCTGGGTACTAGGTGTGCTCATTGCTATTGTCATCGCTTCTGGGCCCCTTCAATGAAGAAAGTTAGGAAATTTGTATTTTTTAAAAATCATGAATTCATACTAATAGTCAATTCAAATTTAACATTACAAAGTTTATCCTTGCCTTTTTTTACATCTTTTCTCTTTCAGTGAAAATCTTGGTTCCTAATAAATCTATCCATTGGTCTATTTGCTTTATCCTACATGTGAAACAGCTTCAGAATTATAATTCCAACATTTCTACTTACAATAAATCAATAAAATAAAGTTCAAGATTTCTTTGTAGTTCTTTATGCACTTAGATTATATCCCACTAAATGATAACACTGTGTTCAAAAGTTACTTGATTTGAGATTTCCACTTCTGGTAATAGTAGACAAGCTTGCTGATAACAAGAAAAACTGGTCAAGAAACTGAAAAAAAGAATCTGTTTAAAGACACAGGAGAGCCGTCAGGGCAGTAAGGACTTGAGGGTCCAAATTTGGAGAGAAAGTAAGAACAGAGGTGAACCCAACATTTAGTGCTGCTTTTCCAATCTGAAGTAGGAGAACTAAGAAGCTGAAATGCTGAGCAGAGCTTCCTGACATCGTATGGGGCTAGGAAGCACAAAAATTGTAGTTCGAGGCTCTTACGGAGGAGGGGCCCTGGAAAACACCCCAGCCTTTCACTAGGCACACTCAAAGGGCTACACTCTAGGAGTAGAGGTGAAGCAAAAAGACTGAAACCCAGCCTCAATACACTTAATCCCGGATTGTATTAAGAAGATATGCCCTAGCTGCCTGCCAAAAGCAAAAGTAAACCCTCCCAGGTAAAAGAAAACAACGCCACCCAGAGCCTCAATTTATCTCTACAATTACCACACAAATTACCTAGAAAATCGAAAGTCCAAATGACCAAAAGCCCGGAGGTAAGACTAATAGAAACCGACATATCTGAGTTATCAGATATAGACTTTTAAATGCGATTAATGTGTTCAAGAAAGTTGACAACAAGATGCTGGGGGATGAGTCTAACATATGTGTAATTAATCACAGAAGGACAGAGGAAAGAATGGGGCAGTAACAATATTTGGAGACATAATGGCTGAGAAATTTTAAAAACCGTTCGTAAGTAGAGCCTACCACAATAGCTCAAACATGAAATAAAGAGGGTAAGGGCATTGGGCATAGAAAGAAATGGCAAACTGGTACTCAGAAGCTAAAAACACTAGACAACCAAAACTTTGGCAAGTAAGTGGATTTAAGTTTCTTAAAGGCAAGAAAATGTCCGGCACATCAATAAATGCTTTGATGAATCTAAGAGAGCTATGTTTCATTTTCTAATAGGGAAGAAAAGATTGATTTGTTTTGGGACATGGTAATGAGCAGTGATTTAACTTCCCCAAAGTAAAATCATCATGGAATAATTAAAGTAGTACAAATCAAAATTGTCACGTTTACTCACCAGTTTGTTTGCTTTATTTTATTAAGGAAATCTTTAAAAGTTTACAATATAGGTACCAATTTTCAGAGAACCATGGACACTAGTTATTTTAAATTACTTCCTAGTACCACTTAATAAAAAATGGCAAGGATAGCATTTTGCAAAGATGAGATGCTGTGGCAGCAAGTCTGTCCTGTAAAAATTCTGAATTTTTTTTTCCAGAATCTCTGCTATTATGATCTATTTGACTTTGAAGGCATATTGTGCCCTACAAATTTCTATGTATTCACTCAAGAATCGCTTATAAAACTTGATTAGTCCTATTATTCTGCCAATTCAAAAATTACCTTAAGGGCTCTTCAAACAACAGACTGTGTAGATCAGTTTTCGGTAAGAAAAACTGAGGGAGGGCATTTTCTTGTTGCTCTAGAAAAACGAGCTCTCGATTAGCCTATAGTGTGTAAAAAAAAGAAAACTATAGAAGTATTTATAAATATTTTAGTAACAATAAACTAATGATTCAAACACACGATTTAATTTAGGTCCTAATTCTAGGGCCGCTCAATAAACTCCAAAATTCTAGGGTTGCCTTGTGAAACTGAGAGCTTTACTAGAGCCTTGGGCCGGATTCTTTAAGGAACAATAACGATCCCATGAACCAGTTTTCTCCAAGGCAGCAACACTGTCAACAAACCCAACTACTTCAAGAAGACTGAGAACCAGATAATTTCCTTTTCACGTGAACACAGGGCCAGCTGCAATTTGGGAAATCGAGCGAGTCTGCCTTTCCACCCCGACACCTATTTTGAAGCATGAAATCGTGAAGCATACCGTGAAGAAGGTTCTCCCGTAGTTTCCCAGAAGTTTTCAGTAAGTTCTCAAGAAATGCTCCTAGCTGTTCCTTACTCAGCTCTTTGTCTTGCAAGATTTCGCGTAGCGTTTCTGCAGAAACTAACCTGAAGGCACTGTCCCCGGGCAGCGAAGGGCCTGGTTCACGGTGGAGGGCGTCTACCGGGAAGACCTGCTCCCTGAACACCACCACCGAGGACCACCATTCCGCCGCCAGGTTCTTCCGCAACTCTATGCCCAAGGGGCCAAGGCCGGGGTGGCACCCGCTCAGAAGAGAATCTCGACTAAGCTGTCGCTTGGTGCCACTGAGGAAACGCCTTTTCTGACAGATCTCTACCAGCGCCTCGCTCTCCTCGCCGCCAGACTCGGGGCCTTCTCTCGGCTCGCTCACCGGGGGCAGCTCCGCGTGCGACCTCAAGGGCCCTACGAAGGAGCCGCTCCCTCCCGTCAACTGCTCCGGCTGCCCCCCATCTACTCGACTATACCCAGACAACAGGCACCTGCAGACTTTCCGGCCGGCCCTGACGGCTGCACCGGAGCGCATCGCCCTCGGGAGTGAAAAGTGCAGTCTCCTATGAGAGGCTGATCCCGAAACACCGCCACAACCGGGAGTAGGGGGGCACCCGCGCAGGCGCGACGGAAGTGAGCGTGCGCGCTCCCGGCCCCACCAACGGAAGTACGTCACTGCGTTCCGGCTGCTGCCGCCACCGCCGCGTGCCTATCCCACTCAAGGCGAACTTAGGCCTCCTCTTATTTCCGTCACGTCCGGCTCCCTCTACTTGTTCTTTTTGCCTTCTAAAGATCATTCCCATCTACTTTTCGCTATCCCGCTGTTGCCACTATTGAGTCAGCTTTACCTTCCTTTTTTTTCGCGAATGAGACATCAGAATACTTCGGTGTTCTACAAACTACCATTTAAATACACCTTCTCAGACTTAAGTGTTCACGAAGATAAACCTTGGTTCCAAGTTGTACTCCTTAATGGTAGTTTAGAGACCCACGCCTCGCGTGCATCGCTAGTAAAATGCTGCCGCTGTCCTGCCTGCCCTCTCCTGGGAGTGCGCGTGGGGCTGTGATGGGGAAGGAGTATAGTCCCTTTACATATTGGTGCTAAAAGGGATGCCCTGGGCCAGCAGCACCTGCATCACCTGGAAACGTTGCTTAAAAAACAAACTGCTGAAAAGGGCCCAGCAATATTTAAACTCTCCAGGTTAATGTGGAGGCACACTGACAACCAACCACTCACGTACATAAAGTTGTTCTACCAGAGTACCCTTCAAAAATAACTTGTGAAAACCTGCTTAAAACGGAGATCCAGGATTACGGAGCGGACTTGTGGCTTTACAGCTCCATTTTAACACTTATAGCCCTTAAGAAAATTGCCCCAATAGTGGAAAGTGTAACAGCCCAGATGGAGGAAAATGGTTGATTCCAAAAGCCATGATTTCCACTTCCAGCTTTCCTTAAAGTGGCTAGGGAAACCTTGAAAGATCAACCCAGGTGCAAAGAACAAACTATTCCCACTGACTACCAGGAAGAAACAGTTTACATAGAGGGTAGCAGCTTAGCAATGAACAGAATATGCTAAGTTAAAATTCATCACATTTAAGGTGGTGTAGGACAGGTTCAGAAAATCATTCCATACAAGAACATGTGAAAATTTGTTTAAAAAAAAAGATGCTAGTAAAAACAGTATTGCTGGAAAGCAATTATATTAACAGCAAAGCTAGGTAACATTTATGTGCGTTTTCCACACCCCGGAAACACACGAGAGGCCTAAACGCAAATAAATAAAAGAGAGAACGGGGAGAAAAATCACATTTATTAGTTAAGACAACCACAGGCTGGACACAACACACATGCTAAAAAGTGGACTGTCTTTTAAAACTTACTTCAAAAGGTAAATAGTTAAATATTTTCCACAGCCCCACAATCATTTAAGTGTTTACAAATTAAAAGGCCCACGTTAGACACTGAACAGTAAAAGATGTAATAAATACTCCAACCTACCCCAAAAGCTTCTTGTAAAAGTCATAATTTGACTAATCATGCTATTGAAAACTGTTCAATTACTAGTCTGAACCAGTTTTCAATGTATTAGTCCTAAAAATACCACTCATTATCCTGCCCCAGGAAAATTCTAGTTGTGTTACATTTTAGACATAAGGCATTAACACCAATTAAAGCCTCACTTTAATAATCAGTATTTAAATGAAGTCTCATAAAGACCTTTTCTCTTCTTGCAAAAAAACACATATGCCAGGGCTGCTGGGAAGACATTCAGGTCTTACTTCTAGCCATCACTGAAAGGAAGTATTAAGGTTGGTGAGCCAAAGTTAAACCTAAAGCTACCCACTGGATCTTTTTAGCAATAAACCCACATTGACCCTAACAGAAGGACCTACATCATAGTCTCCGTGCTTTGGTAACATGGCTTTCCTCTAGGTTAACCATTAATTTTGAGGATTTTTTTCCTAATGTTCATTTGAACATAAATACACCTTACATTTTGAGTTCCCTGAATTACTGGACATTCATGACTCCCAGTGTGACTACAGTTAAGAGTCCCGGGAAGCCTGTGAAAACGAGCATCTCTCTACACTACCTACACTAAGAACACTGAAAACAAATTCAAACTTAGCTCTTGGCCAACCATCTTCAAGAGTGTAGTCTTTTCAGCTTTGTTCCATATTTCAGTTAATTCGTAACACTGCCAGGAGCACAAATATAACCTCTTCAAAAATAAGTTATTTGGAGATTTTTCAAATTATAAATTTTGCAAAAGGAACAAAAGTCATCCATGTTCTCACACTAAGCAGTCTGAGGGTGGGGCTATACAGTTATTTCCTGTATGTTTTAGTATCTCATTTCACCACTCTGCCAACAGACTATTGAGACTATTAAATGACTCACCTGATGTTGAGAAGTACAGAGCTTTTATGCAATCTAGCCTAGAGTTGTTAATCAACCTAAATCAATCGCATTTTAATCCTTGAAATAGGAATAGATCACAGTAAGAAGGGCCTTCTGATCTTCCCACTTCTCAAAACGAAACTATAGAAAGGAGCACTCAATTTATTTTTATGATTAAAAAAACAGACCATCTAAGCCAAGTTTTACATGACATTATATATGTAAAATAAAGTACCATTTCCACTTAATTCAGTCTTCAAATATTTTTTATTGGAAGGCCATGCATTGCCTTCATTTATTGTATTTCAAATCACTGTACATTTACTTTTGTGAAAACACTGCCTGCATTTTCTAGTACAAAAAAAACCTAAAAATTGTTTCAGGAATGTAGAGAAATATCCAACTTAAATAGCGAAAAAGTGCACCATAATTACTGCTGCACTGCAGTCATTTCTGCATTTCCCATGTTTCTTAAATAACTATCTTGTCTGATAACACACGATATAAAGAGCAATTATGAAAAACAGACATTTACATATACTTCTAAAGTCTTATTGAGAATATCCTGTTGGCATTGGATAACCAATCATAGGCGCAGCTGCAGTAGCAGGATATGCATATGCCTGTTGGTTCATACCATTGTGCATATTTGGAACATTACTTCCATATTGCTGAGTGCTGTCATAACCATTCTGGTAAGTCCCTGTTGGATTACCAGTCCTAAAACTGGTCTGTATACCAGCAGACACAAAATTACTTCCAAAGCTCCCATTGGTGTAATTTGCAGCACTGTAAACACCATTTTGAGTTTTTGCCCCAAAATCTCTCTTAAGCAGACTAGAGTAACCTCGGTCATAATTTTCCCTGTCTCTAAATGTATTAAATCCACCCCTTTTGCCCGCAGAGTATCTGTCCCGACGGTCATCCTTCATGCCTCCTCTACCCCTGGAACGACCTGTCAAGAAAAAAATTGCAGACCTGATTATTTCCATGGCATAAATCATTACTAAGAATTAGGTCTATCTGTGAAATATTTTCTCAACTCCGTTCTGCACGCAAGATTTTACTCACCCGCCAATACCATTTAAATTGATTTGTAGGCAATTAGGTGACCCCAAACCACCGACATTTCTTATCAAAGGTTGGTCTTACCTGAACCTCTGTCTTCGACCAACTGAAGCAATTTGGGATTAATTGCTTGATTAGCTTCACGAAGCACAGAGATAAGGTCGCTCACTTGCTTTATGTTATTAGGTGTAAAGAAAGTGTATGCTGTGCCTGTTTTGGTACTGCGAGCAGTTCTTCCAATTCGATGAATATAATCCTCTGAGGAGTTAGGGTAGTCATAATTGATGACAAATTTCACATCTTCCACATCTGTAAGGTGTTGCAGTGTGGCAAAATAGCAATGTACGGAGTTTTGCACACCACAACAGCCAGACCAAAAATAAAAAGTTAGACAATTGTATTCCCAAGAAGGTATGGGCTGCAAAAAATACAGTTAAAATGGTTATCCATTCCCTGTAGGAATACCATTGAGGTTGGGCGGGGTGGGGGGGGGGAGAAAAAAAGAAAAAGCACACGTCATCCTTATGCCTCATTACCCACCCAATGATGGAGCCTGTCAAAAGGACGTGTGTATTCCCTAACACATTCCCAAATTAACAATCCCCTTACAGATCATCAAGTGACATCTGAATGCTTCTGCGCAGTAGGGCCACTATTAAAGGTTCACAGCAACCTCCTCATGTGCTCTCGTTTTGAGGACCTTTCAACAAAAATATACATGGTCCTTTGCATTACACACATATCAGAAGTTCAAAATTCTGGCCACACTGCTTGTCTTGCCAAGACCTTACAACCGCAGCTGCAAGAAAAACATACCTGTCCCCCAAAAGTTGTTTTTATGCACTGTGTCTCGTCTAGGCAAGCGCTTCCAAGAAGCCAGGATTCACTTGAGAATGTGTCTCTCTCTGGCAGGTCTCGACATGACGACTACTGTGCAGGTGAGGGAGGAACTTTCAAAGCACTGCTTTCTTTTCCCACTAAGTGTGAGAAGTTGCTCCTGCTCTAGAGCTTATGTGCCAGTACTCACCAATTTGTAAAAGGCTTAGTACCTTTTAAAGCTGCTCTCTCCATTTCAAACTTGAACAAAAATTTCATTGAACATTGAAGTTTGGAAATATTTCTTCGACATTTCAGCAAACTCACTGAAACTCAAAGACCCACAGATCACAGTAAACAGTTTGAAACAATGCTGTACCATGGCAGTCATGCAAAGCATGGGACAGAAGAAATACCACGGCAGTGAACTGTGAGGATAACTTCCATTTTTTTCCCCCGGAGAGAACAGTTTACGGGGCAGAGGTGGTATGTTCTGCCTTTTGAAGATTACTGGCACACTTTCAGCTTTTCACCTCTCTAATCGACTGGAAGCAGCCAGCCGATCACTAGTCCTCCATCCCCCTCGAGTCCTCCGATTGTCATGCCTAGGCCTTGCCACAAAGACTGCACCTTTATATGAAAAAAACTTAGAAAAAATGCAGAGGTTAAAGAAAGCAATAAACTTTCTTTAAAAAAATTATGTGGAGATCTTCTGAGAAACCAAGCCATGAATTCGAGTTTGTACTAACCTAGCCCTCTGGAGGCCACATCTGTAGCAATCAGAATAGGAGCCTTTCCATGTTTGAATTCTGCAAAAAAACAAAAGGCACACATATAATTACTGACGTGAATGGGATTCTAGGTTTGGGGGGGGGGGGAACTTCACTTGAAATACTTACCATTTAGAACCCAGTCACGCTCCTGCTGACTCTTGTCACCATGGATACCCATGGCAGGCCACCTAAATTAAAGGAAAGTTACGTTAGTAGTCACATTTAAAACCTCATAGATTTTAATCAAGTGCTAAACTATTTTTGGTTATAGACCCTTTTAATTTCACTTGAAATACTGCATATACAGTCTTACCTATACTACCAGATTATTCCTTTGAAACTCAAATCTACCACTGATTAAAGTTTGCCCTTCCCCTACACTCAGCTCTAATAAATATCTGCTTCAATGGAAGAGGCCCACATACCCATCTCTCCTCATTTTTCTAGTGAGTTCATCACATCTTCTTTTGGTTTCAACGAAAACAATGGTTTTATTCTCCTTCTCACTCATGATCTCTTCCATTAAACGAATAAGCCTTAAAGGAAACAAAAAACTGTGAATTCTAAAAGAAGTCCACGGTTATGATGAGCAAAACACTAACTTTAACCTACATGGCTACAAGTTAAAAAGAAAACACCTGCTTAACCTTTCAAATAGTTCTACCTTTGGTCCTTAAATAAACCACAAGAATCTTTTTTCTATAAGAGTGCTATATTAAAACGGTGATAGGGGCTTCCCTGGTGGCGCAGTGGTTAGGAATCCGCCTGCCAATGCAGGGGACACGGGTTCGTGCCCCGGTCCGGGAAGATCCCACATGCCGCGGAGCGGCCAGGCCCGTGAGCCACAACTACTGAGCCTGCGCGTCTGGAGCCTGTGCTCTGCAATGGGAGAGGCCGCGACAGTGAGAGGCCCGTGCACTGCGATGAAGAGCGGCCCCAGCTCGCCGCAACTAGAGAAAGCCCTTGCACAGAAACGAAGGCCCAACAGAGCCAAAAACAAATAAATAACTAAATAAATAATTTAAAAAAAAAAACAAAACAAAAAACGGTGATAGCCAACAAGTACCTGAATGAAGGAAGCAAGACAGTTTTCAGAGTGACTGACAGACTAATTTCAAGTTAACAGATTCCACCCAACTGAAAGTCACTTTTAAGATAACATTTGGGGGCTTCCCTGGTGGTGCAGTGGTTGAGAATCTGCCTGCCAATGCAGCGGACACGGGTTCAAGCCCTGGTCTGGGAAGATCCCACATGCCACAGAGCAACTAGGCCGGTGAGCCGCAACTACTGAGCCTGTGCTCCCAACAAGAGAGGCCGCGATAGTGAGAGGCCCGCGCACCGCGCTGAAGAGTGGCCCCCGCTCGCTGCAACTGGAGAAAGCCCTCGCACAGAAACGAAGACCCAACACAGCCAAAAATAAATAAATTTAAAAAAAATAACATTTTAAACAATTTGTGAAGCTTTTATAGTCAAACTTACTTTTCATCCTTTTCTACGTCATGACACACATCCACAATCTGAAGAATGTTGTGATTTGCACTCAGTTCTAGTGCACCAATGTTTATATGAATATAGTCTTTCAAGAAATCTTCAGCAAGCTGTCTTACTTCTTTTGGCCAAGTAGCACTCCACATTAGGGTTTGCCTATCAGGCTAAAGATTTTTGGATTAAAAAATGCACTGTATTCCAAGAATGGATTTAGAGCTAAATTTGAAGAGAACACATTTGAAGGGCACTTACTCTTATCTGATCCACAATCTTCCTTATTTGGGGTTCGAATCCCATATCAAGCATTCTATCTGCTTCATCAAGGACAAGGTAGGTGGTTCTTCTTAGATTGGTTTTCCCACATTCTAAGAAGTCAATCAGTCTTCCAGGTGTTGCAATACAGATCTCCACACCTTCAATTAAACACACAAATGCAACCATGACATCTAAAACTTTCAGCATCACCAGTGACAAATAAAACCTTGTTACATACCTCTCTCCAAATCACGTATCTGTGGTCCCTTGGGAGCACCACCATAAATACAAGTGGACTTCAAGCGACATGCTCTACAGTATTCAGCAGCTACTTGCTGTACCTGTTGGGCCAGTTCCCGAGTTGGTGCCAGCACCAAGCACTATGGAAAGAGAGAAAGTGGAACACCTTTAGCAGAATCCTGGATTCTAGTTTTAGAGTGACAATTTATTAGTGTTACACACTAGCAGATGATTTACTTTGTCAATACCCAAAGCAACTTTGTCTCTAGGTAAACCGGGTAAGGTCACTAATATCTCTATATAAAACCACCACAAATTGACTTTTGCTATATATTCTACAAATTTCTACACTTCTAACCAAAAACTGATAGAATATATATGTAAACTTACAATAGGCCCATCACCTCTCTCTAGAAATGGCTGATGATTGATGTGGACAATGGCAGGCAGCAAATACTATTCAGGGAGAAAGCAAACAACAAAAGTTATATTCAAATACTTCTGGTTTCTTTTAATTCCCAACCCATTTTCTCTAGCACATGTCACATAACTTGAAAGTTCTCCCAAACTTACAGACAATGTCTTCCCAGATCCAGTTTGTGCTACCCCAACCATATCCAATCCACTTAGAGCAACTGGCCATCCCTGAGCTTGAATAGCTGTAGGTTCAGTAAAGTTCTGCCTTGCAATCACATCCATGACGTTTGCTGTAATTATTGACAGCAATTAAAAATAAGTAATGCCAAGAAAAAAAAATTAAAAAGAAGAAAAAAGTGGGGAAAACTAGCACTTACCAGGGAAGTTCGCTTCATAAAAATTCAGTACTGGCTTTGGACAGTTGTGACCTCTGACTGTAATTTCCTTGCTTCTTCTGTATGTCTCTACCTCTTGCTACAAAACAAATCATAAAAATCCAGTGAAATCTCCTGACAACTCCCCCTAACTAAAAATAAATCCCTGAATTTATAATTATCTACTTTAAGATGACCTTCAAAAATTTGGATCCACATACAGAAAACTGCATGTAGTACAAGAACCACCTATTATATTACACTCAACTCTTCCACGTAAAAGTCAACATCCCATGTCTCCAAAAGTGAGAAACACCTCTTCCCCAACTACTTACTTGGAAAACATGAGTTTCCCAAAATTTGCAAGAAATTTCTAGTCAGATTTTGATTCACTGAAAAGTCAATGAGTTATAGCCTGATGAAGCCACATGAAATTACTCACTGCTGTACGCCTAGCCAAATCAGGGTGTTCCTGATAAAAATTCTTCTCAAATTTGGGCAGCTCATCAAGATTCCACTTCTTTTTAACCAGTTTCTCCCCAGGGTTTCCAAACTTCTTTCCAGATAAGGGCCCTGCCCTACTTCCTCCAAATCGAGGGGCACCAAACCTAAAATTAAAAAAAAAAAAAAAAAAAGTTGTATTTTCAACATGTACAGACTTACCTACCATCCCTGAGCACATGCTAAAGATCAATGAAAGATTGGAGATGGAAGACCCAGCTGTCCTTAGCGATAGTCATTCTTTCAAAAGCCACAATAAGCACCGCATCTCCCTCATTTCACGTTGTGCGAAGTCCACACCACTGAAGCCAAATCAAGAGCCCGGGATTTACCAGGTTGGAAACTGGCTGCCCGAGCACTAGTTCCGATTACAAGGATAGACAACAGCTGGTTGCTACTAATCTTTTCCACAAGACTAAAAATTGTCTAAGAACGACAATAAAGAAAGAAGAAAACAGCTTAATAGTGACGCTATTTACCAGCCGTCCTCAAGCATAAGAGCTTTGGTTTTAATGGATATCGGAACAACACAGGCAGAGAAAGCAGAACAAGGAAGGTGGTCTCGGAGACAGTCACGCAAGCCAATCGAGTTGGGGGGATCCCGCAGTAAGACTCCCGACCGAGAAACCGAAATTATATAACGCAAAGAAAAAGAGGAGGAGGAGCTGGAGACTACCGGGGGAGGAGTCCCGACCCGGGCGGAGTCGGCCGGGCGGCGTTCCCGCTGGGGCGGCGCTTCCCCCTTTGTCTCGCATTTCTCTCTGCGCCACATTTTCTCGACGCTGCCATTTTGAGCTCCTCCGCCGGGCGGGGTAACAAAGGCGCCGCCGCCATGTCCGCCGCCGGCATTTTCTACCCACGGCTCAGCCACATGGCCGACTCCCGAGGTGCCTCCTGCCCCCACCGCATTAACGGCTTCGGAGGCGGCCCCCTCGGCACCCACAGAATCCCTGAGGCCCCTAAAACTCCTCCCGAAACGCTGCACCTAAGAGCGGCGACTTTGCCTCGAAGCACTGTGCTTTCCTTCCCTAAAAATGCGCTCCTCGAAATTCTCCCAACAGCCGCTAAATCATCGAGGCCGCGATGCCCCCCTCCCACACAAAAAGCGATCTTAAGAGTCGTTAACAGGAAACTCCCAGTTCTGGACAAATATCAAAATGGCGCAAACCTTCTTCAATGAAGAAGACCCAAGAATAAGCTGAATAAGGCGAGTTTCCACCGCCACCCCGCCCCCCGCAACCCTCATCGGCCTCCCATCCCCCACCCACCGGGCCTGACAGGTCGGTTCCCACACTCACCCTCGATCCCGGCCGCGGTCTCGGTCACTCGAATAACCCGACATGGCGTCAATGGTTGCGGTTGGCGGGGAGCGAAGCGAAGAGAATCGAGTGCGGCGAGTCGCTGGAAGTGGCTCCGGCGACGGCGAAGCCTTGCGGGGGCGGCAGCAACGGACGGACGGCGATGACAAGAACCGATGCTGCCGACAAAAGACCGGTGGAAATGAATGAGGTGCCGGCGGCGTCCCGGCAGCCGGTTTTATAGCCTGGACCGCCTCCTCCGCCGCAGAGAATGCTGGGAGCCGCTCTATGACCTAATCACTCCGCCCCTGCGCAGAGGCCGCAACGCCAGCCGGCGTTCCGGCATCCGCCATGTTCTCGCCCCTCCCCCCGCGGCCCCTCCCTCAGCGTCGCCCGTTTTTCGCCCCTTACAAGGGTGGGCCCACCCGGCCACCCGGCCACCCGGCCACCCGGCCACCCACCACTGGGGTGCCTCAGCTTGCACTCTTTTGACTTCACCTTTTTCTCGTCTTTCACACTTCAAGGAAGCCACTGCGCCCTTTTCCAGGTACAGCCCAGACAATAAAATGGCCAGGCGAACCCGCTCTGTCCACTTGGAGATGTTTACGTCTCCAGAGAGCTTTCAAGCCCATAACCAACCAAAGCGAGAAGGCGGAGCCTGACATTGTCACGTGGCTGCCCCCTCCCCCCGGGTGAGCGGGCCGCACTACTTCCCCAGTTGGCTTCGGCGGAGGAGTACAAGACAGAATAGCTCACCGGAAGTGCTGTGCTAATGCCCTCGGGAGATCGGCCTGGGCTGCTGGGTGACCCGGGCTGTCAAACCCACCCACCCGAGATCCCCTTAACGGGATCTGGCCGGTGGAGAATAGTATCTAGATCCCGCAAACGGCCGCCTCGGCACGTGCTGCGAAAGGAAGTGCTCCCTTGGTGACCAATCAGCAGCGAGAAGCCGTTTTAACGTCCCTCCCTCTTCCACCCCTCCTTCACGGCCCTTTCGTTAGGTTCTTCCTTCTGTCACCGCTGGGTTTGCGCCGTGAGGCCCTCCCAGGACACCGTCCCGCGCGCGCCCGGCTGGGAGTCCGGCGAGGACCTGCCTCCGCGACATGGCCTGCTCAGAGGCTGGTGAGTCTCGGCCTTGAGCCCCGGTTGTGTGTGGACTGAAGCCGTACAGTCCAAGTCCTCGAACGCTCCTGCCCATCTTATCTTGAGGCCTCGGGCGGGTCTGGGCTGCCGGTGGGGCTCGTGACAGACACCCCGTCGTAGTCGGCGGGTTTTCTGAATCGGGTCTGTTAGCCCCGCTCCCTGGCCCCTTCGAAGCGGTCGAGCCTGGTTTGGGGGCGGGGGGAGAGAAGGGCCCTGCGGCGAGGCCCGCAGCACGCCCGCCTCTTGGCTGCAAAAACGGACGGTCAGAAAGTGTCCTTCCCCGGACAGCTGTTTCTCTGGGGAATGTGCCCTCTGCTCTTGCATTGTGGGGATTGAGGCCGTACGTGCATCTGTTTTGAACTTCTGAGGACTGGCATTGTAAATATCTGTTGATGCCTCTTCCAAAGTAGAATAGTGGTGGACTTTTCTCTTCAGTGCTTTCTAGAGTTAACCGGCTTTGTCCAGCGCCGCTTTTGAAAAACGAATTGATTTGGTTGTCTAGGACGCTTTCATTCTTTTCTCCAAGACAGCGTTCAAACCAGTTGTCATGGTTTGGTCAGCTGTGAGTAATGGGCATGGGGAGAGGGAGATAATGTGCCTTGAAGACACACTTACACATACACACATTTATTTCTAGACATACTGAAGATAACGCATACAGAATAAAAGAATTTCCCCCTTACTCGCCAGTTATTTGAGGGAATAAGTGTTTCAAACTTGCTAAATTACCTTTGGTCGAGAAACCCTTGAAATAATTTTGCTAATCCCAACGATAAAGGGGTGATACATAGGAAACTTCGACAGTATTGGTAATGTGTTAGCTCTGAATTTAGACGTTTTTATGTATTTCTCAAATTTCCTTTCATATACATCAAATATAATTAAAAATGGAACAGATGCAGTAATGTTGGTGTCATTACTGCAGTTCTTATGGTGTCATTACTCCAGTTCTTAACAGCCTAAGTTAATCACCACCTGTTTGGGCATCAGAGAAATTCCACCTTGAACAAGATAATTAGGTAAAAACATGACTAATGCTATGGGGAATTTGAAGCACCATCCATTAATTGGTTTCTAGTAACCTCAAATTATTATTCACAATCTGTCTTATATAAAACATAATATTCCTGTTTACTTGTAAATGTGTTTTAAATAAAAAGACCTATGTATGGCTTGTAAAATGAGGACTACGGTAAGTAACGTAAGATTTTAGGTTGCAACAGTGAAAATTGGATCTGCATCATAGTTTTGACTACATTGAAATTATTGGAAGTCATCTCAAGAAATTAAATACATCTTTTCAAAAATCATGACTAGGAGGGTCTTTGAAGTTCTCTAACAATCAAATTCCTTATCTTCTATAGAATTCAATATCTGTTTTTGTGGGGGTGGTTTTTTTAAATGAACGTATATGATGTTTTCTAGTACAAGTTAAGGCTGATCTTTTCCCTTCCTTTCCCAACAGAGTGGGTAACCATTGCCAATAATCTTCTTTTGCAATGTCACATACACCTGAGGATTCGAGAACTAGAAGACTGTGATGCTAATGTTTTTATTGCTCTTTATCAGTCTGTTTTGGGAGAAAAGGTACCAGGTAAGGGTACTTAAAAGTGGGAGTAATAGTGTCTGTATCTTAGGCCATAAGTTTCTAGGGTTTTCTAGTTAGATCCTATAGTACATATAAAATCTTGAGTTTTCTCTTTGCGTACATCTTATTTCTATCTAAATAATAGCATTCATTGCCTTAATGAATACCTTAGGAGACCCACCTGTAATAACTGCCTTGGTCATCAACTGTTTAATCATTCGTAATGCCCTGTGAAAGTCACACCTTTTCTGTAAATGTACCTTCATAGTTCTAAAATTGAGTGGAATTTGGAAACTTGTTGAATCCTGGTATTTAACCAATGTTACGGATAAGAATTGTTGTTTGCACTTTGTTCCCAGTTAAATATCTCAGAGTTCTTATCCATAGATTGCTTTGCTGCCTCTGTATCTTTATATAGTTTATAACCATTAAGCACTAAAGTTCTGTGTAGTCTCTCTTCCCTCCATTACCATGAGTCAGTGCCCTCATCGCTTCCTGGAATAATGGGATGGCCTCCAGCTGGTATCTTTGATACTAGTCTCAACTCTCTTTAGGGTTCAGAGGCAGGTAGTTATTAGACCAGTCTTTTAGAATACTTTTTTCATCCTTCCCCAAGACATTCATCTTCCTCAATACCAGAGGAGAAACTCCAAATTAAAGTTGTTGTTAAAATCTTTCGACACTATGCTGATCTTTTAAACCTTTATACCAATAATTCCCAATAGGCTGCTTTAACAAGACATACACGAATCCCTCCTTGCACACCTGCCTATGGTTATAGGTTAAAGTCTCCCTTGGATTTTCTCCCTTATTAGAGTATTAGTATCTCCTTGAATTCAGGGACCTTTTTAGCTTTCTTTAACACGGTGCTTATTATAGAACATGTTCATATATATGTTGATTGAATAAATATTCAACCATATTCAATCAGTAAACATTCAGCCACTAAAGATTCTACTTTGTGGAATTCAGGCTCTGTTTATCTGTACGTTATAGCTTGCTCTATTTGGGCAGAGCTCAGAGGCCTGGTCAGAGACAGATAGATGAAAACTTGGACTCTCATAGATGCAAAATTATGTAGTTTTTTTCCCACAGACCTCATAGCTATTCCCAGGAGTCAAGAGGATGAAGCTCACAATGTACAAGCAGTAATTGATTCATTGGCTTTGGATTATCTGCAGGTCAGCTTGTCTCACATAACAGGTTGGTATATACTTAACCATCAGATAATTTTGCGTTTTACTAAAATAATTTGTTTTGTAGCACTCTAGATATTGTTTAACCAAATGAGTAAGCTTGTGAAATAGACCAAACAGCAAGACTGAGCCAAGACAATTCACTGGTATAGTTAAGACAACCATCCTTATGAGCTTTTCCAGGAGTCATACATTGAGTTTGGGATAGGTCTAAGATATAAGAATCCTAGCTGGTGGTTTGAGGTGTGTTTTGTTGTTGTTACTTTAAAGCTATCAGTCTGCTTGTTTGTAGTTGCTAAAAATTAGAAACACCTAAATGTCCATTAATAGGAACAGGTTAAATAAATTATAGCTTCATATAGGGAACTACTCTGCAGCTGTGAAAGATAATTGATGGTGCTCTGTATACAGCGTTCCATATTAGCAGAATGATCTCTAATATATATTGTATGAGAAAAACGTGGTGCGGTTATAATGCTAATGTGCAGAGTATGCTACTATTTGTAAAAACTAAGGTGGGGAGAAACTATATGCAGTTGATTGAATGCCAAAGGACTCTCTAGAAGCATATGCAAAAAACCTGTAATACTGATTACCTCCAATGAGAGGAACTACAGGGCTGCAGGACAAGGGTGGGATGAGACTTTTCATTTTATATCTTTTGCACTTTTGGAATTTTGAACCATGTGAATGTATTACCTGTTCAAAATAAATAAAACCGTAAATTGTTTTTCAGCCTTTTTCCAAAAAAGTGTACATGCTTGTATTTAAAAGCCAAACGTACCAAATACATTTGTAAATCCCTATTTTTGGTAAATAGAAAATGAGGATTAGTTCAGTAAATTATTACAAGCTAATGAACAGAGGGAATCTTGGGGACTTGAAACTATACTTAAGTCACTAAGCGAAGGTTTATACTGTTTTATTCTTTGACGGTCGTTAAGAGAGGTATATGTTAATCAGGGTAGGTCATTTACATCTCTTATTTTGATATATCAATAAGAGCTTAAGTTTTTTAGTGCAGTTCTAGGTGAATGAATGTGGTAAACTAGTTTGGAGAAAATTCATTTTGAGGGATAACCCTGGGATTTCCCTGTTCTTTTGAAATTTGGAATGGCTTTATCACCCAAGTAGGGTAATTTCTGGTATTTGTATTTACTAAATAAACATACTGTACACCAAGGTTGTGTCTGCTTATAGAACTTTTTGATGCAGAGCTGCCCCTGACAACTCATACCCACCCCATCCCCATGGAAAGTTGCAAAACTGCTTACCTCCTCCAGTAGACTGCAAAGCAGCAGTGTTCCCTCCTGCAATTTTTTTTCGCCAGCCTAATAAAGTTCAGCTTAGTTGCTTTATTTATACTTCAGTATAAAACTTAGAGGATGAAGTCCACTTATTTTGCTTCTTGATAAATGAAGGACTATGCCAATGAATTATCAACCATACTATTCAAGACTACCCCTTTTTCTTCAGATATAATCAAGCATCAAGAAATTAATGTTTTTAATATTTATAATATTTTTTTTCTCCTGGATTAATTTATAATCTTTGTATCGTGAACAATATTTTCACAGTGGTATATCCATTTCAAAATTATGAGGCTTTCAATTTCTTGGTTAATTTTTTTTAATAGCTCTGTATTCTGTGTTCAGGAGAAAATATAGTGAAAGGAGATAAAGAATCTATTAAGAATCTCCTAGAAATATTTGATGGGTTACTGGAGTATCTTACAGAACACATCAGTGAAACATCTCACGAGAAAAGTAAGTTTAAGAAAAAAATTTGGTTTGATTTATATTCTGTGTTATGTCTCTTTTTGTCTTTTATCTTTTTGCCTATTTTTCTCCATAGTAATTAGAATCACTAATACACTGTATCTGATAAATTTAATTATAAATTAAATTTCAATTCTCGTTGTTCCAAGTGGTTGAAACCTCTATCCTAGACTACCATCATGTCTTTTGTTAACTTGGATATTGCTTATAAGGTACTTTAAAGCTAATCTATAATAGAAAGCTAAATCTGGCTAAAATTGCTTATTGTCCTATTACATGAAATTCCTTACTCCAAAATTTCCTATGTCAGAACTGCCATTTTTGTTATAAATTTGGATACTGGGGAGGCATCAGCAGGAAGGGTTGGTACATTTCTGTCTCCAACCTACACTTCAGTTTGTGACAGCGTGAATATTTTTTATTTCATTCTTCAAGTGACTCAGTTCTCCAAATCGTAACGGTTTATTGTATGAAATTTTGATATTATGTTTTTTTAATGATAAAGATCATTATTGCTGTATTATTTTCCAAAGGTTTCGTGGTTATTTAAACTGGATCATTAGTGTATAAGTGCTATTCATAATCTTTGGCTCTATAAATCCCATTTCTAGGGATTTGTCCTAAGAAAATAATACAAAAGAAAGGTGCTTGAAGGTCTTCACACAATGTTATCATTGGGGGAAAAAAACAAAGAACCTTATGTCTTAACAGTTTGAGACTGGTCAATAAATAATACTGTATGTATTAATACACAGTGAATAATATATGACCCATATTAGAATGGGTTTACTATTGTAAAGTTATCCAAAACAAGTTTTTAGCAGCAATAGCAATTAGTATAAATTCTAATACAAACTAAGACAAAAAATTTGGGCAGGCTCATCATTCCTAATTCTCACACTGTTGATGGTGAGACCTATGCTGTGAATATAACATGTGAAATTAATCTTAAATTCTTTAGTTAGAGGTAGTTTTCTATCTTTTATCCTTGTTGCTGAAAAAGACTTAAAAGCATATAGAGATAAGGCCTAGAAGGAAAGATTGAAAGGCATGCCACACTGTACATTTTTTTTTTTTCCAAAAAACTTCTGAGTTTTGAGTGTTTAATGTATGTTAAATATCAACCTAGGTACTCTGGGAAGATTCACAGCTGCATGCCATGTTTATTGCTCTCAAAACTATACTCAAGTCAGGGAGACTGCCATAAATACATACAGTAAAAACATTGTAGGAGAATTGGGAAGGAGTGACTGACATGCAAAAACTCACCTAATTCAAGGCTACCAGTAGGTATTTCGATGCTCTGTGGCTTTTTAGTCATTTTCGCAGCAAGAGTAAGGGGAAGAAAACTACCTAAAAGAGTGATTAATTTGAAATGTTCTAACGACAGGAATTTTTATGATGTAGTACTTGATCGCATGTAAGGGAGAGATGATAGGCAGTGGGGATGGAGAGGAGGACAGAACTGAGAGATACTTATATGTGAGGCTGGTAATAAAGAAATGCTGAGCGGGGGATTTTCCCAGGGGAGGTCAGTAGGATATGATAAGCTTAGTGCTGCTAGAAGGGAGTTGCTCAGATGGGGCCTCCCTATGTGATAGTACTGTAGTTGGAGAATGTTTTCTGAAGTCTGATTCTCACCTTTGCAGGTCCAAGTTTACATAGCAGTATTACCTAGAGCTGATCAGAATCTTCAAAATGCCAATTAATAATGGGAAATAAATCTGTATTATCACTAGTCATGTCAGGTACAGAGCAGTTTCTTCTGAGCTAGCATTATCATTTACCACTGAAGATCAAGGGATTTGAAGGCAGACTATGGGCTTAATGCTGCCACTCACTGTATGACTCACTAAGTTTCATCCTTCACTGTAGGACTGAAGCTCTCTAAGCCTCAGTTTTCTCATCTGAAATTCTTTCATGATTGTAGTGAAGGTTAATAGATATGCATAAATAATTTAGTATTGAACCTAGCCCAGAGTAAATACACAATGAATATTGACTAATGTTGTTAAAATGTTGCTTGGCGAATATAGAAACAGAAAAAAGTGAAGGTGGTTGTTTAAACAGGAAATCTCTAGAAGTGGGATGGGAATATCCAGACGGGTATATCTGAGGTAGGAGGTTTCACCCACATACCTCCTGAAATCACTTCCCTAGTGAGTTACTGCCACTGTGAAAGTGTATTTCTTAAGTATGTTGGGGTAGAAAAAAGGTTGAGAGTCTTATTTTTTTTTTTTGGGTATGCCGTGTGGCATGAGGGATCCTAGCTCCCTGACCAGGGATCGAACCCATGCCCCTGCAGTGGAAGCACAGAGTCTTAACCACTGGACGCCAGGGAAGTCCCAAGGTTGATAGTCTTAAGGAAAATTTCATCCACACCTTGATGTGGTCTCACTCTTATCTTAGGCTAGGGCATGATTGTCTTGCAGCTTGAGGTAGGCTGACATAGTCATGTTTTTCTGAAGCCACATCCTAGTCATCTTGCCTCAGATATCTCACAGATATCTCTATCTCACAGATAGAGAAGTGTAAAGAATACTAAATGAACCTACCACCTGGCTTAAAAAATAGAACATTGCTAATACAACTGTAGACCCTGCTTTTAAAGCAACACTTGCGTGCTCATTGCAAGTAATGATTTGGTTCTTACTTCACTTTCACTAGAGCCCAGTTTACCAGGAAGGGGTTGAGGGTATTTTACTGTCCTTACCTCTACCCATCCCCTGTAGAGAAATAGTTGCATTAACTTGGGTTTTTTGGTATTGTTTTTATCTGTTCTAAACAGGTGAAACTGGACAGGGTTCTAAAGAATCCCATCGAGGAGACCCTTTGGAAGAGCGAGAAAGTACTAAAGAATCCAGATCATCATGGAAAAGAGTTTCTTTTGAGAGGTAGCACTCAATATCTGTGAATTTAAGCAAAACAAGTTATGCTTTTCTTTCTACTAAGAATTAAAATTGCACACAATATACCAGAATGACAGCAAAAAAACAAAACAAAAAACAAAGCTGATGTGAAAATTTACTAACTTCTCATGTTTTAAACCTCCCTGAGGGAGTTTTAAGAACCTCGAGCTATATATAGTACTTAATTCTCAGCATTAGCCACCTACTTAATTTAAAACATTTCCCTTAATCATCAAAGTAGTTTATGTTCCTTGTTGAAAACTTGGAAAGTACAGAGGAATAAAAAAGAAAAAAGATGAACTGTATCATTCAGAACTAAGTAACTGCTTGTTAACATTTTGTTGTAATTTAGCCTTTTTTACTGTGTTTTTTTTTTGGGGATTTAGTCATATTGTCTGTATAATTTTGTTCCCTGCATTTTAAAGTTTAACACATCAAGTCTTTTCCTAACTTAATAAAGTCTTTATAAAAATCATTTTTAATCACTGTATAACATATCATGCATATGGGTGCATCATAATTTATTAAACCACGCCTCTGAAGTGGAGGTAGTTGTTCCTTTGTTTTTCATATTATTATTATTTTTTTAATGTGATACAGACTTCTGTTTCTTTCTCTACCCTCCTCCCACTCATATATTTAAGCTACATTGAGAGTCGAAGACTATGAATGATATAAGGCTATTAAAAGTTGCCAAATTACTTTCCAAAAAGGCTGTGACTATTTAAATACCCACCAGCAGTATAAAAGTACTGGGTTACTGCACCCTCATCAACCAGTATCACCAACCAATACCAGAGTTTTAAAATTTATGCTGTTTTCATAGGCAAAATGTAATGTTGTTGCAGGTTTGATTGTACTGCTGCCAAGAAGAGGTTGAACATGCTGCTATGATTTTCAAGTATCCGATTATCAGTTTTTTTATGGAGTTTGTCATGGTTTGAAAAGCACAGGCAAAGCCTTCTTGTTTAAATATAGTATGTTGTAGAAAATGTGTCTTAAAGGAGACCATCAGAAAATAAATTTTTTGACTTTATTTTTCATTATTAGATTAAAAAAATAACAGAAGTGCAGAAGTGAAACAATAAAAGGATGTTTAATACAAAATTAATATCCTACCTAAATTCCCTTCACTTCCACACCTCTAAAGTAACCAGTATTTATTGTTCTCTGTGTATATTCGCCTGTACATTTAATCTTTGACACTTTATACACAGCTTTTCCCGCCATACATGTATCAGTTAAAACAGATAAGCAGCAGAAGGAAAAGTCTCCTGTTTTCTGCACATAACAATGACGAATCTGAACATCCATAGGCAGGCTGCTTGAAGCAGCTCTCGGGATCCTCACAGAAAGGGCCCTTTGTGGTCAGGCCAGGCCATCAGTAAGTGAGGAAACTCTTTCAGGTGCTCCTCGTCATCTGATGCATTGGGCCCCTCTTGGGGTGGAGATGAAGCAGAATCCACTGGTGAAATAATTAGACTTGGAGACACAGCACACACGTTTTCTCTAAGAAGTAATGGTGAGTAGTTAAACTTCAAATATCAGTTATTGTTATTCAACATAAAACTGTGAAAATGTAAATAGTTATACTTAGAAGTGTTTAAAAGTTGAGAAGAATAGAGAGAGCCCTAACTGGACATCAAAATTGAAATTCCAGAATACTACAGTTACCCACTATATATGAACAGTTGTCCAGAATGAGTCAAGTGGGAGTCCTAGGCACATGGGCAAATAGGTGGATGCAAGTTTGTCATGTAATATGTGGGACTTGATACCCTAGGAAGAAAATTCTGGATGCAGCTTAACAGTCTGGTCACACTCAGAATACCCCTTAAGTATAGTTTCCTGAGCTGGGTGACTCACTTTTTTCATGGTTTCAACCAAGTGTGTACATCCAGTGGCAGTTTTTCTCCCAGGCTTCAGGCTATATTTCCAACAGTCTCCTGCTTATACACAGTAAACCTGAATATCTCTCAGGCCTGTTTTGAGACTCTCACCTTGCCCTCCTCCAACCATCCCACTTATTGTTCTGCCCATCTTGGTTGTCTTGCTTTTCTCTTGGCATCATATAGTTTCTTTTTTCTTTTCTTTTCTTTTTTTTTTTGGCTGTGCCATGCAGCTTGCAGGATCTCAGTTTCCTGACCAGGGATTGAACCTGGGCCACGGAAGTGAAAGCCCAGAATCCTAACCACTAGGCCACCAGGAAACTTCCAACATCATATAGTTTCTTTTGTTGGAATGCTCTTCCTTCCTGTTTCTGGCAAACTCACTCTATACAAAGCCCAGCCTCTGAGGCTCTGTATTCCTACATTGTGGTCTTCTCACCTTGAGTATTATGTAAACTTTGAGTTCCAGGGACAGTAGCGACCTCATATTCATTCAGCAAATATTTATTTAATGCCTTCCCTTTGCCAGGCAGTGGTGATACAGTAGTAAACAGAATAGACACAGGCACAAATCCCTTCCCTTATAGAACATATATTCTACTTGTGGAGGCAGTCAATAAATAAGACAAATAAGTGAAATGTCTGATAAAATTATTCACATTCGTCTTAGTATTCCAAAAATTAGCAAAACAGTAGGCCCACAATAAGTATGTTTTTAAATGGAAGAACAGGAATGCTAGAGTAGAATTAAGTACATTAAATTATGGGAATCAAGTGGCCTACATTCTCTTCCAGACTCTGCTGCTGGCAGTGTGATTTTGGACAAGCCCCTTATCTTTTCTGAGCCTCTGTTTCTTCAAGTGTGAAATTAGAGAATTAAACTAAACCATCTTTGAAATCCCTTTCAGCATTAATACTCTAATTCCAAGGAATAGACACTCCATTCCAAGGAACTGTGTTCGAAGAACCTATGTTTGGGAGGTCAGACAGTAAGCCAGAGACATGTACTTACCACTGGGATGGGCAAAGTAGCAGAATGACCGGAGTCAAGTGTAGGTAATGCAAGAATGTTTCTTCAAGGTAGAGAGTCAGATGAAAGGGATGGTGATTTTAGAAATGGTGTTCTGTGATAGCAAGTGCCATGTAGAAAGGTTATATCTATAAAAAGTGAATTATTATTTTCAGATTTTAACTATTCAGATTATAATGCAATTAAAAGAAAAAAAGAAATGGTTGAGAGAAAAGCCAGGCTAAGGTGTTTGGGTTTGATGTCATATGGTAGCTTCCTTTTATATTTGGATTTTAATTCATCAGATAAATGTCATCATACACATTCTTAGACATCTAATTTAGGCTTTAATTCCAGGACTACAAATCTTTCTTTTTTATTGCAGTATAATTGACATATAACATTATATTACTTATACAGATGTACAATATGATTCTTCAGTAGTATGTATTGCAAAATGATTACCACAGTATGTCTAGTTAATATTCGTTACCAAAAAGTTACAAATTTTTTTCTTGTGATGAGAACTTTTAAGATCTACTCTATTAGCAACTTTCAAATATACAACACAGTATTTTCTTCTTAAACCTTTTTTAAAATTGAGATATAGCTGATGTACAATATTATATGTTACAGGTGTACAACATAGTGATTCACAATTTTTAAATTTTTATATTCCATTTATAGTTATTATAAAGTATTGGCTATATTCCCTGTGTTGTACAATATATCCTTGTAGCTTATTTTATACATGATAGTTTGTACCTCTTAACCCCATCCCTGTCTTGCCCCCTCCCCACTGGTAACCACTAGTTTGTTCTCTATATCTATGAGTTTGTTTCCGTTTTGTTATATTCACTAGTTTGTTTTATTTTTTAGATTCCACATATAAGTGATATCATACAGTATTTGTTTTTCTCTCTGACTTATATCACTTAGCATAATACCCTCCAAGTCCATCCATGTTGTTGCAAATGGCAAAATTTTCATTCCATTTTTATGGGTGAGTAGTATTCCATTGTGTGTGTGTGTGTGTGTGTATATATATATATATATATATACACCACATTTTCTCCATCCATCTGTTGATGGACAAAGGTTGCTTCTGTATCTTGGCAATTATAAATAATGCTGCTATGAATGTTGGGGGTGCATGTATCTTTTCAAATTAGTGTTCCCATTTATTTTGGATATATAGCCAGAAGTGGAGTTGCTGGGTCATACGGTAGTTCTGTTTTTAGCTTTTTGAAAAACTGCTGTACTGTTCTCCACAGTGGCAGCACCAATTTGCATTCCCACTAATAGTGTACAAGGGTTCCCTTTTCTCCACATCCTCACCAACATTTGTTATCTGTGGTCTTTTTTTTTTTTGGAGGGGGTCAACATACACTTTTTTTTAATGTATTATTTTTTTATTAATTTTTATTGGAGTATAGTTGCTTTACAATGCTGTGTTAATTTCTGCTGTACAGCAAAGTGAATCAGTTATATGTATACATATATTCCCTCTTTTTTAGATTTCCTTCCCATTTAGGTCACCACAGAGCATTGAGTAGAGTTCCCTGTGCTATACAGTAGGTTCTCATTAGTTATCTGTTTTATACATAGTAGTGTATATATGTCAATCCTAATCTCCCAATTCATCCCATCCGCCCCCTCCCCCCCTTGGTATCCGTAAGTTTGTTCTCTATATCTGTGTCTATATTTCTGCTTTGCAAATAAGTTCATCTGTACCATTTTTCTAGATTCCACATGTAAGTGATATTATACAATATTTTTCTGACTTCACTCTGTATGACACTCTCTAGGTCTATCCACATCTCTGCAAATGGCATTATTTCATTCTTTTTTTATGGCTGAGTCGTACTGCATTGTATATATGTACCACATCTTCTTTATCCATCCCTCTCTTGATAGACATTTAGGTTGCTTCCACGTCCTGGCTATTGTAAATAGTGCTGCAATGAACATTGGAGTGCATGTATCTTTTTGAATTACGGTTTTCCCTGATATCTGTGGTCTTTTTGATGATAGACATTCTGACAAGTGTGAGGTGATATCTCATTGTGGTTTTAATTTGCATTTCTCTGATGATTAGCGATATTGAGCATCTCTTCATGTGCCTGTTGGCCATCTGTATGTCTTTTTTAGAAAAATGTCTATTCAGGTTTTCTGCCCATTTTTTAATTGGGTTTGTTTTTTTGATGTTGAGTTGTATGAGCCTTTTATATATTTTGGATATTAATCCCTTTGTCAGTCATCTCATTAGCAAATATTTTCTAATTTTAAAGATTATCTTTTTTTGTTTGTTTTTTTGGCCACACTGCGTGGCATATGGGATTTTAGTTCCCTGTCCAGGGATCGAACCCACACCCCCTGCATTGGAAGCACAGAGTCTCAACTGCTGGACCATCAGGGAAGTCCCTAAAGGTTGTCTTTTTGTTGATGGTTTCCTTTGCTGTGCAAAAACTTATAAGTCTAACTAGGTCCCATTTGTTTATTTTTGCTTTTATTTCCTTTGCTTTAGGAGACAGAGCCAAAAAGATACTGCTACAATTTATGTCAAAGAGTGTTCTTCTAGGAGTTTTATGGTTTTTGGTCTTACATTTAGACCTATAATCCATTTTGAGTTTATTTTTGTATATGGTGTGAGAAAATGTTGTAATTTCATTCTTTTACATGTAGCTGTCCAGTTTTCCTAGCACCACTTATTGAAGGACTTTTTCTCTATTGTATATTCTTGCCTCCTTGTCATAGATTAATTGACCTTCAGTGTGTGGGTTTATTTCTAGGCTCTCTATTCTGTTCCACTGATTTATGTATCTGGCTTTGTGCCAGTTCCATACTGTTTCGATTACTGTAGCTTTGTAGTATAGTCTGAAGTCAGGGAGCATGAATCCTCCAGCTCCTTTTTTGCTCAAGATTGTTTTGGCTATTCAGGGTCTTTTGTGTTTCCATACAAATTTTAACATTATTTGTTCTAGTTCTGTGAAAAATGTCATTGGTAATTTGGTAGGGATTGCATTGAATATGTGAATTGCCTTGGCTAGTATAGTCAATTTAACAATATTCTTCCAATTCTTGAACATGGTATATCTTTACGTGTGTGTCGTCTTCAGTTTCTTTCATCAGTGTCTTATAGTTTTCTGGGTACTGGTCTTTTACCTCCTTAGGTAGGTTTATTCCTGGGTGTTTTATTCTTTTTGTTGCAATGACAAATGGGATTGTTTCCTTAATTTCTCTTTTTGATAGTTTGTTGTTAGTGTATAAAATTGCGACAGATTTCTTCATATTAATTTTGTATTCTGCAACTTTACTGAATTCACTGGTGAGCTCTGGTAGTTTTCTGGCGGCTTCTTTAGGATTTTCTATATGTAGTATCATGTCATCTGCAAATAGTGACAGTTTTACTTCTTCCTTTCCAATTTAGATTCCTTTTATTTTTTTTTCTTGTCTGATTGCTGTGGCTAGGACTTTCAATTCTATGTTGCATAAACGTGGTGAGAGAAGGCATCCTTGTCTTGTTCCTGATCTTAGAGGAAATGCTTTTGGCTTTTCACCATTGAGTATGATGTTAACTGTGGGTTTCTTGCATATGGGCTTTATTATGTTGAGGTATGTTCCCTCTGTGCCCACTTTCTGGAGAGTTTTTATCATAAATGGGTGTTGAATTTTGTCAAAAGCTTTTTCTGCATCTATTAAGATGATCCTTTGATTTTTATTCTTTCAGTGTGTTAATGTGATGTATCACATTAACAAATTTGCAGATTCTGAAAATCTTAGCATCCCGGGGATAAATCCCACTTGATCATGGTGTAGGATCCTTTTAATGCATTGTTGGATTCGGTTTGCTAATATTTCATTGAGAATTTTTGCATCTATGTTCACCAGTGATTTGGGCCTGTAATTTTCTTTTTTTGTGATATCTTTGTCTGGTTTTGGTATCAGGGTGATGCTGGCCTCATTGAGTGAGTTCGGAAGTGTTCCTTCCTCTGCAATTTTTTGGAATAGTTTGAGAAGATTAGGTGTTAACTCTTCTCTACATGTTGGGTAGAATTCAGCTGTGAAGCCATCTGGTTCTGGACTTTTCTTTGTTGAGAGTTTTTAAATTAGTGATTCAGTTTCGTTACTGGTAATTGGTCTGTTCGTATTTTCTGTTTCTTCCTGGTTCAGTCTTGGGAGATTGTACATTTCTAAGAATTTGTCCTTTTCTTCTAGGTTGTCCATTTTATTGGCATCTAGTTGTTTGTAGTAGTCTCTTATGATCTTTTGTATTTCTTTGGTGCTGGTTGTAACTTCTCTTTTTTCCTTTCTGATTTTATTGATTTGGACCTTCTCTCTTTTTTTCTTGATGAGTCTGGCTAAAGGTTTATCAATTTTGTTTGTTTTTTCAAAGAACCAATTCTTAGTTTCATTGATCTTTTCTATTGTTTTTTTAGTCTCTATCTGTGTCTGCTTTGACCTTTCTTTCCTTCTGCTAACTTTGGGTTTTGTTTGTGCTTTTTTTAGTTTTTTTAGCTATAAGGTTAGGTTGTTTATTTGAGTTTTTTTTTGTTTCCTGAGGTAAGCTTGTATCACTAACTTCCCTCTTAGAACTGCATTTGCTGTATCGCATAGATTTTGGATTATTATGTTTTTGTTTTCATTTGTCTCCAGGTATTTTTTTAATTCCTCTTTGATTTCTTCAGTGATCCATTGATTGTTTAGCAGCATATTGCTTAACCTCTGTGTGTTTGTGTTTTTTGCAGTTTTTCTTGTAGTTGATTTCTAGCTTCCTAGTGTTGCGGTCAGAAAAGATGCTTGATGTGATTTCAGTTTTCTTAAATTTACTGAGGTTTGTTTTGTGGCCTAGCCTGTGATCTATCCTGGAGAATGTTCCATGTGCACTTGAAAAGAATGTGCATGCTGCTTCTTTTGGATTGAATGTTCTGTATATCTACTAAGCCCATCTGGTCTAATGTGTCATTTAAGGCTAGTGTTTCCCTATTGATTTTCTGTCTGGATGATCTGCCCATTGATGTAAGTGGGGTGTTAAAGTCCCTTATTATTAGTGTGTTACTGTCAGTTTCTTCCTTTATGTCTGTTAATGTTTGCTTTATGTATTGAGGTGCTTGTATATTGAGTGCATATATATTTACAGTTGTTTTGTCTTCTTCTTGGATTGATCCCTTGATCATAACATAATGTTCTCCTTTGTCTTTTGTAACAGTCTTTAATGTCTATTTTGTCTAATATGAGTATTGCTACCACAGTTTTCTTTTGTTTTCCATTTGCAGTGTCTCTGTCTTTCCATATATACATGTGATTGTCTTAAGTTGCTGATCTCTCACTTTCAAATGCATTTTAACAACCCCTTGCATTTGTACTCTCCTTCCTTCATGATTACTGTTTTTGATATTATATCTTACATCTAATTGTTTTGTGTATCCTTAACTGCTTATCGTGGATATAAATGATTTTGCTCCTTTTCTTTTTTAACCTTACTAACTTTGTGTGTGGATGATTTCCTACCTTTACTCTATGGTTGCCTTCAGCAATGAACTTTTTCATTTTGTAACTTTCACCTTTCTAGTTATGGCCTTTTCTTTTTCACTTAGAGAAGTTCCTTTGACATTTGTTGTAAAATAGTTTGGTGATGCTGAACTCTTTTAGCTTTTGCTTGTCTGTAAACTTTTTGATCTCTCCATCAAATCTGAACGAGAGCCTTGCTGGGTAGAGTATTCTTGGTTGAAGGTTTTCCCCTTTCATCACTTTAAATATAGCCTGCTACTCCCTTCTGGCCTGCAGAGTTTCTGCTGAAAAGTCAGCTGATAGCCTTGTAGGAGTTCTCTTGTATGTTATTTGTTGCTTTTCAAGGTATTTTTAAAAATTTATTTATTTAATTTATTTATTTTTGGCTTCTTTGGGTCTTTGTTGCTGCACGTGGGCTTTCTCTAGTTGCGGTGAGCAGGGGCTACTCTTCGTTTCAGTGTGGTGGCTTTTCTTGTTGCAGAGCATGGGTTCTAGGCACCCAGGCTTCAGGAGTTGTGGCTCGCGGGCTCTGGAGTGCAGGCTCAGTAGTTGTGGCGTATGGGCTTAGTTGCTCCGCGGCATGTGGGATCTTCCCAGACCATAGCTCAAACCCGTGTCCCCTGCCTTGGCAGATGGTTTCTTAACCACTGCGCCACCAGGGAAGCCCCCCTTGTTGCTTTTAATATTCTCTCTTTATCTTTAATATTAGCCCTTAGAACTAGAGTGTGTCTTGTAGCATGGGACTTCTCTGTGCTTCCTGGACTTGACTGTCTGTTTCCCTTCCCAGGTTAGGGAAGCTTTCAGCTATTATGTCTTCATATGTTATCAGCTCCTTTCTCTCTCTCTTATCCTTCTGTAACGCTTATAATGCGAGTATTAGTGCACCTGATGTTGTCCTAGAGATCTCTTAAAGTGTCCTCATTTCTTTTGATTTCTCTTTAATTCGTTCAGCATCAGTGATTTCCACTACCCTGTCTTCTAGCTCACTGATCCATTCCTCTGTATCATTTAGTCTACTTTTAATTCCTTCTAGTGTATTTTTCATTTGTTATTGTATTCTTTATTTCCATCTTCTTGGTCTTTATATTTTCTAACTCTTCATTAAAAACTTCTAACTTCTCATTCTGTGAATCCATTCTTCTCCCGAGTTCTTTGATCATCTTTATGATCACTACCCTGAACTCCTTCTCCAGTAGATTGCCTATCTCCACTTCACTTAGTTGTTCTTCTGGGGTTTTATCTTGTACCTTTATCTGGAACATGTTCCTCTGTTGCCTCATTTTGCCTAAGTTGCTATTTTTATTTTTATGTATCTGGTATGTTGATTGTATTTCCCAACTTTGGAGAAGTGGCCTTTTGTTGGAAACGCCCTATGTGTCCCAGCAGTATGTCCTACCTGAGCTATATGCTCTAGGGGTTCCCCCTATGAGGACTGCATGGGTCTTTCTGTTGTGGTGGGCTCTCTATGTGGGCAGTCTGGTATGCTTGGTTGGCCCCTGGGCCAGTTGGTTGCCTTGTGCAGAGGCTGCCAGCTGCTGGTTGGCTGGTCACGAGGTGGCTAACTGCATAACCACAGGGACCCCTGGGGCTTATACTGGCTCAGTGGTGGGGAGAGTCAGGGTCTAGAAGACTCCAGGGCTGTTGCCTGCCCACTGGTGGGTGAAGCCAGGTCCTGGGTTAGTGCTGGTCTACTGGCGGACAGAGCCAGGTCCTGGTTGCAGAGCCCAGGGTCCCAGAGCTTGTGTTGGATTGCTGGGGGGGGGGGGTTTGGGGGGGCAGTTCCTGATACAGTTGAGTATGGGGTCTGAGGTGTCCTGAAGCTTGTGTTGGCCTGCTAGTGGGGAGGGCTGTGGCCCAGCTGGTCCCAGCACAGGGTCTGGCCTGCTAATGAGCAGGCTGGGTCCATAAGTTGCAGGACTAGTTTTCTTTCTTTTTTTTTTTAAATAATTTTTTAAAAATTAATTAATTAATTAATTTGGTTGCGCCAGGTCTTAGTTGAGGCTCACAGGCTCCTTCGTTGAGGCTCACCAGCTTGTTAGTTGCGGCAGGCGGGCTTCCTTAGTTGCGGCTTGCCAGCTCCTTAGTTGCAGCAGGAAGGCTTCCTTAGTTGTGGCATGCGAATTCTTAATTGCAGCATGCATGTGGGATCTAGTTCCCTGACCAGGGATCGAACCCGGGCCCCCTGCATTGGAAGCGCAGAGTCTTAACCACTGCGCCACCAGGGAAGTCCCAGGACTAGTTTTCTTGAGTCTCATGTCTGTCTCCTGGTGGGAGAAGCTGGTCCAGAGGCTAGAGCAGGCTCCCTGAAGGGCAGGGCCAGGGTGGGGCTGTGTCCCTGCCCAGTTAGTTGCTTGGCCTGATGTGTCCCAGCACTGGCACCTACAAGCTGTTGGGTTGGGGCCATGTCTTGGTGCTAACGAGCTAGAGGTAGGATTCCACAATGGTGCTTGCCAGCACCAGGATCCACATGGTAGAAGGAGCTCCTAAAAATGGCTGCTGCCAGTGTCTGTGTTCCCAGGTGAACTCCAGTTGCCTCTTGCCTCTCCGGGAAGCTCTCTAAGATCAGCAAGTAGGTCTGGCCTAGGCTCCTCTCAAATTACAGCTTCTGTCCTGGGTCTCGGTAGATTTTGTGTGTGCCCTTTAAGAATGAAATCTCTATTTCCTGCAGCCCTCTGGGATTCCCAAAAGTAATCTCCAGTGGTCTTCAAAGCCAAATGTTCTGGGAGCTCATCTTCCCAGTGCAGGCCCCCCAGGCTGGGGAGCCTATGTGGGACTCAAGACTTCTCACGCCTTGGGCAGAACCTTTGCAAAGTAATTGTTCTCGTTTGTGGGTCACCCACTGGGGGATATGGGACTTGACTATATTGCAAGTCTGCCCCTCCTAGCCATCTTGTTGTGGTTCATTCTTTATGTCTTTAGTTGTAGAAGATCTTTTTTGGTAGGGTCCTATCTTTTTCATCGATGGCTGTTCTGCAGATGGTTGTGATTTTGGTGTGCCCATGAGAGGAGGTGAGCTCAGAGTCTTTCTACTCTGCCATCTGGGCCATCTCCCTTCCTTAAACCTTTTATATAAGTAAGGAGAAACCCCTTCCTATGCACCTCGTAACAGGATACACAGCAGGGTCTCACCATTTTGCAAATCTGGCCTGCCCCTGGGGCCAAGGCACTGCTGCTCTGTGACTCTGAGTGGGGGAGGGGGTAATGAGGCCTCTACAAGAATTGGGGTTTGCTTTATAGGTGGCGTGAGCCAGATTCCTTATGGAGGAGCCTGGGATGAGAGGCCTTTGGCGCCCAGGGCACCCCCCCCAATACAGTATTAATGTAGTCACCATACGGTACATTACATCCCTATGACTTACTTATTTTATAACTGGAAGTTTGTACCTTCTGACCATCTTCACTCATTTGTTCTACTGAAGACCGTTGTTTTTTTGGTAAATGAGATGTATTTACTGTACAGATACTTAAATAATTGATTTTCTTTTTTTTTTTTTTTTTTTGGCCACACCGTGCAGCTTCCGGGATCTCAGTTGCCTGACCAGGGGACTGAACCCTGGCCATGGCATTGAAAGCTCGGAATCCCAGCCATTAGGCCACCGGGGAACTCCCTAATTGAAATATTATTAATGCTTACAGTAGAGAAGTTCACAATCTCTGCAATAATAAAACAGTATCTTCTAAAACAGTCTGAAGATCATTGAGAGAAATTTGTGTAACTTTCATTCTGACAAATTAAAATTTCCAGATGATAACTAAGCATGAGATTTTAGGAGAAATTCCATCAAAAAAGAAAGAGCATGTGAAATGGTTATTCAAGGAGCCGAAGGAAAAAAGGGACCTAGATAAAAATGAATTAGTCTGTGGTCAAACTGATGACAAATTCAGTATCATGAAATCGAGGACCAAGTTGTGAATTTTGAACATTATGTCTTAGAGGATATACATGTGAAATACGAAGTTATGGAGGGAAATTTACATACTTAAAACATTTTGATATGAAAATGGTCATATTGCACTGGATTGTGGGAAAGGAGAGCACAAAAAGATGTATTTGCAGATTTTTAAAAGACATCAGTTGAGTGTCAAAAATTTGAAAATACAGTATTCGGGAATAAATTGTGTGGATTTGGGGATCTGTACAAGGTGAATTTTTCTGTATTTAGTGATTTTATCAGTTGACCGTATTGGTAAACAATGAGTTTTCAGGGTGCATTCTCATACCTTTGAAGTGAGGAATAAGTTTATGGTGAAGTCTTTCATTAAACTGAAGAAGGGATAGATAAGTAGAAAGTTATTTAGAGAGGGGAAGTCATTAATCCATTTTGTTTGTGGGAAGTTTGTGTATTGTAGATTTCCAAGGGAGCAAAGTGGATATCCCTTCAATTTCAGAACTATTTTTAATGTAGCTCTCTGTGTACTAACATTATAGATCTGATTCAAAATAGTAAGTGTTTGAAAATTAGACAAAACAATTTGTTTGACCTACAAATCTTTGATTATGGTACCAGCCAAGATCTCTAGTTTAGAGATATACCTGTGCAACAGTCAGCATTTCTGTTACAAGTCTGGCACCTATTTTTCTAAAGCAAAGGAATGAAACACTGTGTAAAACTTTGTTTTTAAGTTATATAAATGATTCTGGGCTACAGAACTATGTATTGCTCTCTGATAGTTATTAAAAGTAATTGGTATTTCAAGCAATCAGACCAACATAGTTCTATGATTATGTCACTTCTGATATTTTTATCCTCAGGGTATTAAACTTGTAGCTTTTAGTCTTAACATTCAGCAATAAAAAAGTTTTACTTTAATATTTTCTAGGTGCCCAAGGTGCTAATGAAATGCAGTCTAAAAAAGCCTCAACCCTACCATGTTCTGACTCACATGAAGAAGTGCTGAACACTCCCTCATCTAGTTTTTTGTCCAAGAGTGGGACATCCTTTGTTGAAGACAGTGAGTAGTAATACATTGAGTTCTTGAGACTCTTGCTGTGAGTTGGAGACAGTAGTTCTTGCAGCAGTTGCTATTAGCCTTTTTACTTTTGTTGCTCTACAATTAATGCGATTCATTTTGGTTTTACGTGACCTCATTTGTAAATGTTTGCTATTAATTATGAACTCGGATTTCTTCATAAGATGGTCTTTGGTCACATGTTTTGCATCCGCTATTTTATTTAAATCGTCTCCTCTCAAACAGAGACTTTAGGACAATAAGAGTCTGTTATGTTAGACTGATTAGATATCAGTTGGTGGTCTTCAAATTATAATAACTTGAAAAATATTCTCATTTTGTACTGTCTCTGAGGTTTTCATGTGGTTAGTATTATATAAAGTCATTGTTAATGGCTAACTATTTTTATAACATGTGGATGAACCATAATTTATACAGCTATTCTTCAAGCCATTTAGGTTTTTAGTAATTTTTCATTATTTTTAAATAACTTTTTAGGAAGCATTTTTATGATAATAACATTAAAATTACATTCTTCCTGATTTAATTAGGTCCCTACTTGTTTACTGAGGATGAGTCCCTATTTTCATTGTTTTTTTGGTGTGTTTTTTTTTTTTTTTTAATCAAGTTTAAAATAGATTCCTAAGTATTTTGTGTGAACATGTTTGTATAGGGTATGTGTATATATAAAATGATACAGGATATATATATATATATATATATATATATATATATATATAAAATGGTTTATTTCTTAGAGTTCATCTTAATGTCCACTTTGATTTGTCCAACTAGCGGAAATTCCTTCTGTGGATATGATTCCAAATGCTAGGAAGTTAGGGGAGCCTATCCGATCAGCTATTCCTTTACATCCACCTTACCATCCTTCAGAGCCTCGAGCTCCCTGCCCCATAGGAAAAGAATACTTGCGTTCAAGTCACTGCTCCCATACCATGAATTCTACTGGAGAAGGCACAGCATTTTCTGTGGTAAGTGGAAAAGCTTGCTTTCAACTGGTCAAAAGTCTATAGATTTAAAAAGGTCTCTGCTAGAATTGTAGTCAAGGATACTGCACTAATCAGAGCACTGTACTTCTTAAAATTTACCTCTGCATATACCTGTATATTCTTACCCTAGGAAGATAGGGACAGGATGACTATGTAGAAGGGGAAATAGTAAGAGCCAACACATACTGAATGTTTATTTTGTGCCAGGCACAGTTCTCCCTAATTTGCAGGTATCGAATAAATTTCTTCTTACAGCACAGCTCTGGAGTAGGTACTATTTATATTTCCCATGGGGAAGCTGAAATAGAGAGTTTAAGAATCTTGTCTGAGGTCACACAGCAATTGTAGAATTAGGATTAGAATTCAAGCATTCTAGTTTCAGAACCCATATTGTATGTCTCTAATTAAGTAATTGAAATGTTTTAACATATAGGAAAGTGTCAGAAATAATCTTTCATCCATATTCCTATTATCCAGCATGAACTACTGTTAACTTTTGGCCTATTAGCTTCTGCTCTTTTCTTCTTTGAAAATAAAATCCTTTTTTATACAGTCATCCTGTTCCTATCTTTCTAGCAACAAGAACACTCAGGTATATGCCAAGGGTAAATTTATAAATGATACGCTCTCATTATTAAAAATTCACATGGTGCCGAAAAAGTAATTAGCATTAGGTGACCATAATTCTAAACATTCTGTGCATCTATTTAGATAGGAGGGTAGATGGATAAAAAGAGAAAAAAGGGATCATAGGATAATGGTTACCTTTGGGGAAGGCTTGCAGGGATGGTGGAAGGCCTTCTGAGTTGCTGGTAATATTCTTTTTCTCTACCTGGGTTGCAGTTAAGTGGGAATATTCTTTTTCAAATAATTCTTGAGCAGGACACTAACTTCAGTTTTAAACGTTTTTTAAAAATGTGATTATATTATAGTTGTTATTTACTAAAAAGTATTACATTTAATTTTACTTTAATAGAAGAAGAAAAAGATACTGAAGTGAAATTAAAGAGTTGTTAAACATCAAATGTTTCTTTACCACAAGAAATATTTTCCATAAGATTCCCTCCAAAGTTAAGAAATAAATTCTTTAAAATGTTGAGTTTATATTCATATTTTGGAGCTTTTGTCTTTTGTTTCAGTTTTGGACAGTTTCTGTTGACTTCTTGATATGAAAGATAATGACTTTAATACTTTCCACTTGTGGTTTGATCATTTTTTCATTGTCCACATGTAGCCATAACCCCTAAATTTTTATATTTGAGAACACCTCCCTTGCATTTATATTTGTTTTTGTTTTTTGGTTTTCTTTTTATTTAATTAATTAATTTATTTTTGGCTGTGTTGGGTCTTCGTTTCTGTGCGAGGGCTTTCTCTAGTTGCGGCAAGCAGGGGCCACTCTTCATCGCAGTGCGCAGGCCTCTCACTGTCGTGGCCTTTCTTGTTGCGGAGCACAGGCTCCAGACGCGCAGGCTCAGTAGTTGTGGCTCACGGGCCTAGTTGCTCCACAGCATGTGGGATCTTCCCAGACCAGGGCTCGAACCCGTGTCCCCTGCATTAGCAGGCAGATTCTCAACCGCTGCGCCACCAGGGAAGCCCTGCATTTATATTTGAATGCAATCCTGAGCCATACTTTTTCTTTGAGTACAAGTTTATAGACATTGCTCCATCCTTTGGCATTGGGGATCAATAGAGTGTTTTGACAAATGTGTTTTTAAAAAAAGCAAAACATGGAGAATGAAGGGACCTAGCTTTGTGTCACAGGTCCTCCCTTCCCATCACACCCAAAATGTTCTTCTTTTTGTTTCTTCCTTATATCTCTTTCAAATCAACTCTCCTCTGTTTTTAATAGGAACCCGATAATAGAGTTTTCTTAACTTCCAAGTTGTCTAAAGACGGCAAACAGGAAATGTATCCAGTTCAGGTCCAAGGCCCTAGGACAAGGAAGCTTCGCAAAGGAAAAAGGTAACATTACTGTAGGCTTCAATGTTTACAGTCTGTCTGCAAAGGGATTTGAAGAGTTAAGGGTATACTCTCCAAATTTTGCTGTGAAGACCAGTATGAAATATTTGGTAAAACGTATTACAGTAGTTTTGAACTAAGTAATGTACATACACTTGTCTACTTAAATGTGTCACAAGGTCACTTTTATTACAGATATGAAAACAGAGCTGCAGTCTCATCCTGGGATTCACCTTTCTCCCAGAGGGCAGGAAAGAGGTTAACAGAACAAGAATTACATGCAGTATCAGAGAAACTATCTCAGCGCCTCTCTGAACTAGATTGGGCAAGTCTTGTTTTTTAATCTGTATTGAGATTGCCATAGTTGGTGAGCATTTAAGTGATTTTCCAATTGAAGGTGAGAGCTAAGCTAAGGTATTAGGAAGTAAATTGTGTCTTACTTACTGTGAAAATCTTCCATAAGTCAAGCAGGTAGGACATAGGATGAGAAATTATATCCTAGCCTTTTATTATGTAACCAAATTTGGTATAGATTTATCCAAATTTTTATCGAATTCTATCCATCTATTTATTTATTTGGCTGCATCAGGTCTTAGTTGCAGCATGCGGGATCTTTTATTGAGGTGCACGGGCTCTTCATTGCGGCGCGCGGTCTTCTCTAGTTGTGGTGTGTGGGCTCAGTAGTCGCAGCCTGTGGGCTCTCTAGTTGTGGCGTGCAGGCTCCAAAGTGCACAGGCCTCAGTAGTTGCGGCGCGTGGGCTGCAGAGCGCACAGGCTCAGTATTTGTGGTACGCAGGCTCTAGAGTGCGCGGGCTCAGTAGTTGCTGTGTGCAGGCTTAGTTGTCCTGTGGCATGTGGGATCTTAGTTCCCCAACCAGGGATTGAACCCACGTCCCCTGTATTGGAAGGCGGATTCTTAACCACTGGACCACCAGGGAAGTCCCAGATTTTTATTGAATTCTGATGAAAACTAAATAATTTAATGTAAATGATTATATTAAGCCGTATATCTTTAGATACATCTGTATTGTTTCCCTTTGTCACTAAAGACACATTTGGTATAAAATTAGATGGATCTCTGATTTTCACAAAATAAAATACTGTAGTTTGGGGGTATCATTGAATAAATATATTAAATCCCTATGTGACTTACTCTTAAGTTTATTGAAACTGAATAGTCCATGGCATTGATATATATATATATCCTTTAGAAACTATGCATAAGCATCTGAAAATTTGTGTCTAAACTTGGGCTTAATTATCTGAGAAAACTTTTAAAAGGTTATATCTGTCTAATCCTTCCAACTTGCATTCTGCTGAAGTCAATGAAAGATGTTAAAAAGAATTTTCTTGATAGATGTTAAAAAGTGCCCTGGGTGATCGAATTAAAGAAAAGACCGGCTTTGAAGAGGAGGATATTGGAAATGAAGAGGTGGAAAGTGGAAATGATGAGACACTGTCTCAGCATAGTGACAGCATCGTGGAGTATGGGCCGAAGAAGCAAAGGCCAGGTACCTATCTTAGGCCAGGTTAAGGACGTCCCCAGAAACCACTTAGCCACTCTGATCTAATGACTGGCTTTCTTTTTTAAATATTTCAGAAATATGTGAAAGCATCAAAAATAATATCAAATACCTGTATCTCCATCTAGAAGTAGCAGATACTAAGTTATATTTGCTTTACACCTTTTGTGTTTAAGAAATAGTTAAAATCTCTTCTCTCCTCCCCACATTCTTTTTCTTTCCCTCAAAGGAATTACTCTCTCAAAGTTGGTATTTTTTCTTCATATCTGTTTTTATTCATTTTTAATTTTTATTTTTTCCAGTTTTATTGAGATATAATTAACATACAAAATTGTATCATTTAAGGTGTACAACATAATGATTTGATATATGTGTATATTGCAGAATGATTACCACAGTAAGTTTAGTTAACATCTATTCACATACTTTCAGTTTTTTTATGTGATGATAACTTTTAAGATCTAATCTCTGAGCAACTTTCAAATACACAATACAGTATTGTAGTCACCATACTGTACATTATATTCTGAGAACTTATAACTGTAAGTTCTACCTTTTGAACAACTTAACACATTTCACCCATCCTTCATATCCCCTACCTCTGGCAACCACCAGTCTGTTCTTCTCTGTATTTTATGCATTTGATTTTTTTAAATTCCACATATAAGTAATATCATAGAGTATTTGTCTTTGTCTGACTCATTTCGCTTAGCATAATGCCCTCAAGGACCATTCATGTTGTGCAAATGGCAGAAATTCCTTCTTTTTTATGGCAGAATAATATTCCATTGTGTACATATCACATTTTCTTTATCCATTGACTGAACACTTCGTTGTTCGCATGTCTTTGCTGTTGTAAATAATGGTTCAGTGAACATGGAGATGCAGCTACCTTTTTGAGGTAGTGATTTCATTTCTTTTCTGGATATATACCCAGAAGTGGAATTGCTGGATCATATGGTAGTTTTATTTTTAATTCTTTCAGGAACCTCCATATTGTTTTCCATAATGGCTGCACCATTTACATTCCCACCAAGGATTTGCAAGGGTTACCTTTTCTCTACATCCTTTCCAACACTTGTTACTTCTTGCTTTTTTTGAGGATAGCCATTCCCATAGGTATGAGTTGATATCTAATTGTGGTTTTGATTTGCATTTCCCTAATCATTAGTGATGTTGAGCACCTTTTCACGTACCTGTTGGCCTTTGTATGTCATCTTTGGAAAAATGTTCAGTTCCTCTGCCTATTTTTTTTTTTTTTTTTTTTTAGAAATTCACGTTCTTTTATTTATTTATTTATTTTTTAATTTATGACTGTGTTGAGTCTTCGTTTCTGTGTGAGGGCTTTCTCTAGTTGCAGCAAGTGGGGACCACTCTTCATCGCGGTGCGTGGGCCTCTCTTGTTGCGGAGCACAGGCTCCAGACGCGCAGGCTCAGTAATTGTGGCTCACGGGCCCAGTTGCTCCGTGGCATGTGGGATCTTCCCAGACCAGGGCTCGAACCCGTGTCCCCTGCATTGGCAGGCAGATTCTCAACCACTGCGCCACCAGGGAAGCCCCCTCTGCCTATTTTTTAATTGGATTTTTTTTTTTTTTTTGCTGTTGAGTTAATACTTTGAATATTAACCCCTTATCAGATACCTGATTTGCAACTATATTCTCCTATTTGGTAGATTGCCTTTTCATTTTGTTGGTGGTTTTCTTTGCTTTGCGGAAGTTTATTAGTTTTAATAGCCCCACCTCTTTATTTTTGCTTTTGTTGCCTTTACTTTTGGTGTCAGATGCAAAAAATCATTGCCAAGGCCAATGTCAACCAGGTTAGTGCCTTTTTACTTACTTTTATTTCTTCTAGGAGTTTATGGCTTCAGGTCTTATGCTCAAGTCTCTTAATTCATTTTGAGTTGATCTTTGTGTTTGGTGTAAGATAGGAGTCCAGCTTCATTATTTTGCATGTGGCTGTCCAGTTTTCCCAACACCATTTATTAAATAAGAGGCTGTCCTTTCCCCACTGTATATTCTTGGCTCCTGTATCATAAATTAATTGACCATATATTCATGGGTTTGTTTTTAGGCTCTCTGTTATGTTACATTAAGCTTTATGTCTGTTTTTTGCCAGTATATTGTTTTGATTACTGTAGCTTTGTAATATAGTTTGAAATCAGGAAGTGTGATGGCCTCTAGCTTTGTTCTTTTTTCTCAGGATTGTTTTGGCTATTTGGGGTGTTTTGTGGTTCCAAACAAATTATATGATTGTTTGTTCTATTTCTGTGAAAAATACCATTGGAATTTTCATAGGGTTTGCATGGAGTTTGTAGATCTCATTGAGGAGTATGCACATTTTAACAGTTTTAATTCCAATCCATGAACACAGATCATCTTTCCATTTATTTGTGTCTTCTTTAATTTCTTTCATCAGTGTCTTATAGTTTTCAGTGTACAGGTCTTTCACCTCCTTGGTTAAATTTATTCCTAGGTATATTATTCTCTTTGAAGCAATTGTAAATGGGAGTTTTCCTTAATTTCTCTCTTTTTATTTTTTTAAAGAGGAGAAAACAAAAGTTTAGTAACACATATATATAGGAGAGACCTAGGAAAACTGAGTAACCCCTATTTCTCTGATAGTTTGTTATTAATGTATAGAATTACAACTATTTTTGTACAGTTGACCCTTGAACAATGTGGATTTGAACTGTGCAGGTCCACTTATACATAGATTTTTTTCAATAAATACGTACTATACTACTACATCATCAGTGCCGGTTGAATCCATGGATGCAGAACTGTGGATATGGAGCACTATCTGTAAAGTTATACTCGGATTTTTGGCTGCATGGAGTCAGTGCCATAAGGAACAACTGTATATTGATTTTGTAACCTGCAGTTTTACTAAATTCGTTTATTAGTTCTAACAGTTTTGGTGGCTTCTTTAGGGTTTTTTATATATAATATGATGTCATCTGTAAAGAGTTGTATTTCTTCATTTCTGATCTGGATGTCTTTTCTTTTTCTTGCCTAATTGCTCTGTCTAGGACTTGTAGTACTATGTTGAATAAAAGCAGGCATCCTTGTCTTGTTCCTGATCTTAGAGGAACTACTTTCAGCTTTTCACTGTTGAATATGTTAGCTATGGACTTGTCATATATGGCGTTTATTATGTTGAAGTACACTCCTTCTATACCCAGTTTGTTGAAAGTTTTTAAAATGGATGTTGAATTTTGTTAAATGCTTTTTATTTATTGAGATGATAATATGATTTTTATCTTTTGTTAATGTGGTGTACACAGTGACGGATTTGTGAATGCTGAACCATCCTTGCATTTCTGGAATAAATCCCACTTGATCATGGTGCATGATACTTGTAGTGTACTGTTGAATTCATTTGCTAATATTTTGTTGAGGATTTTTGCATCTATGTTCATCAGGAATATTGGTCTGTAATTTTTTGTGGCGTCTTGTCTGGTTTTGGTTTTAGGGTAATGTTGGCCTTGTAAAATGAGTTTGGAAGTGTTCCTTCTTCTGTGTTTTGGAAAGGTTTGAGAAGGATTGGTATTAATTCTTTAAATATTTGGTAGAATTCACCAGTGAAGCCATCTGGTCCTTGACTTTTTAAAATTATTTTTATTTAATGTTGGAGTATAGTTGATTAACAATGTTTCATTAGTTTCAGGTGTACAGCAAAGTGATTCAGTTATACGTATATCCATTCTTTTTCAGATTCTTTTCCCATATAGGTTATTACAGAATATTGAGTAGAGTTCCCTGTGCTGTACAGTAGGTCCCTGTTGGTTATGTATTTTAAATAAAGCAGTGTGTACATGTCAATCCCAAACTCCCAATCTATCCCTCCCCTCAGCCCTTCCCCCTGGTAACCATAAATTTGTTCTGTGAGTCTGTGACTCTGTGTTTCTGTTTTGTAAATAAGTTCATTTGTATCTTTTTTTTTTTTTTTTTAGATTTCACATATAAGCGACATCATATGCTATTTGTCTTTCTCTGTCTGACTGACTTCACTTAGCATGATAATCTCCAGGTCCGTCCATGTTGCTGCAAATGGCATTATTTCATTCTTTCTAATGGCTGAGTAATATTCCATTGTATATATGTACCACATCTTTATCCATTCATCTGTTGATGGACATTTAGGTTGCTTCCATGTCTTGACTATTGTAAATAGCACTGCAGTGAACATTGCAGTGCATATATCCTTTCAAACCCTTGTTTTTCTCCAGATATATTCCCAGGAGTGGGATTGCTGGATCATATGGGTTTTAGTTTCTTAAGGAACCTCCATACTGTTCTCCATAGTGTTTGTACCAATTTACTTCCCCACCAACAGTGTAGGAGAGTTCCCTTTTCTCCACACCCTCTCCAGCATTTATTGTTTGTAGACTTTGATGATGGCCTGGTGTGTGGTGATATTTCATTGTAGTTTTGATTTGCATTTCTCTAATAATTAGCGATGTTGAGCATCTTTTCATGTGTCTCTTGGCCATCTGTATGTCTTCTTTGGAGAAATGTCTGTTTAGGTCTTTTGCCCATTTTTTGATTGGGTTGTTCTGTTTTTGTTTTTGTTTTTTTGATACTGAGCCGCATGAGCTGCTTGTGAATTTTGGAGATTAATCCCTTATCGGTCACATTGTTTGCAAATATTTTCTTGCATTCTGTGGGTTGTGCTTTCGTTTTGTGTATGGTTTCCTTTGCTGTGCAAAGCTTTTGAGTTTAATTAGGTCCCATTCATTTATATTTTTTATTTCCATTACTCTAGGAGATGGATTGAAAAAGATATTGCTGTGATTTATGTCAGAGTGTTCTGCCTATGTTTTCTTATAAGAGTTCTATATCTGGTCCATCTGGTTAATCTATTTTGAGTTTATTTTTGTGTATGGTGTTAGAGAATGTTCTAATTTCATTTTTTTATCTTTTTTTTTTTTTAAAGGACCAGGTTTGGGTTTAGGGTTTGGGTTTTTTAAATTAATTAATTAATTTATTTATTTATTTATGGCTGTGTTGGGTCTTCGTTTCTGTGCGAGGGCTTTCTCTAGTTGCGGCAAGTGGAGGCCACTCTTCATCGCGGTGCGCGGGCCTCTCACTATCACGGCCTCTCTTGTTGTGGAGCACAGGCTCCAGACGCGCAGGCTCGTTAGTTGCGGCTCATGGGCTTAGTTGCTCCACAGCATGTGGGATCTTCCCAGACCAGGGCTCAAACCTGTGTACCCTGCATTAGCAGGCAGATTCTCAACCACTGTGCCACCAGGGAAGCCCCTAATTTCATTTTTTTTTACATGTAGCTGTCCAGTTTTCCCAGCACCATTTATTGAAGAGACTGTCTTTCCTCCATTGTATAGTATTGCCTCCTTTGTTGTAGATTAATTAACCATAGGTGCATGGGTTTATTTCTGGGCTTTCTATCGTGTTCCATTGAGCTATATGTCTGTTTTTGTGCCAGTACCATACTGTTGTGATGACTGTAGCTTTGTATCAGTAGTATAGTCTGAAGTCAGGGAGCCTGATTCCTCCAGCTCCATTGTTCTTTCTCAAGATTGCTTTGGCTATCCAGGGTCTTTTGTGTCTCCATACAGATTTTAAGATTTTTTTTGTTCTAGTTCTGTGAAAAATGCCATTGTCAATTTGGTAGGGATTGCATTGAATCTAGATTGCCTTGGCTAGTACAGTCATTTTGACAATATTGGTTCTTCCAATCCAAGAACATGGTATATCTTTCCATCTGTTTGTATCATCTTTGGTTTCCTTCATCAGCATCTTATGGTTTTCCGAGTTACAGGTCTTTTGCCTCCTTAGGTAGATTTATTCCTAGGTATTTTATTCTTTTTGATGCAATGGTAAATGGAGATTGTTTCCTTAATTTCTCTTTCTGATCTTGTTAGTGTACAGAAATGCAACAGATTTCTGTGTATTAATTTTGTATCCTGCAACTTTACCGAATTCATTGATGAGCTCTAGTAGTTTTCTGGTGACACCGTTAGGATTTCTGTGTACAGTATCATGTCATCTGCAAACAGTGACAGTTTTACTTCTTCTTTTCCAATTTGGATTCCTTTTATTTCTTCTCTGATTGCTGTGGCTAGGACTTCCCAAAACTATGTTGAGTAAAAGTGGCGAGAGTGGACATCCTTTTCTTGTTCCTGATCTTAGAGGAAATGCTTTCAGCTTTTCATTGTTGAGTATGATGTTAGCTGTAGATTTCTCATATATGGCCTTTATTATGTTGAGGTATGTTCCCTCTCTGCCCACTTTCTGGAGAGTTTTTTATCATAAATAGCTGTTGAATTTTGTCAGAAGCTTTTTCTGCATCTATTGAGATGATCATAGGATTTTTATTCTTCAATTTGTTGATGTGGTGTATCACACTGACTGATTTGCAGTTATTGAAAAATCCTTGCATTCCTGAGATAAAATTCCACTTGATCATGGTGTATGATCCTTTTAATGTATTGTTGGATTCAGTTTGCTAGTATTTTGTTGAGGAGTTTTGCATCTGTGTTCATTGGTGATATTGGCCTGTAATTTTCTTTTTTTTGTGGTATCTTTGTCTGGTTTTGGTATCAGGGTGATCGTGGCCTCATAGAATGAGTTTGGGACTGTTCTTTCCTCTGCAATTTTTTTGGAATAGTTTCAGAAGGATAGGTGTTAACTCTTCTCTAAATGTTTGATAGAATTCACCTGTGAAGCCATCTGATCCTCGACTTTTGTTTGTTGGGAGTTTTTAAATCACAGTTTCAATTTCAGTACTTGTGATTGGTCTGTTCATATTTTCTATTTCTTCCTGGTTCAGTCTTGGGAGATTTTACCTTTCTAAGAATTTGTCCATTTCTTCCAGGTTGTCCATTTTATTGGCATCTAGTTTGTAGCAGTCTCTTATAAGATCCGTTGTATTTCTGTGGTGTCTGTTGTAAGTTCTCCTTTTTCATTTCTAATTTTACTTATTTGAGCCCCCTTCCTGTTTTTCTTGATGAGTCTGGCTAAAGGTTTTTATCATTTTTGTTTATCTTTTCAAAGAACCAGATTTTAGTTTCATTGATCTTCTCTATTGTTTTCTTTGTTTCTATTTCATTTATTTCTTCTCTGATCTTTATGATTTCTTTCCTTCTACTGAATTTCGGTTTTGTTTGTTCTTCTTTCTCTAGTTGCTTTAGGTGTAAGGTTAGGTGTTTATTTCTGATTTTTCTTGTTTCCTAAGGTAAGATTGTATCACTATAAACTTCCCTCTTAGAACTGTTTTGCTGCATCCCATAGATTTTGGATCATCATGCTTTCATTTTCATTTGTCTCTAGGTATTTTTTGAGTTCCTCTTTGATTTCTTCAGTGATCCATTGGTTGTTTAGTAGCATATTGTTTAGCCTCCACGTGTTTGTGTTTTTTACAGTTTTTTTCTTGTAGTTGATTTCTAATCTCAGCATTGTGGTTGGAAAAGATGCTTGATATGGTTTCAGTTTTCTTAAATTTACCAAGGTTTGCATTGTGATCCAGCATGTGATCAATCCTGGAGAATATTCTATGTGCACTTGAGAAGAATGTATATTCTGTTGATTTTGAATGGAATGCTCTATAAGTATCAAGTCTATTTGGTTTAATGTGTCCTTTAAGGCCTGTGTTTCCTTATTTATTTTCTATCTGGATAATCCATCCATTGATGAAAGTGGGGTGTTAAAGTCCCCTACTATTATCATGTTACTGTTGATTTCTCTTTTTATGGCTCTATTTATTTACCTTATATGTTAAGGTGCTGCTATGTTGGGTGCATATATACAGTTGTTATATCTTTTTCTTGGATTGATCCCTTGACCATTATGTAGTGTACTTCTTTGTCTCTTACAGCAGTCTTTATTAAAGTCTATTTTGTCTGATATGGGTATTGCTACTCCAGCTTTCTTTTGATTTCCATTTGCATGGAAAACCTTTTTCCATCCACTCACTTTCATTCAGTATGTGTCAGTAGATCTGAAGTGGGTCTCTTGTAGACAGCATATATATGGGTCTTGTTTTTGTATCCATTCAGCCAGTCTGTGTCTTTTGGTTGGAGCACTTAATCCATTTATGTTTAAGGTAATTATTGATATGTATGTTCCTATTGCCCTTTTGTTAATTATTTTGGATTTCCTTTTGTAGGTCTGTTTTCTTCCCTTCCTCTTTTGTTCTCTTCTTTTGTGATTTGATGCCTAACTTTAGTGTTGTCTTTGGATTCCTTTTTCTTTTGTGTGTGTGTATTTTTGTAGATTTTCAGTTTGTGGTTAACCGTGAGGTTTTGATATAGCAGTCTATATATAAACAAGATTGTTTAAATTTGCTGGTTTTTTAATTTCAAATGCAATTCCAATATCCTGCATTTTTGCTCTCTTCTCACAATTGCTGGATTTGATATTTGCATGCAGATGATTTCCTGCCTTTACTGTATGTTTGCCTAATGGTGAGCTTTTCCATTTGTATTCTTCTTGTTTCTAGTTGTGGCCTTTTCTTTTCTGCCTAGAGAAGTTCTTTAGCATTTGTTGCAAAGCTGGTTTGGTGGTCCTGAATTTTCTTACCTTTTGCTTGTCTGTAAAGCTTTGATTTCTCCATTGAATCTGAATGAGAGCCTTACTGGATAAAGTATTCTTGGTTGTAGGTTCTTCCCTTTGATCACTTTATTAATTTATTTATTTTAATACATCTTTATTGGAGTATAATCGCTTTACAATACCATGTTAGTTTCTGTTGCACAACAAAGCGAATCAGCCATATGCATACACGTGTCCCCATATCCCCTCCCTCTTGAGCCTCCCCTCCCATCCTCCCTATGCCACCCCTCTAGGTCATTGCAAAGCACTGAGCCGATCTCCCTGTGCTATGCTGCTGCTTCCCACCAGCCAACTATTTTACATTCGCTAGTGTATATACGTCGATGCTACTATCACTTCTCCCCAGCTTCACCCTCCCACCCCATGTCATCAGGTCCATTCTCTGTCTACCTCTTTATTCCTGCCCTGCAACTAGGTTCATCAGTACCTTTTTTTAAGATTCCATATATATGCGTTAGCATACGGTATTTGTTTTTCTCTTTCCGACTTACTTCACTCTGTATGACACCTCACTACAAATAACTCAATTTTGTTTCTTTTTATGGCTGAGTAATATTCCATTGTATATATGTGCCACATCTTCTTTCTCCATTCATCTGTTGATGGACATTTAGGTTGGTTCCGTGCTCTGGCTATTGTAAATAGTGCTGCAGTGAACATTGTGGTGAATGTCTCTTTGAATTATGGTTTTCTCAGGGTATATGCCCAGTAGTGGGATTGCTGGATCATATGGTAGTTCCGTGTTTAGTTTTTTAAGGAACCTCCATACTGTTTTCCATAGTGGTTGTATCAATTTACATTCCCACCAACAGTGTAGGAGGGTTCCCTTTTCACCACACCCTTTCCAGCATTTGTTGTTTCTAGCTTTTTTGATAATGGCCATTCTGACCAGCATGAGGTGATATCTCATTGTAGTTTTGATTTGCATTTCTCTAATAGTAATGTTGAGCATCTTTTCATGTGCTTCTTGGCCATCTGTATGTTTTCCTTGGTGAAATGTCTATTTAGGTCTAACGCCCATTTTTTAACTCGATTGTTTGTGTTTTTGATATTGAGTTCCATGAGCTGTTTATATATTTTGGAGATTAATCCTTTGTCTGTTGTTTCATTTGCAAATATTTTCTCCCATTCTGAGGGTTGTCTTTTTGTCTTGTTTATGGTTTCCTTGATGTTAAAAAGCTTTTAAGTTTAATTAAGTCCCATTTTTTATGTTTTTTTTTATTTCCATTATTCTAGGAGGTGGGTCAAAAAAGATTTTGCTGTGGTTTATGTCAAAGCATGTTTTTCCTATGTTTTCCTCTAAAAGTTTTATAGTGTCTGGTCTTACATTTAAGTCCTTAATCCATTTGGAGTTTATTTTTGTGTATGGTGTTAGGTAGTTTTCTAATTCCATTCTTTTACATGTAGCTGTCCAGTTTTCCCAGCACCACTTATTGAAGAGGCTGTCTTTTCTCCATTGTCTGTTCTTGCCTCCTTTGTCGTAATTTAGGTGCCCATATGTGTGTGAGTTTATCTCTGGGCATTCTGTCCTGTACCATTGATCTGTATTTCTGTTTTTGTGCATTACCATACTGTCTTGATTACTGTAGCTTTGTGGTATAGTTTGAAGTCGGGGAGCCTAATTCCTCCGTCTCCGTTTTTCTTTCTTAAGATTGCTTGGTCTTTTGTGTTTCCATATGAATTGTAAGATTTTTTTGTTCTAATTCTGTGAAGAATGTCATTGATAGTTTAATAGGGATTGCATTGAATCTGTAGATTGCTTTGGGCAGTATAGTCGTTTTCACAGTATAGATTCTTCCAATCCAAGAACATGATATATTTCTCCATCTGTTTATGTCATCTTTGGTTTGTTTCATCAGTGTTTTATAGTTTTCTGAGTACAAGTCTTTCACGTCCTTAGGCAGGTTTATTCTTGGGTATTTTATTCTTTTTGTTGCAATGGTGAATGGGATTGTTTCCTTAATTTCTCTTTCTGGCTTTTCACTGTTGGTGTATAGGAATGCCAGAGATTTCTGTGCATTAATTTTGTATCCTGCAACCTTACCAAATTCATTGATTAGTTCTAGTAGTTTTCTGGTGGCATCTTTAGGATTTTCTATGTATAGTATTATGTCATCTGCAAAGAGTGACAGTTTTACTTCTTCTTTTCCAATTTGTATTCCTTTTATTTCTTTTTCTTCTCTTATTGCTGTGGCTAGGACTTCCAAAACTATGTTGAATAAGAGTTGCAAGAGTGGACATCCTTGTCTTGTTCCTGATCCTAGTGGAAATGCTTTCAGTTTTTCACCATTGAGTATGATGCTTGCTGTGGGTTTGTCATATATGGCTTTTATTATGTAGGTTCCCTCTATGCCCATTTTCTGGAGAGTTTTTATTGTAAATCGGTGTTGAATTTTGTCAAAAGCTTTTTCTGCATCTACTGAGATGATCATATGGTTTTTGTTTTGTTTTGTTTTTTAATTTATTTATTTATTTATGGCTGTGTTGGGTCTTCACCTCTGTGCGAGGGCTTTCTCCAGTTGCAGCGAGCGGGGGCCGCTCTTCATCGCGGTGCGCGGGCCTCTCACTATCGCGGCCTCTCTTGTTGCGGAGCACAGGCTCCAGACGCGCAGGCTCAGTAGTTGTGGCTCACGGGCCCAGTTGCTCCACGGCATGTGGGATTTTCCCAGACCAGGGCTCGAACCCGTGTCCCCTGCATTGGCAGGCAGATTCTCAACCACTGCGCCACCAGGGAAGCCCCAATCATATGGTTTTTATTCATTAATTTGTTAATGTGATGTATTACATTGATTGATTTGCATATATTGAAGAATCCTTGCATCCCTGGGATAAATCCCACTTAATCATGTTGTATGATCCTTTTAATGTGCTGTTGGATTCTGTTTGCTAGTATTTTGTTCAGGATTTTTGTGCCTATGTTCATCAGTGATATTGGTCTGTAATTTTCTTTTTTTTGTGGTATCTTTTTCTGGTTTTGGTATCACGGTGATGGAGACTTCGTAGAATGAACTTGGGAGTGTTCCTCCCTCTGCAATTTTTGGGAAGAGTTTGAGAAGGATTGGTATAGGCTCTTTTCTAAATGTTTGATAGAATTCGCCTGTGAAGCCATCTGGTCCTGGACTTCTGTTTGTTGGAAGATTTTTAATTAAGGTTTCAATTTCATTACTTGTGATAGGTCTGTTTATATTTTCTAATTCTTCCTGGTTCAGTCCTGAAAAATTGTACCTTTCCAAGAATTTGTCCATTTTTTCATGGTTGTCCATTTTATTGGCATATAGTTGTTTGTAGTAGTCTCTTACAATCTTTTGTATTTCTGCAGTGTCAGTTGTGATTTCTCCTTTTTCGTTTCTAATTTTATGATTTGCATCCTCTCCCTTTTTTTCTTGATTAGTCTGGCTAAGGCTTTATCAATTTTGTTTATCTTCTCAAAGAACCAGCTTATAGTTTTATTGATCTTTGCTATTGTTTTCTTTGTTTCTATTTCATTTATTTCTGTTCTCATCTTTATGATTTCTTGCCTTCTACTGACTTTGGGTTTTCTTTGTTCTTCTTTCTCTAGTTGTTTTAAGTGTAGGGTTAGATTGTTTGAGATTTTTCTTGTTTCTTGAGGTGAGATTGAATTGCTATAAACTTCCCTCTTAGAACTGCTTTTGCTGCATCCCATAGGTTTTGGGTCATCGTGTTTTCGTTGTCATTTGTTTCTATGTATTTTTTTAATTTCTTCTTTGAGTTCCTCAGTGATCTCTTGGTTATTTAGTAGTGCACTGTTTAGCCTCCATGTATTTGGGGTTTTTTACAATTTTTTTTCCTGTAATTGATTTCCAGTCTCATAGTGTTGTGGTCAGAAAAAATGCTTGATACAATTTCAATTTTCTTAAATTTTCCGAGGCTTGATTTGTGACCCAAGATGTGATATATCCTGGAGAATGTTCCATATGCACTTGAGAAGAAAGTATATTCTGCCACTTTTGGGTGGAATGTTCTATAAATATCAATTAGATCTGTCTGGTCTATTGTGTCATTTAAAGCTTGTGTTTACTTATTTTCTGTTTGGATGATCTGTCCATTGGTGTAAGTGGGGTGTGAAAGTCCCGTACTATTATTGTGTTACTGTCGATTTCTCTTTTCATGGTTGTTAGCCTTTGCCTTATGTATTGAGGTGCTCCCGTGTTGGGTGCCTAAACATTTATAATTGTTGTATCTTCTTGGATTGATCATTTGATCATTATGTAGTGTCCCTCCTTATCTCTTGTAAGAGTCTTTATTTTAAAGTCTATTTTATCTGATACAAGTATTGCTACTCCAGCTTTCTTTTGATTTCCATTTGCATGGAGTATCTTTTTCCATCCCTTCACTTTCAGTCTGTATGTGTCCCTAGGTCTGAAGTGGCTCTCTTGTAGACAGCATATATATGGGTCATGTTTTTGTATCCATTTAGCCAGTCTATGTCTTTTGGTTGGGGCATTTAATCCATTTACATTTAAGGTTATTATCAATATGTATATTCGTATTACCATTTTCTTAATTGTTTTTGGTTTGTTTTTGTGGGTCTTCTTCTATTGTGTTTCCTGCTTTGAGAACTTTTTTAGCATTTGTTCTAAAGCTGGTTTGCTGGTGCTGAATTCTCTTAGCTTTTGTTTGTCTGAAAAGCCTTTGACTTCTCCATCGAATCTGAATGAGATCCTTGCTGGGTAGAGTAATCTTGGTGGTAGACTTTTCTCTTTCATAACTTTAAGTATATTCTGCCACTCCCTTTTGGCCTGCAGAGTTTCCACTGAAGGATCAGCTGATAACCTTATGGGGATTCCTTTGTATGTTATTTTTGTTTTTCCCTTGCTGCTTTTAATATTTTTTCTTTGAATTTAATTTTTGTTAGTTTGATTAATATGTGTCTTGGTGTGTTTTTCCTAGGGTTTATCCTGTATGGGACTCTCTTTGCTTCCTGGACTTGGGTGACTATTTCCTTTCCCATGTTAGGGAAGTTTTCCACTATAATCTCTTCAAATATTTTCTCAGACCCTTTCTTTTTCTCTTCTTCTTCTGGGACCCCTATAATTCGAATGTTGGTGTGTTTTATGTTGTCCCAGAGGTCTCTGAGATTGTCAGTTTTTTTCTTTCTTTTTTTCTTTTTTTTTTATACATTTATTTATTTATTTACTTTTGGCCGTGTTGGGTCTTCGTTGCTGTGCGCAGGCTTTCTCTGGTTGCGGTGAGCGGGGGCTACTCTTCGTTGTGGTGCGAGGGCTTCTCATTGTCGTGGCTTCTCTTGTTGCGGAGCACAGGCTCTAGGCGCACAGGCTTCAGTAGTTGTGGCACGTGGGCTCAGTAGTTGTGGCTTGCGGGCTCTAGAGCTCAGGCTCAGTAGTTGTGGCACACAGGCTTAGTTGCTCCACGGCATGTGGGGTCTTCCCGGACCAGGGCTCGAACCCTTGTCCCTTGCATTGGCAGGCAGATTCTTAACCACTGTGCCACCAGGGAAGCCCTCATTCTTTTTTCTTTATTCTGCTCCTCGGCAGTTATTTCCACCATTTTGTCTTCCAGCTCACTTATTCATTCTTCTTCCTCCATTATTCTGTTATTGATTCCTTCTAGTGTATTTTTCATTTCAGTTATTGTATTGTTCACCTCTGTTTGTTTGTTTGTTCTTTAGTTCTAGATCTTTGTTAAACATTTCTTATATTTTCTCAATCCGTGCTTGCATTTCTGTTTCTGAGATTCTGGATCATCTTCACTATCATTGCTCTGAATTCTTTTTCAGGTAGATTGCCTATTTCCTCTACATTTATTTGGTTTTGTAGGTTTTTACCTTGTTCCTTCATCTGTGACATATCTTTTTGCTGTTTCTCTTTTTGTTTTTTTAATGAGTGGGGTTGTGTTCCTGTTTTACTGGTTGTTTGGCCTGAGGCTTCCAACACTGGAGTTTGTAGGCTATTGGGCAGAGCTGGGTCTTGGTGCTGAGATGAGGAACTCTGTGAGACCTCACTCCAATAAATATTCCCTGAGGTCTGAGGTTCTCTGTTAGTCCAGTGGTTCGGTCTTGGAGCTCTGACTGCAGAGCTCATGAATCAAGATCCCGCAAGCCGCGTGGAGCAGCAAAAAATAAATAAAAAATAGAACAATAACAATGTAAAAAATAAAATTAGACTAGGAAACTAACAGATACATTAGAAAGAGTGTAAAAATAAAAATATAGATGAATCAACAACTGGAAGGTACATCAGTACCACAATCGTAAAAAAGAGGAGAAGGGAAAAGAAAAAAAAAGGGCGGGGTGGTGGAGCCCTTGGCTGTGGAGAGGGGGGCCTAAGCAAGGGTGAGATTTGTGCAGTGGGTGGGGCCAATGCTCAGGACCCACAGGGCTGGAAAAGGCCCTGGGGGCTGTGGGGGGTGGGGCTTAGGCTCAAGGAACAGAAGGGGCCCAGGCGTGCCTCCCACCCCTGGTCTCAGAGGGCAGGAGACCTCACCTGGGAGCCCAGCAGGCTTCCTGGGCTCAAGTGGGCAGGGCACACACCCTTCTCTCCTCTTCTGCTCCTGTGTTCTGGGGCCTGGGAGGGCCCCTCCCGCCTTCCTCTCCTGATCTCCCGGGCCTCCTTCTTATGCCCCCAGGACCAATGCGGCTGGGGGTGGGGTAAGGGGGGGCCTTGGAGGGCAGGGGACTGGCCTGGGAGTTCAATAGGCTCCCTCTGCCCTAGTGGGTGGGTCAGTTGCCCTCTGCTCCTCTCCTGCTCCTCCCGGAGGCCCCCTCCAACCTGCCTCTCCTGATCTCCCTGGCCTCCTTCCTATGCCCCCAAGGACCCACATGGCCTGGAGGAGGGAGGGGGCTTTGGATCGCAGGGGACCAGCCTGGGAGCTTAGCAGGCTCCCCGCGCCCCAGTTGGCAGGGCAATCGCCCCCCGCTCCTCTCCCACTCCTCCTGGATGGCCCCTTCCGCCTGCCACCCCTGATCTTCCCAGCCTCCCTCCTATGCCCCCAGGACCCAGGCAGCCTGGATGGGGCTTTGGAGCAGGGGGAACCAGCTTGGCAGCTCAGCAAGCTCCCCGGCCCGAGTGGGCCAGGCGATCACCCTCCACTCCTCTCCCACTCTTCCCAGAGAGTCCCTCCCGCCTGCCTCTCCTGATCTCCCTGGCCTCAGGGGCGCCAATCTTGGCCTCCAGTTCTCCTACCCCCTCAGTTCCCCTACATCCTACTGGTTCACTCTGGGGTTCCTCCCGTCTCCTTGGGGGTCAGAGTCTCTCACCAGTGGCCGGCAGGCGCCCTAGTTGTGGGGAGATGCTAATTCCACGTCTTCCCACACCACCATCTTGACTCCTTCCCCATCACTTTAAATATATCATGCCACTCCCTTGTGGCCTGCAGAGTTTCTGCTGAGAGATCAGCTGATAACCTTATGGGAGTTCCCTTGTATGTTATTTGTTGCTTTTAGTATTTTTTCTTTGTCTTTAATTTTTGTCAGTTTGATGACTGTGTGTCCCATCGTGTTCCTCCTGGGGTTTATCCTGCCTGGGACTCTCTGCACTTCCTGGACTTGGGTGACTGTTTCCTTTCCCGTGTTAGGGAAGTTTTCATCTGTTATCTCTCCCAGTATTTTCTCAGGTCCTTTCCCTCTCTCTTCTCCTTCTGGGACCCCTATAATGCGAATGTTGGTGCATTTAATGACCAGATGTCTCTTAGACTGTCCTCATCTCTTTTCATTCTTTTTTCTTTATTCTGTTCCTTGGCAGTGATTTCCACCATTCTGTCTTCCAGCTCACTTATTTGTTCTTCTGCCTCAGTTATTCTGCAATTGATTCTTTCTAGTGTATTTTTCATTTCAGTTATTGTAGTGTATTCATCTCTATTCTTTAGTTGTTCTAGGTCTTTGTTAAACACTCTTTGTATCTTCTCGATCTGTGTTTCCATTCTTTTTCTGAGATCTTAGATCATCTTTACTATCATTACTCTGAATTCTTTTTTGCATAGATTGCCTATCTCCACTTCACATAGTTGTTCTCCTTGGGTTTTATCTTGTTCCTTCATCTGGGACATATTCCTCTGCTGTCTCATTTTTTTTTTTAACATCTTTGTTGAAGTATAATTGCTTTACAATGGTGTGTTAGTTTCTGCTTTAAAACAAAGTGAACCAGTTATATATATACATATGTTCCCATATCTCTTCCCTCTTGCATCTCCCTCCCTCCCACCCTCCCTATCCCACCCCTCTAGGTGGTCACAAAGCACCGAGCTGATCTCCCTGTGCTATGCGGCTGCTTCCCACTAGCTATCTATTTTACATTTGGTAGTGTATATATGTCCATGACACTCTCTCACCCTGTCACATCTCACTCCTCCCCCTCCCCATATCCTCAAGTCCATTCTTTAGTAGGTCTGTGTCTTTATTCCCATCTTGCCACTAGGTTCTTCATGTCCTTTTTTTTTTTTTTTTCCTTAGATTCCATATATATGTGTTAGCATACTGTATTTGTTTTTCTCTTTCTGACTTACTTCACTCTGTATGACAGACTCTAACTCCATCCACCTCATTACAAATACCTCCATTTCATTTCTTTTTATGGCTGAGTAATATTCCATTGTATATATGTGCCACATCTTCTTTATCCATTCATCCGATGATGGACACTTTGGTTGCTTCCATGTCCTGGCTATTGTAAATAGAGCTGCAATGAACATTTTGGTACATGACTCTTTTTGAATTATGGTTTTCTCAGGTTATATGCCCAGTAGTGGGATTGCTGGGTCGTATGGTAGTTCTATTTTTAGTTTTTTAAGGAACCTCCATACTGTTCTCCATAGTGGCTGTATCAATTTACATTCCCACCAACAGTGCAAGAGTGTTCCCTTTCCTCCACACCCTCTCCAGCATTTATTGTTTCTAGATTTTTTGATGATGGCCATTCTGACCGGTGTGAGATGATACCTCATTGTAGTTTTGATTTGCATTTCTCTAATGATTAAGGATGTTGAGCATTCTTTCATGTGTCTGTTGGCCATCTGTATATCTTCTTTGGAGAAATGTCTGTTTAGGTCTTCTGCCCATTTTTGGATTGGGTTGTTTGTTTTTTTGTTATTGAGCTGCATGAGCTGCTTGTAAATCTTGGAGATTAATCCTTTGTCAGTTGCTTCATTTGCAAATATTTTCTCCCATTCTGAGGGTTGTCTTTTGGTCTTGTTTATGGTTTCCTTTGCTGTGCAAAAGCTTTTAAGTTTCATTAGGTCCTATTTGTTTATTTGTGTTTTTTATTTCCATTTCTCTAGGAGCTGGGTCAAAAAGGATCTTGCTGCGATTTATGTCATAGAGTGTTCTGCCTATGTTTTCCTCTAAGAGTTTGATAGTGTCTGGCTTAACATTTAGGTCTTTAATCCATTTTGAGTTTATTTTTGTGTATGGTGTCAGGGAGTGTTCTAGTTTCATACTTTTACATGTACCTGTCCAGTTTTCCCAGCACCACTTATTGAAGAGACTGTCTTTTCTCCACTGTATATGCTTGCCTCCTTTATCAAAGATAAGGTGACCATATGTGCATGGGTTTATCTCTGGGCTTTCTATCCTGTTCCATTGATCTATATTTCTGTTTTTGTGCCAGTACCAAACTGTCTTGATTACTCTAGCTTTGTAATATAGTCTGAAGTCAGGGAGCCTGATTCCTCCAGCTCCATTTTTCGTTCTCAAGATTGCTTTGGCTATTCGGGGTCTTTTGTGTCTCCATACAAATTGTGAAATTTTTTGTTCTAGTTCTGTGAAAAATGCCTGTGGTAGTTTGATAGGGATTGCATTGAATCTGTAGATTGCTTTGGGTAGTAGAGTCATTTTTACAATGTTGATTCTTCCAATCCAAGAACATGGTATATCTCTCCATCTATTTGTATCATCTTTAATTTCTTTCATCAGTGTCCTATAATTTTCTGCATACAGGTCTTTTGTCTCCTTAGGTAGGTTTATTCCTAGATATTTTATTCTTTTTGTTGCAGTGGTAAACGGGAGTGTTTTCTTAATTTCACTTTCAGATTTTTCATCATTAGTATATAGGAATGCAAGAGATTTCTGTGCATTAATTTTGTATCCTGCTACTTTACCAAATTCATTGATTAGCTCTAGTAGTTTTCTAGTGGCAGTTTTAGGATTCTCTATGTATAGTATCATGTCATCTGCAAACAGTGACAGCTTTACTTCTTCTTTTCCGATTTGGATTCCTTTGATTTCTTTTTCTTCTCTGATTGCTGTGGCTAACACTTCCAAAACTTTGTTGAATAATAGTGGTGAGAGTGGGCAACCTTGTCTTGTTCCTGACCTTAGTGGAAATGGTTTCAGTTTTTCACCATTGAGGACAATGTTGGCTGTGGGTTTGTCATATATGGCCTTTATTATGTTGAGGAAAGTTCCCTCTATGCCTACTTTCTGCAGGGCTTTTATCATAAATGGGTGTTGTATTTTGTCAAAAGCTTTCTCTGCATCTATTGAGATGATCATATGGTTTTTCTCCTTCAGTTTGTTAATATGATGTATCACGTTGATTGATTTGCGTATACTGAAGAATCCTTGCATTCCTGGAATAAACCCCACTTAATCATGGTGTATAATCCTTTTAATGTGCTGTTGGATTCTGTTTGCTAGTATTTTGTTGAGGATTTTTGCATCTATGTTCATCAGTGATATTGGCCTGTAGTTTTCTTTCTTTGTGACATCTTTGTCTGGTTTTGGTATCAGGGTGATGGTGGCCTCGTAGAATGAGTTTGGGAGTGTTCCTCCCTCTGCAATATTTTGGAAGAGTTTGAGAAGGATAGGTGTTAGCTCTTCTCTAAATGATAGAATTCGCCTATGAAGCCATCTGGTCCTGGGCTTTTGTTTGTTGGAAGATTCTTAATCACAGTTTCAATTTCAGTGCTTGTGATTGGTCTGTTCATATTTTCTATTTCTTCCTGGTTCAGTCTCGGCAGGTTGTGCATTTCTAAGAATCTGTCCATTTCTTCCAGGTTGTCCATTTTATTGGCATAGAGTTGCGTGTAGTAATCTCTCATGATCGTTTGTATTTCTGCAGTGTCAGTGGTTACTTCTCCTTTTTCATTTCTAATTCTATTGATTTGAGTCTTCTCCCTTTTTCTCTTGATGAGTCTGGCTAATGGTTTATCAATTTTGTCTATCTTCTCAAAGAACCAGCTCTTATTTTCATTGATTTTTGCTATTGTTTCCTTCATTTCTTTTTCATTTATTTCTGATCTGATCTTTATGATTTCTTTCCTTCTGCTAGCTTTGGGGTTTTTTTGCTCTTCTTTCTCTAATTGCCTTAGCTGCAAGGTTAGGTTGTTTATTCGAGATGTTTCCTGTTTCTTGATGTAGGCTTGTATTGCTATAAACTTCCCTCTTAGAACTGCTTTTGCTGCATCCCATAGGTTTTGGGTCGTCGTGTCTCCATTGTCATTTGTTTCTAGGTATTTTTTGATTTCCCCTTTGATTTCTTCAATGATCACTTCGTTATTAAGTAGTGTATTGTGTAGCCTCCATGTGTTTGTATTTTTTACAGATCTTTTCCTGTAATTGATATCTAGTCTCATAGCGTTGTGGTCGGAAAAGATACTTGATATGATTTCAATTTTCTTAAATTTACCAAGGCTTGATTTGTGACCCAATATATGATCTATCCTGGAGAATGTTCCATGAGCACTTGAGAAAAATGTGTATTCTGTTGTTTTTGGGTGGAATGTCCTATAAATATCAATTAAGTCCATCTTGTTTAATGTATCATTTAAAGCTTGTGTTTCCTTATTTATTTTCATTTTGGATGATCTGTCCATTGGTGAAAGTGGGGTGTTAAAGTCCCCTACTATGATTGTGTTACTGTCGATTTCCCCTTTTATGGCTGTTAGTATTTGCCTTATTTATTGAGGTGCTCCTATGTTGGGTGCATAAATATTTACAATTGTTATATCTTCCTCTTGGATCGATCCCTTGATCATTATATAGTGTCCTTCTTTGTCTCTTGTAACAGTCTTTATTTTAAAGTCTATTTTGTCTGATATGAGAATTGCTACTCCAGCTTTCTTTTGATTTCCATTTGCATGGAATATCTTTTTCCATCCCCTCACTTTCAGTCTGTATGTGTCTCTAGGTCTGAAGTGGGTCTCTTGTAGACAGCATATATATGGGTCTTGTTTTTGTATCCATTCAGCCAGTCTGTGTCTTTTGGTGGGAGCATTTAATCCATTTACATTTAAGGTAATTATTGATATGTATGTTCCTATTCCTATTTTCTTAAATGTTTTGGGTTTGTTGTTGTAGGTGTTTTCCTTCTCTTGTGTTTCTTGCCTAGAGAAGTTCCTTTAGCATTTGTTGTAAAGTTGGTTTGGTGGTGCTGAACTCTCTCAGCTTTTGCTTGTCTGTAAAGGTTTTAATTTCTCCATCAAATCTGAATGAGATCCTGCTGGGTAGAGTAACCTTGGTTGTAGGTTTTTCTCCTTCATCACTTTAAGTATATCCTGCCACTCCCTTCTGGCTTGCAGAGTTTCTGCTGAAAGATCAGCTGTTATCCTTATGGGGATTCCCTTGTGTGTTATTTGTTGTTTTTCCCTTGCTGCTTTTAATATGTTTTCTTTATATTTAATTTTTGATAGTTTGATTAATATGTGTCTTGGCGTGTTTCTCCTTGGATTTATCCTGTATGGGACTCTGTGCTTCCAGGACTTGATTAACTATTTCCTTTCCCATATTAGGGAAGTTTTCAACTATAATCTCTTCAATATTTTCTCAGTCCCTTTCTTTTTCTCTTCTTCTGGGACCCCTATAATTCGAATGTTGGTGCGTTTAATGTTGTCCCAGAGGTCTCTGAGACTGTCCTCAGTTCTTTTCATTCTTTTTTCTTTATTCTGCTCTGCAGTAGTTATTTCCACTATTTTATCTTCCAGGTCACTTATCCGTTCTTCTGCCTCAGTTATTCTGCTATTGATCCCGTCTAGAGTATTTTTAATTTCATTTATTGTGTTTTTCATCGTTGCTTGGTTCCTCTTTAGTTCTTCTACATCCTTGTTAAATGTTTCTTGCATTTTGTCTATTCTGTTTCCAAGATTTTGGATCATCTTTACTATCATTATTCTGAATTCTTTTTCAGGTAGATTGCCTATTTCCTCTTCATTTGTTAGGTCTGGTGTGTTTTGACCCTGCTCCTTCACCTGCTGTGTGTTTTTTTGTCTTCTCATTTTGCTTATCTTACTGTGTTTGGGGTATCCTTTTCACAGGCTGCAGGTTCGTAGTTCCCGTTGTTTTTGGTATCTGTCCCCAGTGGCTAAGGTTGGTTCAGCGGGTTGTGTAGGCTTCCTGGTGGAGGGGAGTAGTGCCTGTGTTCTGTTGGATGAGGTTGGATCTTGTCTTTCTGGTGGGCACGTCCACGTCTGGTGGTGTGTTTTGGGGTGTCTGTGGCCTTATTATGATTTTAGGCAGCCTCTCTGCTAATGGATGGGGCTATGTTCCTGTCTTGCTAGTTGTTTGGCATAGGGTGTCCAGCACTGTAGCTTGCTGGTCGTTGAGTGAAGCTGGGTCTTGATGTTGAGATGGAGATCTCTGAGAGATTTTCACTGTTTGGTATTACGTGGAGCTGGGAGGTCTCTTGTGGACCAGTGTCCTGAAGTTGGCTCTCCCACCTCAGAGGCACAGCCCTGATGCCTGGCTGGAGCACCAAGAGCCTTTCATCCACACAGCTCAGAGTATAAGGGAGAAAAAAATAGAAAGAAAGAAAGAAAGAAAGAAAGAGGATAAAATAAAATAAAGCTATTATAATAGAAAAGAAGAAAAAAATTATTAAGAGTAAATGTATTCAGAAAAAAGTTTTTTTTTAATTTTTAAAGATAGATTTATTAATTTTTTATAATAAAAAATAAAAAAATTATTAAAATATTAAGAAAAAATTTTTTAAATTTTTTTTAAAATAAAAAATATGAAAAAACTTATTTAAAAAATATTTTTAATTTCTAAAAATAGAAAATAAGGAAAAAATTATTAAGAAAACATTTATTAGGAAAAAAAAAAAAAAATGGACGGACCTAACCCCTAGGACTAATGGTGAAAGCAAAGCTATACAGACAAAATCTCACCGAGAAGCATACACATATCCACTCACAAAAAAAGGAAAAGGGGAAAAATTAATATATCCTGCTCCCAAAGTCCACCTCTTGAATTTGGGATGATTCGTTGTCTATTCAGGTATTCAACAGATGCAGGCACATCAGGTTGTTTGTGGAGCTTTAATCCGCTGCTTCTGAGGCTGCTGGGAGAGATGTCCCTTTCTCTTCTTTGTTCGTACAGCTCCCGGGGTTCAGCTTTGGATTTGGATCCGCCTCTGCATGTAGGTCGCCTGAGGGCGTCTGTTCCCCGCCCAGACAGAACGGGGTTAAAGGAGCAGCTGCTTCGGGGGCTCTGGCTCACTCAGGCCGGGGGGAGGGAGGGGTACGGAGGAGGTGGGGCGAGCCTGCGGCGGCAGAGGCCGGCGTGACGTTGCAGCAGCCTGAGGCGCGCCGTGCGTTCTCCCGGGGAAGTTGTCCCCAGACCACAGGAGCCCGGCAGCGGCGAGCTGCACCGGCTCCCGGGAGGGGCGGTGTGGAGAGTGACCTGTGCTTGCACACAGGCTTCTTGGTGGCGGCAGCAGCAGCCTAAGCGTCTCATGCCCGTCTCTGGGGTCCGCGCTGATAGCCGCTGCTCGCGCCAGTCTCTGGAGTTCGTTTAGGCGGCGCTCTGAATCCCCTCTCCTTGCGTGCCGCGAAACAAAGAGGCAAGAAAAAGTCTCTTGCCTCTTCGGTGGCTGCAGACTTTTTCTCGGGCTCCCTCCCGGCTAGCTGTGGCGCACTAGCCCCCCTCAGGCTGTGCCACGCCGCCAGCCCCAGTCCTCTCCCTGCGATCTGACCGAAGCCCGAGCCTCGGCTCCCAGCCCCCGCCCGCCCCGGCGGGTGAGCAGACAAGCCTCTCAGGCTGGTGAGCGCTGCTCGGCGCCAAGCCTCCGTGCGGGAATCTCTCCGCTTTTCCCTCTGCGCCCCTGTTGCTGTGGGATCCGCACTGATAGCCGCGGCTCGCGCCCGTCTCTGGAGTTCGTTAAGGCGGCGCTCTGAATCCCCTCTCCTTGCGCACCGCGAAACAAAGAGGCAAGAAAAAGTCTCTTGCCTCTTCAGCAGCTGCAGGCTTTCTCCCAGACTCTCTCCCGGCTAGCACCGAAGCCCGAGCCTCAGCTCCCAGCCCCGCCCACCCTGGCGGCTGAGCAGACAAGCCTCTCGGGCTGGTGAGTGCTACTCAGCACCGATCCTCCGTGCGGGAATCTCTCCGCTTTGCCCTCTGCACCCCTGTGGCTGCGCTCTCCTCCGTGGCTCCGAAGCTTCCCGCCTCTGCCACCCGCAGTCTCTGCCCACGAAGGGGCTTCCTAGTGCGTGGAAACCTTTTCTCCTTCACGGCTCCCTCTCACTGGCGCAGGTCCCGTCCCTATTCTTTTGTCTCTGTTATTTCTTTTTTCTTTTGCCCTACCTTAGTACGTGGGGATTTTCTTGCCTTTTGGGAGGTCTGACGTCTTCTGCCAGCGTTCAGTAGGTGTTCTGTAGGAGCAGTTCCACGTGTAGATGTGTTTGTACTGTATCTGTGGGAAGGAAGGTGATCTCCGCGTCTTACTCTTCCGCCATCTTGCCCTTCCTCCCTGCTGTCTCATTTTGTTTAACTTTCTGTGATTGAGGTTTCCATTCCGCAGGCTGCAGGGTAGAGGCTCTTCTTGCTTCTGCTGTCTGCCCCCTGGTGGATGAGGCTGTCCAAGAGGCTTGTGCAGGCTTCCTGGTGGGAGGGACTGGCTCCTGCCCACTGGTGGGTGGAGCTGGGTCTTGTCCCTCTGGTGGGCTGGGCCATATCAAGGGGTGTGTTAAGCGGGCAGCTGTGTGCTCAGGAAGACTCTAAGCAGCCTGCCTGCTGGTGTGTGGGGCTGTGTTCCTGCCCTGTGGGCCGTTTGGCCTGAGACATCCCAGCACAGTCAGCTCACAGGCTGTTGGGTAGGGCCAGGTCCTGGTAAGAAAATGGCAGCCTCCAGGAGGGCTCATGCTGATGAGTACTTCCCAGAAGTACCGCCACCTGTGTCTTTCTCCCTGAAGTGAACCACAGCCACCCCCTGCCTCCACAGGAGGCACTCCAATACTAGCAGGTAGGTCTGGCCCAGTCTCTTATGAGATCACTGCTTTTTTCCTTGGGTCCTGGTGCACGCAAGACCTTGTGTGCACCCTCTAAGGGTGGAGTTTCTGTTTTCCCCAGTCCTGTGGGATTCCTGTGATCAAACCCCACTGGCCTTCAAAGCCAGATTCCCTGAGAGCTCCTCCTCCCGTTGCCAGACCCCCAGGCTTGGGAGCCTGTCATGGGGTTCAGAACTTTCACTCCTGTGGGAGAACATCCGTTATCTCATGTAGATACAAAAGAAAAAATATTTCACTTGTGATGAGAACTTTTAGTATCTACTCTCTTAACTTTCAAAGACACCATCACAGCAGGGTTAACTATAGTCATCATGCTGTGCATTACATCCCTAGTACTTATTTTACAACTGGAAGTTTGTACCTTTTGACCAGTTCCCCCACCCTTTACCCCCTGCCTCTAGTAACCACAAATCTGATCTCTTTTTATATGAGTTTGGCTTTTTTTTTTTTTTTTTTAAGATTTCCACATTTAAGTGAGTTTGGTTGTTTTTTTTTTTTCCAGTTACACATACAGGTGATTTCATACAGTATTTGTCTTTCTGTCTGACTTATTTTACTTAGCAAAATGGAATCAAGGTCCATCCATGTTGTCACAAATGGTGGAATTTCCTTCTTTCTTATGACTGAATAACATTTCATTGTATGTATATACCACATCATCTTTATCCATTCATCTGTCAGTGGACACTTAACTATTGTTCCATGTCTTGGTTATTGTAAATAATGCTGCTTTGAATATGGGGAAACAGATATCTCTTTGACATAGTGTTTTTGTTTCCCTTGTATATATTCCCAGAGATTAAATTGATGGATCATATGGTAATTCTATTTTCAATTATTTGAGGACCTTCCATATTGTTTTCCATAATGGCTGTACCAATTTATAATCCCACCAGCAGTGCACAGTGGTTTCCTTTCCTCCACATCCTTGCCAACACTTGTTACTTCTTTTTGATGATAGCCATTCTAACAGGTGTGAGATGACATCTCATTGTAGTTTTAATTTACATTTCCCTAATGATTAGTGCTGGTGAGCACCTTGTCATGTACCTGTTGGCCATTTGTATATCTTCTTTGGAAAAATGTCTCTTCAGGTCTTTTATCCATTTTTAAATTGAATTATTTGGTTTTTGCTGTTGAGTTGTAAGCATTCTTTATATATTTTATATAGTAACCCCTTATCAGATATCTGATTTGCAAATTTTTTCTCCATTCTGTAGGTGGTTTTTTTCATTTCTTTGATCGTTTCTTTTGTGGTGCAGAAGAATTTTACTTTGATATAGTTCCACCTGTTTATTTTGGTGCTTGACTTTAGGTGTCATATCTTTCTTTTTTACTGTAGGCATTTATTGCTATGAACTTCCTCTTACAACTGTTTTTGCTGCATCCCATAAGTTTTGGTATATTGTAGTTCCATTTTCATTTTTCTTAAGATTTTAAAAATTTCTCTTTTGATTTCTTTGACCCACTGGTTGGCTAGTATGATATTGCTTAATCTCCATGTATTTGTGAATTTCCCATTTTCTTCTTGTAATTGATCTCTAGTTTCATACTATCATGGTCAGAAAAGATGCTTGATATGATTTCAGTTATTTAGAATTTTCAAAGACTTGTTTTGTGGCCTAACATATGATCTATCCCAGAGAATGTTTCATGTGCGTTGGAGAAGAATGTGTATTTTGCTGCTTTGGCATAAGAGTTTTCTGTAAATGTCTGTTAAGTTATCTGGACTAACATGTAATTTAAGTCCAGTTTCCGTATTGATCTCTCTGGGTGATCTATCCACTGCTGAAAGTGGGGAATCAAAGTCCCCTACTATTTTTGTACTATTATTTCTCCCTTAAGGTCTGTTAATATTTGCTTTATATATTTAGATACTCCTATGTTAGGTGCAAAAAACTTACATAAAATTATATTTTTCTTATGAATTGACCCTTTTATTATTGTATAATGATCTTATTTGTCTCTCATTATAGTTTTTGTCTTAAAGTCTATTTTGTCTGTTAGAAGTATAGCTACTACCCCAGCTTTCTTTAGGTTTCCATTTGTATGGAATATCTTTTCCCACCCCTTCACTGTTAAGTCTGTGTGTGTCCTTAAAGATGGAGTCTCTTGTAGGCAGCATAGTTGGGTCTTTTTTTATTTTTAATCCATTCAGCTACTCAGTGTGTTTTGATTGGAGAATTTAGTCCATTTACATTTCAAGTAATTATTTACTGATTGATAGGGTCTAAATGTTGTCATTTTGTTAATTGTTTTCTGGCTGCTTTGTAATTGGTTTGTTTCTTTCTTCTTTTCTTGCTGTCTTCCTTTGTGACTTGAGGATTTTCCCTAATAGTAGCTTAGATTTCTTTCTCTTTATGTTTTGTGTATCTGTTATAAGTTTCTGCTTTGTGGTTACCATAAGGCTTATATAAAACATATTTATAACAGCATATTTTAAGGTGATAAGTTGAAACACATATTAAAGTTCTACATTTTAACTTTCCCTTCATTTTACGTTTTTGATGTCACGTTTTACATTTTTTTCTCTTGTGTATACATTAACAAATTATTGTAGTTATAGTTATTTTTACTTTTTGTTTGTCAATCTTCATACTAGATTTGGTATATGACTTACCACCATTATAACATTAGAGTATTCTGAATTTAAATAACTATTTATCTTTACCAATGAGATTTATACTTTTCTATATGTTTTCCTGTTACTAATTAGCACCCTTTTATTGCAGCTTGAAAAAGTCCCTTTAACGGAGTGGCCTAGTGTTTAGGATTCCAGACTTTCACTGCCATGGCCTGGGTTCAATCCCTGCCTGGGGAACTGAGAACCCACAAGCTGCATGGTACAGTGCAGCCAAAAAAAAAAAAAGTCCCTGTAAAATTTTTTGTAAGGCTGTACTAATGTTGATGAACTCCTCATTCATTCAGCTTTTGCTTGTCCGGAAAGCTCTTTATCTCTCCTTCAATTCTGAAGGACAGCTTTGCTGGGTAGAGTATTTTTGGTTGCAATTTTTCTTTCAGCAGTTTGAATATATTTTGCTGTTCTCTTCTGGCCTGCAAAGTTTCTGATGAAAAATCTATTGATAGTCTTATAGGGGTTTCCTTGTACGTAACAAGTTGCTTTTCTTTTACTGCTTTTAAGAGTCTCTCAAATTAAATTTGACAGTTTAATTATAATATTTCTCAGTGTGGGTCTCTTTGGATTTACCTTAAAGTTTCTGGGCTTCTTGGATCTGAATGTCTTGTTTCTTTCCCCAGATTAGGGGAGTTTTCAGCCATGATTTCTTTGTATAAGCTTTCTGCCACTTTCTCCCTTCTCCTTCTGGGATCCCTATAATGTGAATATTGGCCCACTTGATGGAGTCCTTTAAGTCATCTTCACTTTTTCTCATTGTTTTTTTCTTTTTGCTCTTCTGTTTGGATGCATTCCATTGCCCTAAGTTGGCTGCTGCTTTCTCTTGCGTCACCTAGTCTGCTGTTGAACTCCATTATTGTATTCTTTTTTTTTTAAATTTATTTATTTATTTTTGGCTGCATTGGGTCTTTGTTGCTGCGCGCAGGTTTTCTCTAGTTGCGGTGAGCAAGGGCTATGCTTCATTGTGGTGTGTGGGCTTCTCACTGCGGTGGCTTCTCCCGCTGCAGAGCACAGGCTCCAGGCACGCGGGCTTCAGTAGGTTGTGGCATGCGGGCTCCAGAGCGCAGGCTCAGCAGCTGTGGTGCACAGGCCTAGCTGCTCCGTGGCATGTGGGATCCTCCGGGACCAGGTCTCGAACCCGTGTCCCCTGCATTGGCAGGCAGACTCTCAACCTCCTTTATTGTATTCTTTAGCTCTGTGATTTGTTTGGTACTTAAAATTTTTTTTTATTATTTTTTAAAAATATTTTTTTATGTTTGGTACTTTGTTTTCTCTTCGTTAAAATTCTCACTTTGTTGAAATTCTCATTGTTCTCCTGACCTCAGTGAGCATCTTTATGACCATTATTTTGAACTCTTTATCAAGTAAATCCTTTATCCATTTCATCAAGATCTGTTTCTTGAGTTTTATCTTGTTCTTTTGTTTGGACATATTCTTCTGTTTCTTCGTTTTCCTGACTTTGTGTTGGTTTCTGTGCATTAGGTAAAACAGCCACTCTCCCAGTCTCGAAGGAGTAGTCTTGCATAGGAGATGACTCTTATCACTCAGCCCATCCCTAGCTCTTGGTTGGCTCTCAAATCTTTGTGTTTGTCCAAACCATTTTCTTCATTCTTAATGGCTACTAGTAGATTAAGGTGTGCCACAACCCTTTTTGATGTGGGTTTTTTCTCGTGTCACTCAGCTAGTGTCTGGATTCCTTTCAGAGGGAATTATTCCATATTTAGTGTAGGTTTCAGTGTCTGTGGGAGGAGGTGAGTTCAGGAGCCTCTATTTTGCCATCTTGAACTGGACCGTCTCATCCCTGTCTTTATACTTTAATAGCATTGTGTTACTTGTCTAAATATACTATTGTTTTATGTTTTTTTAATATACATAGATATATATTATTCTGCAACTTTCTTCTTTTTTCTGTTAACATTGTTTTAAAAATCTGTGTTGATACGTCCAGTTCTTCATTTTAACTACTGCATAGCTGAGTTCATACAGTGTACCCCATTTGTATGAGTATGTATTTTTACTTATGTATATATATATGTGTCCCCCCCCATTGCAGGACATATAGATTGTTTCCAGATTTCATAACTGCAAACAGTTCTGCAATGAACAACCTGTAATATGTGCAGAAGTTTCTCTAGGATCTATACTAGAATTGCTAGACTGAGGAGTTTACACTTTTTCACCATTGCCAAATTCCCCTCCAAAGTGATTGCACCAGTTTGTACTCATATCAGCAATGCATGACAGTTTCTGGTTTGCCACATCCTTGCAGATGTTTCCTACTGCTTGTTCAAATAATTATCCTGTCTTCCACCAACTAAAATTGTGCATGTTTTCCATTCACTTTTATCGACTTTGGTCATCCCTTGTTTCTCTAGAAGCAGTCCATTTCTCATCCAAAATTTCCTTAACTTTTCAGTTTTGTTTTGTTTACTCCAAGAGTACTTTTTCCTTCTCTTGATTATTTCATCTCTCTTCCCTTAAATTTGGCTCAGGTAATCTCTAGGAACCCTCATCCAGTAACCTACATGTTTCCCTGACACGTACATTGTATCCCATCTTAAAAACACATTATAAGTTAAAATGTTATTTTTATTGGCTCTTCAGTTTCTAAAGAAGAATACATTGTGGACATAGTAAAAGTGTTATTAAAACATCATTTAAAATAGATCATGCAAGTCAGTTTTACTTAACATCTTTAAGTTTTAAATTAATTTGAAAGATTTGAATTAAAAGAGTGAAGAGAAAAATAAAAGCTCAGGGACATTTTAATTTTCTGGGAAAATTTATTTAGAAGGGTATCAAACAAATGTCCTTGACCTTAGAGCTATATTGAATTATTTGCTTTTCCAAAAAGCCATGGAGTCCCCCTCTTCACAATTAGCAGATTCCTGAGCATATTTATAAATGATGGAACATAAAAAGGTTTGTGGAGGGAAGTAATTCATTAGATCTCTTAGGCAGTATGGAATTAGGAGGGCTAGATTGCTAAGTAGGGAAGAACAGGACTGCTTAAAAATGCTAAACTACAGTAACCTTTGCGTATAAGCATTCTGCTTTATAAGGATGTGTATATGTACTTACAGCCCCCTCCTCAGGACCTAGATAGGTAAAAGGATAGCAGACATACAGTTCAGATGGCTTTTTCTCCTCCACCACCACGAGTACTAAGTATAGGGCTTTGTGTGCAGCAGGCATTCCACATGTTGCTCCATTTTCAACCCAAAATTGAATATAGAACCTTAGTACTTTGAGACATTTTGAGTACACATTATGTGCATTTGTCCGTTTGCTTGGTGTGATTAAACATATAAACAAACAAATTAGTTATAGGAGAGAGTACATTTAGCACATCCATAGTCTCTTTGGATTTGGTAACAGTCAACTATTTGGTGCCCACTTAACATTTCTGAGTGTCAGAAACTGATGGTACATTTCTCTCTTGTATTGTAGGACTTGCCATGCATAGAAAGCCACCCTCCAGATCTCATTCACTTTCTCCATCTCCAATTAACAAAAACAAACAGTTCCATATGGAGAGAAAAAGGCAGCGAAAGCCAAAAGAAACAGATATCCACCGATTTCAAGCAAAGGTATATCCCATCTCTTGACCGCCATTGGGCAGCAGGCATTACCATTTACCCTTAGCCAAATGCTACAGTGAACATGCTGTTGACTAAAGGCTTAAAATGCATTTAATATTCTTGAGCTGAGTGGATGACAAAATTATGTGACATAGCTTTTACGTCCCCCATTAGGGAACATAAAACTTGTACTCATGAAACTCTTAAGAAAACTAACCTTATTAGATATAGCTTAGTCAGTACTCTAGTGGGTTAAGAAAGTATATCAGTGTAGACAGGCATTTTCAGAGAGAGCTTTAGAAATGAAGAGAATTTGAGGTGGATTAAATGTGACTAGCCATTTGAATTACAGATAGGATGAAAATGCCCAAACAGGAATGAGACCCCTCCTGTTAGGGTTCAACAGGAGAATGTATGATTACTAAGGAAGACTTTCTCCTGTGGAATAGGGATTTTGAAATGTAGCATAAATTTAGAACACTTAAGTTGTTTGCTACAGTATGTTTTATAATGGTGAAAACTAATTTAGATGTCTTACAATAACATGTAACTTCAACTCACACATGTAACTTCCACTCAAGTGTGTATCAAAATAATTACAGAAACTGTGAGAACAAAAAGAATACATTATGTAAAGTTGTGTTTTATGTCCCAATTACATATCTGTTAAATAATGTATATTTAATGATATATATAGCCTGAAAGGAACTTTAAAAAAGTGAATGGAATGGCAGAATCTTAGATTGATTTTTTTCCTTCATTTTCATTTGTATGTTTTTAATAACTATAATATCATATGGCCTTTTCCCCTGTAGGCAATAACTGAAGCATTTGAAAAGGAACTAAGAAGAAATAAAGTTCAAGAGAATATTGGACCTCTAGGAATAAATGACAAGGAGGAAACAGTGGGTAAAAGTCTCTACTGTAATAAATGCCATTTGATCAGATCAGTGGGAAGTACAGAGATGATGTTTTTAAAAGGAAAAAAATCAACAGGGCCTTAATCGTTATTAACCCCTTAGAAAAAAGCAGAATTTCATTTCATGATATGGGATTTTCTTTTATTCATAGGTAGGCAAGTTGCTAAAATGTGGCAAGACATGGTACCAAAAACTAGTATTTTTCCCTCCTGCCTAAAACTTCCATCAGTTTTTAAGGGCTTCTATTGCTTATCAGTTCACCAAGGCTTTAAAAGATAGTCTAGGCTGACAAGTTAAAGAGGGAGAGTAAAAGAAGACAGGAAATCCCAGTTGCTCCATGCCTGGTTGGAAGACACCCAAAGCATAAGTTTTCGTTGCCTTTCAAAAGAATAGTTACAGAAGCTAAATGAAAGCATGGAGACAATGCTTATGCTAAAATGTTCATAAACAAAACATAATATAGCATACAGTGTGGTTATAACTAAACATCGTTTAAGAACTTTTTTAATCTACGTGGAAAAGGTTGTCAAAAGAAGCAAGCACATCAGAACATCATTAGTAGTTGTATTTAGGGTGTGGGGCTATGGCAACTATGAAACTTGAAAAAGATTCAATGCTTTTTCAAATTCCAAAGGATGCCGGAAACTAAAGAGGCATTTAACTTAGAGTAGGTAAATAACCAGACTGTAGAAATTTTTTTTTAATTAATTAATTTATTTATTTTTGGCTGTGTTGGGTCTTCGTTGTGGTGTGGGACTTCTCTTATTGTGGAGCATGGGCTGTAGGTGCATGGGCTTCAGTAGTTGTGGCACATGGGCTCAGTAGTTGGTGGCTCGCAGCTCTAGAGCACAGGCTCAGTAGTTGTGGCACATGGGCTTAGTTGCTCTGTGGCATGTGGTATCTTCCTGGACCGGGACTCGAACCCGTGTCCCCTGCATTGGCAGGCAGATTCTTAACCACTGTGCCACCAGGGAAGTCCCCAGACTGTAGAAATTTGAAGTCAGGTGGTTTGGCTGGGGATTATGTTAGCTATTTTTGTCCCTATGTAATATTTAAGATGATGTATGAAAGAGTTATTAGACTTCTCATTTCTATTCTGTTTTATATCTGCTCCTAAGGAAAAAATATACAGAGAAACTGTTCATAAAGGAACTCCAAAACGTAGTCAGCCCTGGAAGATTTACTCTAGAAAAACCACAACTCCAGGTCCAAGAGGTGGCTTGCCAAAGCCAAATAAAGCAGTTCCAAGTAAGAACCACAAAATTGTACTTTATGGAAAACTGGCATCCTTTGAAAGTGTGTGGTATATGCCAAGGACACAGCACTGAGAACCAGCATCTACCAGTTAGCTGGAGAAAGTTCACTCTTCTCTCACTGCCATATGCTAGATTTCTGTAAAGAGACATCAAACTCTTAAATGAGGCATTTCTCTAAAACTCTTAAATATATACCAGTATATTGGCACCAAAGGAATGTGATGGCTGTGACCAGCTGTTTCAGCTTTAGCTTCACTCTGCTCACTCATGCTGGTTGTCTTTTGTTTCTGGGAAGTTGGTAGAACCAAAGGGATGCTCCAAAGCAAGCCGAGGGCCTGTCCAGCTCCTGTTATATTGACAGTTGGTGCCAGGGTACAGTTTCAAAGACCACTGGCCTTCCAACTACATCCCATCAGACAGAGACTTAGACTCCTCAGCCCTCCTGGGAGGCAGTTTGACCACACACACAGCATCCACCCCAGGCGCTGAATCAGCTGAGCAGTTAGGATGGACGTCACAAAACCAGCATGTCATCAGTCAGAAATGTTGAGGTTATTTTCATCCTTACTAGTAATTGGCTATCCCAATCAGAGAAGGAATGCAAAAGTAATAACACACTTTTAGAATTGTTCTTTTCAGGCTCAGAACCACATCACTTAGATAAGCTTTGATCTCCCAGGAAGGTGGGATGAGATTTCTTCTTAAAAGCTGTCAGCGAGTTTCTCAGATTAAGAGCATCTTTTTTTTTTTTTTTTTTTTTTTTTTTTTACCTTGCAGTGAAAGTGAATGAACACAGTCTCCTGCCCCTGATGCTGGAGCAGTTTCCATTTCTCTATGTTTCTGGTCAAACACTAAGCAAAATGTGGAAACAGCAAATTGCACAGGTTGAACAGCTCAGAAAAGATGCATATAGAGAAAATCGATCAAAGAAGAAACTCCAGGATGAAGTAAGATAACTGTCAATTAAGCATAAGAATAGAAACCAAAAAGGGGCAGAGCTTATCCTTGATAATCTAGTGAATAGAATTATTAACCTCGTTTCCTTGTATCCCACTTAAAGATAGAAGAAGCCTTGAGAAGGCACGACCTCCTTACTGTGCTTATCAAGAAAGAATATGAACATAACAAGAGACTGGTAAGTTATATTAATTACTTTTATTTGTACCAGCTGGGCAATATCCCCACTGACTCATACCTCTTACACTTACCTGTGGAAGCATTTAGGTCTCTAACCAAAACTGATGAGAGGGTAAGGTGCTAGGTACTTCATATACACAGTTTCATTTAGTCTTTACAGTAACATAATAGAAATGTTTTCTATGAAATGGAAAACCTGAAGCTTTGAGATGTTAACTTGCCCTGGGTCCCACCATAATCAGCAAGGGCAAGGTTGAGATTTTAATCCAGGTCTGTCTCTACCTCCAAGCCTCTTCGAGGTACCAGGTGGTTATAACTTAGTGTTTTTTGTCCTCTCCCTTCTTTCTCAGGTCCCAAATAGAAAGCTGAGGTTGTCTGTGCCTCCATTATAATTTGGACTGAGAATCGTACATAGTACAACATTATCCTCTGAGTATCATGAAGGGGGAGGACAAAGATCAAAGACAATAAGCCAGAGGAGGAAACTTGAATATAGAGATAAGCAGTGAGAACTGTAATTCTAAGCAGTCCCAGAGAAAGAAGGGGAAGCCGTCAGGAACTGCATGTGGGACTCTGGTGTGGGGGAAAAGAAAACAAGTATCTGGACACCTAGTTGAAGGCTTTGTGTACATGACTTCATTTCACCCTCACTACTTTGCTAAGATATCACCTAATTTCCTTAGTTTCGATGTAGATACTTTTGTTAACTCAAGCTCTGCTTGAACATCTTCGAGGGTGCCAGTTTTCTACTTAAGTAGGCATCTGGGTATGGCTTAGATGACTCCCTGGTGAAATGGGGAGATGAGATTCTCAGTCCATGAGGGTTGTTGCTGCTCTCTACAGCCTTGGGGGCTTATTGGGACAGCTCTTCTTTTTTTTTTTTTTTTTTGGCTGCGCAGCATATAGGATCTTAGTTCCCTGACCAGGGATTGAACCCACACCCCCTGCAGTGGGAGTGTGGAGTCCTAACCACGGGACTGTGGGGCAGCTCTTCTGACTGAGGTGATGAACCTGCTAAAGACTAAAGGATTTCTGGGGACGGACAGGCTTTCACACTCTCTGCCCAGCCAGCAGGCTGCTGGCCCTCCATACCCGGCTTACTGCCTGAAGACATGGTGTTGGGGAGTGGGACAGATGAGAGCACCAGAGTCTGTCTTCCTCTTGTCCTTACCTCTTTTTCCCCTTCCCTTTCTTAGCAAGACTTCAAGGACCGCATTCATAGGCAGAAGTTGACCCAATCAAAGATGAAAGAAAATCGGCAGCAGATTGTTCGTGCCCGAAAATATTATGATGATTATAGAGTTCAGTTGTGCTCAAAAATGATGAGAATGAGGACCCGGGAAGAAATGGTAAATATTGCTTTTCTGTCCAATCCAGTTAAGAAGGTAGATTTTGTCTGTTACCTTTTAGGACCACCTTCTTTGTGACTCTTGTCCCAATGTGAATCCAAAATCCAAACGCAAGTCCAAAATGCTGGCTAGAGTTCAGACTTGCCCACACCTCATTTTATTACCCCCATAGTGCATCCCAGTCTACTCTGTCTCTACTGCCCTTGTCTTTTTTTTTTTTAATTGTAGTTGGTTTACAGTGTTAATTACTGCTATACAGTGAAGTGATTCATATATATATGAATATAATATATATATTATACATATATATACATGTATATATATTATACATATATATACACATTTTTTATATATTCTTTTCCATTATGGTTTATCGTAGCATACTGAATATAGTTCTCTGTGCTATACAGTAGGACCTTGTTGTTTATCCATCCTATATATAGAAGCTTGCATCTGCTAACCCCAATGTCCCACTCCATCCTTCCCCCAACCCCCTCCCTCAACCCTCTCTCCCTTGGCAGCCACCAGTCTGTTCTCTATGTCTGTGAGTCTGTTTCTGTTTGGTAGATAGGTTCATTTGTGTCATATTTTAGATTCCACAGATAAGTGGTATCTTATGGTATTTGTCCTTCTGACTTCACTTAGTATGATAATCACTAATTGCATCCATGTTGCTGCAAATGGCATTATTTTGTTCTTTTTTATGGCTGAGTAATATTCCATTGTATATAAATACCACATCTTTATCCATTCATCTGTTGATGGACATTTAGGTTGTTTCCATGTCTTGTTTATTGTGAATAGTGCTGCAGTCAACACAGGGGTTCATGTATCTTTTCAAATTAGTTTTGTCTGGATATATGCCTGGGAGTGCAATTGCTGGATCATATGGTAATTCTGATTTTAGTTTTTCTGAGGAACCGCCATACTGTTTTCCATAGTGGGTGCACCAACTTACATTCCCACCAACAGTGTAGGAGGGTTCCCGTTTCACCACACCCTCTCCAGCATTTATTTGTAGACTTTTTAATGATGGCCATTCTGACTGGTGTGAGGTGATACCTCGTTGTAGTTTTGATTTGCATTTCTCTAATAATTAGCGAAGTTGAGCATCTTTTCATGTGCCTCTTCATCTGTATTTCTCTACTGCCCTTATCTTAATGTGAGGTCTTAATTCCCTCTGACCTCCCAAGTGTCGGTACTTCTCCAGGACACCTGCTTTAGGGGTTTGGGAGCATGTTGTAAGAGACAGGAATTTAAGGTGTGATTAGATGACCTCGGATTCCACTCAAAACCAGGAAGATAATGTAGGACAGATATGCTGTGAGATCTTTCCACAGGGTAGCTTGGGATTCCAAACTAGCAATAAATTTCATCTCTAGAGTAAAACATTAAGGTAATTATACTTAACGGGACTAAATACTCTGAAGTGGGTCATACTATTATCCTCATTTCTAGAGGATACTACTAAGGCTTTGAGAGGTTAAGTAACTTGACACTAAGGCAATACTGCTGGCTGATGAATGCATGACTGTACTTTAGTAAGAATTATTGATCAATCAGTGGAGGACAAGTGAGCATATCTGAATCCTTTGAACAATTTGTGTACCTGTGGCCTAGTTAGATGATAACCACATGGCCCTCAGTTATGCACGAGTGTACATGCAGCGTTTGTTTCTACTCTAGGGTTCTTTTTCCATATACATGGCTGCTTGAGAGTTCTTTTCTGAAAGTAGTAAAGAATCTTTGGGATACAGGAAAAGATGCTGAATACCATTAGTCATTTAAGAAATACAAATCAGACCCACAATGAGATAAACTCTCACCCACTAAGATGGCTAAAATAAAAAAGTGCTGGCAAGGATGTAGAGAAATTAGAACACACATGCAGGGCTGGTGGGGTTATAAAATGGTGCAACCACTTTGAAATACAGTCTGGCAGTTCTTCAAAAGGTTAAACATATGATTCAGCACTTCTACTCCTAGGTAACTATACACAGATGTTCACAGCAGCACTATTTACAACAGCCAAGAAGAGAAAACAACGTCTACCAGTTGGTGAATTGATAAAGTGTGATATATCCATACAGTAGAGTATTATGTGGCTATGAAAAAAAATTTCATAGTGATTCATGCTATAATATAGATGAACCTTGAAAAATTACGCTCAGTGAAAGAAGCCAGATACAAAAGGCCACATACTATATGATATCATTTATATGAAATGTCCAGAATAGGTAAATCTGTAGGCATAGAAAGTGGAGTAGTGATTGCGAGGGGGAGGGGGAGTGGCTGCTAATGGTTATGGGGTTTCTTTTTGGAGTGAGGAAAATGTTCTGCAGTTAGCAGTGATGGTTCCACAACTCTGAATATAGTAAAATCTACTGATTTATACATCTTACAAGGGTGAAGTTTATAGTATGTGAATTATATCTCAATAAAGCTGTTACTTTATACTGACTGTATTTCACAAAGATTTTTTACATACCTCTAAGTTGGGCAGAATTTTATTCCTCCATGAAAATTCACCATAACTTTATTTTTCTGACTAAATAACTGGCAGATATTTAAGAAACTGTTTGAAGAAGGTTTACAAATTCAAAAGCAAAGATTACGAGACCTAAGAAACTATGCCAAAGAAAAGCGAGATGAACAAAAGAGACAGCACCAAAATGAACTGGACTCAATGGAGAACTACTATAAAGACCAGGTGGGTTCACTGCTGCTAGTTTACATTCTGACGTGCTTAATCCTGACCGCCCGATGTCAGACATCAGCTTAGTCTGCTGAACAAGTAAGCCTCCACATATTAATTCGGAACTTGTCACTATACAGGTTGGACTGACTGAAATTTAAGGTAAAATAAGCTAGTGCTTGACCACAGTACAGAATATTGCCCTGTTTCCATTAAAATAAAGATTTTAAGCCTATGAACATAAGAATTGTTACATTTAGACTACAGACAAATATAAGGTTTTTTTTTCTTCCCTGTAAACAGTTTTCATTGCTGGCAGAAGCCATATCACAGGAACGTCAAGAGCTCAAAGCCAGAGAGAAATCCCAGGCCCAGGTAATTAACAAGATAGAAATCATTTATGTACATTTTTAAGAAATAGAAAACAACTGTATACACTTTTTAAGGGGAATGGAGAGGATACTAATAAGATCGATCTACAATTCAAAACATGTATTCTAATTTTAACTTTACCTGTTCATGTCTCTGTAAGAGCTGCTGTGAAATTATTAAAATTACTGCAGAAGCTTGATGAGCAGGAAGGTGGAGAGGGAATAAAAATACATGAGGGCCCTGGATCAATGTTGTGAATAGCAGGATGACATGAATTCTCTTTCAGATGTTGTATAAGGTGAAGAGGGAACTGAGATCTAAGATGGAGAAGGAAATTCAACAGCTGCAGTACATGATAACACAGAACGACGATGATGCTTTCTTCCGGGAACTGGAAGCTGAGCGCTTTGAATCTCGGCTTCATCTGGCTTCCTTTCAGTATAGTAAAAATCCCTTCCTATGAGGCCAGACTTACTAAGTGTGGACTTTACTGGCTCAATTCTAGCTCTGCCCTGGTAAACAATCTAACCCAGAAGAATCATTTCTAAATAACTTATCTATATACTGACTAATACTTTTTATGAAATAACTTTGAAAATAAAAATTGTTTTCTTAGTTTATTGCTTTGAATTTATGACCTAAAACTTTAAAAGAGGTGCACGAAAGCAATTGAGCAGCCAGCTCCTGAAGCCTATTGCTGTAGGTGAACAAAAACAGTAAAAAAAATAGCACTTGAGGACCCCCCAAAAAAATCTCTAAATCAGAAAAGAGCTAAAGTGTGGGCTTGTCATTAGAGGTGGGACTGACTTAGGGTTAAACCTTAAAGAAAGATACGATGGTTAAGTGTGTGTAGCTTTTTCACATGGAGGCTAGAAGATGAGAATTTATGCATTATGGCTTCTGTCAATCAGTTGGGAGGGGCAACAGGTGTAAGGCCCTTGGTGCTCAAAAGAGCACTAGTGATTGATTGCAGGTGGGAAGGAGGCATAATGGACTTGAAGTGGGCAAGAGTACACCAACCTTATTTCTAGTATGGGGGCAGATGAGGAAGAAGAAAAACCCGCTCAAGGGTGGTGTCCTTCCTGGAGAGGAGGGCTTCAGTGAAGGCCAGGAGCTGGAGGGAGGCTTCAGAGCAACTGAGTATATGGGGAGTTAGTTAGTTACTGATCAAAGCCAGAGAATGGCAGAGGGCACCAGAAAAGGATTGGAAGGGAGAAGGGAGGTTCCCATTAGGGCATATAGGGAATAACAAATATGAACAATAATAGAGGCCAGGAGGCATGATGGGGTGGGATCTAATTATCCTGCAGAAAAGAGTAGGCAGCTGTATCCAGTGCTGTGGTCCCAAGTGCTGCCCTTTCGGAATGGCAGCTGACGACAGTGTAGGGCCTGTAGGCAGGCAGGGGTTTCCTGGGTTAAAGACTTGGAAGATGGCCAAATTTGGAGCATCATAAAGGAGAGACATGCAGATAGCTGCAATATATAGTGACAAGTCAATCAATCAGTGCAGGTGAATGGACAGGATGGGGGAAATGCACAAGAGCTAGAACATAAGTTCTAAAAATGTTTGTTAGAGAAAAATGATAATTCTAGATAGAAAGATATACACACTAGGGACTTCTTCCCTGGTGGCACAGTGGTTAAGAATCTGCCTGCCAGTGCAGGGTACATGGGTTTGATCCCTGGTCCAGGAAGATCCCACATGCCGCAGAGCAACTAAGCCCGTATGCCGCAACTACTGAGCCTGCATTCTAGAGCCCACGAACCACAACTACTGAAGCCCGTGCACCTAGAGCCCATGCTCCACAAGAGAAGCCACTGCAATGAGAAGCCCGCGCACTGCAACAAAGAGTAGCCCCCGCTCGCCGCAACTAGAGAAAGCCCACGCGCAGCAATGAAGACCTAACGCAGCCAAAAATAAAATATATATCCTTGGGTAAAATGAGCAAATCTTTAAAAAGCTATGGTATGAATGGGTATCATATATATAATGCAGTATAATCAATATAATATAGGAAAGCTCTGGAAGAACAGTCCCCAGGTGTGACTCTGGTAGATTATATAAACTTTCACTCTGCTTAATATACTATTTGAATTTGTTATACAGGCATCATTACACTTGTTTTATTGTTTTAATGTTTTAGGAGGACTCTTCTGCTAGCTCTTTACCAAACTAATTAACTGGGAATAACCAAAAAGAAGAATAAGTGAGGGAATTTACCAGGAAAGGGATGGGACTGCCAAGCAAAGGTCAAAGAATAGGAGAGGAAACAAAAATAAAAGATGCCAATGCATTTTTGAAAAATAGAAAACAAATGAAGTGGTAACTAACTCAGCAGGTGGAGGGGCGTTGCTATCCAAGTACCAGTGGAGAGAGGATCGTATGTGAAGCCAGTTTGCCCAGAAGAACCCGGGAAAAGCACATCATAGTCATGCATTTGAAAAGTTATTTAGAACTATAACTTAACTATAACTGTATAGGGTGGGGGTGGAGGTGTCACAGAATGAGGTGGTGGGTGTGAGAACTAAATCTTCAAATATCCCCCTACCCCACCCCCCAAAAAAACCAGACTCTAAAATTAATGAAGTGCACTATTAACCATATCATTTAGAAATGCGGAAATACCAGAAGAGCTGACAGTTTAGGAATAGTAGCTTCTGGAAAGCAAGACTAGGGATGAGGGGAAAGGGTGATGAAGAGTCACCCTCCCCCAGTTTTAATGATATAATTGATATATAAAACTGTGTAAGTTTAAGGTATATATCAATGATTTGATAAATGTACATGAAATGATTCAAGTTTAGTTAACATCTCTTACCTCACACAGATTTTTTTTTAACTTGTAATGAGAACTACGGTTTTTTTTTTAAAACTATGTATGTCTAGCTGTGTATATGCATTACTATATCACGTGGGGCACTGGAGAAATTACCTGCCTTTCCTATAAAATGTAAGCAGGAAAAGAGAGAACCTGTGTTAAGGTAAGGCAGGAGAATAGAGCCTTTAGTAAGGGAACTAAGGGTGTAGGGGAAATTTACTCACAATGGAAAGAGGTGTCACACTGAAAAACGGTTAGGGGGAGTGCAATGGGAGAAAGAGACAGGCAGGGCAGACAGAAGATGATGTCATTAAGAGAAATGATATAAAGAAAGAATCCAAAATTGGGGTTTAAGCTGCAGCTTATAATCTATTAGATCCCAAATCCAGACATGCTGAAAACATGTTTTATCTGGCATTTCAAGCCATTTGAACCATTACCCAGAATTTGATTGATGTGACCAGTTTCTTCTTATCTTAAAAAAAAAAAACATTAAATTTGAACTGCGTTTAAAACTTTGTCCCCTGAAGAACAAAGCTGGAGGCATGAGGCTCCCTGGTTTCAAACTATATTACAAAGCTATAGTACTCAAAACAGCATGGTATTGGCAAAAAGACACATAAATTAATGGGACAGAACAGAGAGCCCAAAATAAACCCACGAATATATAAGCAATGACAAGTGAGCCAAGAATATACAACAGGGAAAGGACAGTCTCTTTAATAAATACACTTGGGAAAACTGAACAGCCACATGCAAAAGAATGATGCTGGACCACTGTCTTAACCATACACAAATAATTAACTCGGAATGGATTAAGACTTTTAAGACCTGGAACCATAAAACTCCTAGAAGAAAAAAGCGGTAAGCTCACTGACATCAGTCCTGGCAATGATTCTTTTTGGATTTGACACCAAAAGCAAAAATCAACAAGTGGGACTACATCAAACCAAAAAGCTCTGCACAGCAAAGCAAACCATCAACAAAATGAAAAGGCAACCACTGAATGGGGGAAAATATTTGCAAATCAGACATCTGATAAGGGATTAATATCTAAAATACATAAACCACACATATAACTCAACAGCAAACAATCTAATCATAAAATGGGCAGAGGAACTGAATAGATGCTTTTCCAAAGAAGATATACTGAGGGTCAAGAGGTACATGAAAAGGTGCTCAACAACACTAATCAGCAGGGAAATGCAAAACAAAACCACATATCAAAATCACAATGAGAGATCATCTCATAACCGTTTGTCTGGCTGTTACCAAAAAGTTAAGAAGTGTTGACAAATACGTAGAGAAAAGGGAACCCTGGTGCACTGTTGGTGGGAATATAAATTGGTGCAGCCACTGTGGAGGTTCCTCAAGAAATTAAAAACAGACCTAACATATGACTCAGCAATTTCACTTCTGGGTATTTATCTGAAGAAAATGAAAACACTTGACTGGAAAAGCTATCTGCACCCCCATGTTCACTGAAGCATTATATACAATAGCCAAGATACAGAAACAACCTAAAAGTCCACCAATGAATGAATGGATAAAGAAAATGTGGTGTATGTACACACAATGAAATATTATTCAGCTATTTTTTTTAAAAAAGGAAATCTTGTCACTTGCAACACGATTGACCTTGAGGGCATTATTGTAAGTAAAATAAGACAAACACCATATGATCTCACTTATATGTGGAATTTAAAACAACAAAAACAAACCCTCCCACCCCCCAAAACCCGAGCTCACAGATACAGAGAACAGACTGGTGGTTGCTAGAGATGGGGAATGGGCAAAATGGGTGAAGGGAGGCCAAAAGTTATAAACTTTCAATTATAAAATAGGTCATAAGGATGTAATGTACAGCATGGTGAGTATAGCTAACAATGTATTGCATATTTGAAAGTTGCTAAGACATCTTAAAAGTTCTCATCACAAGGAAAAGAAAATTTTATGACTGTGTGTGGTGATGGATGTTAGACTAATTGTGATCATTTCACAAATATCAAATCATTATGGTGTATACTTGAAACTAATGTGGTATGTCAGTTGTACCTCAGTTAAAAAGCAAAACTTTGTCCTTCTGGTGTCGATGGTTCTCCTCCTCCTTGCCACGCCAGCCAGCATCATCTTTGGGAGGAGTGAGTGGTCTCAAAGGTTGAGTGTGATGTGCTCTCCATCTTTACTTTCCTGGGCTGAAAATCGAAAGACTTCATAAACACTTAAGTCAGCAGGAGGAAAATCTTGGATGGATCGCTTACCCACCCCACAGGCTGCTACAGTTGCCTCTCCACCTCCTTTGCTTATAAAACACCGTTAAGAGAGAAGTGGGGTTTACAGCTCAGACTATTTTGATAACCTAGATAAAACCAGCCCAAATATCCACAAAAGGTATGCTAGGATCTGAGATGTCATGGGGAAAGGGGGATGGGGGAACAAAACCAACTGTTTTAAAAACCAAGTCTGGGATTTGAAGCCTTGCTTAGGTGAGGTATTTAATCCTGTGCTCCTGTCATGACCAACTTCTTTGCTGTACACATACTGAGTTCTGAGTACCTCAGTTTGCACTTCAGCGTCTACCGAGACATACACTAGAAGCACTAGTTTGGAAGTTCAGTTTTTTAACAACCATCCAAAGCTAATCCCTAAAGCTAGTACAGAGCCGGACACATAGTAGGAGCACAGCAGATATTTGCTGAGTGGACAAAGAACAAGTCACATTTAGGGCATATACCTTTTAATGAAATATAACTTTAAAAAATCTGATTTGTCTAGTTTTCTAAGAATATTAACATAGGGATTTAACCCTTTTTCTGTATAATTACCTCTACTCAGTTCTGCTGTACCTATACTACCATAAGCATTTGGGATATAAAGTACAAATAAATGCAGTGGGTGTGAAGGTTAACCTTCATTATAATGAAAGGACAAATCTTTCAGGTCACCACAGAGCAGAAAAATGTCACATATTGCTCAAACTTTTGGGTAATTTATAGATGATAATACTAAAATCCTTAATGTACTAAAAATTTATAAATTTTAGATCACAACCAATTGTAAACTGGCAATGGGAGGCAAAGCAAAAAAATATATTGCAAAAGGATGTAAAAAATGGACCCTATGCCTACTTTCGGAACTTTAATACACCACTGCTTCCACTGCGTCTCCCAGACATTCCTTTCTGTATGGCCTATGCTGTGGAGAGACTTACACGGACTATTCTTGATGAAAAAACATCGTATCCAGTTCTTTTTCCACCCACATATTTAGCTGGACTTTAATCCACTATATTTACAGAATTGTGAATCATGACCCTTAAAGTCACGGCTTCTTGGAAAAATATAACTGATTTCTGCATTTCATTTTGAGGATTTTACTGCTCAACACCAAGGTAGCAAATGAGGCCCCGGTCATAGCTCTGCCCTCCAGAGCCTGTGACAGTTGTTACAGGCCATTGCCCACCAAGAGCCACTGCCAACCTAAGGATGTGCCATAGCAGGACAAAACAAGCACCTTCCCTGCTCAACCTGGAGACAGAAAGGGGGTCCTGAGCCCTCTGAGGCTCTACCATGTGACAAAGGCATCAACTAAGGAAGGCCCATGAATCTTAAACTTCACATTTTATGGCTCATATGCTGTCACTCTTCATAGACCCAATCAAATTTCTTCAAAACAATTCATTATAAACTCAATATTCTTTAAAAACTTTGATGCTGTGACAGTGCAAACAGCATTCATTTTATTGCTCAACTTCGGCATGGGCACATACATAGTTAATTTTTAAAAACCATTTATACAGATGTTATTGATAAAGCTCATGTAACAACTGAGTGAAAATACAAAGAATATCAAAGCTAAAACACTCTGTAATAAATACAAATACAATGAAAATGATAAAACTTTGTTTTAAAGTCAGTTTGAGAGAAGGAAGAATATTACATTAAGTGAACTAATTACATCTAGAAACAAAACAACTCAGCATTTGGTACAATCATCATCCTAATGTAAGTACATTAAATACTACAAATGGCACCCATTGACTGTGCTGCAGCCTAAAGACAGAAGCAGAAGGAGCTGCTCTATCAAACTGTAAAGATGTCTGGAACAATCTCTAACTCCCATCAATGCAATCAGCTCGATGCACCAGAAGTTCAAGCAGACTTAGTGTTGTAAAATAAAGCAAATTACACTGTATTTAAAAGAAAGGAAACTTGTGCTCTGGAGTGTAATTACAAGGAAAAAATAAAAGACTTGGTAAAAACAAAACCCGTTCAGGGCAACAAACTATGTGCAAAACAAAATGTACACTATACACAGCACTATTTAAAAACTCTTTACACCAAAGAAGTAAGACCCTCGGAAACAAAACTCACCTCTGTATTGCATATGAGCTCTACAAAGTAACCATTGTTCATAATTAAGTATTCATGATGCAAAGGCAATGCATGGAAACATGATATCACAAATCTGAAATAAAACTAGAGGAAGGATTAGAAAAAACCCAGCTAAGAGGGACATGTGGAAATAAATATTCACATTACACATGAGGTGCAAGTCCAAGGTTCAATGATACATTGGCACGTTTTGTTTGCTTAGCACCTATTTGGAAGTGATCAGGTAACATAACTTTGAAAATGAAATCTAAATCATCCTGTTCTTATAAATTATGTTGGTGATACCACAGACTGTAAGGGAGGGTAATTTATTTCTGTTAAAGCTCTATTAAGTCATTATTATAAAATTAAGAAGGCACTCAAAAAGCGATGGTATTTGCCTGCTCTATATTGTACATTAGTGTGAGAGTAGCATTTCATTATTACTGCATCCGTCAGTTATGATTTCTCTGAAGTGTTCATCATGTACTTACTATTACTGAAAGATTATAATAGGCACAGTTACACTGCGCTAGTGCTTTCATATAAGAGAGAGATGGACCTGCAACCAATAAGGTACTATCGTGAAAGCTGAAAACTACTGATAATCAAACAGTATGTTTTAAGATGTTCTTCGGTACTACTAAGAATGCAGTAGGAAAACAAAGTGTTTGGGAAGAAAAAGGTCAGCATAAGCACATCGCCACTACACAGTTATGACTGTAACCAGCTTGTGTGGCTGTCAAATTTGGCTGAATGAAATAAATTTAAATACTTAGAAACGACAGGAGTAGTTCTCAACTTTTTTTTAAGCAGCAAATTTTCCACCTCTTTTATTCTACCCATCCCCCCACCCCTCCTAGCCCCCATGAAAGCTTACGTGGAATTCCAATGCATATACAAGAGGAAAATCGAAGCTGCTCTGGGTAAAGAGGGGTGGGGAGTTCGAGGCCCCTGCTCAAGTACCAGCTACGTTTCTTCTCCCTCTCTCTGTCCCTCCTCTCTTAACCATTACTTCTGAGGCACCTCTGAGGAGGCCCTTGGCTCCAAGAACACAGACTGAAAACCAATCCATCAAACGAAAGAACACAAGGGGCTTATTCACTTGATAATTAAGCTGTAAAATTTAAACAAAGCTATCTCATCAAAATTGCTATTCTTGATTTCACAACAATGTAAAAAAAACAAAATAGTGCAGATTTCTGATACTTGAATTTAAAAATCCACCCATGATTTCAGATTTTTCCAATCTCTCACTCCAGAATTGTGGTTGCCTTCTGGATCATGCAACATGCCACACACCTTGAAAGCTAAATCTGGATGTTTCAAAATCAAATGCTGATCTTCAACACCAAGCGAACTGGGATTCCCTTACCTCCAAAATTACTCTTCAGACGAAAAGTATTGTCTGCGATAGAGTCAGAATCGCTTGTTTCTTAGTAATCACATCCCTGCCCGACCACCCCACTTCATTTTGTTAGGTAAAAGCAGGGTTTTCTAAGCTTGCTAAATAATCTTTAGAGCAAAATTTTTCCTTTTCATAATTTTATCTGATTAAAATATGAGCAGCTAAACACAGAGATTCAGGATGATTTACTTGATAGAAACTTACCATAATTAAAATGTAATATAAGTTAGGTGCACTTGTCACAGGAGACTTTGGTTTAAAGAAATAGTATATATATCAAAGATAAGCTGACCCAATAAAAGAATGAAAATCCCATCCCATCCACATGATCTGAGTAGCTATAAAAATGCAGTATTTCCATTTAAGATGCAAAGTAAATCCAAAATACCCGATCATATTCATTCAAGATAAAAAATTAAGATTTTTTTTAAAGTCTCTTAAAAACAGGGAGCCCCTGAATGCATCTTATTGTAGCAAATAAGCTACTAAGTTCAGACTAAATGGTTGCATTAAGAATTTGACAACCAAAATTATATAGCTGTATTCCACGGAATTCATGCTTGAAAAATATAAAAAAAGACTCACTTAGGCTAGGTTGAAACATATAATGCTTTTAAAATATAATGCTTTGCTATAGAAAAATGTAATTAAACATGTAAATGGCTTAATTTTTTAAAGATTGTTTTATAGCCAATTGTTTACAAAGGTAGAATAATTCAAAATAATTTTATTTTTTTTTACAAAGAGCAAGTACAGGAGCTGTTCAAAATCATGTATTCAACCAAAATGAAATGTGACTTGTACCGACTGCTGATGTTGTCTTGATGCTTGATAAGAGTTGAAATCTGTGAAGCGATTTGAATAGATTACCTTTTATAAAAATAGTAGTAGTCTTTAAGTGTAGAATACTGCCTAACTCTGGAAATGTAGGAAAAGTCAGCATTCTTTAGGTTCAAGATATTAATTTTAAATAGCAGCTGAATGTGGCCTCATGGCAAAGCATAAAGACCTTTTTTTCCTTGAAAAGGAATTTCAGAATTGTCCTTTCCCCTCACAGTATCCTAAAATTTTTTTAAAAAGGGGGGTGCACTTTCCTGTATGTCAGCGTTCCTTGAAACTCTGCTGAAAGGAGGCTGTCAGTCAGGGGTATAAATAGAGTCCTGGGTAAATCCTTGAAGTTGTCATTCCACAGCAAATCCACATGTTTCTTCAATGGCTGTTAGCAGCTTTTCATATAACTTTTCATAGCTTTCATAGGGCGGAATGTCTATTCGATTGAAGCTGTAAATAAGCAAATCAGATTTTACACAGTTCATTCAAAACAGGTCAACTGGCCTAGCAAGTGTATACTAATTAGTTTACCCTAATACAGCCACATTACTCTTTGTGTCACATAGAAAACGACAAGAAAAAGTTTATATTTCTCTCAAGTAGAGATTATTGCTTTGGGGTTTTCCTACCAATTTCTGGATAATCTTAATTCACTTAAAAGGAATGATAAGCAACTCTTTTAAGGGTCCATTTAGTAATAAGAACAACAAACGAAATGTCAAATCTGTTTGGAACTAACAGCTACGTACATGGAATGAGGGAAAAAAGCTACAGAAATAACTTACCAAGTGTGGGCTTTTGGCAGGTTGTTAGTGCAGGCATCAATCTGGTGTATGGTAAAGAGTCGTGGGCCTGCAGCACCTGCAAAGGAAGCAAATGTGGATCAGACCACTGTGGGTGCACGTATTAGTCTCCAGAATCTCAGGATAAAACTGGTACATAAATCACAGGGTCGAGGGATAGGAGGGTACTGGTGACTCCATATAAGCTGCCAAAGGGCAGCAGGAAAACAGTCTGGGTTTTAAAAGCTGGAATTGACCTTGGATAAGGCTGGATTCCTTAATCTGCTAGCATTTCAATTTGAGAAAAAGTTCAGGACTGAAATCCTTTGCCAACTTCTATCTTCTACAGAAAATCAGTGTCCCAAAAAAGAAGTAAATGGGCAAATACAAGATCCAATACATATATATACACATTCAAAAAGATGACAACCTAATGCAAATTTAAGTTTCACAACTCAAACTTCACTGAGAGCAAAAGATTAGCAGTCTATAGAATAAATTTCAGGTAACATAAGGCACCCCATACAGACGTTTGTAGAAATACAACCTCACTTTATTCATCTGGGTAGTCTGATAAGGATGCGTTCTCCAAATGGGGAACGCAAGCGTGACTAAAGTGTGCTTTCCCAGTGGATTTCTGATATGTGGACTGTGGGCAACACTGTTGAATTACGTACCAGTCTTGCTTCGTATACCCTCAGTCATCACCAGCAGCAGCAGTTTTGAAAATAAAGAGCTTCAGAGGTAAAGGAAGCAACTGCCACCCAGTGAGGCACCACGATCATTAGCAATATACCAACTCATCCCCAAATTAAACAGCTATTCCATGGACAACAATTCTTAAAAATGGAATATGGCTGTAAAATGGTCTGATGCCATGCATTAATTAAAGTGCTCTGACCAAACAAATGACTTCCACGACTCATGCTGCCTCTTTCTATTAAAAGAATAAAAGTAGAGGGGAGAGGCATCCCAAGTGGGTAAATGTTTGCCAGGTTGAGATGTGAACATGGAAGCAGACAGACTCCCCCTACAGGAATGTGCAACAGAATTTAAAAGCAAGGTGACCGGAAAAGAAAAGGCGGAGCATCAACACATACGGTCTCTAACATGCGGCACTCACTACAATCACAGAGAACCCAGCAGAAAAGGCTCTTGGGAGGGAACAAAGGAAAGGAAGGAGAAGAAGGTATCAAGACATGAGAGTTACAGATAAGAACTAGAGTGAAAAGAGAATCTGTATGTAAGCACGTTTGTACACCACCTATGTACACCAAATACTGACCCTCTGCCCCCAATTATCAGATGCCCCATCGTCTGTCCCTCTGGCTCTCTTACCTTGTAAAGCTTTGAAGCCCTGCAGAGGCACTCGGGACGAGCCAGTCACAAACTGAAGTAACCGCGCTCGTCGTTCTTCATCAAAAAACTCCACGGCCTTCCAAAACCACTTGACAACGTTGCTGTCTGGTGTACAGTGTTTTAACCGGGTGTTTACCTTCCAGTCATTAACATCTATCTTTCCAAGTCCACAAATAATGAGCTGTTAAAATATTGCACAAATAATGAGCCAATGGAAACCCAACCTAAGCCAAAAATTCCTTAAAACAGAACTTTAGATTTGCAGTGTTGGCTTTCATATGGTGTTCTTAATCGAGGGTAGACATCAGAACCATCTGGAAAGTTTTTCAAAATATACACACTAGGTCCTATGCTCAGAGATTTTAATTCTGTGACTCTGGGGTGAATTAGGATCCGTATTTTTTTAAAAGTTCCATGAGTACCTACTCACTGCAGGTTCCCTACCCAGGATCTGAGAACCACCACTGTGATGGACGTAAGATGAAAAGTTCCATAACTTCACAGAATTGAAACTAGACTCAGAGTAAATACAGTTTATATGTGCCTGCCTTATGACCTGCATCTATTATTCGGGTTTCAACACTTATTAGCTTTGGGATTCTGGGCAGTTCAGTCACTTCCCTTGGCCACAGTCTTCTCTGCTGTAATATGGCAGTAACATCTGTTTCGTTACATCCTGCGAAAGCAACCAACAGTGCACAGGAACTCAAGAAGTTGTGTTGAATAAGTGATACAATCTGCTTAAAGCTGGACCAAAGTATGAAATACATGAATGCACTGATAACAGAGCTCTGCTTGGCATCCTGATGCAGGCTCAGGATAGATGAGGTGTATCAAAATCACTTTGATATGATTACTACTCACACCTCCCGAGGGTCCAAGACTGACTCATCCTACTGATGTGTTTATAACACTAAATTATGATCGTGTTTAGTGTAAAACATAATGTAACCTGCAAATCCTATATTTCATAATTATATTAACCTAGTCTAACACTAAAATAAATTACATACATATATTTTTGTAAAAAGCCTAACTTCATTAGCAGTACAAAGTATATAATAAACCCTAACGTTACTGAATAAAACCTGCAACAAAGCTTCTGTAGCGTCTGAAAAAATGACTGGCCACTGCCACACTAACAGGTAGTAGGTGTCCAAGCAGGGTTACAGAAGTACCCATGACCACAGACGATACCTCCCTAAATTCTTTTCTTTAGAGGAGTGGTAATTTTAAAGCCAAATTCCTTATTCATTGTATGAACAGATAAAAATGCATCGCATTTCAACTTTACTGCCATTCCTGCTATGTTTTCTTCCTCCTTCTGACTACTTCTTTCTGGTCATTTCACTACAGAATAGTCCAATCAAAAAAGGAATGGGGATGGTAGTGAGTCAAACCAATCTTTTTAGACTTGTTTGCTAACAGGTCTGTTAACAGATTTAGTTAGAAAGGATGCTGAAGTTAATGAATAAAATCATGTTTTAAATTATGTATCAACTTCAAATATTTATGCTATCCCTAGCCACTAATTAAATTTGGAACCTCAGGTAGAATAAAACCTCATTAAAAAAAATAAAAAATAAAAAAAAATAAAACCTCATTGTTTTTTCAAAGTAGTTCAGTAGAAATTGAGATGTATTTGTTAAAGGTCTTAATTATAACACCAACCTTATGGTGCTTTAAAGACTAGTTTTAGAATAAAAAATGGTTAACTGTTTATTATAGTTACTATTAGTAACAAATGTTTCCAAGGAGACTGAGGATGTTGAGACAGAGTTTAACATAAGTGTTTTAATTATTTCCTCTACGTTTTTGTCTATCAACTGCTTTCTTACAAAGCTTAATGTAAATCCAATTAAGCCTAGGCTTTTATTCCAAATAAATGTCAATATGGTGGAGACCAATTAATAAAGTTTTATTTAACTAAATCAATACCCACTTAACTAGGGAATAGAAAACAACACTGGAAGAATGTACACAGAAGACACGAAATCTATTAAATGCATAAACGGAAAATATGGAAAAATAAATTAAGAATAGTCACAATATAAGAGAGACTAGTTACTTGTAGAATTTCCAAAACATGAAAGGCTTTTCCAAAAGCAGGAAAGACCTTTCCTGTGAATTAGAATTCTCACGGCATCACATCATAAAACTTCAAAAGCACCAGAAATACAACCTTCCTCTAAAACTAAGTAACAGAAAATTCCCAAACTTTCTTTGTTATACTAGATGATGTCATGACATCAATACACTGACCTCTAACTCCTTCTCATCAAACGTCTTCAGCAGATGCTGTGGAATTACTTCATTAAATCCTTTCTGCAGGGCCAGAAATTGTGCCTCAATTCCTCGTAAAAATCTCCAGTTCACATAGAGTCTGGAAACATCGGACAGGGGTTTCATATGATCAAATATATTCAGGTTTGGTAATTATTATGAATCTCTAGTACTTTAGCAACATTGCACTTTACAAGCATCTAGCATTAAGAATTTAGTCTAAAATCTAAAAGAATCTCAGATTACTGAAGGTAGATGGATCCTGAGCTGTGAGGCAGTTCACCATAAATTAAAAAGCGGTAACCTTCCACTAACAAAAGCAGCATCAATACAGCAACTCTTCACATCAGAAAAAGTCCTATTAAACTGGAAGTTGGCTAGAGAGTAGATGGGTCTGAAGTTAAAATCAGAATGAAATGTCTTTCTCAACTTCTAGCATGCATGCCAATAACCAGAAAAAAAAGCCCATTCAACCAAAAATGACTATTTTTCTGGTTTCACTTGAAAATATAATCTGAATGTGTTGGGTGTTTTCTTTATATTTTGTGGGTTGTATATGGGGGAAGAAGAGGTAAAGAGAATCCCCATATCCAAAATGAGAAGAAACAATAAAAGCCAATAGCAAGCACTTTTTGACTAAATACTCATTTTTCCCTATAAGCTTTAAAAGCCCTGGAAGATGTAATTTTAGCAACAAAAAGTACACTAAACTACATCTCTTGTGTAGCTCTACTTACGCCTTTGATTTGGACTTATAATTTATACATGAATTTTTTTTTTTTAATCTATCTTCCCAGGAAAACCTCTCCACCTCACAAATCTCAGAATTACTCATACTCCCAATTTGCCAGTATTTCCTTTTCCAAACTTGGAGAAATAGTTCTCTACCTTAAGAAATAAGTTACTTAATATTAATGATATCCTTTGGGGGACCTCATTTTTTGTTTGTTTGTTTAAGGGGACAGCAAAACTGCACACCTGTAAAAAGTTTTTCTTTGTCATTTTTAAAATTTCAAAACTATTTTTTTTAACTCTTTATTTATTTATTCATTTTTGGCTGTGTTGGGTCTTCGTTGCTGTGCGTGGGCTTTCTCTAGCTGTGGCGAGCAGAGGCTACTCTTCATTGCAGTGCGCAGGCTTCTCATTGCAGTGGCTTCTCTTGTTGCACAGCACGGGCTCTAGGCACGCGGGCTTCAGTAGTTGCAGCACGCGGGTTCAGTAGTTGTGGCTCATGGGCTCTAGAGCGCAGGCTCAGTAGTTGTGGCGCGTGGGCTTAGTTGCTCCGTTGGCATGTGGGATCTTCCTGGACCAGAGCTCGAACCCATGTCCCCTGCATTGGCAGGCAGATTCTTAACCACTGCGCCACCAGGAAAGTCCCTCAAAACTGTATTTGGTAAGGGAAAATTACTGTGTGCTATAAACATGACTGAATCCTAGAAAGTGAGCAGCCCACACTAGGTCCTGGAAGTGAGACACTACTGAAATTCAGGAAATTCCCATTCATTCTTCTTTATTTTTTTATTTTTATTTTTTTTGGCTGTGTCGCACAACATGGGGGATCTTAGTTCCCCGACCAGGGATCGAACCCCAAACCTGCGCCCCTGCAGTGGAACTGCAGAGTCCCAACCACTGGACCACCAGGGAAGTCCCTCATTCTTTTTTTAATTAGAAATGTAATACATGTTTGTTATTAAAAGAAAAATTATATTTAAAAAAATCAAATATTAACGGGGCTTCCCTGGTGGTCCAGTGGTTAAGACTCCACGCTCCCACTGCAGGGGACACGGGTTCAATCCCTGGTCAGGGAACTAAGATCCCGCATGCCACACAGTGCGGCCTTAAAAAAAAAAACCAAAAAACATTAAATGTGGAGACAGAGTAAAACCTGTAAGTCCACTCTTTTATCCTCTTTTCCCTCTCTACTACAGAGGTGATGTTGGCCAGTTCCAGGCTTAGGCCTTAAAAGGATCCAACAACTGCTTTTGTGCTCTGGGAAACCAGCCACGCCATAAGAAGTCTGGCTATTGTGCTAGAGAGAGAGGCCATGGTGAGAGTGAGGGGCCTCTGATACCACATGGGGATAACCAAAGAGCTCAGCCAACAGTGAGAACTAAGCCCCAGATGGTGACCCAGTGTCCATCCCAGCCAGCCCCCAGCCACTCGAGCCACCCTCAGTGAGGCACCAGATATGTGAGTGAAGAGGCCTTCTTAACATTTCCATCCCAGCTGACACCACATGGAGGAGAAGTGTGCTGTCCCTGTTGTCCTCGATCTAAATTACTGACCCACGGGATTGTGAGAAATAATAAAATGGTGGTTGTTTTTAAGCCACTAAATTCTGCAGAAGCCTATTTTGTAGCAATAAGTAACACTACCTAAACACATAAATGTTTTTCTGTACCGCCATTCTAGAACATTAAAACAAGGCTCCGGCTTAAGAACACAGAAGTGTTTACCTGACATATTCTTTTTTATTTTCTTCAGTAACAGGGATACTCTTGCCATTTGGTTTAAGTTCATGCTGAATAATTTCACCATAGGCATTATGTTCGACGCAGAAGGTATGGTCCAAAACACCTGTGATATCATTCTCACTAGGAAGGGAAGACAGGGAAAGACACTTCATTGGAAAATCTAAAATACAGATATTGTCGATGTATTAATTGGTGAGACAAATAAAACTGAGGTAGTTTTATGACATGCAAACATAGGGTTAGATTCCTTTTACTAGTTCTTATGCCATCATACCTCCTAGATTTGGGGCAGAAAAGTCAAAGAGCTTTAACCTTCATAAACACCAGGTACATTTTCCTTCCTGAGTAATGAGAAAGCCCTGGAAAGCTGGGGTTTACACAGGGAAAACTCAGTTATGTTTGGCTTTCAGGTAAGAAGCCCTACTTGAGTCTGGGTAACCCAAGTGACTAAACACCTGAGTAGCCCCACTGAGAAAGCTACTCGTGTACTTGGCAAAAATAACAATGGCCAGTGTATCTTCACAAACAAATGACCCCCCCAAAAACAGAACTGATTCTTACAAATACCCTTTTTAAAGTATGTTTTCAACAACCACCACTTAAGCAGGAATATCTTATTCTAACACATGCAAGATGGAAACAACTTGCATCGTGTTGAGGAAATCATTATGTATAAGTACTTTTAAAAATCATTTTTTATATTTCAAAAAAAGTACATCCATTTTGAAACATGTATCTTTTTTAAAAGCTCAGATTCTAACTATAACGAACAAGACTCAATACATACAGTATCCACACTAAACTGTTATGAAGATCTGGATCAACTAACTCCATGTCATCCAAGGTAATGGACTTCCCAAGCAACTGTTTATAAAAAGGCAATGTGAAACCACCATCAATATAATGTCCATGAAACACAGCCATTCCCATTATTCGTCCAACAAAGTGGAAGTATGATAAATGTTCCTGAAATTGAAAAGAGTTTACATAAATACTCAAGGTAGATACTATCCAGGGAATTTTTTAATAAAAATTAAATAGTTAAGCAATGGTAATTTTTTAAATAAACAGTAAGCATCAACTTATACTCCAATTTATAACTATTTAAATGGAATAGGTTATCAAAGCCCAACAATCATTAGGGAGAGTCTCTATAGGGCATGCTTAAGATACTATACTTTGCTATAAAATATTACAGCAGAGCCAATGCCCCTCTCAAAGGGTAGTCACTCTGTAAAGTTTATCCTCAGAAATTAAGTCCAAACTACAGTCCCTCTGCAGCTTCATTGAATCACCTGCAGATCCTGTTCTCTTCCTCTCCTCCCGTCTCCTGCTAAGCCCCTTATAATCCTGGCTCTGTCATGGGAAAAAAGCTTTCAATTCTATACCTCCTTCTTCCTTTGACCTAACCAGAAACTGAACTTCAAAACATCATAGATTTAAAAGGACAGATTTCATGTCTAACTTGGACGATAGTCTTGATTCTGCCACTTACTAACTATGTATACTTGGGCAAATTACTTAGCCCCTGTGGAACTAATTTTCCATACCTGGAAAAATGACGGTAATAATAGTATCTAAAAAGGGTCTCTGTGAGTAGTAAAATGAGGTGATGAAGCCCAAGGCACTGGACCTGGCATATGGTAAATGCTCAACAAACGTGAGCTATCATTACTACAGTGGCAGTAATGAGCTCTCCAAGCAGAACCTTCACCTAAAAATCTTCCCTTTATAAAGAATACCCTGCAAAAGGGCTTCCCTGGTGGCGCAGTGGTTGAGAATCTGCCTGCCAATGCAGGGGACACGGGTTCGAGCCCTGGTCTGGGAAGATCCCACATGCCATGGAGCAACTAGGCCCGTGAGCCACAACTACTGAGCCTGCGCGCCTGGAGCCTGTGCTCTGCAACAAGAAAGGCTGTGATAATGAGAGGCCCACGCACCGCGATGAACAGTGGCCCCCACTTGCCACAACTAGAGAAAGCCCTCGCACAGAAACGAAGACCCAACACAGCCAAAAATAAATAAATAAATAAATAAACCCAAAGTTTAAAAAAAAAAAAAAAAGAAGAATACCCTGCAATGAATCTAACATGCCTACCATGTTTAGACAGATTTGGTATTTCAGGATATACTGTTTTATTTGTTGGATGTTTGTATTTTCAACTTCTTTTACTTCTCTATTTAATAATCTTTAAGCTCATCTTTAAGCCTCCCTTTTATCTTAAAAATAGTTTTTTTCTTTTTAAAAAGCAATACCTGTTCACTACAAAATATTTACAAAATACAGACAAGAAAAAAAAATGCCTATAGTCTAACACCCAGAGCCACTACCAGTATTGTAGAGCCTTTCAATGTTTACACATATACATGTTTACCAAAATTTGCTTCATACTATTATTCTGTAATCTTCTTTTCACTTAATATATTACAAATACCATCTTTACATGTTATTAACTATTATCCCACAACATCATTTTAGTGGCTGTATAATATAACCTTGTATGGAAAGGTAACAGAAATAATATAAAAACAACAAATTAATAACAGCTGCTAACTCTTGTTGAGTGCTTAATTATATGTAATAGGGTTAATAATGTATAGCACTGTGCTAAATACTTAATGTGCAGGGTCTCATTTAACTGTCACAACCCTTCTCTCAGGTCCAAACTATATTTATTATTATTAGCAATGATAAAATTGAGGCTTAAGTCAATGAAGGTCACAAAGCTAGTTAGTAATGGGACCAGGATATGAACTCATGTCTTTCTAATTCCAGAGTCTATGCTCTTAACCATGTCATTCTGCTTCATGTCATAATTTAATCAACCCCCTCTTAATGGACAGCAATGTTGTTTCCACTTGGGGCTACTATAAACAGTGATGCAGTAAACCTCCCTGTGCCCAAACTGTTGCACATATCCATGATCATTTACTTGAGAACATTTTCTAGAAGAGGACTTGCCAAGTCCAAGGATGTGACTTGGACAAAGACAGTAATCCTATGTCATAAACTACACTGACATTTAAAGACAAAAAACATTGTAGGTCATAAGTTAATTTGTATCATTATAACCACCAATCATACCGGATTAACTGCAGAATCAGGATTGATCTGCAATGTATAGATATCATCTCTTGAATACTGGAAGAGGCCATAATAAGGATTCAACATTTCATGTGACAAGAGATATAACCACTCCCTAAAAAACAAGATATACCAAAGGAATTTTTTGTTAATGAATACATCTTTACTAAGACATGCTATTAATCATGTTAGCAATAAGTTTTTAATAAAACAAAATAAAGGACTAACTAGTTATATAAAATCACATTAGAAAAGTCTACCATGCCCCAAAAGTACATGAAAACTCTTGATTTACTGAAGTCACTTCTCACTCAATTTTGGGTAATTTTATGACATTTTAACATCAGAGAATCTAAGGATAATATCCAGAAGTACCAACTACTCGTTAGATGCTGCAGCCCAGTGGTCTGTTACTTTTAACTGCTAAACAAATTTGTAATTCATAATAAGTATAAAATAAAGGGAAGAATATGGTATTATTTCAAAACATCCATGTGGTCCATCTATACCACCCTGGTCCTCTCCAATCATGGCAGATTTATACTAGTTTATACAGATATATAACATTAATTTACTCTTACTTTTAGACAAGGGTATGTTTTATTGTTGATATTGTTTTAGTAAGAAAATTTCATTATCCATCTCCATTATCTTTTTTGTGTAAACCCTAAAATACACCATGATAAAAATGTAAGTGGTGAGAAACTGCAAGGCATTTGGTATAGGTGGGAACCAAGGGCAAGCCTGCATTTTCTGGGTATGTTCCATACCACTTCTTGGTTTCAAGCATACAACAGTGTTTTTAAAACCTCATAATAAACAGTACTATCAACTTAAGCTTATTAAATCATTTATATTTTCCGAAGTATGAAAGACAACTTGTTATTCATCTTGGTGAAACTGAAATAAAATGACTAGTCTAGGCTTTAAGGAGATGTTATTCTAGTCTCAACTCCTGTCATTCCTCAGCTAGGAAAGGCACATAAATGATATATTCTGATATTATGGATCAAACAGATGGAATAATATATTTTTAGGAAATACAGTGAAACACTATTAAAGTAGTTAAAGGAAAATATTTCAAAGTCCTATCATTTGACGGAGTCTAAGTCAAATCACTACATTTAATATTGGGTTGGCCAAAAAGTTCGTTCGAACGAACTTTTTGGCCAACACAGTACTTGAAAACTCTAGAGATTAAAAAGAAAAAGTGAGGTCTCCACATAAGCAACCTTCCCACCTAATACATCTTGTATGTTTTTTATGCATGTATGTGTTTTTTAAAAGAAAGTCCAACTTTTGTTTTGTTTTACTAAGTATTTAGAACATGCATAAAAGCAAAACTCTACTTTTGGGTTCTACTATGGGATAAAGATCAGAAAAAGCAGTTCACTGCCACATGCCATTTAGTCCGCCCAAACCCCAAAAGTAGTGAGGTTAAGAAATAAACAACAAAAAACTAACTACTTATTTGGCCTATACATATAATTATAGCATTTAGATTCCATCAGCAGATAATTAACAAGTTTTCCCAACAAGCATTCAAAATCTACTTATGAGTAAATCATAAGCATTCCACAGAAACTATCAAGCCTTAAGTATGATGTACAAGTGATAAATGCTAAAAATCCAAACTAAAGAAACTATCCATTTGCAGGTAAAAAGGTCACAGAATGAAAGTATGTCTACAGGTGAAAACAAGTAATGCCAAATAATGATTATGGGACTTGGTGGAAACACAAATTTAATTTAGGCTGGATTTAGATTAGGGGAAGCAGAATTATCATGACGGTCCTTAAAATGTTTTAATACAGAAGCTATAATGTTTCTGCTACATTTACATAAAGTGAATTCTCACACCTGGAAAAAAAAATACTTGATGTTTGAATGTAGCAGAAACATTACAGCTTCTGTATTGAAACATTCTAAGGACCACTTATGACATACATACATACTTACAGACACAAACATTCCTTTAACAAGGTTAAAAAGCATGGCAGTGTAAGCAAAGGGAAACAGTATTCAGTTTAGAATACGTCATTAAAATCTCAAGATTGTTACTGACAATGTAAAGCAGAGGGAATAACATGTACTGAAGGAGAGAAATGGAGAAAATATTGGGCCTGCAGACCCTACCAACAGTCCATATAGGGTTGCAGCTAGTTTACAGAGAAAGTCTCATTGGACTACATGATCCATTCGGGAGTTCACAAACACTCTTCTGGTAGCAGTACTATCCTAACCTAATTATGAATGTATCTACTAGGGTACCCTCTGTATTGCAAACATGAGGGAATATTATGCTAGAAAATAAATATCAATGAGAAAGTCACACCACAGGGAGTATCTTAAATTTGTAAATATAACGATCCATATGGCATTTACTGATGAGCAAGGCTTTACCTGGCAACCCCTCCATAGTCAAGCCCTTCTTCTCCACGAAATTTTATCATTAATCGCTTCCAGAGATCTTTCGGTCTCATTTTCATGACTTGTCGATATGATTCCTGAAAAAAATGTTTAATATACTATTATTACTAGGTGCTTTTAACCTGTTATTTAAACTCTCCCTCCATTCCACCTACAAAACATGTTTATTTAAATAAGGTAGAATTTGTTCAACAATCAAATCAATGGATAAACTCCAAGTGTTTGAAACCTCATGGAACTTCTAAAAACAAAATGGATATAGCTTAATACTGTACTACTGAAACCAATTCTTTTGATAAATATTATATTAAAAGCCTACTAAATGCAAAGCTCCATATTTAAGTCCTATGAACCACAGCAATGATTCCACTCACATTAAAAAACAGAATCTGATAGAAGTACCACTTTTTTTTAAGTTAGCTGATCTAATTCTAGGTCACAGACACCAGTAGAAAGTAAAGGTAAGAAAAAGAAAGTTTCAAAGAACATAGAAAAATCATTAATGTGATCTTCACTAAACAGACAACTTTCTATTGTTTTAAAAATACAAATGACTGACTACAAACAAGGTCAGAATGGTCCTGAGAGAAAAAAGTTCATCCTTTGGGAGAAGGATTATAAAGTTCCCAAACATCTTTTGTCCCAGAACACTCTAATAAGAGGGAAACCCCTGCCTTGGACCTCTGCCATTTATTATGTAAGAACTTTGAAGTTGCTATTAAAGCTATAAATCCAAAGATAAAAGGATATACTAGAAAGGAAGATTTTCAGTAAATTAAGGAAGTAGTCCAACAGTAATGATTTTTTGATTTAAGAGTCCCTAACCTCTTGGAAGAATTAGAAAATAAGGGATGGATAATATCTGTGGTCTTTTAAAATTCATTAACAAATAAGTATCTGCAACTGCAAGGACCAAGCTGCCCCAATCAGAACATCTCACACTTCATCCTATTTAAATGTTTATCTTATGTATTAAATCTCTCCAATATTATTGCCTTTATTCCCACAAGTAAAAAAGACATTAACGAAAATTCTCCCATTCTGAAGAGATATGAGTCCCCCAAAATATACTTGGAAAACAGAGTACATCACTGAATTAATTTTTCTCTACTTTAAAACAAGACTTGCAAGTTTACCTCAAAAATCTCTTCCCTGGAAACCTCAATGCGGCAATGGCCAGCCTGAGGCTGTTGCTGGGAAAGTTCTTGCCGCAAAATTTTTAGTTTCTGAACCAGGTCTCGTTTGTACCGTGGGACCGTCAGACACTCTGTGTCATCAGGGCACAACGATACCACCTGCTGTTGCTGGTCTTTCAATTGGTTCTGCCGACTAAAAGTAAACAAATATTACTGAAGTATTTTAAACAAGAGAGATTGCAATTACATATTTAAAATAGCATCCTACGCTAAACCAAGTATACCTATAGCATTTCTAGACCTTATTATATTCTTAGCTTGACATTTTTGACAACAATAAACTAGCTCCAAAGTTTATTTCTTGGAACTTACAGAAGTGGATAACAGAGTTTTATTCAAAAAACTTTTATACAGCTGCTGAGAACAACTTTCTCAAATACCGTTTCCATTTCTTCTGCGTAGTTTACCATCTCTCCCTTTAAAATTCAGGCATAGGCCAAACCCTGTGCCTGTTATCTAGAGTCTGTCTCTCTGGAAGAGACAGTTTGAACTGGCAGCTTGGCAGGGACCCCTTCTCCTATGCACGCTACAGTCTAGACCACAGGAATGTGGGAGGTCACAGCAAGTTACTGGCACAGAGAAATGAGCACTTTACAAACAAGTCTAAACGTTTTATAAAGTGCCTACTTTTCTTTCTTTTTTTTCAGCCTCGCTGCACGGCATGCAGGATCTTAGTTCCCCGACCAGGGATCGAAGCCGTGCCCCGTGCAATGGAAGTGTGGAGTCTTAACCACTGGACCACCAGGGAAGTCCCTACTTTTCTTTTTATTGTGGTAAAATATACGTAACATAAAATTTACCATTTTAACCATTTTAAAGTATTATAGTCAGTGGCATTCAGTACAATCACATTGTCTGTTGTGCTAAAGCGACTTCTAACTGCACATATATGGTTTACCACAAATACACTAAAATAATCTCCCAAGTACAGCAGAAATATAATAATAATTTTTAAAGGCACATTGCCTAGAGATATTTTTATTCTCCTGGCAAAAATAATATAAGTTGCATCTAAGAATTTTTTAAAAGAATCTTATGATATAATGAATTAGTTAATTCCAATAAACCGTCAGGAAATAAAAAGTCAGATAATTCACTATTGATATCTATGCAAACATTGAGTGATTCAGTTGGAATTTAATTTTTTTTTGGGGGGGGGGTGCTGCGTTGGGTCTCCGTTGCTGCACGCAGGCTTTCTCTAGTTGTGGCGAGCGGGGACTGCTCTTCGCTGCCGCACACAGTCTTCTCATTGCAGTGGCTTCTCTTGTTGTGGAGCACAGGCTATAGGCGCGCAGGCTTCAGTAGTTGTGGCATGTGGGCTCCAGAGTGCAGGCTCAGTAGTTGTGGCGCACGGGCTTAGTTACTTCATGGCATGTGGGGTCCTCCTGGACCAGGGATCGAACCCGTGTCCCCTGCATTGGCAGGTGGACCCTCAACCACTGTGCCACCAGGGAAGTCCCTGGAATTTAATTTTACACACAACAGACAAGAGTACAATCTCCTAACCTAAAGGTAAAGGGCAATGGTAGCTATGAGAAAATAAACAAAAGTAACTTTCAGTTCTCTAACAAATCACCCAAACTTACTTTACATACAGTGATTCTTATGTACCAGGCCAAATTTTATACCTAGAATGTGTAACTATCCAAAGAAAATGCAGCTTTGATGAAAATTACAAATCGCCATTTACTACTCTCATAAAACATTGTAATAAAGGTGTTTTTTTTTTTAAACCTAGATTTTTTTAAAAATTAATTAATTTATTTATTTATGGCTGTGTTGGGTCTTCGTTTCTGTGCGAGGGCTTTCTCTAGTTGTGGCAAGCGGGGGCCACTCTTCATCGCAGTGCGCGGGCCTCTCACTATCGCGGCCTCTCTTGTTGCGGAGCACAGGCTCCAGACGCGCAGGCTCAGTAATTGTGGCGCACGGGCCCAGCTGCTCTGCGGCATGTGGGATCTTCCCAGACCAGGGCTCGAACCCGTGTCCCCTGCATTGGCAGGCAGATTCTCAACCACTGCGCCACCAGGGAAGCCAAAAAGGTGTTTTTTTAATACACACACACATATATAAGTCAAAACAGAATATATTAAAAATACTCTCTAAACAACTGTATTAATCCTATCCAAAAACAAAAAACAAACAAAAAAAACTTGTGTATACCAACTTAAAGATACAAAACTTTAATTCAAAGTGGATCAGAGACCTCAATGTAAAACCTAAAGCCATAAAACTTCTGAAACACTAGAAAATTTTTATTACTCGTGTTATGCAAAAATTTCTTAAATATGATCCCCAAAGCACAATTCATAAAAGAACAAATGGATAAAATGAACTTCATTGAAATGTCAAAGAAACCTTATGCTCTTCAAAAGACACTGTTAAGAAAATGAAAAGACAAGTCATGGTCTAGGAGAAAATCTTTCTAAAGCATACAGCTGGCATAAAACTTGTATTTCAAATATCTAAAGAATTCTCAAAACTCAAAAGTCAAAAAGAACCAAACAACTCAGTTTTTTTAAAAAAGGAGGCAAAAAATTTCACCAAAGAAGATATACAGATGGAAATAAGCACATGAAAAGATGCTCAACATCACTAGTCATTAGAGAAATGCAAATTAAAACAATAATGAGGGACTTCCTTGGTGGCGCAGTGGTTAAGAATCCACCTGCCAATGCAGGGGACACGGGTTCGATCCCTGGTCTGGGAAGATCCCACATGCCGCGGAGCAACTAAGCCCGTGTGCCACAACTACTGAGCCTGCGCTCTAGAGCCCGTGAGCCACAACTACTGAGCCCGCGTGCATCAACTACTGAAGCCCACACGCCCTAGGGCCCACGTGCCACAACTACTGAAGCCTGCCTGCCTAGAGCCCATGCTCCACAACAAGAGAAGCCACCGCAATGAAGCCCACGCACCACAACGAAGAGTAGCCCCTGCTCGCCGCAACCAGAGAAAGCCTGTCAACGAAGACCCAACACAGACCCCCCCCACCCCAAAAAACAATAATGAGGTAACACTACACATCTATTAGAATGTCCAAAATTAAGATTAACCATACCAAGTGTTAGCAAGAGCAACTACAACTCTCATACACTGCTAGTGGGAAAGTCAAATGGTACAATCACTTCGGAAAGAAATCTGGCAGTTTAAAAAGTTAAACATAAATCTATGATATTATGCAGCCTGGGTATTTATTTATCAAAGAGAGGTGAGAGCATATGTCCACACAAAGACTTAAACATAAATGTTCAGGGACTTCCCTGGCGATCCAGTGGTTAAGACTCCACACTTCCAATGTAGGGGGCACGGGTTCGATCCCTGGTCGGGGAACTAAGATCCCACATGCCACACAGCGTGGCCAAAAATTAAAAAACCCACGAATGTTCGTAACAGTTTAGTCGTGGCCCAAACTGAAAAATTCCAAATGTTCATCAACAGGTAAACAAATAAACTGAGGTCTATCCATACAATGGAATACCACCCGGCAATGAAAAGAAATGAACTATACATACAACAACAGAGATGAATCTGAAATAATTAGGCTGGGTAAAAGAAACCAAGCAAAGAGTACATACTGTATGAATCCACTCATCTAAAACTCTAAAAATTGCAAATGTATAGTGACAGAAAAAGCAAATCAATGGTTGGCTGAAGATGGGGTGTGGATTGAACTGTGTCCAAAAAAATGTTAAAGTCCTAAGCCTCGGCACCTGTGAATGTGACCTTATTTGGAAATAGGGTCTTTGCAGATGTAATCAAGTTAAATGAGGTCACACTGGATTAGGGTGGCCCTAAATCCAATAAATTGGTATCCTTATAAGAAGAGGTAAATTTCGACCCAGACATACAGGAAAGAAAGTGTGGCATAATAAGAAATATACCTTGGTCTTTGTCCCCAGTTCTTGACACAGAACTCCTAAAATGCTTGAAATTTCCTGAGTGACACAGGTGACAGGAGTGTATTCTGTTCTAATATTTGGTCTTTGTCCCCAGTACAAGACACAGAAGCTCCTAAATCCCTTTGAATTTCCTGGGTATCAGAGCATTTTTCGTTTCAATGAGGTGACTTGCTAGGCCCCTATATAATTTCAGGATGGAGGCTGGACGCCAGAAAGACCAAGGCTTGATTAGAAGCCTAGAACTTTCAGGCACATCCCCCAACCTCTGGGGAAGGGGAGAGGAACTGGAGATTGAGTTAATAATCGATCACTCCTGTGTGATAACAACTCCTAAACGACAGTGTTCAGAAAGCTTCTGGATGGTGAGCACGCTGAGGGCGCTTGGAGGACGAAGCGCCTGGAGAGGGCGTGGACGCTCTGTGCAGCCCCTGCCCCATACCTTGCCCTGTGCCTCTCTTCCATGTGGCTGTTTCTGAGTTGCATCCTTTATAATAAACTGGTAATAGTAAAGAAATAATTTCCCTGAGTTCTGTGAGCCATTCTAGAAAATTACTGAACCCAAGGAGAGAGTCATGAGAACTCGATTTATAGCCAGTTGGCAAGAAATACGGGAGGCTTGGGACTTATAAATGGCATCAGAAGTGAGAACAGTCTTGTGAGACTGAGCCCTTAGCCTGTGAGGCCTGATACTAACTGCAGGTGGTATTAGACTGAATTCAGGTGCTGTACACCTCGCTGGTGTCCGCAGACGTGGAGAATTGGAATATTTGAGGAAAAAACCCACACACTTGGTGGCAGAAGTTTGTGGATAAAATAGATCATAGAAGGCCACATGAAGACAAAGGTAAAGACTGGGATAATGTGTCCACAAGTCAAGGAACAGTAAAGTATCTGGCAACCACCAGAAGCTAGGAGAGAGGCATGGAACAGATTTTCCTTTGGAGCCACGGGAAGGAACCAACACTTCTGACAACCTGATTCTGAATTCTAGCCTCCAGAACTTTAAGAGAATAAATTTCTATTGTTATAAACCACCCAGTGTGTGCTATTTTGTTACGGCAGCCTTAGGAAACTAGGGAAGGGATGGGAGGAGGGACTACCAACAGGCTACAAAGAGGCAGGAGGAGACTTTCGGGGGTGATGGATATGTTCACTATCCCCATTATGGTGATGGTTTCACAGGTATATAATATGTCAAAACTTAAATATGTACAATTTATTGTGTGTCAATTAAATTTTAATAAAGCTGAATTTTTTTTTTAAACCCACAGTTCATCAAAAAGTCTACATTAATAAATACTGGAGAGAGTGTGAAGAAAAGGGAACCCTCCTATACTGTTCGTGGGAATGTAAATTGGTGTAGCCACTATGGAAAACAGTATGGAGGGTCCTGAAAAAAAACTAAAAATGGAGCTATCATATGATCTAGCAATCCCACTCCTGGGCATATATCTGGAAAATATGAAAACTCCAATTTAAAAAGATACATGCACCCCAATGTTCATAGCAGCACTATTTATAACAGCCAAGACATGGAAGCAACCCAAGTATACACACACACACACACTCTAAAATATCACTCAGCCATAAAAAAAGAATGAAATATTGCCATTTACAGCAACATGGATGGACCTAGAGATTATCATACTAAGTGTAGTAAGCCAGAGAGAGAAAGACAAATATTATATGATATCACTTATATGTGGAATCTAAAAAATAATACAAATGAATCTATGTACAAAACAGAAACAGACTCACAGACATAGGAAACAAACTTACGGTTACCAAAGGGGAAAGGGAGGGTGGGGAGGGATAAATTAGTAGTATGGGATTAACAGATACAAACTACTATACATAAAATAGATAAGTAACAAGGATTTACTATAGAACACAGGGAACTATATTCAATATCTTGTAATAAACTATAATGTAAAATAATCTGAAATATATATATATTACATATGTATATAGCAAACTGAATCACTTTGCTATATACCTGAAACTGACACAGTATTGTAAATCAACTGTATTTTAATAATTTAAAAAAACCCCAGGGTACATCAAGCCCATTCACAAAGACTTGTAAGAATGACTGTCTAAGTCCTGCAAATGGGAAAGATGCGTTAAAGCTGAAGCACAAAACTGACACATCAGAAAATCTTCTGGGATAGATTCAGCTGTCCTAGAGCTATTTCTGATGCACTCAAGGGAAAAAATCCATCCACCCCATAAGGTAGCCTGTCTCTGCAGGTGCGCTACGGTGCACTTCTGATACATACCCTTTTCCTAACATTTCAGGACAGGTTCCTACTTAAGCACAGCGGGATTAAAATACCCAAACATGAGAGTAAAATTTGTCATATTCTTATATAAAATTATGTTCAACAAAAGTGATTTATAATTGAAGAGAGCAGACATTCTATCACATTTATTACAAAAAGCATCTATCAGTCTTCTCTTGTTCAGACTCGTATTTGAACATGTATTGTTTCAAAAACTTACTTTAAAACTAAATGCAAGTTAGCAGAGAGCCGAGGATCTGTAAACTGTGTTGTTCTGTTGTTATGGTCAACGAAATAAACTCTGCCTGTTGCTGTATTCCTGATCTCCCATCCAGGAGGCAACGGACCAAGCTCTTCACAATTGATGTTGCTAAGATCCCTGCAAAAACAAATATAAAATAAAAAATACCTCACTGCTGGGCCTGCTGAGCCAAGCAAGTGTAAATGACACAGAACAATTCCATGAAGTCTGAGAAAATGTATTGTTTCAGAAACTTGAGACGTTCAGCTGGAATCTTTAATTCCCAATGGTTTAACAAACTTGCATATTCAAAGCCCAATCCATAGATGGCTCAGAAACTTATCACACGGCCTACATTTTTAGTGAGTTCATTCCTGGGCTTTAATGTAATTCAGGTTTTAAATTAATATAAAAGCAATCACAACATTTGCCAACATAAACTGTACTTCAATACTTGTCTGACAAAATATTGTTTTCCAAATGTCAGTGATATAAGGAATTAAATGTTTTCTAAAATTTCCCTTCAATTATTTATTTCTTTACTACACCATAAAATTTGTGTAAATGTTCATTCCATGATTAATTTTAAGCTCTTCAACAAAGCAGAACTGGAAATGTTATTGAAATTGTGATCCTGAAAATAACCACAGTATATATTTTAAAGGATAACTACTCCATTTTGAATTCTGAAAGATATAAAGCTAGTGAATGAAGAACCTGTTTAAGACACCTTAGGAAGAATGTTCTAAGGTTTACTGCTACAATAAAAAAAACAAAAAGACTTTTTGCTTTTTGGAGCAAAGACCACTGTTATTATATCATGCATTCTTAAAATACTATTATATATGACAAAGATTTATAGAACTTTAAAGAATGAAATAAAAGCAGCATGTCTAATATAAATTTAAACTGTAACCAATAATTACAATGACAAATCTCATAAAAATTATGTTTTCAAAGTTAAACTAGAAAAAAAGTTTTCCTGAAATAACCTCTTCTTGGTCATAGTGAAAACGTAATGATGGGCACCCAGAGATTTGTTGGAACAATGATTTTTAACTTGTGCTTATAGGTGCCCCAGAGATTCTTCTGCTACAGAACTAAAGATTGGAAAGAACACACTATTCTGAGACACTGCTAGTCTCAAAAGAGGCAAAGGAAAAAGTTCCAAGAATCCTCCTCAAATTTTTTTTAAGTGAATTAAACTGGAGCTGGTACCTGAGTGGCAGACAGGCAGAGTGGGGGGCTGCCAGAGGGTAGTGGTTAATTGGGAAACTCAGCCTCAGGCCAGCAGCAAGGTTGGAAAAGGAAATCTGGAACTTCCCCACTGAGAACTCAAAGGAAAGATGAAGTGATTCCAGGAAAAATTCCTAAATTCTCACTTTAGGTCCACAGAACTCCAACCAATTAAAATCAAACTCACAATCAAAGATCACCAAACACTTCAGAAAGGAATTCATGATGACTGAGTCAGTAGAAACAAAACCACGGAATTAGATCCCCAAGTACTGTCAGAGATCAAAAAGAATAGCTATGATATGCAATGTTTAAAACAAATAATAAAAGGGAACAATTACAAAGACAAACTATCACTGAGAGATTATTAAGAATGAACAGATAGATTTTTTTAAATGGAACTTTTAGAAATGAAAAACAATTATCATTCTTTGTAATCAAAGAATGAATAATGCTTTTGATGTAATGCAGAATTTCATTTTATATCATTTTATTTAGAATTTTATAAATTTATAGTCATACATGGGAGGGCTCTAAAGAATTGATGAGAAGCAGAAAACTGGGAACACTCTTTATGTGGAACTGGGAAATGATTAAAGGAAAATGGTATGTTATACAGCCATAAAAAGTAATACAGATCTGTATTTTAAGACTACATAGTCAGTATGCAATATAGTGAATAACAAAGCATTAATCATTATTTTAAAGAGAAATACAGAACATTCTAAAATGGTACTTCTCAGATAAATCTAAGTTTACTGGATATCTTTACATAAAGTTAGTTTTAAAGTGTCTGAGTGACACTATTTTATAAATGTCTTTGATTGAATAGTGATGATATTTTAATAGAATCTAAATATTTATAGTCTGCTTTGATAAAAGATCCTCCATACAAAAGACATATTCACTAAAGGATCCCCCAAAACAAAAGATATATATTTTAAGATAATTATTTGGAGCATAGAGACTAAAGAAAAGAAATATAATCCAAAGCGTTATTTCATAAAGTCATTATTCAATACTCAATAAGAAATATTCTTAAATCTTTATAGAAACCCCTTATTCATTAATGAAAAACCAACATTGTTTCCTTAGGAATAAGAACACTGCCCACTGTGGTGCCAAAATCTCTCTGTTTCAACTTCCGACGCCAGCTTACACACCACTCTTTCAAAAGGCAGCTCAAGATCAGCTTTCACACTGTTGTAAATCATTCAGTTTTTTTAAAAAATCATTTTTCTTCTAAACATTTCCTTCCAATGATTTTAAATTATGTTATAGAAAAGTTCATTACTGACTTTCAACCTGATAAACAGAACCCAAAACACTTCTTTTCATAATTTACATATCAAAACTCTTATTTCTAAAAGTTAGGCACTTAGATTTTTTTCAGTGAGCTTATTAATAAAACAAAAATTTCCTCCCCACTATTTTTTTTTAAATCAACAGCTTATATTATGAAGACACAGAAATGGCAACCTTGATACAATAATTAATGATAACACATTTCCTTAGCTGCCACCCTCAAAAGATTCTGATTAAGCTCTATCACAAAGTAAAACATTTTGGGAATTCCCTGGCGGTTCAGTGGTTAGGACTCGGTGCTTTCACTGCCGGGGCCCAGGTTCAATCCCTGGTCAGGGAACTAAGATCCCACAAGCCGCAAAGCGCGACCAAAAAAAAAAAAAAAAAAGAAAACATTTTCATTATAATAGCTTTGTTTATAAATAGAGTATCAAAGCAATCCAAAATCAGCTAGTCACATCTGTTTTTAATTCAAAAACATGATTCTAGACAAGTAGAGCTCTGAGTACAAACTTTAGTCAGAAAAAGATCTCTTGACCCTCCATAGGACTTTTTTTTTTTGAAGAGAGGAATATTGCACTTAATATATAAAATATCCTCATCCAACAAAGGCATATGTATAGCTTACAAAGCTGATTTAGAATGTCACTTAGAACTCAACCTTTTTTTGCAGCTTCAACTGGACTACTTGGCACTCTCCATCTGTTCAGTAGAAAATAATTCAAAATAGCTAGTGGTTTAAAATGTATTATTTGATACTAAAATGTACCAGAAACTGTGTTAAACTACTAAATTGATTTTGTGTCATTCCATCTTCTTAAAGTTAAAAGATAGTTGACATTTTGGTTAGTAAATGCATTCAACAAGGCCTGCAATTCAAACATACAAGTTTTGGCATTTAAAATTAATTTATGTTAATTGGGTTATTCCTTTTCTACATTAAAATGAAACTTGAAGATTGAATACACTTATATAAAGTTAAAATAAACAAACCATTTTTTAAAAAGCCTAACCAGAAATAAAAATATCAATTTACTACCCTTAAAAAAAAAGGGTATGTATGTTTTTGTAAGGGTATGTATGTTTTCCCCAGGTCAATTTTCAAATTCCTAAAAGACCCACATTTTTGCCTCGATTTTTTTAAGGGGCAGGGGGAGAGGAACTGGAGACTGGTTGGGGGGTACGGCACTGGGGTAGGGTTGCAGAGACGTAAGTAGGACTTTCTACTAAATGTCAAACTGAAAATATGATGAGAAAGAGCCAAACTTTTACATCATCTATTTTAAGAAGTTAAAGATTAAATAATCAAATAAATCCTAGGTGAAATGGATATTCAATGGTATGAAGGGTATTTAGAATATGTTCTTACCTAGGCACTCTTGGATCATGCCATGTGCTCACACCAGTCTGAGTATGTAAGAAATACACCTGACCTTGTTGTGTTGTCCTCTGTTCTGTAAAATTAAGAAACACTAATAATAAAAACATATTCAGAATGTCCAAATCAAAAACAGCTATAAACACTAGGATGATATTATATTAATAGGTAAACTCTCCAAATTACCAATCTATTTTATTACAAAAGAACTGCTTTACAAATCACTTGTTCTGAACTCAGAACACATTTTCTCCTGGAAACAGTCTTATAAATGGTGGTGAGGGTCACAGCCCAGCTATTTAAAAGCCAACTACACTTATAATGTGGCTCAAATATTAAACATGTTGCAATGGAAAATAGAAAACAATACTGTCACAGTACCAATAATTAAACAAACATGAAAAAATTATCTTTTATTTGTCTTAAATGTGGAGCCTAAGGGAAACAGAAGGGCTCAGAGGAAGAGGCTAACCAACTCTGCGGAGATTCTCAGGGATTTGCAAAAACTTTCAAAGAGTTTGCAGGCTGGTAATGCTTTTTAAATTATGCCTAATTTTATATCAAAACTTATGTTTTTTCTTTCCTTGAGAGAGGTGTATTCTCAAGACTACATTTGGACTTAGAAGCAAAAAAGATGGAATATAGAAGAGACACCCTATAGTCTAAAAGAAGCAATGATGGAAAAATAATCAAGTTAGGAGGAGGAAGACTAAAGAGCACATATGCCTAATGGGGAAAAAAAAGCCGCAGGTAAAATTAAGTCAAAGCCCTTGGGAAGAGAGTGAGGAGGCCAGGGCAAAGAGAAGGAATCTGTGAAAGGGTTTCTTCAATGGTGGTTTTTAGTCTTTATTTATGTTTTCAAGCAACAGAACTACCTTTTTTTTTTTAAAACAAAATCTAATGAAAAATTCCAATATACGAAACAATAAAACTATTGCTAATATTTATTAGTATAAATTTGTTTATAAACCTGTAATAAAAATCAATTTAAACTTTTAAAATTATAAATGTAAAAATGTTTAAACCTGGTTCTAGATGACAGCTGCAATAATTTCAGCCTTGGTACCCACTTTACTCCTATGTTTTGGTTGTACAAAAAAAATTTTTTTTAATCCAAATCACACAAATATTGTAAAAGTGTAACTACCCCCACTCCAAACCACTTGCCTTATAATCTCAATTAAAAAGAATGCCAGGAGATACTTGATTCTAAGGTCTGGACATTAATAATAACAGCTAAATTTTAACTTCTCATGAAATTTCATTTATTTCTTGCAACAAATCTACATGGTTGGTAATAATATTTTCCCCACTTTATAATATAGAAGATAAAGCTGAGGCTCAAACAGGTTAAATAATGTGCCCAGCATCACACAACTAATATATAGCAAAGCCAGGATATGAACCCAGCTCTGTTTCCCAAGCCCATGCTCTAACCACTGTGCTTTAAGTTAACCTGTGTGGCCTAGCTCAATTAATGGAAAAATTGGGGTTTTTTTTTTAATTAAATAGTTAAAATACTTAAAAAATAAAGTAAGAATGATGCATTTGTGTAAGTTCAAAAAACATTCTGGAGTAAAAATAAAATACAAGTTAGATCAGGCAATTCCCAATGTTGGTCACTAGGTGTCATCATCAGCCCAGAACTGTTTATCTAGAGGCTGTGGAAAGGGCAAGGATGTTAAGTAACTTGGTTAAGCTTTTAGCAAGAGAGGAGAGAACAGCTGAGGTCATACTACAAGAGTTCACAAGTTGCAATTAATTTAGGAAGTTCTGTATTCAACTATGAGAAGATTCATGTCATCTTTCACATGGAATTCTAAAATTTAGGAAATATATAAGATTATAGTACTTTTACACAAACACAGAAGTGACTAAATCATTTACAATAACCCAATCACTCAGATAACACAAAATTATAGACAATACAAATACAATATATAAATACCATCAGAAATATGCTTTTTAAATTATTTCTAAATATGCACGTCTAGAAAATTACAAGTCTGACTTCAGATTGCCATTATCAAGAAAAACACCATCTCACTTTTTACAGTGCCTGTTTACAAAGCAGTCTCACATTGTTTCATATGCCTCTCACAATACCTTTGTGAAAAGGAGAGGTATCATTCATCTCATTTCATTGTAACTGGGCAAAAAGGTTAAGGTTAAATGACTAGTCCAAAGTCAAAGTGTTGTTAGTCTTCTACCACTTCAAAGACTTTTCAAAGTTGGGGAGTTTTACATTTACTTTGATTTTCATGCAGAATTCCTAAACCCAGATTAATAACTTCTTTAAAAGTTGATTTTCTGGCTTCTTAGCAAGCTGAAATCAGTAAAACACACTTTATTTTTCCTCTGCTAGTTGTCATACCATAGCCTTCTGGTAGGTCTGGAGGAGTATGTAAATGTGTCCTGCTCATGTAATTTCTATGTCGTTGTGACCTGACTCTCCTCTCTGCCAGTCTGGGATCTGAAGACTGTCCAGATGTTGCACCGTTTGTTCCACTAATTGGAGTGTTCTCATCAACAAAACAGCTAAGAGGTCTGCCAGGACTAGAATATTCAGATGCTGGTCTATCAAAAAGTAACAAGGAAAAAAAGTTACTCAACTCAGATACCAAAAGCAGAATTTTATAGACAATGTATGTACAGCAGTAACAATCACTTTTAAGAAAATGGAATGATTAATACAAATATAATGACTCAAGAACTCTCAATAAAAGCAAACCCAAAGCCTCAAAGCACCAAAGAAACCCAGGTGATAAGCAGATTATCAATTACATATTCAAATCACTTTATATTGATTTTAATTACATTTCATATGAAATCCGCATATATTTATAGATGTGAGTATGAGCTCACAAAGCCTTAGTTGGCTTAGCCACAGGCGACCTCAGACCTGCGTCCCCACCATTCTCCCACTCTGCCTCTGCCACACTGACATTCTTCCTCCTCCTTAAGCTTGCCATGGTCATTCTACCTTCAGTGCTGGAGAGCAGCCCTTCCTTCTACCTAGAGTGATTTTTTCTCCTATTTTCCCTAGGCCAGACTCCTTTTTGTCATTCAAATCTTAGCTTAAGCTTAAATGTTGCCTCTAAGAGGTCGTTCCTGACCTTCAGATCTAAAGTAGTCACCCAGGCATTTGACAGTACCTCACCTTACTTCCTCAGCATAGCAGTTACTTCTGGTATTTTTCTCATTTGCATCCTTGTTTTCGTCTGTCTTCCCCCACTAGAATATTTATTGAGAGAAGAAAGTCTGCCTAGTTTTTTCCCCACCATATATATTCCCTGCACCTAGAGTAGTGCTTAGCATATATTTAAGAGTAGTAGTTCAATAAATATTGAGTGAATAAAGGAAAGATAGTCTGTCTCTTCAAAGAGCTTCCAGTCTCTTGTAGGTCATCCAAACTAAGAGGATAATCAAGAGTTAATTTTTAAACTAACATTTACAACACAATTGACTTTACACATGTGGAAATTAAAGTCAATTTTATCAGTTAAATGAGAAGGAAATAAGACTTCACTAAAGCACTGACACAAGTACACATTTATTTACACTCAGATATGATAAAAATAGGTTCTTTGACTTCCATATAATCCTTGGCAGTTTAATACTAGAAATCAACTCTCAAATAAGCACTTTTTAAAATGGCAACATAAGATAAGCTTTCATCTGAGAATCACAGTATAATAGAGAAAACTTTGCGGTTCAATGAGTTAAGCAATTAATCCCCAATAAATAAAAGTATAGCTAATGAGAAGCATTTGATGTTCTATGTCTGGTGCCAGTCCTGCTCAGGGAAAAAAAAAAAAAGTAGAAGGAGCAAAACAAACACTGAGTAGAGGTGGCAAATAAACTTTTTTCTTATTCTGAAAAAAAAGGATATCCAGCCACTTATCCTATTCATTTTCAGTTACTTTAAGAGCTTTCCTTGAAGCTTTCAAAACTTATCTTGCGTGCCCATGTCTCTACACATTAAGCTCCAGGAAGGCCTTTCTGCCTTATTCATGGTTATAGCCCAAATGCTGAGCACAGTGCCTGGCATATAACAATTTGGTGAACTGAATGATAGCTGTTACCACTGCCCTGAACGCTTTTTATCACCTTCCCCTTACCTGGCTAAATCCTCATATTCTTCAGGGTTTAGTTCAGAGACTCTCCTCCTTCAGAGTTTTCCTTAGCAAGTTCTACCATCTTGCCCCCAACTCTAAGTCAGGTGCCCCTCCATATTGTCTCAGAGCATCTGGTTCTTATCTTGGTCAAAGACCTTACTGGACAGAATATAATCATCCCCCAACATTATTGAATAAATGGAGATCCTGTATATATATTTTGTTACAGCCGTTCAATAATGGACTCAAAAAAATTTTTAAGAGTCCTAGAAATAAGATGACTTCTCAATGTATTCATTTAACTCATCTAATAAATAGTTATTGAACACCATCACAGGCCATGGAGCTACAATAACAGGATGACCTGCTAAGCAATCTTTATTAAAAATAATAATGGCATTTGCTATAAGATCTACTGATCTAGAGCAGTTTAAACCAAGAAAGGAAATCTGGTAAAGCTGACAGATAAACAGATAGGGGACTTCAGGAGGGCAAACAGCATAGACCTTGGGAAGATACTTGTATGTTCTTACCGTGTTGGGCGTTCCCATTGCGTAGTTCTTGTTATGTGGTTTAGGTACTGGATTCTTCCAGAGGCAGTTCGCCTTTCTTCCCAGCTTAAATAAAAATATTGAGAGATAAAGCAGTAATAGGAAGCCGGACATGGAATGTTTTTGGAACAAGCCAGGAAGACATTTGCTGTTATGAATCAGGAATGACAAATTGAAAAAGCAATACACAGAATATAGGAATTGTTTCAACTTATTTTAGAACTGTACAATATGTCTTCTAGAATTCTGAAGCTTTTGAAATATTTATACTGAGGTGTGACTAATATTTTCCATCAGCCAAACTGAGAATTTTTCAATGATGTCAACAATGCTCAATTAAATTATACTAATTTCTCCAGAATTTAGTGGGGGGAAAAAAGGCCATACTAAAAATAAAAATTATACATAATTTTAAAAAATTAAATTTAATTAGAAAAGTATATAAAAGCTTCTTAAAGCATTTAGCCTATCCAAACTAATTTTTTTAATCTTCATATTTTTATTTTCTCTTACACATTTTCTACTAAAAGTTATGAATTTTTTTAAGTATAGTTGACATACAATATTATATTAGTTTCAGGTATACAACATAGTAGTTTGACATCTATACACTACAAAATGATCACCAAGATAAGTCTAGTAACCATCTGTCACCATACAAAGTTATTACAATATGGACTATATTCCCTATGCTGTACATCACAGCCCCGTGACTTACTTATTTTATGACTGAAAGTTTGTACCTCTTAATCCCCTTCACCTATTTCATCAATTTCCCCTCCTCTCCCTCCCCTCTGGCAAACCAATACAGAGTTTGTTCTTTGTATCTATGAGTCTGTTTGTTTTGTTTGTTTGTTTGCTTTGTTTTTTAGATTCCACATATAAGTGAAATCATATGGTATCTGTTTGACTTATTTCATTTAGCATTATACTCTCTAGATCCATCCATGTTGTTGCAAATGACAAGATCTCATTCTTTTTTTTATGGCTGACCAATATTCCAGTGTGTGTGTGTGTGTGTATGTGTGTGTGTGTAATACATCTTCTTTATCCATTCATCTATTAATGGACCCTTAGGCTGCTTCCATATCTTATCTATCTTCCATATCTTATCTATTGTAAATAATCCTGCAATGAACAAAGGGGTGCATATACCTCTTTGAATTCATGTTTTCATTTTCTTAGGATACATACCCAGAAGTGGGATAGCTGGATCATATGGTAATTCCGTTTTTAACTTTCTGAAGAACCTCCCTACCATTTTCCACAGTGGCTGTACTGATTATATTCCCACCTACACTGTACAAGCGCTCCTTTTTCTCCACAACCTCACCAACATGGGCTATTTCTCAAACTAATTTTTTAAAAAGCAATAATGCCACTTCTTCCTCAATATCTTATTAATTCATATAACAAAAAAGTTAGGCGAGTGACTATAGTTATGTTAATATTCCACCAAACCACTGGCAGCGGTTTGGAAGCCTTAAACAATGGAAAATAAAAAGATGCTAAACAGGTTTTTTCCCCTGTGATTACAATTATAGTACTATAATGTAGAACAAATTTAGAATAAGCCGTACAACTGCTGTAATCTCTCAATACTGACTAGTTATTTCATCCTAAACTTCCCCTTCAAAAGTACCATAATCCACCTCAAATCCATAAAAATTAACAGATATATCAAGAAGCTAAAATGATCTATAAACAGACTTAAATTATAGCAATTTTTAACAGCTTACACAAAATGAGCAAATACCATAGCTTGGATTTGAAATTTCATGTCAAAAATAACTTAAAACTCAACCAATTATACACTTAAAATGGATATAGTTTATTGTATGTAAACTATACCTCATTGAAGTTAATTAAAAATACTTTGAAAATTAAAAATAAAATCGGTAAGGTTTCAGAACTAGTATAAAACAAAGATAGAGAGCAATGATAAAAAGCATAAGCTTTGGAATCAAGGCTTAAATCTGTGTTCCAGTTCTGCCATTTCTATGTGGCCTTTGGCAAAATACTTAACCTCTCTGAGTCTCAGTTTCGTAAGTCTGTAAAACGCATGAGGGTAATAATAGTAGTAACAGTAGTAATAATAATAGCTAATTATTTATTAAGCATTTACTCTATGCAAGACATTGTGCTACGTGCTTTACATGAATGACTTCATTTAATCCTCACAAGTACTGATGGCGTACATACTATTATCATTATCCTCTTTGATAAATAAACATAAACCAAAGCTTACAAAAGTCAAATAAATTGATTAAACTCATAAAGCTAGTAAACAGAAGAGTAAGGATTGGAACCCAAATGGTCTAATTCCAGAATCACATTATGAGAATTAAATGATCTAATGTATATCATGTAATGATATATATGTAATGATAAATGATATAAAGTGCTTATAACACTATTTGACACTTGCAGGCTCAATAAATGTTACTATGTTATTGTAATTACTGTTACACAAATTCTGTATCCCATCCCTCTAAATAGAGCAATGCCTCAGATTCAGCACCTACATGCCTTGTTTTGAATAATTTAATCAATCAAAAAAGTTTTCCTTTTGAATATATAATATTTACAAGAGATTTAAATTTGTCAAGAAATTTGATTTGTCTCCTAGTCAAAACTCCTAAAAAACAAATGTAACATATCTAATTCATGGCTTATTTTACGAATTTGTTGTGATAAGATCCCTCACTAATTTTCTAAGTACAAGGAAAACCTAGATTTTGGAATTGATCAGCAAATTTCTAAACTTAAATATAAACACCAACTTATTTCTCATTATTTTAGGGATATTATCTAATGATTTTTGCTTACCCATCTGGTAAATCATTATCAAACAAACGACTGCAGTCCACAACTTGTCCTCCTGTGCCTATTCGGTCTCTGGACTGAAGACTTACTATTAAACAACAAAAACATTACTAAGAGTCACAGAACTAGAAAGAATTACTGCAATTTAAAATATTTCTCTTTGAAAGACACCTGGCTTAGCTCATTTTAAGACTTAAGAATGAACTCTTTAGTTTCTACTAAATTCTGCAATTTTTTTTTTTAATTTATTTTTTTTGGCTGTGTTGGGTCTTCGTTGCTGCACGCGGGCTTTCTCTAGTTGCAGCGAGCAGTGGCTACTCTTCATTGCAGTGACTGGGCTTCTCACTGCGGCGGCTTCTCCTGTTGCGCAGCACAGGCTCTAGGCGCGCGGGCTTCAGTAGTTGTAGCACGTGGGCTCAGTAGTTGTGGCTCGCGGGCTCTAGAGCACAGGCTCAGTAGCTGTGGCGCACGGGCACAGCTGCTCTACAGCATGTGCAATCTTCCCGGACCAGGGCTCGAACCCGTGTCCCCCGCACTGGCAGGCGGATTCTTAACCACTGCGCCACCAGGGAAGCCCCTGCAATTTCTTTGTCCATGAGATTTTTCTCTTTAAGGTTTTCTACACTTTGTCATGTTCATGGAGGCGAGTCTAACTCCTTTTTTCCCATCCTAATGGGGCAACGCAAGGCCACGAGTGCACTTAAAAAGAGGCGTAACACATGAAAGGTATATTTGTGTATTCCACATTTTTGAGTTTTTAACTTCCCTCTCAATCTAAGAATGACAGGAATTATGAATAACGCTGTAGTGTAGATATTTCCCTGCAATAACCAGAATAGGGCTTTTGTTATGATGCTACTTTGGCAACTCTCTATGAACCTAATTCACTGCCTTGTAAAATTAAGTCCTTCAAGTCCTTTCTGTAACTAAAACCTCTCTTGATAGGTTCATATAATGCAATCATGTTATTCTAAATTCTGCTCTATAATGCAATGGTAAGATTCCAATTGCCTGTTACTTCTTTAAGAAGCTTCAAAGGAGCCCACCTCAGTGCCCTACCATTCTAGGTATCTTGATCAAATCTCAATCTATCAATTCTTAAGATAAGTCTCAGGAAATTTTATATAAAGGGGCCAATTCAAGATAACCCCACTAGCCCACTAAATGCCTTATGAGTAAGGTAACAATTTTTCCCTTTCTCCAATTAGTGCTATACTACCATTCTATTTTTTTCAATTAGTAAAGATTAAAACTGCAAAGCATTAAACTGGTTTTTCTTACTCAAAAACCAGTTTGAGAATTACTTTCAGAAAACCTTAGTATCATCTATAAAGTCTATCTCAGTGTCCTACTGTATTTGTATGCTTTTAAAGAATTCCTTCCTAAAGGATCAATAGTTCTTCACATTAGGAGCCTATTTTTTACATTATTTGTATTTTTTTGCTTTTTTAAAAAATTAAGTTGTCCTAGATTCTGCATCCACTATTTGAATAATTTTACATGACTCATTTAATTCATGCCAATACAATGAAGCTACAGTTACTGTACTTTGATTTTAAAGGTATTTAGAGTTTAGGTCAGCTTAAATAAAGCCAAAATTCACATAACTTTCAATTCCACACTTACCTACTATCTGTCCTCTAACTGTATCATTGTCATTTGGCCCAAGTTTGCATAGATCCAGCCTCTGATCTATTTCAAATCAACAACAGCAAAAGGCAAAAAATAAGTTGGTATCAGAGATTCTCACATCTACAGAGTGATAGTAAATTTCTACAATCCACTGGAAATCAGACCAATCATTTAAAGAATTAATCAAGTTTTAATGATGAGACAAATGTTTAAAATTCTCTAACTGCGTACATAATATTAGTATAAATGTCTCGACAAAAGTTTTGACAAATTCAGATTTCAAAAACCATAAGACACTGGTGCCAACATGCAGTATTTTCTCTCCAAAGATTTCAGAACACTTCAGTCTAAGTTTTCGCTTGCCACTTAATAGTTTTGTTCTTAAGCAATTTATCCCCAAGTCTTGATTTTCTCGTGTATAATTGTAGTACTTACCTCCTATTAAGGATTAAATCAGATGGTTATGTAAAACTCTTAGCACAGTACCCGGCACATAAGTGTCCAATAAATGTTAGTTGTTGTCATTGTTATTTTTTATCTAACCATTTCACATAACTCCCCCACACACAAAGTAAGTATTAATAAGAAGCCAAGTATAAACTAACATAAGGGTTTGAGTTCTGGTACTAACTCATTTAGAAGCAGCTCACTTCTTCTCTCATGCCTCATCTATAAAACAGATATAACACTGGCCTGGCTAGTTACAGTAAGGAACAATGTCACCCACTGCATGTTGGTTTTACTTTGATTACAGCACTTATAACTGAATTCTCTTTATAGCTGTATGCCATCTGTCTACTTAAGTAAATCACGAATTGATAAAAGGAGGAGACCATATCTTAAGTTTTTATATTCTCCACTCCAACCTGATAGAATGGAACTACATCAGGTGCTTAATAAATTAAATATTGCTACACATCAAAAAGATCATATAAATTACTGCAATGAAACATTCACAAGCAGCAGAAAGAAAATCTGTGCCCCACCTGGCTTACTTTTCCCTTTGCAAAATAAATGGACACTAATAAGACAGCTATACAGTGGACTTGTGCAGAGCAATGCCGCTTCTGTTCAGTCCTTCTAACGTGTCCTGCTCCCTCTGCCAGCAGGCCTTTGCCCTTGCTTCTCAGAGGACAGGATTCATGCTGTTTTTCACCTTTCTATCACTGGGGTTTCAAACAGTACCTGACACTTTAAAGGTTCAATAAATGTTGGCTAAATTGAACCAGAAATAAGGTCATACATGTGACCTATAAGTCTTCAGTTTGCCTGCTGCATTGGGTTAGAATAACATGGTTCATTTTGTTTGTTTGTTTTTTGGGTTTTTTTGGCTGCACTGTACAGCATGTGGGATCTTAGTTCCCCGACCAGGGATTAAACCCATGCCCCCTGCATTGGAAGGCAGAGTCTTAACCACTAGACCACTGGGGAAGTCCCAAAAATGGTTCGTTTTTTATATGCTAGACCTTTTCCAATCCCAACATCTTCTACCTCCTGTTGGTCACCCTGTCAACCCAGAAATATAAGAAATTCTCAGGTGCCTTTAAATTGCCCTCAGAACTTTTAGCTCAATTTTCTCCTTTTTAATTTTTAACAGTAATATTTTTATAACTGGGTTGTGGTATCATACTACATTAAAAGGGATCATCTCTTAATATTATATATCTAACATTCAAAGCTAAATTCAAACTATTTTTATTTATTAATTTCCGTAGCTGGAGTCTATGTGAATTTTTGCTTAGAATAGGCATCTGGACTACAATCCCATGACAACAGCTAGCAATATTTTTTATATTATATAAAAAAGAATTCTGTAGAAAAAGAAAAAAATTTTCTGTTGAAAAAGATATTTCCATCTATGTCCCAATGGAAACACCCCCAAAAAGATGCTCTGTCATCTGGTTACATGAATTACACATACACTAACAAGTCAACTTGTCAATCCAATATAGAAATGCTTCTAATGTCTTGATCTTGGTCTAATCCTGTAAATGACCAGTTTGGTGAAAAATTAAGCTACAGTTAAGCAGTTAATACAGCTGTCTTACACTCAAAATAATGTCTTACCTTTATAACTTTTAATTTTTCAGAGCAGTTTTATATGTCATTTTTATTCACTAATAATTCCCCTTTAACTGTTATATTAAACACTCCAATGACCTAAATAAAACTCCCTTTATCTCACAAATCCACCTAAACCAGAGATGAGTGCTAAGAAATAAAAAAGACATTTAATACTTTGACACCTTTTTACTTTTTTTTTTTGGCCGTGTCACACTGCATGGCTTGTGGAATCTTAGTTCCCTGACCAGGAATTGAACCCGCACCCAAGGCAGTGAGACCACAGACTCCTAAACCACTGGACCGCCAGGGAATTCCCTCTTTTTATTCTTCTGGATATCAGTCATTTCTTAGCACTTATAAATTCACTGGATACTAAGTATCAGCTCTGATTCATTTCTAGGTTTCACATATTTAAAATGTTTCATTCTTTTTAAAAAGTCAACAAAGTAAATTTAGACCAGGAATTTTTATCAATGTTTCAAACACACACAGGAAATTAAGTTTTTGGACCCCTGCCTCCCCCATCAAAAAATACACATACGTATATATATTTAAATATGTATATTTAAATTTTTAAAAGCACTAGTATCTACTCACAACCAGTGTCTTTGAGGCGGTTGATGGCATTGGAAAGAAGACGAACACAACCAAGAAATCCAGCACCTTGTTTTTTATGGATCTTCTTGTGATTCCATACACTGATCGTAACTGAATCAGACTTTCCAATATACCTACATAAAACAAAATGACTGCATGAGTAACTTGGCAATCATGAGTAGCTAGTATAAAATTTTTCTTTTGTTTTTGTAATCTAAAGTCACAAATGTTTGAGTATGGCTAGATAATGCAAAATATGTTTGAATTCAGTCTATTCACAGGACTGAATTTAAATTTTTTTTTTTAATTCTAAAGTAAAATCTAAAAAGAATTTTTAATATATTCTTTATCACACCTGCCACTCTCAGGCGGAGTAACAATTTTTGTTAGTAAAAAAAAAAAAAACTATTTTAGTAGCTAGTGTCAAATAACCCCATGGAAGTTTATGATTATTTCTTTCCAAAAACAAAAATCTTAGAAAAACTTTTATCACAGTCACATTTTACATACACTTCAATGACATGACCTAGTACCTCAGCGAATACTCAGTTCATTTTCAAGAGGCATTGTCAAGGCTGACAGACCAAAAATCTGACATACCTGTTATGTTTTAAAATGCTGTAGAACAAAAGCTGATTGTAACGCTTTTCCCCTGCTTCTCTCCTGTATGCAGGCCTTGAGCGAGCAGGACTCTTGCAGATTTCACTTCACTGCCTGCAGACAAGCAGAGCAGGGAAAAGCGTTACTATACTTGTCTGTGCATATACCTGTAAGTATGGAGAAGCTCTACCACAGCCAATTGTTAACATGGTGTCATCCCATGCGAAAATATAATAAAATAACATAATTATATCAGTAGAACCCTAAATTTCAATGACTCTAAGAGGTCAAATTTTTGGTCCAGCAACCTTGACCTTAAAGTGTCATTCAATAAAGCAGTAATATCAGAAAAATTCACCTGGTATATAAAAAAGCCTATACCACTTAAGTAAGGACTAAAACTTTTAAATGAGTAACGTGAAAGGCACACTTGAGGCCCTGGATCCAGCTGTGTTAAAGCATGCCTACCCTTCTAGACGTTTAATTATGCAAGCTAATACTTTTTTTTTTAATTTAATTTTTATTTTATATTGTAGTTGATTTACAATGTTGTGTTAGTTTCAGGTGTACAGCAAAGTGATTCAGTTATACCTATACATATATCTATTCTTTTTCAGATTCTTTTCCCATATAGGTTATTACAGAATATTGAGTAGAGTTCCCTATGCTACACAGTAGGTCCTTGTTGATTATTTTATATATAGTAGTGTGTATATGTTTAATTATACAAGCTAATACTTTTCAAAAATTATGCCAATTTGAATTTCATTTCTGTTGCTTGCAAATGAAAAAATCTGGACTAAAATAACATTCAGTATGCATGTATCAATTTTCAAATAGACCTAAACAGACTTAACTTGGCAAGTATGTACCTGCATGATATGTAAAAATTCTAGAATCAGAATCAAGTATTAACCAGCTAAATTGCCCCAAACCAAACATTTAAAAAAAAAAAAAACACACTAAATCAGTTTCTCAACTGATAAGCCTGATATACAGGTATGCTAAAATATTGGTTCCCTGAGGCCTTAGAGCAGCCCACCCACCACTGGCTTAAGCGTCCTTTTGGGAGGCTGGATGTCAAAGCCCAGAGAGACCTTGGGAACATACATTGAAGACAAGGGAGCTTCTGTCAGCCTGTATCCTTGAATGACTGTGTGACAGTGTCTTGCTTCCCTGCCAACTGGACCTTATATACAAAATATACTTCTACTGTATTAAACCACTGAAAATGTGGGGTTGTCTATTATATCAGTCTATTATATCTAACCAACACAAGGGACAAATCATAAAGGGCCTTGTCAGCCATAGTATGAACTCTGGCTTTTACTCTAAGTAAGACAGGAAGCCAATGGGGGATGTGGAACAGGAGAGTAACCAGATTTGATATACGTTTTGACAGGATCATTCTAGCTGCTGTGTTGAGAAAGACTATAGCAGCAGCAAAGCTAGAAAAGCAAGGACTCTAAGGAGGGGGTCCACAGGAAAACCACAGCCTGTGAGCCAAATCCAGAAAAGCACAGGGTTTAGTACAATTTCACTTTTTTTCCCCAAGGAAAAAAATCTTTTTAAGTTTGAAGGCCATATTAAAAATACTTACAATGTCTTTATCTCTCCATTCACATTATCACTTTTCTAACATAAAGTTATTTTCTATTTGACGGCTTCCTTCATAATCTTGGAACTAGTTTCTTTGCCATTCTTGGCTCCCTCTAAGCCATTCTTCACATTACAGCCAAAGTGTCCACTCTTGGATATAAATCTGATAATAGCATTTCCCCACTTAAGACACTTTCATTGCTCCCTATTGCTTTTAAGAGAGTATTCAAACTTATTAATAGGCTTTCAAGGACCTTCATGAGCTGGCTCCTGCTTGCCTCTCACTGCTTGTCTTTTACCACACTCCCCTTACCTTACATGTGAACTTACCAATACTGCCTCTCTGAACTGTTTTCAGAATCACATTGTCTTTCACCTCTGGGTCTTCACACAGACAGCTTTTGCTTAGAGCCTTCTCACCTTCTCCGTCCTCAAGTTAACTCGTATTTAAGGTCTAAGCCTAAATGCCACTTTTTCTAGGAAGCTCTCCCCAGCTCCTAAATCTGTGTCAAGAAGTTCTATATATTTCCACAGCACCCTATACATATTCTCAACACACTGTTTATACTTTCCTATTTCTTGTCTTTATATACCACGTGGCTGTAAGCTTGGAGGACTATGCCTTGTTCACTGTTGTAGCTGGGTCCCTGGCTGAATTTAGATCTGATTGAAGCTAAAAGAAATGGCTTTAAAGAATCTGATCAAGGGAATTCCCTGGTGGTCCAGTGGTTAGGACTCTGTGCTACCACTGCAAGGGGGCACGGGTTCGATCCCTGGTAAGGGAACTAACATCCCGCAAGCTGCACAGCACGGCCAAAAAAAGAAAAGAAAAGAAAGAATCTGATTAAGAACTCAAAAGCTTAGCTACACAGATAGTAGGTAAAGACAAGTGGAACATTTGGAAGAAAAGCTGATGTTGATGAAGCATGAAATAGAATGACTGTGAAGCTTAAAAGGCTAAAAACTTGGAAAGTCAGGATATCAGGACATTTAACATGTTTATAACCTGGGAGATGTTCACAAAATGGGAGAAGTTTAGAGAGCATATGATAACTGAATTAGCAACCTGTAGAAAACTGAAACCTAAGCCTGCAAGGAGCAAGACTCCCTGAAACAAGATTATTGCTGCCACAAAGCCCCGAAATATTCCCAAACTGTAAGCCCAATATACTCCAATGGTGATAATGAGGCTGAAACAGAATGATAAGTCAAAGTATTTAAAAGGAATGGAAAGTGTAAATCAACTACACCTCAATTTAAAAAATAAAAAAATAAAATAAATAAAAGGAATGGAAAGACCTCCTGAATCCTTTCCCCAACCTAATTCATCCTCAAAACCTGGCAGCACTCAGGGACACTAGGCACAGCTGAGGGAGGAGGTGAAATTCTATAATAAAAACAGGGTATTAAGAAGAGGTTAATCTAGTGAATGGAGAGACCTCCTAGCATCCCTATGCCGTTCAGATCCATGAACACAAGCATCCAAGAATACAGCCCCCAGGAAGGAGAGGGAGAATTCTGTGCAGAAAGTGTCGCAGTTACTCCTGATTACCCTACGAAGCTGATCAGCTCTACCCATGGGTAGAGAGTTTCCAATCAACATTTAAGTGCCTCCCCTTAAATATAAAAAGACAGAAATCCAAACCAAACTAACAGAAAAAAAAGGAAAGCTGAGAAAAGAGAGGCAATACAACAGAAAAAAACTACAATTATGCTACTCCTCTCATCAGAGAAGATATTGCGTCTAGGAATAAGAGTAAGTTATGAAAAAGGAACAGTCAGAAAGCAAAATGATATTGGAAATTTAAAATTTGAGAGCAGAAATTACAATAAATAGGAATGCTGGAAAACAAAGTTGGGAAAACAGCCCAAATATTTCATGGTAGTTTTTAATTTTTTACTAGAACAAAAATTTTTTATTATAACTTTTTTTTTTTAACTAAGATAAAATATGAGAGAAAAAAGACAGGACAACCAAATGATGATCAATTCAGGAGGGATAACATCCAAATAACAGGAGTTCTCGAAAAAGAAAAAGAGAGAAAGAAATACAATGGAGAAGAGGAAATCATCAATAGATGATTAAATAAATAGAAAAGTTTCTCATAACTAAGGAGTTTAAGTATCCAGATTAAAGTCACAGTAAGTATCTAGTACTGTATTTCAGATATACCTAGTCCATAGTTAAAAAATTTAAAATCAGGCATAAACAGCATACCCTGAAATCTTCCAGTGGAAAACAACAATCACGAAGGACCAAAATCAGGATGCCAATCAGCAATACTCTAAACTTGCGCTGTCCAAAATGGTAGCCACAAGGCACATGTGGCTACTGAGTACCTGAAATATAGCTAGCCCAAATTGAGGCACTCTGTTAATGCAAAACAAACTCCTGATTTCAAAGACTTCGTTGCTTTTTGTTTTTGTTTTTAAAGGCCACACCACGCAGCATGCGAGATAGTTCCCCGACAAGGGATTGAACCCGTGCCCCTGAAGTGGAAGCGCAGAGCCTTAACCACTGGACCTCCAGGGAAGTCCCTCAAAGACTTTGTATAAAATAAACAAAAAAACAAACAACTCGATTATTTTATTTTGATACCGTGTTGAAATAAAGATATTTTAGATAAATAAAACATATAATTAAGTTTAATTTCATCTGTTTCTTTTTACTTTTTTTAATGTGGCTACTAGAAAATTTAAAATTACAGATAAGCTCCCATTTGTGGCTCACATTGTATTTCTATTCAGCAGTGCTGATCTAGACCTAGAAGACAGTGGAGTAATGTATTCAAAATTTGAAGGGAAAGTGATGTCTCACCTAGAAGTCTATACTCAGACAAATTATCAACCAAGTAAGAAGACAAAATATATCTTCAGACAAAATCTCAAAGAAATTTTCCCCATCTTTATACTCTTCCTCAAGATAACAATGGAAGATATACTTCACCAAAACAGGGAAGTAAACAGAAAAATAGGAAGTCATTGGACTTAGAAGAGAGAAAGGAAATTCCCAACATAATGATAAAGGCAAGTTCCAGGACAACTGTGCAGAAGGTCTTAGAGAACTACCAGTCCAGACAAGTAAAGGATAGAAGCTCTAGGAGGGCTATCTCCAAGAAGAAAACAAAGCCAATAGACTATCTCATGTGGTGAACATAAATAAGCAGAGGAGACGTTCAGTACTGTAAGAGAGTTTGTGAATTTCTTAATGAGATGGAAAACTAAACAAATGGCAAAGTTAGACAGTTATTAACTTCATAAAAACAGAAGTTGTCAAGAAAGAAAATGTAATCACTGCACACCACGTGACTCAGTTATGAATATTTACATGATCATAATAGCATAAACAACAGAACAATGATGTAACTGAAAAGGTTCAAATAACTATACAGGAGGACTGGGAGAAGGAAAGGGTCATGTGGATGTTGTAGGAATGGGATGAGAGGTATCAGCTATAAAAGCTAAATCATTTTCTATGGTAGAAAATGTAAAAATAATACCTAACACGAAATAAATATATATTTATATTAAATGCTATAAATAAGCATGATATCTAGAAGCAGAAGAAAATTCTAGAACAAACAGCCAAAGTTATTGAAAACAGTTACCCTGAGAATTGGAATCAGGAATAAGAATGGGACAGTGAACTGCATTTTCCCTTTAAAAGACCTACAGTATCATCTGCTTTTTTAAAAACAGTACATATGCTACCATGATTAAAATAAAATTTAGAAGAAAGAAACCATCCATATAAGAAACAAAAAGAATGCCTATGAGTGTACTCCAATTATGATTTCTGATTTATACTTATAACTGACCTAAAGTGAATTAATACCTTTATTTGATTGAAAAAAAGGTGGGGGGGGGGGTTGCTCTATACTGTGTATCCATTTTGTTCTTCATGGGCTTATTAAGCATAGCTCACCTTCCAAAACCAGCTATCAATAAGCCAAAGTACTTTCACACTAGGTTTTGCATCCCTCTGTGAGGACCAAATTACACCACAGATCAAACTCAGATCATATTCAGTGATTCTTTTCAAAGACTATATTAAATTACAGTGATTCCATGTTTCATTTCAAATAAATCGTTTAAACCTACAGGTCATAATGCTGATTCCATTTTGGATCAAGTGTATTCTTCACAGTATCTGTAGAATGGCACTGCCCAGATCCATCAACCACCACCTTAGCAAATGGATCAGGAAGCCCTGTGGGGAAAAAAGGGAGGGTTCTTTTTTAATTAAAGAATATTTTGACATGGAGATTAATTATATAAAGATTAATATTTGCTACAAAACAAAAGATTATTCCATCCTTCATAAAAAGTTTAACGATAAGCTATAAATGAAAAGTGGTCCATTTTAAAACTAAGATTAAAGTTAATTCTACATTAAATATCAAAAACTACATTTTTTCTTGCTATCTCAAAACATGCTCAGCTTAAACTACCAAAGTCTAGAGATTACTTTATAATGTACAAGTTATCATAGATCTTTCCCAGCCCTTTAACCCCAGAAAGGTGAATGCTTAAAACATCCCTGGCTCTCTTAGAGCTTTCCCACGGTCTCCCTTAGTAGCTCATTTAAAGAAAGAGCATATTAAAGTTTTCACACAGTAACACAGGCTACAGAGATATCAAATTAGCCAAAAAGTTTTAATGATTAACTATCATGAGTGATGAGAAACCAAAACAAAAAATTTAATACCCTGCCTTAAAAGACCGTACTATTTAATTGGGAAAATTAAAACACCATACATTAAAAACAAAAAACCAAAAAAAACTCCTGAGAATAAACAAGTTTTTGACCGTACTGATTATAAAGAAAGCACTTATAATACTATGTCAGGCTCTATTCTAAATGCTTTACATATGTTAAATCTCTTAATCTTCAAAATTACCCCATGGGGTAAATACTACTATTCTATTTTAGTGATGAGGAAACTGAGGCACAAAGGGGTTAATTAACTAGCCTGAGGTCACCCAGTAGTAAGTGGCAGAGGCAGGGTCTAAAGTTTAGATTCTAAACCCATGCACACACAGTCTGGTTCTTGATTTCATGCACTTAACCACTATGCTGTATCACACCTCTCATTTACTATGTAGTTCAACAGTGAGTACAAGAGCTCAGAAAAGCAGAACAAGTTGAGTGTGAACAATAGAAAAAGGCTTTCTCCCCCCCCCCACCCCGCCCCTTTTTGAGGGGATGGGACTCATATGGGCTTTAAAGGACAAACAGGAGGCGTTCCAAGGAGGGTATAACAATATCTGAAGGACTTTGAGGGGTTTAATCAAAGCATTTGTGCTAAGGTGTAAAAGTAAATACTGTTGGAGAGATAAGACGGATCCAGTAAGAGAGGCTTAAAAGTCAGAAAATAAAGGTTTGGAATGACTGAGGTAGAGAACAGGGAGCCACTTTAGATTCTTGAGCATGGCTGTAAATACATTGTCATATTTGTCTACTAGTGGTATTCAGAGAAGGAAAGATTAAAGGTACAGAGAAGCTGATGTAAGCTTCATACAGTAGGATGAAGAACAGTAGAATGAGTAGAATTTTAAAAGCCAGGGGACGAAGGTGGAACTAAATAAAATGTTAGAGACCACAACAACAGTTTAGATGTGAGACATACTGAGATACTGTAAATTTCCTAGGGACAGCTGAAGACACTAAAACGAAATGTTGGTAAGTGTTGATAATTGCAGAAATTTTGTACCTTGATATATCTATGCTAATTTTTTTTAAGTCAAGATACTAATCTGCCAAGATTTAAGGCCAGACAGAAATCACCTAGCCAGTTTTCCAATTCTACGATTCCGTGATCTGTCAACTTCAAATACGTAAGAAAAGACTAATATTTAAGAGTATTAAGTATTCAAGAAAAAACTTGGCAAGTTAGGGTAGCAATCTATTTAACTATATTGTTTAATTAAGTTTAGCACTATTCATATTAGTATTTCAATAATACCTAACCATTTGTAGATGTGTCTAATGGAAGAATACTTTCCCCTCTACCTTCAATAACATTAAGTATTTTTTTCCTGGGAGGAATCCGTTTTATCTTGTTCTTTTGATTCTACCATCTAAACAAATAAACAGATAAATGTATGTCTGCAAGCAAAAACAAACAAAAATCACATTTCTAGCTTTCCCTTTAGATGGTGCTTAACTAGTTAAAGAATTAGGACTGAGAAAAACAACATTTTCCACACAGAAGTCACTAGGTGTGGCTTCCAGATCCTTATTTAAGTATGAAAGTCTAAGTCCCATCCTCCTATGTTTCCCTTCTGTTAAATAATACAAAATACAAGCTCTATTCCCTAACAAAATAAATACCTAGGTTTCAACTTACCTGATTATATTATTCTACAAGAATTTAACTTGAGAGCCAAGTTCTTCCAGTGTAGTCAAAAATATCAAGTTTTCAGAAGTTAGTGAGACCTCTAGCGGTAAATATGAAGTAGCTAAAGTATTTTCTGTATTTTAAAAAATTTCTCAATTCTCCCCATCATTTCTGAGTCATATAAAATAGCTAAAGCTCAGGAACTTCCTCACTACGCTAACGCACTTAATGAGCTGCAAATGATGAAACAAAAATTTCAACTTAAAGAGTTACTTACCAGAGAAAATAAAGCTTTATTTTTGATTGGGGAAGAAAAAATATATTCAACCAACCATGTTGCAGCTCACTGACTTCAATTTGGCCCCTACACAAACCTTAACAAAGCACCTTACACACAAAGCTTTTACTTAAACGTGGCATAAAAGACAGAAAGAATTTGATACCAATAAAAACATTCTTTTAAAAACACAGATAACGGATAAATGGATAGATATGTGATAAAGTTAATGGCAGAATCTAGATGATGGGTATTCACTGTAAAATTCCTTATATGTCCTATGTGTCCGAAATTCTTCCTGCCAAAATTTTGGGGGAAGGGGGATGTACTGTACTTTTATTTTTAAAAGCCAGTAAGTTTGAAAATAGTTCCAAAAAATGAGTTAGCAAAACTTTTCTCAGCAAAGGTAGATACCCTGGAATAAATAGTATTATCTCAAATTATACAAATTCCAAAAGACAACACATGGCACTGCATTTTTTTCCAGAGTTAAATATATTTATATATACACATATATATATAGTCAGCCTATAGTCATGTTTCATATTAAAATTTACATTTCCCATTCAACACGATTTAAACTGATTTACAAGCAAAAACAACTATATTACAGTATCAATAACTGCATTCTGATCAATAAATGCACACTCTCACTCAAATTTAATTAAGAGATTTAGGAACTATTATTTAACTCTTTCTTTAAAATTAATGTGGGCAACCCTCAACTTATAAACAGATCAAAAAAATATATAAATCTATCACAGCAGGAGGACCTCCGCCACTGTGAACCTGCGGGATGTTCCATCCTTGGCTGAGTCCCTTCTGAAGGCCTCAGGATTGGCTTTCCTGTTTTCCTTTCCAGGGTCATCAAGTGTTTTTTCCATTCTGGGTTTTAAAGATAATCACACAGTTTCCCCTAGTTTTCTTATCCCTGAAGCAAGCTCACAACTCAAGAATTTTTATCAATTTTTACTGCTTACAACAATAAAAAAGGGGAAGATTTCCTTCTTTCCTTCTTTTTTTCACATACAACTTAAGAACAGATAAAGATCATATAATTGATAATAATCGGCTCTCAGGGGCTTACAGAGAATTAGAGTAAGATTCCTCTAGATTTCCTAGGAAAACTGAGACAAGGATATCTGATATTTTATTGGAGAAGGTGTGTCTTGGGACTCCAGGGGAAGGAAAAGAATTTGGGAAGGAAGGCTAGGAGACAAAACTGAAGAGTTTGTCTTTAAAACCAGACCAGTTGTCCTGGGGGGTATAGAAGAAGCTCTAAGAGTGTGCACTACTCACTTCCCTCCCTCTTCTCCTTGTCACCTGCCTATCCAATCCCATTGGCCACTTTGCAGTCCCACTAGGATAAACCCTACCTTGGATCAACCTTAAGGAGGGTAAAGGAGTACACATTGGTTATTAGGTTATTAGCAACAGAGATGAGGTGGGTAGTTCAGCAGCAGCCTGTGAAGATAACATTAATTGGTGGCAGCAAGGAGAGAGGTCACTGGCCTCTCCTCCTGCGACATGCTATAGGGTAGAAGGCACATGGTACATAAACTGGAAACTGCTTAATTAGGTCCCAGATTATCCTATTTAATTGCTTTCCCATATAAGCATAATTTTTCAATTACATAGTCTATGCTATTTTATAAATTTTAATTTAGGTTCTACTCTAGGAAGACTGGAAGTAATAAAATTTCAAGTGGAATGAATTAAGTATGATTTAAAAATATATCAAGAGCTTATCACTTCTTTTAATCAAACACTTGAAAATTAACTAAGTCATATATTAAATTAGACAGCATACATAGCCAGTTTTTGCTGGCTGATAGGACCTGAATTTAAAAATCTAATGAACTTCTCTATATCTAACTTCAAACATTTTTATTTATCAAATTTTGCTGGCTTAAAACGTATGGACACCAAGGGGGGAAACTGGCGGGGCGGGGTGGTGGTGGTGTGATGAACTAGGAGATTGGGATTGACATATATACACTAATATGTATAAAATAGATAACTAATAAGAACCTGCTGTATAAAAAAATAAATAAAATTCAAAAATTCAAAAAAAATTTTGCTGGCTTGGACTCTTTTTTTTTTTTTTTTTTTTACTGAAAATCATATCTTTTTTTAATATTTTTATTTATTTATTTATGGCTGCGTTGGGTCTTCATTGTTGCACGCGGGCTTTCTCTAGTTGCAGCGAGCAGGGTCTACTCTTTCTTGTGGTGCACCAGCTTCTCATTGCGGTGGCTTCTCTTGTTGCAGAGCACAGACTCTAGGCGCATGGGCTTCAGTAGTTGTGGCACGCCGGCTCAGTAGTTGTGGCTCGCAGGGGCTCTAGAGCACAGGCTCAGTAGTTGTGGCACATGGGCTTAGTTGCTCCACTGCATGTGGGATCTTCCCAGGCCAGGGATCAAACCCGTGACCCCCACATTGGCAGGCGGATTCTTAACCACTGAGCCACCAGGGAAGTCCAAAAATTATATCATTTTTACAAAGTAATTTAAAGTGAATGTGAAGTATAATATTATAGGGTAAACACACACACACACTTCCCAATCTTCCCTCGCAAAACTTAATCCTAAATAAAGCCACAAAAATTTTCACAACAGATTGGCAAAGAGACTGCAAAGATGAGAACTAAATGTCTGTTTTGGAGTCTGAGACATAAGAGGTTCTACGATCAAATGTGGCAGAGATTTCTTTCCTATACTCTGGAAATTCCAAGCAGGCTAAATAACTTCTCTACCTTCCAATGACTCCTGAATGCATGGGTAAGATTTCCTATAAAATGTTAGGGGAAAAAGTATTTACGAAATAATCTCAAACCTTTTCTAGAAATCTAGTAGTATGCACACCTTCAACATACATTACATTCGTCTGCATATACACACCTACACACACGTTTCACACAAATATGGGGGGGGGGGCAGTGGATAAAGGGAAAGGGGCTAAGGAACACAAAATCCTCTTTAAAACATGTGATGTCAAAAGCCTCTGAATCAAAGAATTCATAAAACAACACTGAGTATATTTCTGAATAGAGAAATCCCTAAACCAGACAATTCTGAAAATGCTTTCCACAGAATCTACACACAACATACAAGATTTAAAGTTAATTTACTTACGGAAAAAATCCTTTTTCACCAAGTTTTTTGCACAGAGTACTGTAAAGGAAACAAAAAAATACATGGGAAGAATTAAAATGGTGAGGCTGCATTGTCAAAGTTTCATTTTGAAACATTGAAAATACCAGTGAATAATAATTAAACACTAACTATAGCAAGGTATGAAATATGATCACAATCTTTGATTAAAGAGTAGCAAAAGACAGCTGAACCAGTGGTGGCAACTTCAGCAATGATCACCAGTAACAGCTGAGGGCAAGAAAGTTTATAAATCTGGTATTCTAATAAAGAACCACTTCCTGTCTTCCATCAAGATCTAGTCTCAGAGTAGCTTGGTGGCAAGGGAAAAACATAGTTCTAAGGAGGAAATATGTAAATTGAGGGTTATATATATATATATTTTTTAAAGGGTAAAATAATTTTATACTGAAGAGGATCATAAGAAAACAAAGCTTAATTGATACTGGTGACATTATTTTTAAAAATGACGTTCTGTTATTTATTCTCCATCTAAACTCCACAGAAACATCGGCTCAATGACAAGAGAGATCTACTAGACCTTCAAAAATTAAGTTAATATATTGAGATAGCTATCCCAAATCCACATTCTCTGGATTACCTTGCATTAAATTATCACTTACACAGTGATGGCTGCACAACCTTGTGAATATATTAAAACCATTGAATTGCATGCTTTAGAGGGATGAATTTTACAGTATGTGAATTGCATGTCAATTTAAAAATCACTGTTTATACAGTCATTAACTTCTTTAATCCAAACTTGTTACAAGTGAAGGGAAACCACCAATTTCCATATATTCATATTTTAATTTATAAAATATCTATGAAAGTAATGTTGGGTTAACTTCTACCCACTTCTACTCACAGTTTAAATGGTCTGTTCAATTAGTTACACTTATTGGAAGTTTAGTGTATAAAAATTCATTTAATATAAACCTTGGGAACAAGTCTAAATATAATTAATCACTTTAAAAGTTCAAATAAAAATAATTTTGAGCACAGATGCCATCAGTAAATGAATAAAATTATTAAGTAAGCACAAGATACTAATTTACTAGTCAGAGTCTCTTAGGCCCTGTCATAGTTTAAAAACATAAAAACTCAATCATGAAAGCTAAAGCCATAACTCGGAGTACCAAATCAGAAACTTGATTTAGAAGAACTCCTCCCTAGGGACTTCCCTGGCGGTCCAGTAGTTAAGACTTTGTGCTTCCACTGCAGGGGACACAGGTTCAATCCCTGGTTGGGGAACTAAGATCCCGCATGCTGCACGGTGTGGCCAAAAAAAGAAAGAAAGAGAGAAAACCAAGAGGGTGGGTGCTGTTGTCATATAGTACCTGGAATTGGATCTGATTAAACGTTCTTTTAAAAAAAAAAGAAGAAGAACTCCTCTCTAAACTTTTATTATCATCATATAAACTGAACAGAATACTCATGATCAATACATAAACAACACATACATAAATCCAAATTATAATCTCCAGTATTGACGAGGCATTCATAATATTTTACCACCATCCTAAGATTCAAGATGTAAAATAAATGCACACCCTACTTAAGAGAAACAGAAAATACATGGGAAGTCCTCCAACTTCTTGTCACTAAACCTACAGACGTACTGTTTCAACACTCATTCTTTTTTTCTTCCTTCCACTTACAATGTCTACTCTCCTAACACCATCCTTCTGCCTGTACTCTGGATCTCATACCCAACCCACCACTTTCTCAAGAACTTGTCCCTCCACTTCCTCTACCGATTGCCTCGTCAGTATTTAAACATACTCAAGTCTTGCCCATGCCTCCCCACTCCAGCCACCATCCTACCTCTTTTCCTTCATAATGAAACTACTTTAAAACACTGTCTACACTTTGTGACTTCACTTCTTTATATCCACTAATGCCTCAATCCACTGCAATTTGGCTTCTACTCTCACCATTGCCCCTATACTGCTTCTCCAAAGCTCTGGGGACCTAATTAATAAATCCATCCAATGGATACTTTTCATTCTTTATCACACTTGACCCCTGAGGGGTATTTGCCACTACTGACTACTCCCTCTTCTAAAACCCCTCTCTTCTTTTGGTTTCTGTTTAACACCACATTCACCTGGTTTTACACCAAGCATAAAATTCATTTAAAGTCTTTTCTGCCAGATCTTTTTCCTTTGCTCCACCCATGAAACTTGAGGTTCTTCAGGGCTTTACTTTAGGTCCTCTTTTACTCTATAAACCGAGGAGCACAGATATCCATCCTGTAAACCTCAGAATTATATGTAAACTGTTAATATGCTCAACAAAATATTAGCAAACTGAAACCACATTATCAAGTTGGATTCATCCCAGGATCACAAGGATGGTTCAACATATGAAAATCAATGTGATACACTACATCATCAAAAGACAAAAAAACCACATGATCATCTCAATAGGTGCAGAAAAAACATTTGATAAAATTCCACATCCATTCATGATAAAAACTACAGAGGGAACATATCTCAACATCATAAAAGCTATTTATGACAAAACCACAGCCAACATAATACTCAATGGTGAAAAGCTGAAAGACTTCCTGCTAAAATCTGGAACAAGACAAGGATGCCCACTCTCACCACTTCTATTCAACAGAGCATTGGTGCAGATGACATGATACTAGATATAGAAAACTCTAAAGACTCACACAAAAACCACTAGAACTGATAAACGAACTCGGCAAGGTAGCAGGATGCAAGATTAACATACAGAAATCTGTTGCATTTCTTTATACTAACAAAGAAATATCAGAAAGGGCAAGTAAAAAAAAAATTCCCTTTAAAATTGCATCAAAAAAAAAAAAAAAACCTTAGTAATAAACCTGACCAAGGAGGTGAAAGACTTATATGCTGAGAACTATAAAACACTGATAAAGGAAACTGAAGATGATTCAAAGAAATGGAAAGATATCCCATACTCTTGAAGAACACTGTTAAAATGGCCATACTACTCAAGGCAATCTACGATTTAATGTGATCCCTATCAAATTACCCATAACATTTTTCACAGAACTAGAACAAATAATCCTAAAATTTATATAGAACCGTGAAAGACCCAGAATTGCCAAAGCAATCCTAAGGCATAACCCTCCCAGACTTCAGACAATACTACAAAGCTATAGTAATCAAAACAGTGCAGTATTGGCCCAAAAACAGACATATGGATCAATGGAACAGAATAGAGAGCCCAGAAATAAACCCACAAACCTGTGTTCAATTACTCATCAACAAAGAAGGCAAGAATATACAATGGAGAAAACATCAGCAAGCGGTGTTGGGAAAACTGGACAGCCAAATGTAAATCAATGAAGTTAGAACACTCCCTCACACCATACACAAAAATAAACTTAAAATGGCTTAAAGATTTAAATATAAGACACAACACCATAAAACTGCTAGAGGAGAACACAGGCAAAGCATTCTCTGACATAAATCATACCAATGTTTTCTTAGGTCCATCTCCAAGACAACAGAAATAAAAGCAAAAATAAACAAATGGGACCTAATCAAATTTATAAACTTTTACACAGCAAAGGAAATCATAAACAAAACAAAAAGACAATCTACGGAATAGGAGAAAATATTTGCTAACAATGCAACTGACAAGGGCTTAATTTCCAAAATATACAAACAGCTCATACAACTCAATAACAAAAAATCAAACAACCCAATCAAAAAATGGGCAGAAATCTAAATAGACATTTCTCCAAAGAAGACATACAGATGGCCAACAGGTATATGGAAAGATGCTCAACATCATTAATTATTAGAGAAATGAAAATCAAAACTACAATGAGGTATCACATCACACTGGTCAAAATGGCCATCATTAAAAAGTCTACAAATAACAAATGCTGGAGAGGGTGTGGAGAAAAGGGAACCCTCCTACACTATTGGTGGGAATGTAAGTTGGTGCAGGTACTATGGGAAACAGTACGGAGGTTCCTCAAAAAACTTATTATCTGCCGTATGGTTCAGCAATCCCACTCCTGGGCATATATCTGGAGAAAACTCTAATGAGAAAAGATACATATACCCCAATGTTCATAGCACTATTTACAACAGCCAAGACATGGAAGCAACCTAAATGTCCATCAACAGATAAATGGATAAAAAAGAAGTGATAGAGCACAAGCAAGAAGAACTACAATCCTGCAGCCTGTGGAATGAAAACCACATTCACAGAAAGATATACAAAATGAAAAGGCAGAGGACTATGTACCAGATGAAGGAACAAGATAAAATCCCAGAAAAACAACTAAACAAAGTGGAGATAGGCAATCTTCCAGAAAAAGAATTCAGAATAATGACAGTGAAGATGATCCAGGACCTCGGAAAAAGAATGGAGGCAAAGATCGAGAAGATGCAAGAAATGTTTAACAAAGACCTTAGAAGAACTAAAGAACAAACACCTAGAAGAATTAACGAACAAACAGAGATGAACAATACAATAACTGAAATGAAAAATACACTAGAAGGAATCAATAGCAGAATAACGGATAATTGACCTGGAAGACAGAATGATGGAATTCACTGCTGCAGAATAGAAAAAAGAAAAAAGAATGAAAAGAAAAGAAGACAGACTAAGAGACCTCTGGGACAACATTAAACGCAACAACATTCGCATTATAGGGGTCCCAGAAGGAGGAGAGAGGAAGGACCTGAGAAAATATCTGAAGAGATTATAGTCGAAAACTTCCCTAACATGGGAAAGGAAATAGCCCCCCAAGTCCAGGAAGTGCAGAGAGTCCCAGGCAGGATAAACCCAAGGAGAAACACGCCGAGACACATAGTAATCAAATTGACAATATTTAAAGACAAAGAAAAATTACTGAAAGCAACAAGGGAAAAATGACAAATAACATACAAGGGAACTCCTATAAGGTTAACAGCTGATTTCTCAGCAGAAACTCTACAAGCCAGAAGGGAGTGGCATGATATATTTAAAGTGATGAAAGGGAAGAACCTACAACCAAGATTACTCTACCCAGCAAGGATCTCATTCATATTCGACGGAAAAATCAAAAGCTTTACAGACAAGCAAAAGCTAAGAATTCAGCACCACCAAACCAGCTCTACAACAAATGCTAAAGGAACTTCTCTAAGTGGGAAACACAAGAGAAGAAAAGGACCTACAAAAACAAACCCATAACAATTAAGAAAATGATAATAGGAACATACATATCAATAATTACCTTAAATGTGAATGGATTAAATGCTCCAACCAAAAGACACAGGCTCGCTGAATGGATACAAAAACAAGACCCATATATATGCTGTCTACAAGAGACCCACTTCAGACCTAGGGACACATACAGACTGAAAGTGAGGGGATGGAAAAAGATATTCCATGCAAATGGAAATCAAAAGAAAGCTGGAGTAGCAATACCCATATCAGATAAAATAGACTTTAAAATAAAGAATGTTACAAGAGACAAGGAAGGACACTACATAATGATCAAGGATCAATCCAAGAAGAAGATATAACAATTATAAATATATATGCACCCAACATAGGAGCACCTCAACACATAAGGCAACTGCTAACAGCTCTAAAAGAGGAAATCGACAGTAACACAATAATAGTGGGGGACTTTAACACCTCACTTACACCAATGCACAGATTATCCAGACTGAAAATTAATAAGGAAACACAAGCTTTAAATGACACAACAGACTAGATAGATTTAATTGATATTTATAGGACATTCCATCCAAAAACAGCAGATTACACTTTCTTCTCAAGTGCACATGGAACATTCTCCAGGATAGATCACATCTTGGGTCACAAATCAAGCCTCAGTAAATTTAAGAAAATTGAAATCACATCAAGCATCTTTTCTGACCACAACACTATGAGATTAGAAATCAATCACAGGGAAAACAACGTACAAAACACAAACACATGGAGGCTAAACAATACATTACTAAATAACCAAGAGATCACTGAAGAAATCAAAGAGGAAATCAAAAAATAGAGACAAATTACAACGAAAACACGACGATCCAAAACCTATGGTATGCAGCAAAAGCAGTTCTAAGAGGGAAGTTTATAGCAATACAAGGCTACCTCAAGAAACAAGAAAAATCTCAAATAAACAATCTAATCTTATACCTAAAGGAACTAAAGAAAACAAACAAAACCCAAAGTTAGTAGAAGGAAAGAAATCATAAAGATCAGAGCAGAAATAAATGAAATAGAAACAAAGAAAACAATAGCAAAGATCAATAAAGCTAAAAGCTGGTTCTTTGAGAAGATAAACAAAACTGATAAACCATTAGCCAGACTCATCAAGAAAAAGAGGGAGAGGACACATATCAATAAAATTAGAAATGAAAACAAGAGAAGTTACAAGAGACACCGCAGAAATACACAGCATCCTAAGAGACTACTACAAGCAACTTTATGCCAATAAAATGGACAACCTGGAAGAAATGGACAAATTCTTAGAAAGGTATAAACTTCCAAGACTGAACCAGGAAGAAACAGAAAATATGAACAGACCAATCACAAGTAAGGAAATTGAAACTGTGATTTAAAATCTTCCAACAAACAAAAGTCCAGGACCAGATGGTTTCACAGGTGAATTCTATCAAACATTTAGAGAAGAGCTAACACCCATCCTTCTCAAACTCTTCCAAAAAATTGCAGAGGAAGGAACACTCCCAAACTCATTCTATGAGCCCACCATCACCCTGATACCAAAACCAAAGATACTACAAAAAAAAGAAAATTACAGACCAATATTACTGATGAATATAGATGCAAAAATCCTCAACAAAATACTAGCAATCAGAATCCAACAACACGGGCCTCCCTGGTGGCACAGTGGTTAAGAACTCGCCTGCCAATGCAGGGGATACGGGTTCGAGCCCTGGTCCAGGAAGATCCCACATGCCGCGGAGCAACTAAGCCCAGGCACCACTACTGAGCCTGCGCTCTACAGCCTGTGAGCCACAACTACTGAGCCTGCGTGGCACACCTACCGAAGCCCGTGCGCCTAGAGCCCGTGCTCCACAATGAGAAGCCACCACAATGAGAAGCCCGCACACTGCAATGAAGAGTAGCCCCCACCCGCCGCAACTAGAGAAAGCCCGCGCACAGCAATGAAGACCCAACAAAGCCAAAGATAAATAAAATTTAAAAAAAAAGAATCCAACAACACATTAAAAGGATCATACACCATGATCAAGTGGGATTTATCCCAGGGATGCAAGGATTCTTCAATGTACGCATATCAATCAACGTGATACACCATATTAACAAAGTGAAGAATAAAAACCATATGATCATCTCAGTAGACGTAGAAAAAGCTTTTGACAAAATTCAACACCCATTTATGATAAAAACTCTCCAGAAAGTGGGCATAGAGGGAACCTACCTCAACATAATAAAGGCTATATATGACAAACCCACAGCAAACATCATTCTCAATGGTGAAAAACTGAAAGCATTTCCTCAAACATCAGGAACAAGACAAGGATGTCCACTCTCACCACTATTATTCAACATAGTTTTGGAAGTCCTAGCCACGGCAATCAGAGAAGAAAAAGAAATAAAAGGAATCCAAATCGGAAAAGAAGAAGTAAAACTGTCACTGTTTGCAGATGACATGATACTATACATAGAGAATCCTAAAGATGCCACCAGAAAACTACTAGAGCTAATCAATGAATTTGACAAAGTTGCAAGATACAAAATCAATGCACAGAAATCTCTTGCATTCCTATACACTAATGGTGAAAAATCTGAAAGAGAAATTAAGGAAACACTCCCATTTACCATTGCAACAAAAAGAATAAAATACCTAGGAATAAACCTACCTAGGGAGACAAAAGACCTGTATGCAGAAAACTATATGATACTGATGAAAGAAATTAAAGATGATACAAACAGATGGAGAGATATACCATGTTCTTGGATTGGAAGAATCAATATTGTGAAAATGACTATACTACCCAAAGCAATCTACAGATTCAATGCAATCCCTACCAAATTACCAATGGCATTGTTTACAGAACTAGAACAAAAAAATCTTAAAATCTGTATGGAGACACAAAAGACCCCAAATAGCCAAGCAGTCTTGAAGGAAAAAAACAGAGCTGGAGGAATCAGACTCCCTGACTTCAGCTACGCTACAAGGCTACAGTAATCAAGACAATATGGTACTGGCACAGAAACAGAAATACAGATCAATGGAACAGGATAGAAAGCCCAGAGATAAACCCACGCACCTATGGTCAACTAATCTATGACAAAGGAGGCAAGGATATACAATGGAGAAAAGACAGTCCCTTCAACAACTGGTGCTGGGAAAACTGAACAGCTACACGTAAAAGAATGAAATTAGAACACTCCCTAACACCATACACAAAAATAAACTCAAAATGGATTCAAGACCTAAATGTAAGACTGGACACTATAAAACTCTTAGAGGAAAACACAGGAAGAACACTCTTTGACATAAATCACAGCAAGATCTTTTTTGATCCATCTCCTAGAGTAATGGAAATAAAAACAAAAATAAACAAATGGGACCTAATGAAACTTCAAAGCTTTTGCACAGCAAAGGAAACTATAAACAAGACGAAAAGACAACCCTCATAATAGGAGAAAATATTTGCAAACGAATCAACGGACAAAGGATTAATCTCCAAAATATATAAACAGCTCATGCAGCTCAATATTAAAAAAAAAAACAACCCGATCCAAAAATGGGCAGAAGACCTAAACAGACATTTCTCCAAAGAAGACATACAGATGGCCAAGAAGCACATGAAAAGCTGCTCAACATCACTAATTATTAGAGAAATGCAAATCAAAACTACAATGAGGTATCACCTCACGCCAGTTAGAATGGGCATCATCAGAAAATCTACAAACAACAAATGCTGGAGAGGGTGTGGAGAAAAGGGAATCCTCTTGCACCGTTGGTGGGAATGTAAATTGATACAGCCACTATGGAGAACAGTACGGAGGTTCCTTAAAAAACTAAAAATAGAATTACCTTTTGATCCAGCAATCCCACTACTGGGTATATACCCAGAGAAAACCATAATTCAAAAAGACACATGCACCCCAATGTTCATTGCTGCGCTATTTACAATAGCCAGGTCATGGAAGCAACCTAAATGCCCATCGACAGATGAATGGATAAAGAAGATGTGGTACATATATACAATGGAGTATTACTCAGCCATAAAAAGGAACGAAATTGGGTCATTTATTGAGACGTGGATGGATCTAGAGACTGTCATACAGAGTGACGTTAAGTCAGAAAGAGAAAAACAAATATCGTATATTAACGCATATATGTGGAACCTAGAAAAATGGTACAGATGAACCGGTTTGCAGGGCAGAAATTGAGACACAGATGTAGAGAACAAACATACGGACACCAAGGGGGGAAAGTGGTGGGCGGGGGTGGGTAGGGTGGTGATGGGATGAATTGGGAGATTGGGATTGACATATATACACTAACATGTACAAAATGGATAACTAATAAGAACCTTCTGTATAAAAATAAATAAGAAATTTTAAAAATATAAAAATAAAAAATTCTTTTAATAAAAAATAAATTTAATTAATTAATTTAAAAAAGAAAGAAAAAAGATGTGATACACACACACACACACACACACACACACACTCTGGAATACTACTCGGCCATAAAAAAGAATGAAATAAGGCCATTTGCAACTACATGGATGGACCTAGAGATTATCATACTAAGTGAAGTAAATCAGAAAGACAAATACCATATGCTATCACTTACATGTGGAATCTAAAATATGATACAGGGACCTCCTTGGTGGCGCAGTGGTTAAGACTCTGCACTCCCAACACAGGAGACCTGGGTTCGATCCCTGGTCAAGGAACTAGATCCCACATGCATGCCGCAATTAAGAGTTCACAAGCCACAACTAAGGAGCTGGAGAGCCGCAACTAAGGAGCCTGCTGCAACTAAGACCCAGCACAACCAAATAAAGAAATAAATATTTTTTAAAAAATAAAATATAATACAAATGAACTTATTTATAAAACAGAAACAGACTCACAGACATAGAAAACAAACTTATGGTTACCAAAAGGGAAAGGTGGTGGGGAGGGATAAATTAGGAGTTTGGGATTAGCAGATACAAACTACTATATATAAAACAGATAAACAACAAGGTCCTACTGTATAGCACAGGGGACTATATTCAGTATCCTGTAATAAACCATAGTGGGAAAGAAAAACAAAATAAAAACAAAAACTGTTATATGCACGTGTACTTTTCTGGGGAGAAAGTTCATAGTTCAACAGTTTGACAAAGCTCCTCCTCCCGTCTTGAAAGATAAATTTGAAGAGCCACTTTCCCATACATTCTCCCTGGTCTTTACTATTTTGATGAAACCTCAAGCTATAAACCCAACCCTTAGCTCTTTGTTGAACTCCAGGTCCACACAGGCACACTAAATATGCCCTCAAATTAAAATCACCATCCCCCTGCTTCCCTCAAACTCCTTCTCCAGTTTACTTTCTTTCAATAAATATCCTTGCTTTCCACTCCATTGCCCTAGTCAGAAACTTCCATAGCAACCTTCACTACTCCTCCCCCTCCCCACCTCCTGGCAATTACCAATTCTAATCAACTCTGCCTCTGAAATATCCTTCGTCTGTCCACTTCTCCCTATTACCAGTGCCATCACCCTAGTCCAGGCCACCATCAACTACTGTTTAGGTCATTACAACAGCCTCCCCATCAGTCCCCTGCCTTAAGCCTCAACTGCCTCCAATCAGCTCTCCACACTGGACCTAAAGTGATCTTTCTAAAAATATAATTTAATTCCTTCCATTTCCCCTCCTAATAACATTCCAAAACATGCTTAAAACATTCCTCAAAACAATCTTTCCACCTGTGCTCTGGATCGCATATCCAACCTACCACTTTCTCAGGAAACTTGTCTCTCGTCTCCTCTACTGACCTCCATCCTCAGAACATTGCCAAGGTCTTGCCCAAAACCTATTTGGTTTACAAACCCATCAGGCCCTGGCTCCTGCTTACCTTTCTGACCTCATCTTCCACCACCACCCCTCCCCTCCAAGAATCCAAGTCCAAGATCCAGCCACAGTAAACCTTCACTTTCTCAAATACATTCCATCTCTCACCCACAGCCTTCATGTGCCATTCCCTCCGCCTGAAACATTTTTCCCAGGCTTCTTCACCTACTCATCTTTTAGGTCTCAAAAGGGAAGAAAGCTTTTTAGAACGTGTTTCTCTCAACCTTCTGTCCACTTGTATTTTCACAGAAGCCCATGCTTATCACCGGCACTCGTTACACTTTATTATAAGTTTTTAAGTTTAGAATGTTGCTTATAACTACAAAGGTGGTAAACTCTACCCAGCATAAATCATGTCTGCATCATTTCTTTATATCTCCCGCACCAAACAAACACTGCTCCAGGAGTTTAATGGGCACTCAGTAAAATGCTAAATGAATAAAACAAACTCTAAAATAATCTAAAATAATTTCACTGAAAGGGCGACTTTTTATACTATGTGACAGACAGATTACCAATCTGCAAGTAATCATAATTTTGACTTAATGAAATCTCATTGTTATCATTTCCCTCTATTTAAAACATACTCATCAGGTCATGTTTGACAAATTTTCTTTTAATCACAAATAAGATGTTGCTAATATATGACTAAGTTGGTTTTTTTTTCCCCTTTTTTTTTTTTTTTTAAACATCTTTATTGAAGCATAATTGCCTTACAATGGTGTGTTAGCTTCTGCTGTATAACAAAGTGAATCAGTTATACATATACAATATGTTCCCATATCTCTTCCCTCTTGCATCTCCCTCCCTATGACTAAGTTTTAAAGGGGTAATTGAAAAAATCGAGAGCAGAATGAACTTTAAAGTCGGGTTCAAAGTTTATAAAGAGAAATTTTAGCAACCCTGAGACTAAGGAAGATAACACAGAGAAACAAGACTAATTTAAAACAAAGAAATATCAAGATTGGTCAGACTGCTAACTTTAACACTAGATCTCAAAAGCGTCAGACAGTCTTTTAATTATTTATACCCTAGAAACAGAAACTCGTACTTGTAAATTTTAAAAGGAAATTGTCAAGCACCATTTGAGATTTTGGTAATTTGTTTACATAAATAAATTTTTACCCCTTGGAGTCTTTACTGTTCTTTTTCTTGGGAATGTACTCTGGGTACTAGAACCACACCCCACTGCTCTTTCTGTCCTCAGTACCAATTATAAGAGCTCAGTAAATGCTCAATGAATTGATGAATTTCACTAGAACAAACTCCTATTTGTCACCATAACAAATTCTCAGCTAAGGAGGTATATATCAGAATCTCCTGAGGAATGTATGTATAATATTATAATGTGATTTTTATATTTGTAGTATAATTTTACATTTATATTTGCATAAATTTATATTTGTAAATCTATCATTTTTTGTAACAGAAACTATAGAAAGTTGAGCCAAGATTGGGAATCGTGGCGCTTGGGAAGGGTAGCGGTGCAGAAGAACTTTCATTTTTGTTTTCTAAATGATTATTACAGGAGAGAGGTAAAAAATAATGTTGAGAAACACTAAACTAAATTACTGGAAGGGACTAGCAGGAGAGAAACCCTGTAAGCGGGGTGGGGCCAGAACAAAGGCTAAGGAGTGTACACTTCCACTTAGACAGCTATCAATATTTCAAATTTTTTAATGTTTAGTAAGTTTTCTATTGAAATAATTTATAAAGAAAGGTGCAGAATTCTTAAGAATATAATTCAATGAACTTCCACTAATTTCTGTACTAAAACAAAACATTATACTGGACTCCAGATATTATCATCACTGATAACTACAAATGTGGCATTATACCAGCACAGTACCATTACTTCAAATTCCATTAGGGACCATGTCTCCCACAGCCTGTAGATCTGCACTAGATTAATTTTACTAGACTAATTTGATCATGTTACTACCCCTCTCAAATTCCTTCAAAGCATTTCTCATTCTTATGTCTACACTCCCAAAACCTAAAACCTGTTCTAGCTATTCTACTCTTCAGCAGATAGATGGGTTTGAAATAGAGGAGATAATCAAAATAAGGCAAGATCAGCCTTGCTGGTATACTGGTAACTTCCTCTCTATTTCACACACAAGGAGATGTGACCATCTTTTTTTTTTTTTTTAATAATTTATGTACTTATTTATTTATGTGACCATCTTTTTTTAAATAAATTTATTTATTTATTCATTCATTCATTCATTCACGCATTCTTGGCTGTGCTGGGTCTTCAATCCTGCGCAGAGGCTTCCTCTAGTTGCAGCGAGCAGGGACCACTCTTCATTGCAGTGCGTGGGCTTCTCATTGCGGTGGCTTCTCTTGTTGTGAGGCACAGGCTCTAGGTGCACGGGCTTCAGTAGTTGTGGCTCGCAGGCTTCAGCAGTTGTGGCTCTGGGCTCTAAAGCGTAGGCTCAGTAGTTGTGGCACACGGGCTTAGTTGCTCCGCTGCATGTGGGATCCTCCCACACCAGGGCTCAAACCTGTGTCCCCTGCATTGGCAGGCAGATTCTTAACCACTGCACCCACCAGGGAAGTCCCCAGACGTGACCACCTTGAGATGCTTAACGAGAAGGGAGCACTCCTTCATTCACTCTTTCATTAACATTTCCTGAACACCCACTTTGTGCCAAGTGCAATGATAGATTCTGCAGATACAAAGATAAATAAGACACAGTCCTTTGCCCTCAGAGCTTGCAGGTCAGGTATAATATCATGCCGTAAGTGCTTTTTGTTGTTTTCTCAAGAAATATTTTTAAATTTCATAAAAATGTCCTTTAGTATATTTTATTTGAGGCAGTGATTGGAAGAAACTACTTGCAGAAGTGCAGATGCAATAAATATTATCATTTCATTTAAGCTGATAATTTCTTTTTCTGGTTGGAAAAGAGCTATCTATATGCAACACACCATCTAATAATATCAGAGTATAAATCCCAGCTGCAGAAATAGAATGCTATTGCTGCTCTTACTGAGTTGTACTCATAATGAATGGCTGCCTATGCTAAATCTGAATAAAACTCCCAACTGCTCAATATCTTCTTGCCAAAAATTCCCTTTCCTCCTCCAGACTGGAGTTGCATTCCAATTACACTGCTGATCGGAATGAGGCTGCTTGAAAGAAAAAAACCACTCAGACATCCCATTTTCCTTCACCCCACAAAAACAGATTTTATAATATAGTACTGTTCCTGAAAGTTGTACAGACTATTTTTCAACAGAGTAGATTACTCTGTATTTTCTCTGAACTTATATTAACATTGTAAAATAAAACTGAAGTTGAGGACAGCATTCCTAAACAAATTCCAACAGGATGGCCTAGTGCTTTAAAAATGTCTACAATATACACCCTTCCTGATCACGGGCACATGACAACAATTTAGATCTTTCTGTTCCAAGAAACAACCTCTACCTCAACTCCTAAACACAAAATTTAAGTTCTACTGAAAACGTGTACACAATATAATTATTACATATGTTTCAGTTATTGTTGCTTGAAACAGGAGCACTACACAAAGATTCATATTCAAGAGCGTTATTACCCCAAAAAAGCATTACTACAAAATGCTGTACTTAGCAGAAATATCAGATACAACCTTATTTACACAATAATGAAATAGTTAAGGATGACAAATAGCATGCGCAAATATTACACAGCCATTAAAATTATGTAAATATTTATTGATAAGAAAATATTTCTTAATATGCTGTTAAGAGTAAAAGTTCATTTATTAAATAGTACATTAAATAAAAAGGAATTTTAGTAAGGAATATAAAAAGACTGGATAACATTTATTGAATATTTACTATGTGCAAGTGTATACCAACCACTCTGTGAAGTTAAGTAGTAGCATTACCTATATTTTACTTTTTTTTTTTTTTGGCCACGCAGCATGTGGGATCTTAGTTCCCCAACCAGGGATTGAACCCGTGCCCCCTGCAGTGGAAGTGAGGAGTCTTAACCACTGAACCACCAGGGAAGTCCCTACCTACATTTTAGAGATAAAGAAATTGAGGTTCAGGCATAAAAGACTTGCCAAAGATTACACTGTAAGTGCTAAAGTGGAGACACCAATTCAAATAGTCTAATCACAGAATCCAAACTCTTCACCACCATATATAGAATTGAACATAGACTGTCAGGTTAGCTCCTCCTTTTTAAAGGAACTTAACACGCTAAAGCAACTACTGGTGAAACAGGTTCACAGAAACAGCTAATAGAAACCCAGGTTGCACAAGGACCTCCTCCAAAAGATGAGCAATTTCTCTCTTTCAATAGATTATAGTTTACCTCTACAATCATATTAAACCTGCTTTTAACTAAATATCTTGTTACAGTGCCATTTAATCAAGAAATTTTAGGCAATCCGTTTCATGCATGTTACAAAACAAACTGGCCTCTAAGTTTAGCTTCATGTATTTAGTATCTGGCAGGTAGTTAATTTATTAATAATTAGTATATAGATGATGTATTAAAAGATACAGGTTCTACCAAAATGAGGTAAATACTCTTACCAAAAAAAAAAAGTCACCATTTAAATATTTCATCAAAGGCAAAACTGTTTCTCAAGTTAACCAACTGAAAATGACCCTTCCAGTTCACTCATATCAAACAACTTTTAAGTAACTACTTTTTTTTTCACCTTGCAAGTTCTTATTTACTATGGCAGGTGAGCATGCAGCCAACTCATACGATATCCATAAAATATATATATATATATACACATATTCATAGATATATATATATATATCTACTTTCAAAACAAGGGCAAACACAGACAAACTTTGATTCTAACCAAATACTTCATGAAAATTTACATTTCATAAAATGTAACTACTTTTTTTAACATCTTTATTGGAGTATAATTGTTTTACAATGTTGTGTTAGTTTCTGCTGTATAACAAAGTGAATCAGCTATATGTGTATATATATCCCCATATCCCCTCCCTCTTGTGTCTCCCTCCCACCCTCCCTATCCCACCTCTCTAGGTGGTCACAAAGCACCGAGCTGATCTCCCTATGCGATGCAGCTGCTTCCCACTAGCTATTTTACATTTGGTAGTGTATACATGTCCATGCCACTCTCTTACTTCGTCCCAGCTTACCCTTCCCCCTCCCCATGTCCTCAGGTCCATTCTCTACGTCTGCGTCTTTATTCCTGTCCTGCCCCTAGGTCCATCAGAACCATTTTTTTTTTTAGATTCCATATATATGCGTGTAACTACTTTTTTTAAAAATTTTCAAACATATGAAGATTTTACTCGAAAAAATTTCCCTAACAAGTATACTTTTTAACTGAATAAAACTGAAACAAGATTAGGGTGTACAAATAAGTTTTAAAAAAATTAAGTGCAAACTTTTTCAACACAAAAACAATGATCTACTTTGACATAATAAGGGCAGATATTATTTCTTCCACAACTGTAAATATTTACCTTATAGTGATCAGAGGTAATTTTAAAATAAAGTTTCTCTTATAAACATAATAATCAAGTTCTGGCGTAAGTTCACATGTTTTTTTAAAAAAAAAAGGTTCCGCTAAAGCCAAGCAACATATTCAGCATGAAATAAATGTAAAGCATGTAGTCTAGGTACTTGGCATGTAGCAGGCAAACTATAGAAGCTGTTATTGTAAGAAACTATCTAAAAGCATTTCTGCTGTCTTAAATCAAAATTTCCTTGAATTCATTTCTCCAATTTGAGGATGAAAATACATAAAAGTACTACCCTTCATTCATAAGGATGGTAAATTCACTATGACTTAAGGACCTCCAATGCAGTTTGCAGACTGAACGTTATCAGGCTAGTGCTACTGGAGACAGCCACTGCCCCTTCCTCACTGGACACCTTCATTCAAACACTCATTTCTTAACTGGTGGCTGCTCAAGAGATTGATTTAGTATATCTAAACCATACAATAATTTACTTTCTTCATCAAAACACCAAGAGAAGGAAATCTTAGTATAAAATTCAAGAATATAGTTGCAATGAAGCCTTAACACTATTCTACACCTAGGGGAAAAGTTACATCACTTTCTGGCCACTCCCAGGTTTCTCTCCTTTACCCTCTTTTTCTAGAGACATTCACAGAGACAGCATACTATAGTGTTAAGCTATAAGCACTATATAAAGTTAAACACTTAGAGTCAGAATGCCTGTGTTTGAACCAGGTGCTGTCACTTATTAACTTGTGACCCTGAACAACTACTTAAGGCCTCTTTACCTCAGATATCTCATCTGTTACGATGAGGAATACTAGGAGCCACCTCATAGTGTTGTTTTAAAGATTAAATAAATTGAAACACATAAAACACCTGGAACAGTACCTGGTATACAGCAAGTGCTCAATAAATATTAGCTATTATTATTCTTTCTACTCTAAAATTTCAAATAAAATTAATCCATCAGGTTGCAAGCACCTTAAACAGCAAGAAAGGGATCTTCTCACAACCTGGTGAGAAGCCTGTCTTAGTTCAGGCTGCTGTAATAAATACCATAGACTGGGTGGCTTAAACAACATTCATTTTTCACAGTTCTGAGGCTGGCAAGTCCAAGATGAAGGTACAGGCAAATTCAATGTCTGGTGAGGATCCCCTTCCTGTTTTGCAGCCACCTTCTTGCTGTATCCTCACATTGCCAAAAGAAGTATCATCTCTCCTGAAGGGCACTAATCCCAATCATGAGGGCTCCACCTTCATGACACAATTACCTCCCAAAGGCCCCACCTTCTTATACCATCACACTGGGGATTAGGGTTTCTTTTTTTTTTTGGTTTGCAGGATCTTAGTTCCCCAACCAGGGATCAAACCCATGCCCCCAGCAGTGGAAGTGCAGAGTCCTAACCACTGCACCACCAGGGAATTCCCAGATTAGGGTTTCAACATATGAAATACGGGGGGACACAGACACAAATATTCAGTCAATAAGAAAGTTTATGTACCTAGTAAGCTTTTGGTAAATATTGATGAGTCTCAATCTGTATGTCTAGCCTCACTCCTCTCTCAAAATCCAAGCCCACATTTCAACTGCCTACCACACATACCCACTTGGATACCTTACCAGCACTTGAAATTATCTTTATTCAAAATTGAATTAATCAGCTTCCCTACTGAACCAGCTCTTTTTCCTTTTGACCTCCCTAGTTCTGTGAACTGCAACACATACTTGCAATCATCCAGAAAGCAAATGTCTTTCTTATCTCTCCATCTCCCTGAACACCTAAAGTAGTTGCCAGATTATATCAGGTATCATATATCTCTCTGCCTATTTCCATTTACAATATTCACATTTAAATAATATAGCTACAGCATTTTATAATGTGCCCCCAAAATTTGTGCACAGAGTCTTTGGCTCAGCCCTTACAAGTTTGGAAGTTATGTTCTAAAATCCACAGAAAGGGAAACTACAACTCAAAAGTTGTGGCCGGTTCCAACCTGTCACCTAGTAAATGAGCTTAGGTTATTTTGAATCCAGATTCCATCTTCATTTTCTATAGATTCCTCACTCAGAGGCTGTCATGATCCCTTCTTTCTCTCTCATTAACCCCTACATTGAAAATATCATCCTCTTTGTCCCCTCAAATAAGCCCAGGACTTTTCTGCCTTTGCCTTTATTCCAAATGCTCTCCCCACCCCAAGTGCTATTATTCTAACTACTGGGAATTTTTTTTTTTTTTTTTTTTTTTTGGCTGTACCATGTGACATGTAGGATCTTAGTTCCCCAACCAGGGATCGAACCCGCGCCCCTTGCATTGGAAGCACAGAGTCTTAACCACTGGAATGCCAGGGAAGTCCCTATTCTAACTACTGACCCTCAAAATCTTATCCATTCATCAAATTTCAACTCCATGTGATAACTTTTCTGATTTCTCCTTCTTTCTCACAATCTGATTTTGATCTCTCCCTTCCTGTGCGCTTCCAATACTGGGTCTACTTGTTTTGAATGTTCCTTCTCATTTTGCTTGTATTAAACATACTCACACGATGTCTAACCCTTCCCTTTATGTCCCATTAAGCTGTAAATTTCTTGAAGACAAAGTTTGGCTTATTTTTCTCTCTCCTACAGTTTATTATATTATATGCACTCAAATACTTGCTGAATCAATGAAAATCTTCCAAAAACCACTGACAAGGCATAAGGATGAGCAAACTAAAAGGTAAATAATAAAACAAAACTCACTCCTTGATTCCTTTAGCCTAATTTTTGTTCAAAAAATCTTTTTAAGTCAGGATGGCTTCCTCAACTAATTGTAAGCACTCTGTTTTACCAGAGGGCCCAACTACCTACTGGGGCCCTTTCCTAATAACAGATCTCATTGAGCTTTCTCTCTCATACACAATAAAAAGGTATACTGTCACATGATATTATCCAAATTTATTAACCTATTTTTAGAACAGTGCAAATAAGGATAAGCTCCCAGGTCTTCTGCATTCTTCCAGGCTCTAAAAACTGTAGTCACTCAAGTACCTGATGACCTACTCTAACAGAGTAAAGTGCCAAAAATATTTAGTTTCCCAAATAGGCTCCGTTTGTAAACACAGGCCACCAGCATAAATAAGAAAGAAGACTGCAACTATAAAAAGCACTGTAATTATAAGAAAATAATTCCTTATAACTTCATGTTTTTGAAATATTTCCAAGGTTGACTGGGAATTACTAAATTTAATAAACTTTTATTTTAGAATAAACTGATTTACAGAAAAGTTATAAAGATAGTCCAGTATTCTTATACATTCCACACCCATTTATCCTATTCTTAACATTTTACATTAGTATATTTCTCACAATTTAATGAACCAATATTGATACATTATTAAATAAGTTCACATTTTATTCAGATTTCCTTAGTTTTCACATAATGTCTTTTATCTGTTCCAAGATCCCACCGAGGGTACCATATTTCATTTAGTCATCATGTCTCCTTAGGCTCCTCTTGGATGTGATAGCTTCTCAGACTTTGTTATTGTTATTCATGACCTTGACAGTTTTGAGGAATACTGGTCAGGTATTTTGTAGAATGCCACTCTACTGAATTTGTCTGATTTCTCATGATTATTCTGGGTTTAAGGGTTGTTGGGAGGAAGACCACAAAAATAAAGGTCTCATTCTCATAACACCATATCAAGGGTATATATTATCAGCATGAGTTATCACTGTTGATATTAACCTTGACCTGGCTGAAGTAATGTTTGTAAGGTTTCTCCACTGTAAAGGTACTCTTTTATCCTCCTTTCCATACTGTACTCTTTGGAGGAAATCACTATGTGCAACCCACACTTAAGGACCAGGGAGTTATTCTCCCCCTCCTTAAAACTGGAATATCTACATAAATTATTTATAATTCTGCATAGGAAATGTATCTATCCTCCTCCATTTATTTATGTATCATATATGAGTATGGACTCATAAAAATATTTATTTTATATGCTGGGTTATAATCCAATACTACTTTATTTTCTTGTTCAAACTGTGCCAGCTTTAGCCATTAGGAGCTCTTTCAGTTGGTTCCTGTGATCCTTTGACATACCCACATGACTGACGTGAGAAGGGGCACACTTCTGTACTTTCTGACACTAGAAAATGCTCTAGGCTCGTCTTGCATGTTCCCTGCCCCAGCCCTAGAATTGGTCATTTCTCCAAGGAACCCTGGGATTATCACATTTAAACATCAATAAAGACCCACATTTTTCAAATATAAAAAATTAGTTAAGCTAACTAACCCTTCAGTTCCTAAGGTCTTCCCCTACCATAACATTAAACTCCAGGAGGCTAAGAACTTGTTTTTTGATCTCCATTGCATCCCCAGAGCTTAGAAAACCATGCACAGAGTACACATTCAATAACTACTAAAAATATTGAAATCTTAGAAATTCTGAAGCTCCACAAGAGGGCTCAGGATTGAGCCACAATATAACTCGCCATTCCAATGGAATCTGCGTAGATTTGTCATGTTTAGACTCCTGTTCTAACATCACTCTCTCTAATTCACTGCATTGTCTTACAGTAAACAAAAGGCTTCCTTTTTCCACTGCTCCTCCCTCTTATTCCACAGCAAGCCCAAAGATTGTTAAGTATTCCCCAGTAAAATTTCCAATAGGACTAATGCATTTCCTAGATTCTTTCTGTAATGGCATACTGCCATTTACATCATCCCGTCCAAGTTCTATTCAAATGATCATTTTAACTTTCTATGTAGAGTTTAAATGAAAGGCATAATGCCAAATCCTTATCAACACTGGCAGCAGAAGAAAAATTGACAATGAAAGTGCCAAAAATCTACTGATACCTGTTTACACAAAATGCCCCCTCAAACACCAAGTAGGTATGTATGTAAAATAAAGCATCTGAAACCTACCAATATCTTTTTATAAATCTGTAATACGTAAAAGGAAAAAGCATAAGCTAAACATATACTGTCTTATGTGTACACTGTTTGATTATAATTTGAAGGCATGTTTCCACAGCCTATCCAAACACATGCAAAAATAAGTCAAGATTATAATGGAATGGTCCTACTAAACAACTTTATATCTACAATATAATTACAATATTCACTAAATAGTTTTTGATGGCTTATTTTTTAGAAAAAGTTACTGGAGAGAAAAAGAAAACTACTCACTACTAACCAAAATGCAAGTCATGTAGTTCTACTTTAACCTTAACAGGATATCAAAATGCTATTAAATTATATTACCTCAATAAAATGTAATCTATAGCTACAGCATGAGCCATAGAAGAAAAGTGTGATCCTGATCACAGCTGACTGGATGATGAGCAGCCACCGTGTCCGCAATGATCCATCCAGTCGGATCCTCTCTCCTGTGAAACTAGCATTGGGAGTCAGAGCCACTACAAAGAAGGAAGCATACCACTTAGAAACAGAAGAGTTCTAAATGGCCTGAGGGGGCCACTGGGAACAGCTGTCTAAGTTCCTGAGGCTTTCCATTTCCTGGATCCTGTCTCACTTAAAGCCAGGCTGCACATTCCCCTCCGGTACGAAAACTGTATCCTCCCAATAATGTCTCTTTTGGGTTAAGTTAGTCTGAGTGGGTTGTTTTCCTGTTACTTGCAACCAAAACTGGCTTCATTAGAATAAAGGTAATCTACAACGCTAACCAAAACACTCTCAAAGCAAAAGGCACTTAACCAAAAGTAAAAATATGTTAAACCCAAAAGTCATTAACATTTTATAAATCAAAATGTTTTCAAATATTAGTTCCAATCTTAAATATCAACAGAACAGTATTTGTGTTAAATAAAACTGCCATGCAGACAAGAACATATGAATATGCTTACAGAATTTTGTATTCAACAGATATCTCTGTTCTAAAATCCTGTCAGCAAATTAACATCAGTGTAGATCATGTAGGTTACTATAGATTAGGGCCAACATACATAGACTCTCCTCTCTGGGAGTGGGGGTCCCAGGACTAAATTCCCAGGTGACGCTGCTGCTGCTGGTCTCTGTACCACACTTTGAAAACCACAGCCGTAGAGTAGTGTTCTTAACTTTTAGGGGGATGCGATGGTGGTGGTAAAGGGCCACTTCGAAAATCTGATGAAAACGTGTACTTACAGACACACACACACACACACACACACACACACACACACACACACACACACAGACATACATTAAAGGGTTTATGGAAACTCAGAAGCTCATCCACATCCTCTTCCAAAGGATTCTAAGTTAAGAAACACATTAAAATAGTAACATAGGGTCCTTACATATCCATGTTTTTCAAGTACACTTTGGAACTTTTACCTAAAGTTTATTTCACACATTCACCTTGATTTTTTAAAGAGCACAGGCTTTTTCATTCAAATTACTAATTAACATAAAGAAGAATCTGTTTTAGAAACCTACCTGAAAACAATTTCATCTTGTCATGAAAAAAAAAAAAAAAAAATCATATCTACAGGGACTTCCCTGGCATCCAGTAGTTAAGACTCCTCCTTCCAATGCAGGGGGTACGGTTCAATCCCTGGTTGGGGAGCTAAGATCCCACATGTCTCGCAGCCAAAAAACCAAAATAGAAAATAGAAGTAATACTGTAACAGATTCAATAAAGACTTTAAAAATGGTCCACATCAAAAAAAAAAAAAAAACTTAAAAAAAATTATATCTACAAAATAAGACAAAATCTGTATCTAGATTTAATTAAACACAAAAGAAAAACATTTAGGAATAACTAAATTATACATGAAAGACATACCTGTATTCCCTTCAAAAACAAACAACCTCTAGATTACAGCTAAGGTACAAATTCTTTTCTATGAAAAGTCATTCCAAAAAGCACGTTCTCCACTGAAACCTACACATATAATCCACCATACCTAGACAAAGCTGGAGAAACTCATTCTCTGAAAGCTCTCTGGGCCACTGGAAAAATCCAGGTGCATAAGCACTTTTACATATAGTGTAATATTCAGATCATTTATCCTGCAAGGTCAGAATATTTAGGATTTTTGTTTCAAAGGGTTACTAGGTCTATTATCCTCAAGAGTATCTATTACAGTGACTAAAATGTGACAGGCACCGTAATAAAATCTGTAAAAAATGAAAAGCCATACTGTTTCATTATTTATAGTTCATAAACCTTTACTTCCACATTTGGAAAATCCTAGATAACGATGTTTTATTTTTAGTAAGGTGTTCTTTTATGGAAATTAAGATGTTATTTTAGGTATGAAACTTTGGTATAGTTGAAAAATGGGTATGTTATAGACTAAATGCTTGTGTCCCTCCAAAATTTGTATGTTGAAACCTAATCTCCAATGCGATAGTATTTGGAGGTGGGGCCTTGGGAGGTGATCTGGCTCTCTCTGGGTACTCACCTTGGAACTGACCCAGGCCACGTAGAGAGGCCACTGCTGGGAATTTCAGTTGAGAGTCCCAGCTAAGATCCCAGCTGACAGACAGCTGAACTGCCAGAAATATCAGTGAATAAACCTTCAGATAATGTAGGCCCCAGCCCTTGAAACACCCCAGCTGATGCTGAGTGGAACAGACAAGCTGACCCTGCCAAGTCCTGAACAAATTACAAATTCTCGAGCAAACTAAATGTTGTTGCTTCAAGCCACTAAGTTTTGGGGTGGTTTATTGAACATCAACAGATAATTAGAACACCATTAGATGAGTTAAGAACAGATTAAGACCCATGAAAGCAGGCATTTTTCTCTACTAGACCACCTTTCAAAGTCTATACCATACCCAGACCTCTCTCCTAACACCCACACCCTCATATCCAGACAACTACTAAATCTGGTAAACCTTAACCTGGCCACCTCCCCTACTGATGCCAATGTAGCAGCTGAGTGACATAATCTTAACTTGGACATACTACATAGAAAATAGAGGCAGTTAGACATCATAATTCCATACCACATGTATGCTACAGACTACCTCCAGCCAGTCCAATGCTTACCAACCAACAAATCCAGATATCACCAGCCAATCAACAACACTCAAAGATCTGGCTCTTCTACTTCGAAACAAAGATAATTCATGGTTTTTGGCTTTAAAGGACCTACCCCATTTCTCCTGCCCTGAAGCCATCCCTCAGGATCTACTTATAGACTCCCGGGCTGGATCAGGTTCCATGCTTAGCAATAAAGCTATTTCACTTAGTGCACAACCTTTGGTCTCTTATAGTTGTTGTGCTTTCTTTAACAGTTTGGGGGTCCCACAGAGATCATATGATTGAAATACCCAGTGAAGCTGACAGACCACTGACACTTAAGAACCTACAGAGCCCAGAATTTAGCACGTTTTTGGCACCTTCTGATGGTGACTCAGCTGATTTCAGCTCTGAGTTTGTTCGGTCCTGTCTCAAAGGTTCTGTTTATTCTGGCTCAGAGCTACCTGGTTTCTCATGAGTAGAAGAAGTTTGGTCTCTTTCTTGAGTGACACAGAGGGGATCTAGTCTATATATATTCTGTTGTTAGTCCACCTATGTCTTGTCAAAGTGATTCCTCAGAAAACTCATGGTTTAGACCAGATTCAAGGACTGCACATACTAGACTACTGGGTCTCTCTCAACTGCCTAGTTACTCTGTATACATTTGTCTACCAAATGGTAAAACAATCTCCTTCTTGGTATTTGTTGTAGGACTGTCAATTCAAAGAATCAAGTATATGTACATTCATTAAAGTCCAAGTTCATATACACGTCTAATAATACGGCATAATTACACCAAGGATAGTTTATAACTGCAGCAGCCACTTTGGGGAACTTATGATTTCAGCAAGGGCTTGCCCCCAAGGCAACAGTTTGCCTTCTTAAACTGATACACCAAGACATCTAAATGCCTCAGAAACTCAAAATTAACTTCCTTGAAGGAGTCCCTGGCAAACACTAAAGAAAAGGCAGCTTCTTCTCTGTTCCTGACTTCCTGCCTCCGAAGTTTGGCCTTTATCCCATCTTCCAGAATCCTAATGTACTGACTCTTCAGATGAAGACCTCATGCTTCTCTCACAACTTCTTTATTATCATGGGTTTCCCCTAATATCTTCCTCCCTTAGGTGTCATGGTCCTATCTCCTCCCCTCTTGCTGAGCACCCACACAGTAAGGGACAGACAATCACAATTTCCATCATGGAGTTACCCACCCCACTCTTCAAAAGAAGGTCATACTGTTGCTTTCAAACTTTGGTCAGACAGAATCCCCATGCCCACTGAAAACCAAAGGTTTTCTGAGGAGTTTACTTTTAGATACCTATACCGCTCTGACTTTCCAGAACTTCACAAGCTTATACAGACTATTAGTTTACTCAACAGAAGGTCAAAGGTGGTTCGAAAAAACTGGTTGGGGTCCTTAATGCAGATCAGAGTACCACAAATCAGAACAAACTTTAAAGAAAGCTAAAGACACAGGAAAGTGTTTGCTTCTGGCCAGCGCAGAAGCCTTTTTTACCAAAGTAGATTGGACCAAAATCCAAAATTACAAGCAAAATTATTCATAATCAGAAATTTTAGAAACTTTTAGGAAATACTTTAACATAGACCAAGAGGCAGACCACTACAGGATCTCCTGAGCCTTTTAACGGATTTAAACCAGAAATAACCAGATTAGTGAGAAGAATGTCAGTGGATTAGCAAAGAGATTATTTATCTGGATTACAACAGAAAATTGTCAAACAACTCTAAAAGAATGAAAGGAAAAAAAAAATAAAACCACAAGTCCCCTTCAAATTAAACAACTTACTCGAAGTCTAACATTCCCTCCTATGACAGATAAGGGAAAGAACTGTCCGAGGGGGTTTGTTGAATCCATAAAGAGTTCAGGTGCTAGAAAAGTGACTATCCCTTAAAAACTGAGAAAGGAGTTCAACAAGCCAAGTTAGAGATGCATGGTAATGACATATCTCTGAGCATCTCAACAATACCCTATTATACTCTCTGCTGCTACTAGACAAAATGAATTTTCTGTTGAGGAACAGGCCTGCAAATTCCTGGGTACAGGGCTTTCTGTTTCTACCTTAAATTCCTTTCTACTCTTCCTCATAGTACTAAGAGAATAACAGCGGTTGGTATCACCAATAACCCTATTATCTTCCCAGTCTCCCAACGTTTACCAATTTCAATTAGTCTATTAGAAAAGGAAGATACCTTCCTACAGTGTAATCTCTGCTCTGGATAACTTACTAGGTTGAGGATTATTACGTAGGTAGCATCATCAAATTAAATGCTCTACAGAAGGCATATATATTTTAGAGATCCCAAATGAAAAGTGTACACAAACCCAAATTGTAGCAGCCCTAGACACCCTCGTTTTCTTGCACATATTGGCCTCTCCTAAACCAGCCTGTACCCTTTGAGCTAAAGATTTTACTGGCACAGGCAGAATACATGGTGCTGACTTTTAAAGAGTTCAAATTGATCCTTACAAAACCATGCTTCAGGTTACTCCAATATCCATTTAAATCTGAAGTGATTATCAGGAATAAATCTCATATTGAGTATTAACTAGAACAAAGACTTAGTGTCTTTTGTCATACTCCCCTATTGCTCCTTCAGAAATCTAATGGAAAAGACTACAGATTTATTCAAGATCTCAGGGCAATCAATAGAACTGTGATCCTCAGACTCCCAGTGGCTCTTAAGCAAACATTTCCCTATGCTCCATTCCTTCCATAAGTAATTTTTTAAATTTTTACTGAAATATAGTTGATTTACAATGTTGTGTTAGTTTCAGATGTACAGCAAAGTGATTCAGTTATACATAATATACATATACATATATATACATATATATACATATATATATATATATATATATTCTTTTTCAGATTCTTTTCCAATACAGGTTATTACAAGATACTGAGTACAGTTCCCTGTGCTATACAGTAGGTTCTTGTTGGTTATCTATTTTATATATAGTAGCGTGGATATGTTAATCTCAAATTCCTAATTTACCCCCCCCCCCACGCTTTGGTAACCATAAGTTTGTTTTCTATGTCTGTGAGTCTATTTCTGTTTTGTAAATAAGTTCATTTGTATTTTTTTAGATTCCATGTATAAGGGATATCATACAATATTTGTCTTTCTCTGTCTGACTTACTTCACTTAGTATGATAATCTCTAGGTCCATCCATAAGTAATTTAACAGCACTGTCCACACCAGAAGCCTATTGCTTATTGAGATATACCCCCTCTGCATTTGGTGGCACCCTCTCCACTCACTTGATGGGTCCGACATGTTACGCAATTCTTGTTACTTCTAAGCAACGTCCAGCACTCTGTCAACCATCTTACCTCTCATGAAGTTGATTTTTTTTAAATTTGTGTATCACTCTTCAACTTTGTTCAAAACCTAATAATGCAACCCTACCGCCTCTTCAGAAGATGGGGAACTACATGACTGTTTAACAATAATTCAAAAATAAATTATGCCCAGCTCCGATCCTACAGATAACCCCTTTTGTCAAATCTGATTTCATATTGTTTGTGGAAGGACTTATCTTAAAAATGACAAAGGTATTCCCTGTGCAGGGTACGGTGTTACCATCGAACATGAAGGCACTGAAGCAAGTTCACTGCTTAATGAAACATGGGGCCCTACCTTCCTATCAAATAATCAAGGAATTCATTTCACTGGAGTAGTTAAACAGAAACTTTGTAATATCCTTCTCTAAACACAGAAACTCCACTGTTAAATTATCCCCAAAGTTTCAGAAAACTTTCATTTTTCCTAACCTAAAGTTTTGCCACTATCAATAATGGCCATGCAATTGTTCCCTCATAGCTGACAAAGACTTTCTCTCTTTATGAAATCATAACAATATGCCCAACAAAACCGGGATACAACTCCACTAAAAGCTTATGCAAATCTCTCTTACATGCAAATCTCACTAAATACCTGATTTACCCAGTCTTTCACCCAACAAGTATTAAGTTACCTTTCCTCTCTGGAAAGGACCTTACCTAAAGGGACCATTTCAGGACCTCCTGTCAAGCTACAACAGTCAGCTTCGAGGTGCTGATGCATGGGTTTGTGTGTCACAGTGAAAACAAGCTACTAATCCAGACCAGTGGATTTCCATGCCCCTGAGTGACCTTAAACCGAGACTAATTAAACCGAGTCTAATTAAAAGGACTCCAGAAGCAGATGACTCCAAGAAACTTACAATTTGCCCCAGCATCACAGATCAAGCTATTAACTACATATATAGACAGTTTCTGCATAAGATACTGGAACAAAACACAGAATAATATGTTCTTTTTAAAAAATAATTGTTACAGTATTCTTCTGGTGGTTTAATTCAAATACCAAGTGATTGTTGTTTTCTCTTAGTACAGTGAAACTGACCTTAACTATGTTTAGTTCCTGGTACAGTTAAAACACATGTTTACAGGTTAGCCTGTGCACTGGCAGCTAGCTACATGCCATAATCTGAAGACAGGCACATACATATATACTCAAGACACATACACAGACTACTTATGGCCAGTCCACTGCTTATCTGACCAACAAATACCTATTATCACCAGCCTATCAACAACACTCAGAGACTTTGCTTTCCTAATACAGAACAGGATATCTCGTGGTCTTTTGGCCTTGAAAGACCAACTCCATTTCTCCTTCCCCTAACAATGTCCTCCAGAGCCTACCTAGGCTCTGTGCTAGATCAGGTTCCCTGCTTGGCAGTAAAATTTCTTCATTCAGTGCTCACTTTTTTGGTCTCGAATAGTCTTCACTGTTCTCTTTAGTAACTGTTTCTAGGGTTCTCCCCACTATTAAATTCTGATTCAGCTGTTTCCCCCTCAATTTTAACAGCATTACCAAACCACACAGTTTAGAGACAGTTGAGAAATTAATCTTTATCCATCATCCATACACCTTCTATAGTAAACTTTCTAAAACAGAACTCAGACTATATCACTTACTTGCTTAAAATTCTTCAGTGGCTTGCCAAAACACCCCAGTACACATGGTACTTTATAATTTGGGGCCTGAACACCATCTTCTCCAGCTTAGTCTCATACACTCAAACGTACCCTTCAGCCACTATACTCCTTCAATACAGAATGCCTCCTTCTCTACCCCAACTTACACATCTGGCTAAATCCTACTAATCCTTTTATTTTTTTTTTTAAGTCTTTATTTAATTTGGTACAATATTGCTTCTGTTTTATGTTTTGGTTTTTTGGCCACGAGGCATGTGGGATCTTAGCTCCCCAACCAGGGACTGAACTGGCACGCCCTGCATTGGAAGGCGAAGTCTTAACCATTGGACCGCCAGGGAAGTCCGAAATCCTACAAATCCTTAAAAACTGAACACAATCATCATGTCCCAGCAGAAAGTGATCCTTAGCACCTAACTCAGGCCTCTACTGACCTGGCCAAGTTTGGTTTTCCTTTCTTAGTCTTCTTACAGTACTGTGTTTATTTCTACCACTGCACTTACCAAAATATTTTGAAATACCACACTGTAGCTACCTTAGAAATAAAGATAATGTCTTCTTAACACCTATTCTCCTACTACAGTGCCTGACATATACCAAATACTCAATAAATATTTCTGTACTGAATGAATGATGCTCTCAGTATGTTGGACTATCACTATTTTAACGGTCTGAGAGATCTGGGTTTTCTTCCAGCTTTATTGAAATACTGAATATAACTGACATATAACATTGTGTGAGTTTAAGATGTCCAATGCGATGATTTGAAACTCATATATATTGCAAAATAATTACCCCAGTAAGGTTAGTTAACTGGGGCCCAGTTCTTAAAGGGGAAAAAAAAACCTTCGCTATGTATGTAGATGCTCACTATCTTCTAGATATTATCTTTTACATAAACTGTCCGTTTCGTCCCACAACAATTGCATGAGGTGGATATAATTTTACTGATGAGGAAATTGAGACTCAGGGCCTCAAAACTACAAAGTGGAAAAGGAAGATTTAAAATTCAATTTTTTCTCACAACAAAAACTATACTCTTTCCACTACATTTTGTTGTTTACTTATGGGTAAAATCTAGAGAGAAAATAGCTCCTCATCTACCGTGGCAACTTCATCCCTCCCAAAAACATGATTATAAATTGTAAAGAGTATTTCAGGCAAGTTAGAGCAATTACCATCGCACTGGAATTAAAGGGGCAACCAGACCAGGGTAAGCCAAGTTCCTAAAGAGATGAAATTACAAGAGATGTCCTGGGAAATAATCTTGGAGACTGGGACTGATGTTCTGGGTCAGTATCTTGAAGAAGACTTTTCAGTAACACTGCAGTAGAAAGAAAGGCTGGAAAGAATGACAGATAAGTTAGTTTTAAGAAAAGAGGTTGAGGGAATTCCCTGGCGGTCCAGTGGTTAAGACTCAGCACTTTCACTGGCCCAGGCTCGATCCCTGGTCAGGGAACTAACATCCCGCAAGCCACGTGGCGCGGCCAAAAAAAAGAGGCTGAGATGAACAGCAGGTTACTAAAATTTTAAGAGCAAGATAGGAAAAAGAGACAGAAAGCAAACAAAAAAAGAACTTAGAGAACAGAAGCCAGGAAAAACAATCACAATAATAAATAGGTAAACTAACCAAAGAAAGCCTATTCAGAAACCTACAAGGAAGAGCCTAGAAGAACACCCACCACAGAAGGCTGTCTTGAGATAAGAGTTTTGACCTAATGTCTAAAGGAAATGAATTTGGTGACCTGACTGCAAGAAAAATACGTACCCAGAAACCTAGGCTACTAGTAGAGAAAGTAAAGGCTTAGGCCTAAGAGAAGATGTAAAGAAAACTTAAAGACATTAACCCCCGGGCTTCCCTGGTGGCGCAGTGGTTAAGAATCCGCCTGCCAATGCAGGGGACACGGCTTCAAGCCCTGGTCTGGGAAGATCCTACATGCCACGAAGCAACTAAGTCCGTGTGCCACAACTACTGAGCCTGCGCTCTAGAGCCTGCGAGCCACAACTACTGAGCCCATGTGCCACAACTACTGAAGCCCGTGCGCCTAGAGCCTGTGCTCCGCAACAAGAGAAGCCACGGCAGTGAGAAGCCCACGCACTGCAAGGAAGAGGAGCCCCCGCTCCCCGCAACTAGAGAAAGCCCGCATGCAGCAACGAAGACCCAACACAGCCATTAATTAATTAATTAATTAAAATATTCAACTCAAGGGCTACTTTAAAAAAAAAAAAAAGACATTAACCCTAAGTGTTAGTTAGGTTTAGAAGAATGACCTGAGAAATCACAAAAGAAACTTGGAAGGAGCTATTTTATACTTTAAACGTGTCAAGCTGAGAGACGTGAAACTACTTGTCTTTCAACTCTATACAGTTTGAACCCAGAAATGCTCTCAAAATATGAAGATTAGCTGTAAATCTGACCTCAGTGAACAAGGTGGTTTTAAAAAAGGAGACAATTAATGACAGGAAAGACTAGTCACCTGTGGTGACTGGAGGGAATAATCACCCGCGTCTGCCCCTAGGTGGTGAATATAAAGTTAATACAGATTAAGTGATTAGCAAAGATCCTAAAAGAGTTTTTTGTTTTGTTTTGTTTTAGGAGAGTCTTCATGTCTGCATCAAGTAGAACACCACTTCATTTGAGAGATTATCAGTCAACTGGGAATTTCTAAAAATACACAATATCACTCAAATTAAATGCCACAAAAGAAAGGAAGCCTGTTACTCTGCAAACGTGCAGAAAACTAATCTACCAAAACACAAGAAATTAGTTCTTGTCACCGCACGCAAACAGGTGTAACAGGTTGGTGTAAGCAGTAAGGCAGGAGAAGTGCCTGTTAATACTGTCAGAGCTAAAAATTTCTATTTAAAGGCTCTAGGACAGGGCTGCCTTCGTGGCACAGTGGTTAAGAATCCGCCTGCCACTGCAGGGGAGACGGGTTCGAGCCCTGGTCCGGGAAGATACCACATGCCATGGAGCAACTAAGCCCGTGCGCCACAACTGAGCCTGTGCTCTAGAGCCTGTGAGCCACAGCTGCTGAGCCTGCAAGCCACAAGTACTGAAGCCTGCGCGCCTAGAGCCTGTGCTCCACAACAAGAGAAGCCACTGCAATGAGAAGCCCGCGCACCACAATGAAGGCCCAATGCAGCCAAAAATAACTAAATTTATTTTTTTAAATAAATAAAATTTATTTAAAAAAAAAAAGGCTCTAGGACAACCATCAGAGGAAAGAAAACAGGTGATAGTCCATCCAGAGTTGAAATAAATTTAGTACAAATCAGTTTTTTAAACTGTCCTTAGAAAACTATAAGAATTACCCGGAGTTTGCCTCTCATCAGCTAAACTGACAAAGAACAAGTTTCTTTTGGGGAGAACTTAAAACACCCCCTGAGGCCAGCACTCAACTAACTACAGTGTCTTTTTTTTTTTTTTAACATTTTTTTCTTTTTTTCTTTTTTTAATTTATTTATTTATTATTTATGGCTGTGTTGGGTCTTCGTTTCTGTGCGAGGGCTTTCTCTAGTTGTGGCAAGTGGGGGCCACTCTTCATCGCGGTGCATGGGCCTCTCATTATCGCGGCCTCTCTTGTTGCGGAGCACAGGCTCCAGACGCGCAGGCTCAGTAATTGTGGCTCACGGGCCTAGTTGCTCCGCGGCATATGGGATCTTCCCAGACGAGGGCTCAAACCCGTGTCCCCTGCATTGGCAGGCAGATTCTCAACCACTGCGCCACCAGGGAGCCCCACTACAGTGTCTTTAAAAAGCAACTAGTAGTTAAATAAAGTAGTGAAGTCAAGAAAAGTAAAACAGAAAAGTCTCCATTCATTTTATCAATTAGGGCACCATTATCTTCACCAAAAACAGCTTTGGAAGAGCACTGGGCGAAAACTGGATTAGCACATAAATGAAAGGTGAGAAACATGGATAAAAATGAGAGTGGATGACTCTTAAAGTCGGACCTGAAAAGAAGAAATACAGGAGGTGAAAGAGATGGGCTGAAGAAGGACTTTTTAGTATGAGAGGTACAGTGGATATTTAAATTCTGAAAGAAGTGGAAAAGGGTACTTGAGAGGGCAGAATTCCACATCCCAAAAGGAAAATTAACTGGCCTTGACTGATGAGGAGCCCAAGCCCCTATGATCTACTCTTTCACAAAAAGCATTTAACCAATACGCTCCAAAAACAAACAAAAAAACCACCAAAGAAATGTGACAAGATCCTAAATTCTACTTTTGAACTCATTTCTCATTTTTTTTTTTTAAATTAATTAATTTATTTATTTTTGGCTGTGCTGGGTCTTCGTTTCTGTGCGAGGGCTTTCTCCAGTTGTGGCGAGCGGGGGCCATTCTTCATTGCGGTGCGCGGGCCTCTCACTGTCGCGGCCTCTCCCGTTGCGGAGCACAGGCTCCAGACGCGCAGGCTCAGTAGTTGTGGCTCACGGGCCTAGCCGCTCCGCGGCATGTGGGATCTTCCCGGACCGGGGCTCGAACCTGTGTCCCCTGCATGGGCAGGCGGATTCTTAACCACTGCGCCACCAGGGAAGCCCTCATTTCTCATTTTTACACCATGTTTATTGGGTGTAAAAAAGTACTCACACAATAATAATACTCATTGAGTGCTTACTATTTCTCAGGCACTTACTATTTATAAGCACTTTATATGGATTAGTTCATTAAATTCTCTGGATTAATAATATTATTCTCATTCTACAGAAGACAATTAAGGTTTAGAGAAGATCACCAGTGAAGCTGTACTTTACTATCATATGCCTCTCATCATCTATTAACCACCCTAAGCCTCTCTGTTTAAAAAGGGAAAAAAGGCAACACTTTCAATTTCCCTAAATTTTGACTTGATTAAGTTTTGGCACATTAATCACCGATTTCTCCATTAGCTCAGACGTCTGAAGGCAGAATGGCCAAAGTATGCTGTGTAATCCACAGCACATGGTTAATAATCCACCAGGCCCCCACACTCTCCTAACATCAACCCTCCCAGGGAATGTCTGCCAAATAAATGAAATGTATCTCCAGTTGACTTACACTCAGTCAGCTGTTGAAAAGAGAGATGGGCAGGAAAAAACCAAACTTCTCTTAATTCAAAACACTCAGCCTATTTGACCGAAAACTTGGTTCTCAAGGAAGTTACAAATGCTTCTGTCTCCCTTTTTTTTTTTTTTTTTTAAAGCTGAAGGGAAAAGTGGGACAAAAAGGAACTGCTTAGGGGAAAAACAAACAAACAAACAAACAAAAGCCTGTTCAAAGGCCTCCAGAGCTCTCTGTCAAGAGATCTGAACAATTTAAGAAGACAGTATAACACAGAGCGGAGAGTAAAACACCTCTGTGTTCGAATTCAGGTTCCCCCATACTTATTAGCTTTGTACCCTTGGACAAATTAATTAACCTCTCTGAGGTCAGTGTTTTCTGATGATACGACAGCAATATTTGTACCCACCTACTTCACAGAATTACTTTGAAAATTAAATGAGATGATTTAGGTAAAGAATTTTTTAATTCTTGATGTATATTAGGAGCGCCCCCACCAAAAAAAAAAAATCAGAAAGTTCCATAAAGTAAAAATAGTACAAACACTCTCTGGTCACAATTAAGTGTAATCAATGAAATACAATTAAATCCCTTGCTCTTGATTAGAACATTTTACTCAATATCATCAAAGTATCATCTCTGTTAACTTATGAATTTAATGAAAATCCAATAAAAATACTAACAATCATTTTCTGGGAAAATTGGTAGCTAAGTGTACATGAAAATATCACGAAAGAAGGGCTTCCCTGGTGGCGCAGTGGTTGAGAATCTGCCTGCCAATGCAGGGGACACGGGTTCGAGCCCTGGTCTGGGAAGATCCCACATGCCGCGGTGCAGCTGGGCCCTTGAGCCACAACTACTGAGCCTGCGCGTCTGGAGCCTGTGCTCCGCAACAAGAGAGGCCGCGATAGTGAGAGGCCCGCGCACTGCGATGAAGAGTGGTCCCCACTTGCCACAACTAGAGAAAGGCCTCGCACAGAAACGAAGACCCAACACAGCCATAAATAAATAAATTTTTTTTTTTTTTAAATATATCACGAAAGAATATTGAGAGGAAAAGCTACGGGGGAAAGGAGAGACCTAGACCTACCAGATACTGAAACAAACTACAAAACCCCTATAATTAAAACCACTAACACATAAATAGACATAGGTATTGGTGCATTAACAGACAGACTGATGGAAAAGATTAGAAAATCCAAAAATAGCCCCAATTACTTCACTATTTTCCCCATAATATATTTGACACACAGCCCTTTACAGAACATACACGAATGAAACATTTGTTTTACGTAATTTTTATCACTGCAGCTATCAACTGATCTCCCCATAAGAGGAGAGACTGTCTCATTCATCCTTCTATCCATCCATATAGCCACAATACCAAATTCAGAACCTTATTTTTGACTCTGAATAGAGTTAACAGTGGTAGAATGAATTAACAAATATCCACAGGCAATGAGGATAATTTATCTCAGAATCGACTGATAAATAACTGCAAATTCACCAATTACTGGTGAATATCATCATGTAAAATCTTTTTTGTCAAGGAAGTGTAACTCTAACTCTCAAAGCGAACTCTAAAGTAACTCTCAGAGACTATTTGCAGCTTGGTCTGTTTCACACTAAAAATGACCATCCTCCTAGACACAAAAAGACTCACTGGTGCTTTATTCCCAAAATGAGGCCAACAACTTTTTTTTTTTTTAATTTTTTTAATTTATTTTTTTAATTTATTTATTTATGGCTGTGTTGGGTCTTCATTTCTGTGAGAGGGCTTTCTCTAGTTGCGGCAAGCGGGGGCCACTCTTCATCGCGGTGCGCGGGCCTATCACTATCGCGGCCTCTCTTGTTGCGGAGCACAGGCTCCAGAGGCGCAGGCTCAGTAGTTGTGGCTCACGGGCCCAGTTGCTCCGCGGCATGTGGGATCTTCCCAGACCAGGGCTCGAACCCGTGTCCCCTGCATTAGCAGGCAGATTCTCAACCACTGCGCCACCAGGGAAGCCCGAGGCCAACAACTTTGATGGTTTATTAAAAGTAAAAGAAAAACTTCAAACTGTCAAATACAGTTAGCAGAAATACGTTTACCACTTTTACATTAAAAATTAGATTAGCGCTAATCTAGAGATTAGATTAACTCTTATTGGCTCCTTTAGGTCTACCCTCAAATGTGATCATTAATCCCAGGGTAGTATCCTTAACCCTAGGTTTTTATGTCATATGTGATTTTATGTCTTCCTTCCTAATTCTTATATTTGTTCTTGTCTTATAAAGTACTGCCTGTGACTTCCAGTTCAATGATGAATAAAAAACGGTAATACTGGACTTTCTGCTCTGATTCCTTATCTTAAAGCAAATAATTCTATCATTCAATCATTCAATGTGATTTTTCCTTTAAGAGTTTAGTAGATAATCCATTACCAAGTTAAGGAAGTTTCTTCTAAATTTGCTAACAAGCAATTTTCAACATAAATGGGTACTAAAATTTGTTCCTACATCAGTTAAGATGAACATATGCTTTTTCTATTCTGTTAATGTGGTGATCACTTAACATGTTTTCTATAGTTAAATCACCCTTACAATCCTGGGAAAAATCTACTTGGTCAAGATGAATTTTTTGTTATTTTTTTACTTTCAATTATTTCATATTTTGAGAGGGGTTAAACATGACTAGAATTAGTTACTAATCATTTAAGGACAGAATCTCCCCCAAGAGTACCTTCACAGAAAATATGCTCAAAATTGTTGAAGAGTCACAAGTTCTATTTGTGTATGTGTAGAATCTCTTGTTCAAGTACATAATGATATGCATATTAAAACAGAAAAGATGTACACCAGAAACAATGTAAATTAACTATACTTCAATAAAAAAATAAAAGAGAAAGAGCTTTCGGTGCAAAGTGATATGAGATTTCACTTTCTTTTTCCTGTTTTTTCACAAAAAACAAAAGTTTTCTAGGCTTTCTTTTCTCAGAAAAAGGCATAAGTTCTCAATGAAATCAACTCTGTGGAAAAAACTTTAAAAAAAAAAGCTATACAGATAGAAATTACTGCCCCCTAAGAGTTGAATCATTTCAATATCGTCTGACATAATCCAACTATTTAAATTACTGTCCTTATAATTTAAAATTAGGAACAAAAGGAGGCCTGTATGCAACTTTATACTTAGAAGGATGATAATTTTAAAAGTCCATGTCAGGGAATTCCCTGGTGGTCCAGTGGTTAGGACTCCTCGCTTCCACTGCAGGGGACCCGCGTTCAGTCCCTGGTGGGGGAACTAATATCCCACAAGCCGCGCAGCGTGGCAATCAATCAATAAATGTCCATGTTATAGTAACAGCAAGAAAATGAAATGAAACTATGGTCAGTTAAATTTATCAAACTTTTCTTAAAAAGTTAAAACCTAGTATAATAATTATGTCAGTTCCATATAATGCCAGATCTGATCTTTATGCAATATTAAATTTGAATCTCATAACAAAAATTAACCATTTAAAAACTTCTGTACGGCCAAAGTTACCATAAAACAAAGTTAAAAGAGAAATGACAGAAAAAAATAAATATAGAATTTAACAGAGGACTAATATCCAGAACATATAAAGAGCTTCTACAAATCACTTAGAAAATTGTCAGACAAAATAGAAAACTGGTTAAAACAGTATAAACATGGAATTCACAGAAGTAGAAATGGCAAATAAGAATATGAAAATATGATTACCACACTAAGAACCAAAGAGATTAAACTTGAAACAAACATTATGGTAACATTTTTACCCCACTGAATTGGCAAAAATTTTAAAGATTTGTTAAAACTCAGTATTTTCAGGATTATAAAGAAACAGGCTTTTTTTTTTTTTTTTTTTTTACTGTGCATGGCTATGAATGTAAATTAATTCCTCCTTTTTGTAAAGCAATTTTGCAGTATCTGACAACAATCAAAATACAATTATCCTGGGACTTCCCTGGTGGTCCAGTGGCTAAGACTCCACGCTTCCAATGCAGGGACCCAGGTTCGATCCCTGGTCAGGGAACTCTATATCCCACATGCCGCAACTAAGAGCTTGCATGCCACAACTAAAAAAAGATCCCGCATATTGCAACTAAAGATCCCACATGCCACAACTAAAGAACCAGCATGCCACAACGAAGATCCTGAGCGCCGCAACTAAGACCTGGAGCAGCCAAATAAATATTTTTTTAAAATACAATTATCCTAACTCAGCAATTCTAGGAATATATTCTGTTGACATACTAAAATATGAACCAAAAGATACACACACAAGGGAATTCCCTGACGGTCCAGTGGTTAGGACTCCAGGCTTTCACTGCCGAGGGCTTGGGTTCGATCCCTGGTGGGGGAATTGAGATCCCACAAGCTGTGCAATGCCCACAAAAAAAAAAAAAAAAAAAAAAAAGATGCACACACAAGAATGTTCACTGGGTAACTATGTAACAGCTAAAAAGAAACAACCTAAATATTCAGCAATAGAAGACAAGTGCCCTCTACTTTTAATTACTGCCAATATTTTTGCCTACTATTTTATATTATCTATTCTATGGTTAAAAAAGAATAACTTCAAGATAAATTAAGAGAAAAAAGAAAGTGATAGAACACTTGGTACAGTATGATTCTATATCCATGTTTTATTAAGGAAAAAAATACTATGTGAGTGTGTATAAGCCAAATGCATAGGGCAAATCTAGAAAACTTACACATACACTAAACTATGAACAGCAGTTACTTCTGAGAAGAGAGTAAGACAAGGTACGAGGAGGAACCTACACTTCTTACTCTATATACTTCTATACTGTTTGAAATTTTTAAAGTGAGCATGTAAGACTTACAACACTTGTGTAACTGAAAAACAATGAAAATTAAAATGTTTAACATACACTATTGTACTTCCTGGATTTTTAAATAATTTACATTTCAAAAATTTGCATTATAAAGTAGAGAATATATCTGCAGTTTTTAAAAACAATAAAAGAGCCAAGAGTTACTTATTTTTAATCTAAATTATTATAAGTAACAAATTGTTTCTCCTTTTGTTCTCTGCCTTGTTTGAAAGCCTCTGAATTGAACACAAACTGCCAAATTCCACTTCAAAAGCAGACAATACTTGCAATTTGATTCCATATTAACATTTGTTATGAAACCGGACAGGCACACAAGCATATTTTTGCCACAGGTCCTTATGTGTTTATGTTTTCATTTATTTTATTTATGTATTTAACGTTCAAATACTCCAAGATGATTAGCATAATATTGAAAAATGGAAGGTACTGATTTTTCTGTGATTTTCTGTGATTTTAAGGAAAAAATTACTAGGCAAAACAAAGACAAGAATACGCAATATTATTAAACTCAATTGCCATTAGTATATAAACATAATTCTCAAAATAATACACACTTCCCCTCAAAAAAAAAAAATCAACTACACTAGGTGGCAACTACAAAGGACACATTATGACAAACTGTAAACACACAGTTGTCATAAAACCAACTATCCCATCAAATTCAGATTTCAAACACAGAAAAAGGCACTCATCTCAGAATAATTTCTATAAAACTATTTCAAGTAGATAAGCTTTTGATTATTTGAATAGAGGAAAATTTAAATTATAGAAAAGGGTATCATATTGTGTTTGCACCCCAAAAACGGAGGGACTACTTGAACCTCTGTTTCCTTAAAATATAACCTAAATCTAAAGCTATAGAAATTCCATATTTGTGTTTATTTCTTTTTCATACAAATGTATGTGTTTTTAGGGTTCTGAGAAACATGTTTTAAGTTTTTTTCAGTTACTAAAAAAGCTCTAAGTCCAATAATCAGTTGTCCAGTATTTCATGCCAGACAGGAGCATCTCAGCACTATTTTGAAAAATGAAAAGCATTACATATACAGTATGGAAGAATTCTGGAAGTACAGATTAGACATATTTCCTGCCCTTAAGAATTTTATAGTCTAGTTGAGAAGCCATGACTAAGAAACATAAAACAACTACTATCAAATTAGTGCTAAACAATTAGTGCTAAAATGAACTACCAAAACATTTATAGCCAGCACAAAAGACAGTCCAAAATAGGAAAGTGCAATTAACAGAATATTTGTCAAGCACACAAGTATATGAAGGTACTGTGTGTAGAAAATAAACACCATAACTAAGTTACATCATCTAGCAAGGCAGTTAAGACAAACAAGCATAGCAGAAAGCATTAAGTGCCTTAAGTACAAGGAGTTCTGAGATTTCAGAGGAAAGAACTCAAACTAGCTTCTAAATAATTTGAAGAAGCTGTACAAGGGAGGTATAACTTTAACTGAACTCTAAGGATGGGTATGGTTTTTAACCAGTGACTAGAGAAAGGATAACCCAGGAGGAAGAAATAAAGACAAAATTTTAAAATGAAAGGGGCAAGATATATGAGAGGATAAAAAGGAACATTCCAAGTTCTCTAGGACCAAGGGAAAGAATAAGGCTTAAAAGGTAGACTGGGTTAATTATTGGAATGGCTTGAATGACAGGCTAAGAAGTCTGGATCTTACCCTGTCAACAATAAGGAGACATTAAAGGTTTATGAGCAGGAGAAAGACCTGATCAAAGTGAAGCTCTAAGTAACATTAATCTGATAGTGATGTCCAGAATGGGCTGCAGGACGAAGGACTCAAAGCAGAGAAACCATTTGTTTGTCAACTATGGCAACCATCTCAGTCTGATGTAATAAGGACTGGATTATGGTAGTGGAATGAGTAAGAATGGGAAAGGAAGGATAGGTCGAGAGACTTCAAAGAAGAAAAACTAAGTTTGAGAATTAGGGTTGGAAGGAATAGGGAATTAATAATAAATCTAAAATTCCTCCCTTGTTTGGAAATGTTTATTAACTCCTGACTACCTATTGGATAAAATCCAGACTTAGTCTATCATTTAAGTCACTGTACAATCTGACCTCAGGTGTTCCTTTCTTCTCCTCCCTACCCTACTGTACACCTGACATTTTATATCTTTTGCTTTTTCTCCTTTTTTTTTTTTTTTTTTGGCCGTACCGCGCAGCACGTGGGATCTTAGTTCCTGGACCAGGGATTGAACCTGCGCCCCCTGCAGTGGAAGCATGGAGTCTTAACCACTGGACCCCCAGGGAAGTGCCTATATCTTTTGCTTTTGCTCATGCTTCTCTCCACCTGGAGATTAGAACAGTTTGGACCACTGGAATTACTTGGACTGAGAGTGGGACAGAGGAGGTTCCCAAAGAGAATGGGGCAAAACTGTAAGAATCCTCTACTTCAGCAGTTGGCAATTTACAAAGTAGGTGAAACTGGCAACTAATTGTATCTGGGGGAGCCACATTAAGAAACTGTTTAGAGACCAGTATGGAGGTTCCTTAAAAAACTAAAAATAGAGTTACCATATGACCCAGCAATCCCACTCCTGGGCATATATCCGGAAAAGAAGAAAACTAATACGAAAAGATACATGTACCCCAATGTTCATAGCAGCACTATTTACAATAGCCAAGACACAGAAGCACCTAAATGTCCACTGATAGATGAATGGATAAAGAAGATGTGGTATATATATACAGTGGGATACTTCTCAGCCATAAAAAAGAATGAAATAGTGCCATTTGCAGCAACATGGATGGACCTAGAGACGATCATACTAAATGAAGTAAGTCAGAGAAAGACAAATATCATATGATATCACTTACACGTGGAATCTAAAAAATGATACAAATGAACTTATTTACAAAACAGAAACAGGCAATTCCCTGGCGGTCCAGTGGTTAGGACTCAGCGCTTTCATTGCCAGGCTTGGGTTTGATCCCTGGTCGGAGAACTAAGATTCCCACAAGCCGCGTGACACAGCCAAAAACAAAACAGAAACAGACTCACAGACATAGAAAACAAACTTACGGTTAACAAAGGGGAAGGGGGGAGGGATAAATCAGGAGTTTGGGATTATCAGATACACACTACTACATATAAAATAGATAACCAACAAGAACCTACTGTAGAGCACAGGGAACTATACTCAATATCTTATAATAACCTGTATTGGAAAAGAATCTGAAAAAGAATACTACATAAATAATGTATAACAATCAGTTTGCTGTACACCTGAAACTAACACAACATTGTAAATCAACTACAGCTCAATTTAAAAGAGAAACTGTTTAGGGAGCAGATAGAAATTAATCATTTCACTGTACAATCTTCTGTACAATTTGCCACACATATACATTTAGCTTATTCAATGTTTTTAACTTTTTAAAATCATGCATAAAAGATATAAAAACTGGGTAACAACCTGTTTCAATTCACCTCAAAATCAATCACAATATCAGAACAAGTCCTAACTCTTTTTTTTTTTAAATTTTGGCCGCGACTACACGGCTTGCGGGATCTCAGCTGCCTGACCAAGGATTGAACCCAGGCCTGGCAGTGAAAGCGCCGAGTCCTAACCACTAGACGACCAGGGAACTCCCAAGTCCTAAGTCTTGTTCTTCATGGTTCAAGCCAAATAACTACCCCAAGGCAACTCTGATCTTTCTCCCCATCACTGTGTAGCGAAGTTTAAAACTACAAGTTTTAATAGAGAAAAAAGGCAAAGAAAGTCCTTGACTGCATATCAATATAAATTTACTTTTACACTTAGAAAAAGAAAGTAATATCCCTATTAAAACACATTTCTGGGCCATATACTATTAACAAAAGAAAACATTTCAATGTAATTCCAAAATGTAAGGTAACTCTGAGTAATGACTTACTTTTCTAAATAATTAGTAATTTTTT